>NW_027526422.1:166461363-167063044 GCF_048455015.1 Haemaphysalis longicornis
AGGCTAAAGCGGCTAAAGTCCCTCGATCAGATGAAGAGACTTTAGTTTAAGCTTACCACCGCGGTATTTTTTGATGGGTGCTTTCGCAGCAGCGTGGATGGCAGTTTATATTCCACTTTGCGGTCACATTATCAGCTCTTTTCTTGCATGAGCATCTTCGCTTGTGCCTTATGCGGCATTTCAGCGAGCGGTTAGAAGTGGTCGCTGGAGCTACCTGCACTGCTTGACGGCCAGTGCCGACGCCATGTTGCCGCCTCTTACCGCGCCGCACACATTACGTCAGTTGTATCCACGCCGGCGTCGTCGCGCCTGCGGCGTGCGCTGCACGTTTTCGCGAGAAATCGCTCCATGCGGTTCACGCTTTAGAACGTTGTGCAGAAAAGCCACCGCTCTTCCCGAACAAGCGAGCCGCGCAAAGATTTCCACCACCAGTACGTTGTGCTGATAAGCAGCCGCCTTCGGCATCGTGAACACAAGGTGGGATAAAAATAAAAAATCCCGCTGGCCTTTCTTATCATGTCCTGCGGCATCTTCATAGACGCAAAAAACGCAGCCATGGTCTTTCAAAACACAAACACAACGGAAGTTAAAGCCGCACTCGCTGTTTGTAAGACCGCGCTTTTGCAATGTGTGAGACCCAGCAGCAGCGGCTGATGTTAAAAATAATACGAAATAAAGACCCTTCCTTCATTTTTAGGCGCTGTGCGTTTGGGTGATAAAAAATTTAGGCTGACTTGAGAGGTAGGTGGCGATTTGATTGAATTCGCGCACGTTTTGGTTATAGTGCGGTACTGCTTATAGTGCGGATTTTTGTGGCTCCCGCGACATACGTTATAAGCGGTCTACACTGTAGTTTATATTGCAGGAATATGGTCCTGGGAAAAGCACCCATCCAACATTGTGATCAACACATTATGAACAAACAGCAGCTGATTTGGCAGCTAATACTGGAGTGATAAAGCTACAATGAACAGTTAAGGCTGTAATAAGGAATTGGTTGCAAGTACATCGCAGACTGCTTAAAAATATGTCCCGGGAGCAGCAAAAATCCCCAGACAATTAGCCGTATCACACTAAAACAAAAAATTCACTATATTTCAAGCATTCCTTGTTCACCATCACTTTAACAGTGTCTACTCCGTCATTTTTTTTCCACACCAGTTGTTCCTGCAAGGTCCTTCACAAATTGTGGAGCCGGATTAAAATAATGTTTTTGTTTTGAGGTGTGCATCTCATTTGCAATTATCTTTGCTTGAGAAGAGTGGATGCCATATAGTGCAAGAGCCCAGGCAGTACTGTCAAGCGACGTGTTTTAAACTCGGCATTTTGAATTTGGCCCCATAAGCAAGCAAAAAATTGCAGTGCTCTGGCACTCTGTAAAATGAACGGAAGGTAACATGAGCGCCGAGCCCAGCAAGCAGGCCACCCACCGATGAGGGGTATCTCGGAGGTGGTGCTCTCGGAGGAGAGCTTGGCGTGCAGGCCCTCGCGGTGGCGCACCATGGCCTCAGCGGCCAGCCACTCGGACAGGGTGGCCTCGTACTGCGCCTGCCTGCTGGCGTCCCGCTCCTGCCGCTCCGCCGCCTCGCTCCCCACGGGGTAGTGGCCCAGCAGGTACGGCCACACCTGCAGTCCACAGGGCGTGTGCACAGCCCCCACGAGGGATTAGGAAGAGGCCGGAAAACGCTGGGACACGAGCAAGACAGCCGGCCAGGCTTCTTTGTTTTAGCGCAGAAGACATCCAACTGCCGCATCAGCACCCAGCTACTGCCTTATGTCAGCACTAAGCTACGATAATGGTGACCCCGGTATCTGTTGACGCCTGCATTACGTAGCGGCTGAACACGACGAATGGTCATACCCTTCCCCCTTGACAGCCTGCAAGAGGTAGCGTCAGTCAGCAAAAGAGACTAGCTGTGCTCGAGAGTGCTGCTCTTTCCCCCTCCACTGTCACTGGGCGCTGACAGCCAAAACAGAGGAGGGCAAGCAGCGAGGCACTGACCAGCGGGCGGACGTCGTGCTCGATGCCGCCGAAGTAGACCAGCCGGTGCAGCTCGAGGGGCTCCTCGAGGCGGCCCGAGGCCGACAGGCGCTCCCAGGCCTCCCGGGTCAGGCCCCCCTCGGCACCCTCGCCGGACACCATGGTCGGGTGCACCAGCCCCGACAGGTGGGTGCGCACCGTCCGCAGGTGCCGGCAGTGCGCCAGCCCTGCGTCGTCCGCAACAACGTCGCTGCTCACCAGTTTGCTTTGCGAGGGGGTTGTGTGGGGCGAGAGAGGGAAAGGAGGTGCGGAGGAGATAGCAGGCACCCAATTTGTTCCCCCTCACGGCTGTGCATGGCACAGTAAAAGCTTGTCAAAGTAGAAGAGGAGCCAAAAGCTTGGTTGATTCATTGATTGTAGGGTCACCGAAACTACACCTGGCTACGAGGCACCCCGCAGTGGAGGGGTCCAGGTTAACTTTGACCACCCTGGGATCTTTCAATGTGCGCTGAAATCTTGAAGCCCAGCCGTTCTCGCTTTTTGCCTCTATCTGAAAAGCAGTCACTGCAATCAGGATCGAACCCACATCCTTGGGTTCAGCAGCAAACGCCCTAGCCACTAAGCCACCATGGCAGGTGGGAGCCAATATTACTGCATTATAACTACTGTTCCCATCTACTACCAATACTGTGAACGAAGGAATAGATTTTTTCATTGTGTCCATTAGTTTAATACAGTCTCCTTGTTTCGTAATCCGTTTGGCTGAAGCAGAACACATTGTTGAGCATGTTGGTGCATACTGTTACAAATACAAAATATTTGAGCGCAAAGAACACAATGACAAGACAAGAACGACTAAAAGAAGAAAAAGAAAAGAAAAGAAAGAGCACTGGCACCATTGCCCTTCTTCCGTTGTTGCTGTGTTTGCACCTTAACTTTTTGTAGAGATTCAACTGTACTCTGGCGCACACAGCTCCGACAGTACATCAAATGGTTCGCACATCACATAAGATCAGCATCACAAACTGATGCGTATACAGTGTTTCATTTTCGCACCGTTCCTTGATTAATAAATCCAGAAGCTGTACAATAATAAAACGCTGTACGCAGGCTCCCTTTCTGTTCACCGAGTGGCCCCCGGAAAATTCCAATTGATGGGACACCTCTGACTCACCCTTCAGCAGCCCACATGACGAAACAAAAATGCAAAAACAGAAGCTGCGCATAAATCTTTTTGCTTTTTTGGATTCAAGGCTCTGCCTCATTCACTCTGCTGCTGCTGGCAAAAGCCACGCATCAGACAGCCACCTAATCGTCACTGGTGATCAGCGGAGGCGATGGGTTTGTTTTTTCGGCAGATCTGACGATCCATTTTTCTCGGCAGTACCCCTTAAAACAGTGACAATCAGGCGTACTTTTAGGGGCGAGGTCCCTTCGCAGCTGGGGCTGCTGGCGTCTCCTGTCGTCGTTGTAATCGTCGTCTCACGTAGTCACGGTACCAAAACACCGGGAAACTCATTTACGCCTCGCGCTGGAGTGCTTCGTGCTTCAAAGACAAGGGACTTGTGCAGCAAAGCTGTATACCTTTACCTCCCACCGGTTTTATCTTTGTTGGCAAAAAATTCCAAGGCGCCAAGAATACACTTATACACTGCATGCTTCGCCCCCTCCCCAGATTTCACGTTAGTGGACATGGCCCAGGAATTTTTTTCTAGGTGCTGTCAGCACTAAACAGTTGAGAGTGATTCTAATTCCTCCTACAAATAAAAACTACACTCAGTCATGTTTTCCTTAAAATTTCGTGTTTGCAGTAGGTTTGGGGCTGTCATGTTAGTTGGCTGCTCTATTTGTGGAGAGGACTGTAGCCCCTACAGTGTGGAATCGAAACCACAAAAATAAGAACGTGTCACCAAACGAAAATGTAGCAGCAGGTATCCCGGATTTACAGGCTGAGATACAGCCTGTATCGTGCCTGTATCGTGGAACCATGGTGAAGCAAAATGAAGTTGAATTAGGAAAAGGTTCACATTTGGGTGGCAGGCACTTTCAGAGATGAAACACTAATTTCCAGTACAACGACAACCATGTCCGATGCACTTGTGCCTGCGTAACTCAAAAAAGTTTCATTCATGAAAAGAGCGAAGCTTTTCTGTGTGACAAGAACAATAAACCGATCCAGAAATAAGGTCATGCAAGGAAAGACTTGACAATTAACACATGATCTGAACATATTTGAGACTTTAAAACGGGTAATAGGTAACCCGAAGGTGCCCGCAACTACCGTATAATGCGGAATATAGGTCGAGATTTTTTACAGAAAAATTTGTCGAAAAGTCACCCCTCGACCTATATTGCAGTCACTGGCAGTTGTCATCTGGCGGCCGGGAAGCCCATCGAGCCCATCCAAACCCCAAAGGCACCATCGCCACCACCATCAATCGCACGCGACGCCATCTTTGTTTTGTTGCTTCTCTCGCTGTCGGCGAATGTGTGCGTGCAATTTTCTTCTTGCTCAAAATGAGTTTAGGCACTTGGCGCCAGTTTACAGCAGCATTTAAAAGAAAAGTTGGTGGTTTTCCAAGGCCAATGACGTGTCCGCCTTGCGCCAGTTCGGTATCACCAAAAGAAGCGTTGCTAGCGGCATTAGCTGAAGGGGCACCTCTCAGTATGCAACGCTCGGAAGGCCTCGTTTCATGGGCGCTGCTCTGTGCACCTGTGCTGCTGTACAAAGGGGCAAATTTTGTCCGCTAGCGTCGTGCGATGTCTCTACGAATGGATACCCCAAGACGTTTGCTGACCGCCTGCACAGACTGGCTGTCGTTCCGGTCTGCACACGAGTGTCCCATGCTTTGCGCTCGCTTCACGATGACATCATCTTGCGAGTGTTTAAGAAGTGCTGCATAAGCAATTCCCTGGACTGCAACGAGGACGACAGCGAGCCAGAAGCAGTGGTCCGACGACAATTCAGACAGTTTTAAATGAGTAATCTGAGACGAAACAAGTTATAGTCTCAATAAAACAATTGTTGGTACCTAATTATTTTTTTTTTGCATTTTTCGGCTACAAGGTAAGGGGGTCGACCTATATGCCGCCTCGACCTATATTCCGCATTATACGGTAATACGAGTGCACCTCCAAATAAAGTGGACCTGTAAAATACGGTGGTTATGCAGAATGTGGGTGCATATGAGTGAGTGGTTCGCACGAGAAAAAAAGTGCTTTTCACTATCTACAATAATGCTACAAGTTCGTGTGTCCAACCCAAGCTAACATTAGGTCTGACATGAAAGGTGCACTCAAAGATTTCGGGCAGAGGCACGGAGGAACTCACATCCGTAGAAGGCCCTTGAGATGATCTGCTTCTTCATGGTGTCACAAAGAAGTCGTAGCGACTGCCTGCAGAGAACAATCAAAGGCCGGTTTGCGTACTATGCAGCTAACTGATGTTATCAGCTCCTGTGGTCACTGCTCTGAATTCAGACAAGTTTTGGGGAAGCCCCCACGGAGCAGCATTTCTTTACAATGCAGCCACACGGCGACTAAGGAAAGCTATACAGAAAGGAAAGCAAGAAGCGCCCTTGTTGCCTATTTTGTCTCCTGTGGCAAATAGCTGCTTTTACAAAAAATGGTTCATCATCATCATCATCGTCAGCCTGTGTACGCCCACTGCAGGGCAAAGGCCTCTCCCATGGATCTCCAATTATCCCGGTCCTGTGCTAACTGCGACCAATTTATACTCGCAAACTTCTTGGTCTCATCTGCCCACTTAACTTTCTGCCACCCCCTGCCACGCTTGCCTTCTCTAGGGATCCACTCTGTTACCCTTAATGACCGACAATTATCTTGCCTTCGCGTTACACGCCCTGCCCACGTACATTTCTTCTTCTTCATTTCTACTAATATGTCCTTATTAACACGCGTTTGTTCCCTGACCCACTGTGCTCTCTTCTTGTCCCTTACAAGCGCTTACTCTTTCACTATCAGCTTGGCTAGAAGACGTACTTGCGGCGTGTGTGCCAGTGAAGAAACAATAGGACACCTTTTTGTGCTCGGTGCACTGTTTACAACACCAAGGCAGCACCTGTCATCTGCACTTTGGAAGCTCGTCAGCCACCTGTTTGCAGCAAAGGCTGTTTTCTGTCACAGGAATGGCCTGTCACAGTTATAAAGGGCTACGAAACCCTCACTTCATTTTTTATAGGCGTGGGCCACTGTACGGGATCACAGGGGACCTTGACAAGCTTCGCTAGGGCAAGCACTACCAGCCGTACTAGCACTATGGCCCCAGCGGGACTCAAAGACTCAAGCACGAGTTCAAGTACTCATGGTCGACAGACTGCAGCTTTACCAACAAGCTGAGGCCTGGTAAATGCAGAGGACGTACCAGACAACATGACTGCTGCACATTGGAGGCGTGGGGAAACAAGGGTCCCCACAAAGGTCCCAGGCTTTCCTGAATGGTTATAGAGACTGGTTATAGAGACATTAGGAGTGTGCATCATCTCTCATAAGCCCTCAGTCAGTTTACCTGTGGGAATTTGCAACGAGGAGAAAGAGGTGACTGCTGCAACACACATCTCGAATCATCATCATCGTATACTGTTCCAGCATTCTACTGGCTGCCATTTTAACAGGGTGCTTTTTTCAAAAGGCCCCCAAATGGGATCACGAGTGGGAGCAGCCATTTTTAATGGGGCCAGCTGGAACAGTATACAATGATGACGATTCGAGATGTGTGTTGCAGCAGACACCTCTTCCTCTTCATTGCAATTTCCGACACCAGTTTTGTTTAGAGCCTTTTATCTGTTCATCTGTTCTTTTCATTTCATTTCATTTATCTGCTCCTTAGAGGCCAAATGGCATTACATAAGGGGGGGCTTGCGCCAAGCTATAAGAATACATACAGTGAAAAAAAAACAGCAAAAAGAACACAATAGAAATTAACATTAGTTAGGAATAGCGAAGCTATTGCAAACATGATGAACTGGGGAGAATAAAAGGGGAAAAAAACGGAACAACAGAATTTGTGCAATCGATTCGGAAGGAGTTTCACGTCAAGGCGGATAGGTTCGTAGTTTCAAGTTTTTTGCGAAATATTTTGCGGTCAGGGCACGAAGCTATGTCACTGGGTGGTGAATTCCAAATTGCTATCGCATGAGGAGAGAAAGAACTATTCGTTGATAATGTGCGGCACTTGATTCTAGAGATTGGGTGACTGGTTCAGACGGCAGAAGCTCTCGGTGGGGGAGTTAATAAAGCATGTCGTGATTGTGATGGGTAGTAAAAGGTGTGTAGGAGGCGCAAATGAGCGCAATAATGCGGTGTGTAGCGACGGTGCTGACTATCTTTGTACTGATCATTATTCTTTCTTTTTTTTTTTTTGCTTCTCACTTTCCTGACCTCTTTTTTTTTTTTTTTCATGTAATACCCTTCCTTTCTTTTACATTAAAGCTGTACATGCCTAGGATCCCAAATTTCTCTTCTGGAGGTGCCCATTTACTCTGCACAACTTCTACGCTAAGACTTATGCTCCTTGCCACAGCCGGTACTATACCCCTCGCCACCACCAATGCCTCTTTCACAAGTTGCACAATCGGCTGATAACGGTGCTCATGCTGTTATCAGCAGTACTTTTAACTCCCAATGAGACAGACTTGTGGCACTCACTCGGAGGAAGAAGAGCAGGAATCGTAGGAGCGTCAATGTGCACTGAAGTGCTAAAAGGCACGAAAACAACGAAAACTTGCTGCCACAAAACATGCAGCCACCACCGTTGCCGCCTCAAGTTCCACCTTGTCGAGTAGCTGCGAATCCCTCCCGGATGAAGAGTAGCTTGCCCGCTTCAAACGGCGACGTGTGCCAATAACGATAGCATTATTTCGCTACAGTCGAGTCCACTATTAACGATACTGTTTATAACAATATATCGGATATAACGATGAACCGCTATCGCACCGTCCACTTTCGTATGCGCTCTATGGTAAAATAAACCACTTATTACAATGCTCCAGTGGCGCGATATCGGATGTAACAACTGAATCCGGTTACCGTATTTACACGATTGTAAGTCAACTCGAATGTAGGTCGACCCCCCAAAAATGGCACCTAAAAAAAAATGCCAGCACTGCCTAGAAAATTGTATCACAAAGAGAAGCTTTTCCGTCGACCCACACGGCGGCTCTCCACAAGAGCGGTGCGCTCGCGGTATGCGCGGTATTTTTTTAAAAAGAAAAGCTTTTGTATAGGCACCCTGAATAACCATGCGCCGTTGGTTGAGCAGGAAAAACATTCGCTGCGAGATGACAACCATCGAAGCAACCGGCAGCGGCCACTGCCGCCACTGCCGCGCGATACCAAAACAAACATGGCGGCTGACGGAAGCGGCCGCGCGCGATTTCTTTTGAGTGACTAACCTCCCACCATCGCGTTCGGAAGTGTGCTGAACAATCTGATATGATTTGGGCTACGTTAGCGCCGCGCATTGAATCAAGGGATTTGCTAATACTCATTTTGTTTATTAGAGACGAATAAAACGCTTCTTGACGCGTTTTTGCACGCGATTCGTGCGCGTCGGCGTTGCGCGGGCGACGTTTTGACGCCCGCGTCAACGATTCCGCGCACGCGCGGCATCTTCTACTGGTTTTACCTCGGTATTACGCGTGACGAGCGCGGCAGTGGGAGAAGCCTGACGAAGAACGCGCTCTTCATGCCGGCAGTTTGAAAGCGCTCGGGAGTCGGGACAGCCGGCTGGCACCGCCGGAGATGTTTAGGCTTACCACGGTGGCCGATATTTGATTGCCGCTTTCCCTAGCGGCGCAGATGATGCTTTATAGTGTCGTTTTCGACCACATTTCTCCTTTCCTGCTCAAACGCCTTTGTTTGTGCCTTCAGTTAAAGAGCGGTTAGAAGCGGTCGCTGAAGCTACGCGCACCTCTTCGCGGCTGGTGACGCCGCCATCTTGCCGCCGCCGATCGCGTAGCGCGCGCGGGTGGCATTCGCGGCAGTGTCAGCGCGGCGCATTTTCGCGAGCACAAAACGCCCTATGCGGTTCACACTTTAGACCATAACCATGGGAAAGAGGGTGCAAAGCTGTCCCCAACTCGTAGCAGCCCCGATTTCTCGTTTCTCTTGCCGTTACTAGCGGTAAACGGTTCGATTTCGATTCTAAGTCGACCCCCCAACATTGGATTGTCATATTTGAAAAAAAGAGTCGACCTACAATCGTGAAAATACGGTACAGTGCACACCAAAAATGCAAGCTACTGCCGGCTCCCATGCACGGCATGTGCCTCGAGGCGCATCGCAGCTTGCGTCCCTTCGACCCCTCAGAAAATGAGTAAACTGCGCCACTTACAAGAAGCCAGGGGAGGAGGAGAGCAGTTTTCTTTCCGAACCCCCTCCCCCCCTCCTGGCGCCAGTTCTTTGACATCATCCCCGTGCCCCCTCATGCATTCGCTTCTTGTGCCACATGCATGCCACTTTGAATTTAAATGGGTGCCTCTTCAACTGCCCTCCTTTTTCTGTGGAAGGGACGTCAGGACTGATGTTTTTGAAATGTCCGAGTGCCTCATTGAAGAGGCAATCATTGCGCCGATACGAGCTGCGGACAGAGGGGGCAGTGACGATTCTGACGATGCGGTTGAGCAGCCTACTCAGGTAGTGCCTTCGCAGGAGGCCTAACGCATGATACAGCCCTTCAGGGACTTCGTTTTGCCAAGGACCTTTCGCTCAGCTAGATGAAGCACATCTATAGATGCTCTTGAAAAAGATGTGTGCCAGCTTCGCGCGAAGCAAACAAAGGCCACCGACTATGGTATCTTTTTCTGCAAATAAGCAGTGGTACAATCTTGCTTGCATGCGAATAAAATGTTTTAATCTCTGTTTTGCCTTTTTATTTCGCAACCCGATTATAACAATCATCAGTTATAACGATAGAATTTCCTTGGCGCCTGGATATTGTTATAAGTGGACTAGACTGTATTGCAAAACCCACCATAGGTACAGCTTTGCTGGCTACCATCTTCACAGAGAGCAAGGTATCGATTTTTTTTTCAATATCCTTTTCCCATGTGTAGGGTAGCCAACCAGACTCTTCTCTGCTTAACCTCACCCCTGCCTTTCCCGTACCGCCTTCTCCTTCCTTCTCAAAAACTTTGCGCTCACAACCCATCTAGAGCCGTTATCAGCTGATAGCAAGACTGGTATCAGTTTTCATCAGTGAGACTAACAAGAAAATATTTTTAGATTCGACAAATGCTTACTGACGATGCGCACACTCGTTAACTAAATGATCAGTCGCTTACGTGTCCCGCTCGAATAGATTTTCCTCAGGTAATTTTTAACCCGTGGGTGAACTCGTAGAGACACTGACCCCTGTGCCTTGAGGCCGGGCGACTCTTCCTCCGGGGGCGGCGACTCACTGGACCGTGAGGAGGACGACCGGGCCTCTGTGAGGCGGCCCGTGCGGGGTGTTCCGCTGGCTGCCGACGCTGCTGCCGCGCTGGAGGGCCCGCTTTCCAGGAGGTCCTCTGCACCCCAGGGCAGAGGTCCACGTATGCTTTCGTCAGTATTAACCCTATGAGGGTCGAATTTTTTTGTCAAATGCGACCCCCCGTGGTTGATTTTTTTTATTGCTGATTTAAATTCTTCGAATGAATCTATTTAGAGAAAAAAATATCGTAATTTTTTTAGGGTGACCATAAAGTGTCAAAAAAATCGTTTCTGTGTTACATACATGCGGTCAGATAGACATCAAATATCAGATTGAAATCAGATAGACATCAGTTTCGCGGGCGCAAAAAGCGGGAAGTGCCCGGAGGACGATACCAAAACCAGCCGCTGCGCCCGCGAGCGCGTGCTGCCGGACGCGCGAGCGATAGACGGCACACCGCTCCTAAAAAATACAAAAAAAGGAGAAAAAGGCCTCATCAGTTTCACAGACGCCCTTGGTCTGTGGCAGGCGCAAGAAGCGAGAGGTGCCCAGTGGGCGTAAGGGGCCTTAGGTGGGCGATACCCAGCGCGCACCCTCGTTACCGGATGCGCAAGCGATAGCCGGTGTGCCGCTGAAGTAAATCATAACAAAATAAAAAGAAGAGCCATCGGCGCAAGAAAATAATTTGACGTATTTCCGCAGTGTGGCAGCACATGCCAAGCAAGAGAAGTTGGCGAAAAAGGCGCGCTTTTTAAACATACAAGCGATGACGCACATGTACGTTATTTACCATTTTGAAGGTGTTTGCAGAGAACGTACATGTATGGCCGTGACCCTGAAAGGATTAAGGGGACCCTGCAACACTCTTTGAGCACTGCAAGTAAACCTGCGCGGCGTTTAGCTCACGCTACCAGAAATACCTGAGCAAATATTACATGTGCACGTGAAGGGGTGAGCGCGCAAATCGCTGCGAAACACGCGGAAAACCAACCGCGCCCTCTTCAGTTCTCCTCATTATGCACCCCTGGCATAGCCTAAACGACGTCATTGAGGCCATATGGCTGTAAGATCGGCTGTCACTGGTCAACATCGCGGCTAATTCCTCGCATCTCCTGTGGCGATCCGCTGTCACCGGCGCTGTGTACCAACCTCTTCTACGCCTGAACCTGTACGCACAATTTTGCCGTTTCTGTTTTGAGTGCGCACGGAGTTTGAGTGATGAGCTCAATACTTCCTTTTCAACCAGACCACTTGACAACAAACGTTTATTCCTTCAAAAATGCCCTACCAGCCTGAGCGCTTGCTTGCGAGCAGGCCGCCATGCCTGCTTTTTTTTTGTGGCACCAGACCGGAAATTGACCCCTCCACGTTGCGGAGAAAATGAGAAAACTCCCCTGCCTGTGAATATCGAAGGCCACCAAAGAGAATGCCACGAGCCACCCCCCTCTACGGGAGAGAGCGCGCAGCTTTCCTTGCGCTTTCTGTAGTTGAGTTGAGAGGGAACAATTATGGCTTATCGCGTGTAGTTAACGGTGATAGTGAATGGAGTTTCATAATTCTTGCGGGAGGAGATTGCTGGAACAGTAGACTTTACCCCAAAATACATTCCGAGCAGTCGATGGGAAGTGCTGCAGGGTCCCTTTAAGGCAAAAACCTCACAAGGGCGATGAAGACACAATACAATTTTGTTCAGTTTGAGAGAACTAGCCTTTGGAACCTCACTCAGCTACATTCCAGTCACCAAAAACGTTCTCTTACTGAGAAAAACGCAAGAAATATTGCAAAACTTTCACATTTCGCGTTGCAGAGAAGTAATTTAGGCAGGAGTGACATAGTAGGCAGCAGCACTAAAAACAGAGTCATCAGTGCGTTAACTACACATTAGCATTCAAATGACAGTGCGATGAAATGGAACTACAGGCCCTAGTACAATCGCCCACTTATGTTCCTTGGCAGTGGCTTAGGTTAGCAGCCAACAAGATTCTGTGACGTCATAGCGAAATCACCGGCAGGAAATGCCGGGGAGCCACCATGGCTTTATTTCTTGTCTTTAATATCTCCATTATTTGTTCGAAATTTGCGATAAAATTGGTATCATTGTTACTGGGACGAGGCAGTCTGTCTAATTAACCAAACCTGTATTTTCTCTTCATGGCATTACTGTGGCGTTACTATCTGCACCGGTGTAAAGAGCAACGAAGACATACATTATTGTCGTGATTCATGCCGAGGTGTGTATGTGGATTAATAATTTCGAAAATGCAGACATGTCAGTTTGAAAAGAAAAAAATTGGGTACATTTGAGTTTCCGTAACAATTTTGAACCGGGGTTTCCAGAGTAGGACCCAAGTGCGTTACCACCGCACTACACCAGCATGCTGCCCGCAGCAGAACAATGGTTTGCCTAGTGTGTGTGGCACGGTGTCATATCGCGCGACAGGTGAAGGTGCAGGCACGCCAGTAAAACCGGTGCACGCCACAAGAACCGTACTTACCCGGTTCTAACGCGCACTTTTTTTCCGAAAAAATAGGCGGAAAAGTCGCATGCGCATTATAATCGGATACGAAACCGAAACTGCCGAAACGGCGTAACTTTTGCCCCACCCATCGTCATCGCCATCTCAAGATGGCGCCAACTTTCGGACCATCCATGTCTCGGATGCAGGAAACCTAGGCTTTTCTATCGGCGTTCACACAAATCGTCAAATTGTTCCACTTGCGCGCTTGATACAGCAATGGCAGCAGCAGCAACGAAGGTGCACCGCTTCCCCGAGTGGCTTACGAGCGGCACCCATGCGTTCAAAATGAGCGGTCGGCTGAAGCGTACCCCTCTGGAGAAGCTGGCGGGATGGTCGTGCTAGGTGTGGGCCACGATCCCATCGACCATGGTTGAACGTTCGTTCAGAAGTGTGGCATCGCAAACGCACTTGACGGCACCGAGGACGAGATGTTGTAGTCAGCGGAAAGCGACGAGGAGTAAGATGAGAGATCACTTCGGGAAATAAATCGCCTGTTTCTCTCGCATTCGTTTTTCTGGGTCACAAAGTTCTGTGCGCGTTACTATCAAAGGTGCAAGTTTTTTCTTTTTTTTTTTTTGCCAGGAAAATCGGGTGCACATTAGAATCGGGGGCGCGTGAGAATCGGGTAAGTACGGTATAGCAGGAGCGGATGTAGCCCAGCACGAGAGAAGAAAGCTCCCAGTGAGGCTGGGGGACGCACCCAGGGGGTGCGGCCTGAGGGTGGTCATGACGCGGAAGACAAAGTCGGTGCTGCCCTCTTCCTCTTCGGAGCCCTGGCCGGCCCGGCGACGGCGCAGCCGTGGAAACACCTTGCCTGCACAGCACACGGCACCACTGTCAAGCAAGAACAAGCTAGGGCGGGGGGCAACAGAACTGCTACAATGGAGAGAATGTCCATTCTCAAAGACCAGGTGTACGCAATGTGTCGAGTGCAGAATGAATACTGCCACAAGTAGATCAAACGGTAGCAACTCTCTTAACAACAATCACTATCACACCATTGCAGCAAACGTGTGGCGAAACATCGAACCACATACATTCTTACGTTACCTACCGTTTAAATAGAAAAGCACCAGGAAATGAGATCAACTTGCACAGTGATTTCACGTTCCTTCACCACAGTTGCAGACCCACTAGATCTGGCTTTGATGACACCTCATGCAGTTCTCGACTGCTCACGAGTGAGCATTCCATAGAGCATGCATGTAACAACAGAGGAGCACTGCCCCGCACCACCACCCCGTGCGCTGGGACCCACCCGTGCCGCTCTGCTGGGTCCAGAGGGGCGGGTCGAGCTGTCCGCCAGGCAGCAGGCCGTTCTCGAGGCACGACAGGAAGGCCAGCAGGTGGCCTCCTCGAGGGAAGTGCATCGGGGGGCGCTGCACCCCGTCCTGCCCCACCAGCACCAGGGTGCCCCCGGAGTCGCCCCCTGCAACGGTGGTGTATGGGAGGACCACTCCTGGACTGGGCCCATCTGCTACACTGCTGCTCGAGAGCACCACAACTCCAGCTAGCTAAACCATCTAGCTAAACCATCTAGTTAAACCATTTAGTTAAACCACAGTTAAACCATCTAGCTAAACCATCAGTGCGAGTTAGTTGTTAGTGGTTTCTTCACACACGAGAAAAATGGGGCGGAAAAAGCACACAGGAATAACGCCTTTCCGCTGCTTTTGAAGCTTCAATCGTTCATTTCCCCAGGCTCACACACCTGCTGTTAAACACAGTAATAACTCAGCATTTTACAACACTGCGTTCAGTCCACAAGTTCACTTCATGAAACCTGATTCTAAATGCACACCCCACATTTCACACTCAGGGGTTGGACCATGTTGAGGGCACTCAATGAACTCCACCTTTCCAGCCACACAACTTTCCATAATCTGGCTCATTACCTCGGACATTTTCAGTACGATACCGTCAGTGTTAGGTAGCACAGCAGAAAATTAAGCTCGGCCAACTGAAGCAGCTAAATCTCAGAGCACATTATATATGCTGAAGCCGCACTTGTCACACGGCCACGATAATTTTGTTGTCATCGCAGCGCGCAACCAGGAAGGCCATATCAGTGCGTCCTGATTGGAAAGCCAATCGTGCCTTACATTCTATCGGGAGCTCCATTTCAATGCCCTTTTTATTTTTTTTACAGTACGCCTGTTAGTGAGTGAGCGACGATAAAAGAGGCAGCTGGACAATGAAAGACAGCGATCTATTTAACAACACCAAGATGACTGCGCTCAGCTTGTAAGTATTTCCTATGGCCCTTGCGACATTTTTTGGAGGAAAAACCTTGCAAATGCACAGAACACAGCACAGAGAAGCCAAACATGCGTCTTTTAAATGATTTTTGGGTCATTTTTTGGGTGTTGGAAACTCAGTACCCCTTTAATTAAGCACGTAAAGGAATAAAAAAGTCAGTATGCACGGCAATGAGCAAGCAAGCAAGAAAGCGGTTTGAGATTTGCTTATATGGGCTACCCGAGCATCCAAACACCCAGTGAGAAAGAAGAATGTCTTGTATGTGGCCGACCTACACAGCAGCCAATATTTGCTGCAAGATGTTCTGCGGCCCTAGAACAAGATTCCTTTTATGGTGCAACCTATGCCTTGCCCCAAAATAACAGCCTCTTTGATATCAAGAGTTCCAACAATTTTACCAGTTGACTATTGGGAAAGCCATTTAGGACACAGATTGCATGCGCGAACATGTTCTGGTGAGCAAAAAGAGAATTATGCGAGCAGAGCGGGGCGCTACAAACCTTGCTGGTGGCAATGTAGGTACACAATGTCGTCCATGTTGACGCTCAATGCATAGTCCCAGTAGACACTGCACAGCCAAGAAGCAGGGAAAGCAGCTTTAATTAACCGACCATACAGGACAACAACCGTAATGCAGTCTAGGCTCGTTACAGCGGATCCGGCAACAATGGTCTTCCAGTTACAACCAACCATTTGTTTGGTCAACATGCATTTTAAGTGCAATCCACCCCACTCATAACGGACCTGGCTATAGCAGACTACCGGGTACAACAGAATAAATTTCGGGTGGAAATTGTTTTGACTCAGTGTTGATAGCCGACTTCCGCGGTGTCGGCACCCGATATGCTTTTTCTTTGTTTCGTTTGGCAAGAAAACTGTAATGTCGAGCAACATAGTCGGTGTAAAATGGGTCATTGGAGCAGCCAAGCCAACCCAGTGAGGGTGGCCTCTTTTTTTTTTTTTTTTTTGCGACCAGCGGCAACGTAGCTGATTTCACTATCGGACAAACTAAGCATAACTAACACTGTCGAACACAGCAAAAAACAGGCAGACATCACCAGAAGTACGGGCCTGTCTAAGCAGGCCGTCCACTCAACCGTCAGGAACAAGGACGCCATTGAAAAACAACACTCCAGTGAGATTGAAGAACGGTTCTTTCAAATGCACTAGGTGGCGCACCTGGAGGTCAAGCCTGCCCTTCACAGTTTTTCAGTTTTTTTTATGCAATAAAGAACTCAGGTTCGGTGAAGTTCGGCATTTATTACTCCCACACATGCATCGTTCCCGTTCCGTTCGACGAAAAGGGTAAGGAATGATTCAAGCAGAAAAATGGTTCCCTCCCATTGCGTGCGATCTGTCCGCTGACCGTGCAGAGTCCAAATGTTTAAAGTTTCGATTTCACAGCTGCCCTTCATCAGATTATTTCATATCAGCCGTTTTACTGACCAGACTAAGGTCATTAAAAATACAGAAGCTGCCTTGGGGGAACGTCAGGCAGCGATCCGAATTGTTTGACAAATAGTTTCAAGCGTAAACCTGCCTCGTCACGAAGGTTTTGAAACAGCCTGGCTAATTCTGCTGGCCGTGACTGATTTTTATAGCTGGTTAGTAATTGCCCCTAGTTACATTGCTGCTTTCTTGCTTTCTTTGCTCAGCTTAGGGTGCCTCTCTACGCACTCGACCGCATGTGCTAGGCCTTTTCCAAGTCCCAGTGATAAGCTTCGATAACAGTGTTAGGCGATTTTTTTTTTTCCCTGAGCGAACACACAGTGTAGGGATGCTGCAGGCATGTAGAAAGAACAAATTGTCTGTTGCATTCATATGTAACACCGGTCAAAATTCACACTTTACGCTCATATAAGTCCCCCTTCCCCGCTGAGGTACTGCGTACTTCGGATACAGTGGCCGTTTTTTTCAGACTAAGGATGGGCTGTTGCAACGGGCATAGACTGTATATGCAGAACAGCCAAGCTTGGACTGGTGACAGAGTACCGTATTGAGCGGTACTTTAATCTAAACCGGCTCTGATTGTAAGCCAACCCGTTAAAATTTGGTAAGCCGGGAAGTGAAAAATGTAAGTCGGGGAAATAAGTATGGGTGGCACCAGCCGCAAGACTAACACAGTATTAATAGCCACAAATCTACTGGGATTCACTCAATGTCGTCGCAGTCTCTGGCTTCATTGCTAGCACTATCTTTGCGGCTGTCATCCCCAGAGAGTGTGGGCAATATTCGGCGCTGTCAAGTGCATTTGCATTGCTGCGCTTTTTGAACAATTCTGTGGTCAAGCTTTCGGGATGTCATTCTAGGCGTCTCTCGAGACCTCCTGCAATGCAGACATTTCTTTCATCAATGTCGTGTTGCCAGATTGCCTGGCAGCAGTTCAATACATCCTCTGCTGCCAGCACAGCTTTTCGTTTAAAGGCGGCACTATACTGACCTCACGGCAGCATAATCACACAAAGCAGGCGAACTTCTTGTGTTGCCAGGCCAGGAAAGCACACTGAGCGAATATGATCAAAATGGCCGCCTGTCACTAGCACTTTGGTTGCCTATTCCGCAGATACTGGCATTTATGAAACTGTCTTTTAGTGCAGCCTTTAGAAGGCACCACCTGCACGCCACTTCTCGGGTTTGGATGAGTACTCAGCGCACTTTGAAATGCGCTTTGATATAAATCCTTGAATCTAAGGTGACCGAAGACTTTTGTAGCGTGTTTTGTTAAAAAAAAAGGCATCGACTTAGGATAGAGCATATGCAGCAGGTATTACCAATTGAAAATAAACAAATCCACTAATGTTTCAAATCACATGCCCCTGTACCCACGCTTTATGCTTAAAGGAGCCATGAAGATGAAAACACAAGTTTGGTTCATTCCAAAGATTGCCTCATTAGAATCATACTGACACCACTTTTAACTAAACGTCACTCAAATAAGCTAGATAATTAGGAAAAAAGGGAATGGCCATGCGACCCACTAGCTCATTTCCCGCAACAGAACCTATGATGTCATACCCAGCCAGCTCTGCGATTGGCGGAGGGTGGCAAAAGCAAACGCAAATTAGGCAGAGCTTATAAAGCTTGCCGAACGAGCTATTTGCGCTTAAATTTAGGGCACATTCTTTTTATGTCAGTAAGAGTGGTGGACAAACAGTGGCAGTTACGAAAGCACACGTAAACATAGAAGTACCGATGGCGGTGCTGCTGTTGGTGCTGCGCGCACTATGCTTGGTTTAGCTGCACAGGACTGCCGGGCTTTTGGGTTGTTTCAGACGACACTGGCCGATTGACGCAAACAACGATATCTTACGTGACCGTATTTGTCGAGTGAGCACCATGTTTCACGAAACGATTGTCTCCATGAACAAACCAAGCCAGGTACTAATACGTTCACAAACAAACCAAAGGCAGAAAACGGTTTGCCATGGTGTGGTGGCGCCATCTAGATTCACTAACGGTAAACAAGGCCCTGCGATGCCATTGCAGACCACGAAAACCCACAATTTAGCGGGAAAATCGAAATTTTAACTTAAAATAATTAATTTCTAAGTGAATAAAGCATTGTTTGCATTCGGACAAGCGCTGGGGGCACTATAAAACACGAAATCTTTCGAATAACACAAACTTGTGTTTTGTCTTCATGGCTCCTTTAAGCTATCAACTGCGAGTCCCAATCCCCCCACTGATTTGTGCCAACACTGATTGATATACTGAGTAGAAAAATAGCTGTTAAGAAACAGGGCAAGAAAAGAAAACTCCAAAGGGGCATGAAAATAAAAAAAAATTAAGGCGAAACAGAAGATCTGAACGAAACAGAACCAAATCAGCTGGAAACCTTTGGGAACGGTTTTCAGCCTACAGTGAACACAAATAGGCCGCTGATGCCTGGTGAAGGATAATGGCGAGGCTATGCCCCAATTGAAGACAAATCCAAATTCTTAACGTTCAAAGTAGCTGACAATACACTCCTGTCGTGTGATTCTACAGCAAAAACTCGTTACAAGAGACACTCAGGAGACCCAGGAACTGAATTAATGTGTCGATGCGAGCTAGTTGGTACTTGATTGTGGGAACAGGTTAAGTGCCCCTTTCCTGTCTGTTCTCCTTCCTCCAGCTGTGCCTGGTGCTTAACCTGTTCCCATGAAGACCCAGGAAACATGTCTCTAGTAACCAAGGTCTCTTGTAGGCAATGTTGCTAACATGGCGGACATAGGAAAACTAACTAAAACTGTCTTCAAATGCCTCTTACAGCCAAGTGTTTCTCGTAATGGTGTCTTTTGTAACAAGGTCTTACTGTAGTACAGTGGTGAATGGATTACGTGGGTAAATTGGAAGTGGAGGTGCAATGAATGCAGGTGTGTGGGAGAAAGGAATTGTGTGGGGGGAACAAAGGTTGATTGAGTGAAGATATATAAGGGTGATAGGCGGTTAAGTGGCATACAAAGGTTGAGCGGGTAAGCAGGGGTTGAGTCAGCAGGGGTTGAGTCGATGGGTGTAACATTAAGGGACAAGAAGAGAGCCGAGTGGGTCAGGGAACAAACACGTGTTAAGGACATATTAGTAGAGATTAAGAAGAAGAAATGGATGTGGGAACGACATGTAATGCGAAGGCCAGATAACCAGCCATTGGTCATTAAGGGTAACAGAGTGGATCCCTAGAGAAGGCAAGCATGGCAGGGGGCGGCAGAAAGTTAGATGGGCAGGTGAGATCGGGAAGTTTGCGAGAATAAATTGATCGGGATAATTGGAGATTTGTAGGACCGGGATAATTGGAGATTTGTAGGAGAGGCCTTTGCCCTGCAGTGGGCGTAGACAGGCTGGTGGTGGTGATGATGATGATGAGTCGATGAAAGCGTAAGAACAGGGTTGAGTGGGTGAGTGAGGGTTGAGTGGAGGAGAAAATTTTGTTTAGCGGGTTGAAAGTGGAGGATTGGGGTTTGAGTGGGTGAACGAGGGTATGGTACAGAGGCCGAGTGCAGTTGCAAGTGAGTGCGGCCGGACCTCTTGTCCTGGCTGCTGCCGATGGAGTCCCCCGAAGAGCTGTCCCCCGAGGCGGTGCCGTTCATGAGCTGGTTGGGGGTCCACTTGAGCACCAGCTGGGAGCCCCCCTGCTGGTGCAGAGACAGGTAGCCGGGCAGGGGCTCCCCCGCGTGGCACCGCGGCTGCACCCGCACGTTGTTCTTGCCGTACAGCAGCGTCGAGCGCGCGTTCTGGTGCAGCGACTCCACGTAGTCGCGGGCCAGGCGGTCGCAGCCCCCGCCCGTCGGCACGCGGCCGCCCACAACGCTGCCGCTGCCCCCGCCTTCCTCAGAGGAGCTGCCGCCAGAGGTGCCCCGCAGGTCGCGGCGACACTGCATCAAAAAAAAAAAAAAAAGGGAGAAAAGAAGAAGAGAAAGAGATGCGAGTGCGTCCTGCACCCTAAAACCCACAAATCGACGTTTAGTAATATTCCCCACGGTGGCTCAATGGCTAAGGCTTTGTGCCCAAAAACACGTTTGATCTCTGCTGCGGCGCCCATTTTTCCGGTGGAGGAAAATGCCCCTGAAAATTTGGTAACATACAGACTTTCCCCAAAGGGTACCTGTGACAACAAAGAGATTTCTACCTGCCCAGATTTTCACAAAAAAAGAAGTGTCCCCTTTCTAATTAAAACTAACAAAATGTAAGAGGCATCCGCTTACCAAGACAAAAAAAAAACACAACAATCGCAGTGAGCTGTGCAGGCGTGGTGGTGTCAAAACATCACTTCACCAACCTCACAGGAGAAAACAACAGTGTTAGTGTGACCTGGGAACATTGTTTACTGCAAAACTCCTTTTAGCTGGGAGCTGTCTGCAGCACTGGTAATGAGGTGTGGCTCGCTCAGGATTAAAAATGTCAAAAGGGTAATGCTATAACAGTGGAACCCCAATGTTATGTCCCCCGTTTTTACAACAACCTGCTTCTCACAACGAATCACCGCGGTCCTCGCAAACTCCCCATAGAAAGAATGCATTAAAAAACTCGATGATACAACGCTCGGCCGTAAGTGATCCGTTTCATACGACTGACCCTGGCGGTGATACGCCGGTGTTTTTCCCACCTTTTACACCACTTCATCCTGACCTTTGTTTCTCAACACCTGTATGGCGCTGCTTGATGTACAAAGAAAAACAGTCCGTGGCAGGCGTGACCACTTGCTTAACAGACTCGAGCGCGTGGGTGCTGGCGGGTGCTGGGGCCAGTGGCCCCATGCGGCAGCACAGCACCTATGCTCCAACCGCAAGAAGTCAAAGCCCAGGTAGCCGGCAGACCGCAATTTGATGTTCCTATTGAGCCGACAAACATGAAAACATATGACCAAACTCCGCTTCCCTTGTCCCCTTGCCCTTCCCCCTATCCCTTGCCTGCGGCTTTGGCCACACTCACTTTTTCCCCTCTCATATTGCTCGGCCGCGTCGGCCAATTCCCAGGTTATCTTGCGCGTTTGAGGCGCAGGGCTGGTGGGCAAGCACAGACGCAGCGGGAAAGGGGGGGGGGGGGGGGGGGCACGAAATAGGCGTTTTGTAGCGTAAGCTACACTGGCCGAGGTCGAGCAGTTTCGCGTGTGCCGTGAAGGGCCGTACTGGGCAAGCACCATGGAGGAAGAAAATGTTAGGAGGGAGCATGACGTCAGGCGGCACAGCTTTGGCAAGCCAACCTCCTCTGACGCCGCATTCTCCTCTCCTCGGGCTCCTCCCGCGCAATGCATTATGGAAAAAGCACCACTCTCAGGCCCGCGGTAGCATTTAGTGGCTCCGGCTGGCTGCCGGTGGAGATGGAGGCGAGCGCCGTCGCCGAAGGCGCCGTACAAGATTGTTCGCCAGCGTTGCGCTCCAAGCTTCGTATCGTGGAAGTACTGCCGCTGTCGCTGTTCAAAGCAAGGCGAGACTTCGATCGCATTCTTACGAAGCACCCTCACGAGCTGCAAGCCGAATTTCACTTCTGACGTTGGATCGCTCGAACGCGCCGCCGTAAACATTCACAAGCATGGAGCGGCCTACAGCTGCGCGGTGTTTGCCAGGTGTGCTGTGACGATTGCGTTTGGAATTCTGCTGAGTTATCGCGCGTAACGAGTGTCGTGTTGGCGGGGAGGTGGTGAGACTATAGCTTTGGTTTCGCGCGCGCTTTTGCATACGTTCGCCTTTTCGGTGCTCCGGCGTGATGGTACGTTTTTATCTATTTCAGTGCACTGGAAAACAAAGGGTTCAGAACCCTTATGTTGGGTGTGACCACCTCGCGTCGCAAGCAGTACTCCGGCTGTTTGTCCGCTGAGGACCGCTCGATCGGTGCGATACGTATATGAAAAAAAAAAAAAAAAAAACGAATGCTAGATTACGCCTGGGAGGGACCTTGCTGAATTGTGGACTGCTGCGCCTTGCCAATAAATGGTTAAAGAAACGGTTGAAATGGTTGATCTTTTGAGAGCGGCAAAGTTGAAAAGATCATTTCTACTTCTGCACGCGGCGGCGGCACACAACTCTCCGTCTGCGGCGTGAACTTCGACGGGTCCGAAAGCTCACTAAACAAAGATGTTTTCTGCCTCTCCCGTCCGACCACTTTGCCCGCACGATCAGGCCGCTGCGCGTTTCGGGTTGCAGGCAGAGCTGCGCGCAACGACTCGTCGCCGAAACTCGAATACGCGGACGGCCCGGCAACCAAACGGATAGACACGCACGCACGCAGCGTCGGCGAAGGGCCACATGAGGCGCAAAGAACTACCGCTTGCCTGTCACGTGAATAGAACACCTCCCATCAGTCTTTCCTTTTTATTTTTTATGACTAGGCTTCACGATTGTCACGTGACGCTCCCTCCTAAACTTTTCTTTCCTCCATGGCAAGCACGAAGAGCATGAGATTGGATTATATTTGGATTGGATTGGATTGGCTTGGAATTGGATTGGCTTGGATTGAATTGTATTGGAAATCTAATCCAATTGTAGTACATGTGTGTAGAGAATTGGGTCTCCACATTTGCCCCTCTGCGCATTCCAGAGGAGTGACGTCATAGCCGCGGCAGACGCACTGGCGCCGGCGCGTGCCCAGCTGTCGGCTCCGTTGCGCAGTAGCCAAGTCTGTCACTGCACTGGAGCCGCTTGATAGCCGTTTCGCGTGGCTCCTGGAGAGCGGTGCTATGCATGCGCGAGGAGCAGCGACTGGACTGGACTGGACTGGATTGGAAATCGTTTTAGTAAGCATGATAATCAGCTAATCCTAGACAACCAGGTAACCTAAGAATAACCAGCTGAACCTTAGCGCACGCTACGTATATCCTGGCATAGCCGAGGTAAGCCACTGCTAATTTTTTGTTTTACAAACTTGGGATATCAGTTAGGGATTCGCAAATAATGTGAGAAAGTGCTAAATATACCGTATTTACTTGCATAATCCTCGCACTTTTTTTTCGGAAAAGTCAATGCAAAGTTAGGGGTGCGAGAATTATGCGGGGGAAAAAAATCCGGTGCACAGTGTTGCCAATTTGCCTTATGCCAATCCCGCTAAATGTAGCGGTCGTTTTTGTATAGGTAAGCTCAGTGTTGCCAACAGCAGCTATTTCTTTTTATTTTATTATTTACAACGTAAACAGTCTCCCGTCGATCAGCGATCATGAAATTGCCGCCTTTGCTTTCTGGCGCGCGCCCTATCTCGTCGTCGTATGTGCGTGCCCTACTCCAGTAACGCACGTTGAAGTCGGTGACGTGGAAGTGCCTGCCTGCGGCACGGTTGCCGTGTTCGATCGCTTTCAATTTGAAAGCGGCAGTGTAGCTGGCATTCCTCCCCATGGCAAAGCGGCACCAAGCACAAAACAATTAGATCAAAAAGTTCTCAAAACGGCAGCGAGCTATCCACCACTGACGCGAGTGACTCACTGACTGCTGCCGCTCAACGGCGGGACCACGACGGCGACACGACGGCGACACGACGACACGACAGCGGGCTGCGCGAACACCGTCTAGTTGCGCGCACGCGAAACATGCGCGCGAAACCGGCTCAAGGACAGTGTGAGTAGCGTGTTGGGTGCCTGTTAGGGAGTAGCCATGCAGGTTGTTAGGGCGCCTGGATGGCCTTGGATGCACAGCGCTCTCTGCCGAACGGAGAGGCGGCGGGGGAGGGCGCGTGTTGGAGAGCGCGTGCACCATGCAGGTTTCGCGAGAAGGCAACTTTCGCCGTTGAAAATTGGGGGTGCGAGGATTATGCGAGGAACCAAAAAATTCAAGTTTTGGTGGCTCACATTAGGGGTGCGAGGATTACGCGAGTGCGAGGATAACGCGAGTAAATACGGTAGTAATTTAGATAAGTTCGTAGCCCACCTGTTGCACGAGATCGTTTACTGGGGCGGAATTTACCGTACTCCGATCACACGACACACCGGTCATACAACGCTTTCGTGCGGTTTATAGAAGGTCATACCAGGAGATATTCGTTGTCTTTCAGCGAGGTTGTGAGCGGTACCTCAACTAGAATCTTTCACATTTATTACAAACACATAAAAAACAAGGAGCTCTGAAAGTCATCCCATTCCCCACCAACATATTGAGGCCAGTCTGAGATAGTAATCGTACATCTCAACAAGCCGAGAAAGACGGTAAATGCTGCTCCACAGGATCACATTACCAGGTTTGCTGATAAATTACACAAATGAGGGCGTGTCATCAGCCCTTCTTTAAACTTTTTTTTTCCCCTCTAAAGTACCGTAATATCCCGAGTAGGGGTCTGTGAATACCAAATACGTAGTGCCTTTTGAATGGAATATTGAATCAAATTAAAAAAAGCCAAATATTGAGTCGAATATCGAATATCAATTTTTTTTTTTTTACAGCCTTTATTTTCGACAGGTTTTTGTGCAAAAAAAATGAAGCTGCTTCACATGTTCAGGAGTCTTGATGTTTTGTTTTACGTCCTGAAGAACACACTTCTCAAATATCATTTGCAGCAGTCCAGTTACCGAACAACGATGAGGCGATCGAGCGTGACACACAATCAAGAATGACTTGCCCTAGAGTTGCTGTACTGCAATCGTGGGCGACAACCAGATAGCACCTCATAACTCCAAAGCGAGCACTTGGCGAACACCAACAATATGACGCAGAAACACGGCAGAACCACAGTCATGGACCATGACGAGGCACTTTTTCAGAACCACATGGCGAGCGTGAACAAAACATTGTGGAAGAAAGGCTCACATTGCCGTAGACGATCGAGCCAGCGCTACACCATGCAAGGGCGGCTTGCTATGGTACCACGATTGGGGAACACAAGGAGACACTCCTTCAGAAAGAAGCCCATGGTGAATGTCAGAGATAAGCGATGGAGAGATATGGCTTGCACTGACTGCTCGCTGGTTCAACAGTCGGGTAGTAAAGGCAGTAAAGCTATCATGCCAATTTTTACTCTGTGGTCTAGAATGTAAACAAAAAAAACATGCAATAGCATACACCGTCTGCATGCAAAAAAGCCAGAACCCCTTTTGTTTTTACCTTAACGGAAGAGCTGTCACAAATTCAAAAAGTGGAGGCAAAGTTGGCACGATTACTTTGCCGGAAGTACTAAGCCTAACACGTAAACATCCGGTCACCGAATTCAAAATAGCGGCCAGAGCCGGCGGCATGGTCAGTGGCATGGTCGATGGTGAGTGATGGTGGGCTCCCTGATGCGATTTCAAATTACTTTGTGCTGAGAGGTGAAATTTACGGCCTCTACAAGGCGCGTTCGTCGAAAGCGCGATTTGCACGAAGCTTGCCAAATGGACGGAAAATTAGCACATGGTGCAGAAGTAGCACGTTAGCTCTGCTTCTGCACTGACTTCCTGCTACTCGATTTTCCAATCTACTCTACTACTCGAGCACTACTACCAACTACTCGACTTTCCGAAAAATCAAATAGTGGATATTCAATCCGCAAATCGAACTATTCGCAGAGGTACTGTTTGACTCGTATTCGAATACTTGAGTGTCTGCAAACCCCCGACCCTGAGTCATCATCCCTTCCCCCTCCCCCTGCCACCTGAAATTCAGAGAAAATGTGGTGCGAACCATGTCTCGGGGGCCAAACAAAAAAAAAAGGGGGAAATGTTAAGAATATGAACATTTTTTGTTGTGTCTACTACGGCTTGACAAAAGATACACTCAACTTTTTTCCCAGGATGTTATCTTGCTCGCATGATTTATAAAACGATACTTTGCTGTCCACAATATTCACCGCCTGCGTGGTGCAGATTAAGCGCCATAATGGAGCAAAATTTGAAGGCATGACAGCAATCAGCCTGTGCCTAACTGCAAACACAGCATGAAAACACAATAAAAGAAAAAAACGTCAACCAACACTCGGAAATTTTAAAATTAAATTTGTTTTGTAGTCGCAACATTCTGGGGGGGGGGGGGGTTTAGGGAGAGGGGTAAATTTCGAGGCGCATTTTCCAGGGGTTGGAGTTGACTCAGTTATTTTGACAATCAAAATTCTTAAAGGGAGGGGGTGGAAGACAATGACTCAGTACACTTGCATGATTAAAATTTTCTAAAGGGGGAGGGAGGGGAAGGGTCAATGACTTGGTGGTTTGAACGTAATCAAAATTTTGAAAATGTGGGCCTTTCACATAAATGGTTTTCACATAAGTCAGTGGTTTTCAGTTAAGAATAATTTTAAAGAAGAGGAAATGACTCAAAGGTTTTCACTAGGGATGGGCGAATATTCGGTATTGTCGAATATTCGATCGAATAGCTCTCTATTCGTTATTCGCTTCGATCCGAATGCAGGTATTCGATATTTTCGAATTATTCGATGCTCCCGAATAGGCAGCTAAAAGCCAAGCCTTTCGGTCAAGCTTTCCGAGAGTAACCCCAGGCTTGGCTCAAGAGCCACTAACGCGGACATTTCTGTTATCAGTGCCGGCACTGCCGAGTTGCTGCCTTGCCTAGAGGTTCGACGAAGCCTTCGGCCGCCAGCACACTTTAGGTTAAAAAAAAAAGGCGGCACTGAAACGACACCGCTCTGAACATAGCGGCACCAAGCCAGCAGACTTGTACAGGCCGCCATTTTGAATAGGCATGCCGCCATTTTGAATAGGCGCGCTCAGTGCGGCAGTACGCCGCACTAAGCGAGCCTATTCAAAATGGCGGCCAGCCACTTGCGGGGTCTATTCGTTTCACCTGCACCACGTGAACCAGTTCAGGCGGTGCGGCACTTCGCCGTTCGTTTCAGTGGTGCAGCTCGCGGCACCTGAACCGCGCCGTTCGATTCACCGGTGGTGCCGACGGGTGGTGCCGACGGGTTCATGGCTTCGCCTGCACTTCCTGCCGAGGAGGTGCAGAAGCAGACGAAAAAAGTGCAGGGCTGGTTCCGCCGATGGCGGAACCCACTTTGCATCGCTGTAAACTGGTTCAAGAGATGCAGGCTGAATCGAATAGACCCGCGCTTTGCTTGGCTACGGCCGAGGATACTAGTGGCTACAATACTTCTTTTTTTAGCGGAGCTTCTAGGCGGCGCTTAACTCTGCGAGTTTCTAGGTGGTGCTTAAACTTGTGAATGAGCAGCCGGCGGAAACTGCTGCACCTAGAGCATGTGGCGCAACAGGCATTTCTTCATGAAAACTTGTGAATACAGCAAAGGAAAGCTGTGTGTAAGATTTTGCAATAAATGTTCAACTGGTAATAGTTTTACACAATGCTGTGCCTACGTGAGTTCTAATTATTAGAAAAAATTGTGTACATTAGTCAGGTCACAAGTTGCTCATTTTTCTTTGTGATTTGCAATGTGTACTATTCGAACTATTCGATTCGAAATTATTCGACCAAATCACTATTCGCTTCGAATTCGCTTCGAACCTCAAAATCTATATTCGCCCATCCTTAGTTTTCACATAATCGCAATTTTTGAAAATGAAGCAATGATGCAGTGCTTTTAGCACAATGAAAATTTCCTAAAGAGGCCGTGAGATGACTCGCGATATTAAGGGTACATTTTCTTCCATCATACGCGGTCAGTGGTACCTGGAGGCCGAGCCGTCGCGTGGGCGGCGGGGTGGCCGTGGAGGACGAGCCCCCCGCACTGCCAGCGGTGGGTAGCCCACTGGACAGGCGGTGGCGCTGCACCAACTCGTCAGCAGGGGGGTCCGTCCAGAAGTGGTCCTGCGTCTTCATCTTGGAGTAGTCCAGGGCACATGGACCCACTGCAGCAACAAAAGGGCGAGTGAGCCCACGCCGTGGCAGCGGCAGACTCAGTACGGGAACACGAAAAAAAGGAACATTGCAGACAAAAAAAAAATTGGCGAAGCTTGCACTAAGTCGCGCAAGGCTTGAACTGTAGCGAAGCTGGGGGATTTCTTTCTATGTAAGCACTCAAGGACACACCACCATGCACCCCTACAAGTTTGAACTTGTTTATTTGCGTGTTCTGTCGTCGCTTTTCTCAGTGCTGGTATTAGTCATCGTCATGTCCATCGATATCGTCGTCTTCCTCATGCAAGACTGTCGGGCCCAGATCGTTTTGTCCGCAGGCTTTCACCTTTCACCCAAAGCGGAAGGCACCAGCACGACCTAGAACCAGCGGCAATCGGCTTTGTGAACTGGGCGTCAGTAGTGTGAGCTGTCTTGTGCTTCCCCCTTGAGGCGCGGACGCACGTGAACTGTTTTCTTGGCATTTTTTTGCAAGCGCCACGCAAAAGCCTGGATGAAGCCGGACGCTCCTCCTAAGCCGCGTGCTAACAAGTGTAGTAAACGGCGGGAGTAACTATGACCTACGGTTTCTTGATGACGCCATAGACATCGCAGCGTAGAAAACCGGACTAGTTGGTACAGATTCATCTTCACATCTTGATGAGGGCGGTGCATGAGAACGTGTTCCTGCGCAGTTGCTATTAGTAGGTTCATGCGTCATGCAAAGAAGCGAGTTTTATATATCGACATTGTTTTATACCTTCGATGGCTTCATACTTGTGTCTCTTCAATAAAAAAATTTAGTTT
Organism: Haemaphysalis longicornis; assembly: GCF_048455015.1. NCBI lineage: Eukaryota > Metazoa > Arthropoda > Arachnida > Ixodida > Ixodidae > Haemaphysalis > Haemaphysalis longicornis. The sequence goes on from NW_027526422.1 coordinate 166,490,530, forward strand.
TGGTTCAGCGCCTGTCCAGTGTGCTCCTCCCCTTTGTCCCATTATTTTTTGCTGTGAAGATGAAGCCATACACATCACGGCCAGCAACAAGAGCTTCGCTGTTGAAAAAAGATAAACTTTGCACATCATTTGACAAGAAAAGTGAGGACTATGTCAGTACACAGCTGGGTCTTCTTATCTTGACTAAGGCAGCTTGAGGGTGACCTCATTATCAGGATGTGAAAAGAGAAGGGCGCAGGGCGGGGTCGGTGGAGTGCCAAGCAGAAAAGGCATTCCCCAAAAACTCCTTCCTCGTGCCACTGAACCGCAAGTCACTGGTGCACTGCGGGAAAGCCCGTCTCCACTAACGGACAACGGTGGTGCATGTTTACAAGTGTATGTTTACAAGGCACTCGTAAGTGTGAAATGGGACGCCTGGTTGGCACAAAATGAGGAGTTCACCTTTTTTTCCCCCCTTATTTCATTCCCATTGGACATTGGGCTGACAAGACCTGGTGTTGCATAGAGGAGGGGAAAAGTGGAATACTTTACAGACATGTACGTAACAACTTCTTGCACTAGGCGTGTCATATGTGTATCAGAGAACAACCTTTAGAGGCTTCACTTGCACCTGCAGTGCTGTCAGTATTCAATATACACGCATGCATTTGGGAAACAAAAATTCTGGGAAACAAAAATCATGTGTGCATGGCGAAAACATTTCGGAAACAAAAATTATGTGTGGGAAACAAAAATTCTGGGAAAAAACAAAAATTATGCGTGCATGGCAAATATATTCGCTGCATGTACGTATGTGAAATTCAATAGGCTGGCAAACCGCCATTGCAATATTTTGCTTACGGCAGACCAACATCTTGTAACTGAGCTTGTAAATTATCTTTTTTTCCCTTATAGGCTCTAACAATGGAGGCAAATTTCCTCTGAATTTGAAAAAAAAAAAAAAAACCTAGCTTTCCCCAAGCGATATTCAGATGTGTACTTAAGGTACACACCTGGCATACACACTGTATCCAGGTGTGTACAATTATGAGCAATATGAAAGGGAACACAGGAATGCGCAGAAAACACCCTCAGACCCAGCTATGAGTGATACGCAGCGGCCGCCGTTGGAAACAAAGTGGAAAGGGGGTCGCTGTCCTAACAACTGTCCCCATTCCCGCCATGCGTCTTATCGGCTGTCCGACGATGCCATATTATCGGCGAAATGGCGCAGGCTGCTGCTTTGTAGAAATGCCAGCGCGGTGGGAGTGCCAACAGTTAGTGGAAGAGCGCCCTCCTTTCACCCTTTGGTTTTCACAGCGTCATCCACGTATCACTCCGCGTCTGTTTCGAGGCTAATTGCCACGCATTCCTGTGTTCCCTTTCATATTGCTCATAATAGTACATCCTTGATTACAACTGCATACGGCAGCCGGTGCAACTCGAGCAGCAACTCACCAAGCAGCGATGCCAGGATTTGTCCGGACACTGGATCGGCCACCAGGGCATCCTTCTCGTAGTACTTGCTGCAGGCAACACACACAGGCAGCACGTTTGATTCATCACGGGCAAGAACAATCGATGTCACTGCACTCCAACTGTGCCTAGCAAGAGCAAGAATGAGCATTGCCCAAACATTTCTACATTGCTACTGCACTACAAGCTGCCAACCCAGTGGAAACAATTTTTTTTATGTGTAGTGAAAACTGCAAAAAAAATCAAGATGTTCCTTGCAGAGCTATTAAAAATATGCATGCATCACCACCAATGATAAATTACAATGCACGCAGAGAAGGGTAAGGTGGCGCTAGTGGGGATAGGCTGCAAGTGCACTTCCCAGCCTGAGAGTGCAGTTGAAGGTGCACGGTCAGCTGCATGACATAATTATTTAGCAAGTCAGGAGTGGAAACTGTGCAATCTTCAATGTCCGTGGCTTCCAAACTGACTAGCTGCTGTATATGTATTTTAGTCCCTCTGCTAGCCATTTGGAAGGGCATTTTTTCGCCAGAAACATACAGTTTCACGTGAGAAAAATTTAGTTAATTGACACATCACTGTAAGTGCATATTCCACTCAACGTCCAATATACACTTAAGCGTACACTCGCCCCTTGGGCTTCCTTTTCTGCAGCCATGGTGGGCAAATCGAACTTTATGGAACAAATGAAATAGCTTCCACAGTTTTCCATATTGCATTACAGGAACAAGCACACAACCATCAGGAACAAAACAAACTGGTAAAAGCGTGACAATGGGGCACATAAATTTTTTCACGTATCAAAGTTCCTATTATCTTTTCTGAGGTACTACTCCATTCCCCCCCTATGTCTGCGCTCTTGGAAACAAGTAACCTGCGCACCACAGTGAACGAGTACGTACAAAAATGCCAACACAGCGCAACATAATCTATCTCACAACAGGAGCAAACAACCTGTGAAACGTGATGTATTCACCATCTTGCCGGCCCACAGACTAAAACAATAGGGTGACATGCAAGGAAATGTCAAATATGGCCACTATAGGCCCTTTTGGTGTGCGGATCACACGCAACCTCTGCCTCATATCCTACCTTCTGAAAGATCTACAGCATCGAGCCATTAGTGCATAGGTGTTTCGTAAACATAACAGAAGAATCAACCCAGGAAAAGGCAGGAAAAAAAAAAAAAAAACAGGACACAGGAAAAAAAAAAAAAAAGCACCTTGCATGTTTGTGACCTTTGCAGAAAACTGCTGCTTCGTTTTTCATTCTTCTTGCGCTGTTGTCCTGTTTGCTCTGTCAATTTTTTGTTGTTCTTAACCTGCTGTCAGGGCGCAAGAACCTCCTCAGATATTTCTGGCACATTTGACAGACAGACGTCATTCTTTCTAGGCGGCATCTCTCTCCCAGCCCATGCTGACTCTACAGCCGATTTCTTTCTCGTGGTTGGAATGAAGCGGTGAAGGACAAACTAACAAACTGTAAACATATGGTCTCGAAATGTAGCTGGAAAACTTTCTCCAACCAAAAATTTCTTGGGAGGGGAAAGTGTCCCCTAACCAAGGAGAGTGTGTTTGAAAGAATAGACAACACAAGAGCTATTTACTAGGGGTGTGCGAATATTCGAAACTTCGAATATTCGATTCGAATTTTTTGGTATTCGATTCGATTCGAACGACACTTTTAGGTTCGAAATATTCGAACCACCCCAAACTTAAAAAAAAATAAATAAATTCAGAGCGTGTCTCAGCAGCAAAGTCGCGAAGCATATACACGGCGAACGGTACGTGCTTTCGCAGACTGTATCGGTCTGCTCGCGAAAACGCTCTGCGCACGCCCAACGCGCGCTGACACCGCCGGGAAACCACCCCCACGCTGCGCGCGGCGCGGCCGGCGGCGTCAACATGGCGTCGGCTCCAGCCGCGAAGTGGCGCGGGTGCTCGAGCGACCGTTTCTAACCGCTCTTTAAAATGCGGCTCAAGGGAGACACGAAGTTGCTTGTGCGGTAAAGGAGCTGATAATGCATGCGAAAACGGTACTATAAAACATCATCCGCGCCGCTAGAAAGCGCCCGTAAAATATTTGCCGGGGTGCTAAGCCTAACCGTCTCCGGCGGAGCCACGGGGCGGAGCCAAGCCGGCTGTCTCGATCTCATCGCAAGTAGTCAGGCTCCTCCATTCTGCCGCGCGCGTCGTGCGTCATTTTCTGACCGAGGTAGGCGCTGCCGCGGGCGCGAAATCGTCGATGCGGGCGTGAAACTACAGCGCTCGCAGAGCCGAGGCGAGCGAATCGCATGCAAAAACGCACCATGCATGCGGTTCACGCTTGACTGTTGCGGCGTGTAGCGAGCTTGGGCACAGCGAGTGAGGAGACGAGCGCGAAGCTTTACGTGCTCCAGAAAGAACTGCTTTGCGACATGGGGGTTAAAAAAGCAGAAAAAATCCCGAATTTCTTCACGCGAAAGTAAGAGAAGAAATAAACGAAAACTTTTTTCAGCCCTCAATTTTTTGGTCTGTGTTGGTTCATACGAATTTCGGATGATACGAATATTTTTCGCGGTCCCGCAAGATTAGTATCATCGAGATTTTACTGTATCAGTGCGCGGCAATGTGCACGGGCTCGGGCATGCCAGCCACTAGTGTCTCAAGTGAGCGGCTGCTTTCGGTATCTGGTGGAGTCGTGACGAGCAGGAGGTTGTCACTGCTCCCCGAACATGTCGAGCAGTTAACCTTTCTCCATGTTAACATTTAAGTGAGTGCAGACCTTAACCTGTTGAGTGCAATGGTATTGTGTAATTTCTAAATTTACTTTGTATGATTTGTTGTGAAATAAAGTTGCAGTTTTTGTGTCTCTAGATGGTGAAAACTTTAATTTTACAAAAAACAATAAGTATTCGTATTCGAAAAATATTCGATTCGATTCGAACTTTGTTTTTATTATTCGAATTCGCTTCGAAATTAAAAAATTGATATTCGCACACCCCTACTATTTACTTCTACCAACTCTAGTCTACTGTCACGCCATTTACTTACTACAGGCCTCAGCAGGTAGCTCAGTCCCTGGTTCTCTAACACTGCAGTACGACTTCTCCCCTGTCCAACATCTGCTTCACATGTGTTTCTTATGACCTCTTTTAATGTGCTGCCTCGAACAGTTCTAAGCAGTTCATGGGCAGTCCGCAACTTATACGTAAAACTGCGCATGTGGATGGGACAGGGAAAAGAAGAGACAGGACGAGCGCATTACATATGTCAATAAATAAATCACATAAATATGCATTAAATAGACCATTAAATATGTCAGGAAGCAGTTCCAAACTCCCTTGCAACCTTGTTAAACATTACCTCCTAAATAAACCACCACGAGAACGCAAACAGTAGCAAGCTGAAGCAGTGCGCCACAAGAATGCATATGTATTAAGCTTTTAGCACTTTTTTTGCTTTCAATGATGGCAGTTAATCGGTGTGGGCCCAAGAGCACTGAGGGGGTACTGACAGCAGTGACACAGTGCTATGGAACACCGAGAGATGGAGCAAGGGTTGCACAGAGGCAGGTGGCAGCAGACAGTGGGAAGCACGGGGCAGAGTGTGTGCGCAGTGCAGATGTGGAATAAAGGGTCCTTGTAACAGGCATACATGTGTTCCCCCATTCTTAACCCTGACACAACAATGGGTGCCCAAGTTGGTAAAAAGATTGACACATAAGAGGAGATCCCTGTGACAGCTTCTTTGACTGCATAACCTGCACAAACTGTGAAGCATAGTTCCGAGAGGCAATCCAAGACCCCTGCATAGGCAGGCCTCTGCGGAACACGGAGCCCACCTGCAGTTGTGCACGAGGTGGTCGACGATGCAGGCCAGCTGCTTCTCGAAGAGGGCCAGCCGGATCCAGAGGTAGCGCCCACTGGCCGCCCACAGCGACCGCCGGCTCGTCTGGCTGCGCAGGCGGCTCTCCCTGCAGCCACCGTGCCACCATCACTTGGGGGCCACGGCTGGACTAGAGGGCGCACGCACGCACGCTTCCCTCGCACCTTCACCCACACACGTACGTTTGTGACCCGCAACCGACTTGGACTCCACGACAGCGTCACAGGGGTGCAGCAGACGGCAGGACAATAACGACGCCCGAAAAAGGCCGACTTTAAGAAGCAGCCAGTTTAGGCCAACTGTGTTCGAGTGGCCGTTTTGAATCTGGCTTCTTGATAACGACAGGGCGGACGGGTAAGTTGGTTGACACAAACGGCAGATGTGCACTGTGAAAGTTAACACCGACGATTGAGTCAAACCACGCAAAATAAAACAATAAGGAGAAAAATAAAACGTCAGCGATGTTTGGTGACGAGAGTGCTTCCTAGGCTCTTGTATTTAATGCTTAAAATGTCAAGAGCGCGTCAGCAAAACATATTTCGGGAAGGTGCAGTTGTGAGCTCACCATAGACAAAATAATAGGCAGATGCTCAACGCTCAAACAACCGTTCAACTAGTGTTTGTTCAACACTCTTGCTAAACTAATAAAAAGCTTACAGTGAGTACAGAGAGCACTTTCGAGTGATAGACGTGGCTGCACCTGGATTATGAGGTACCCCATCCCGACGGTTGCAGCCGGCCAACTGTTACTTGGTATGTGTGACCCTAACCCCACTAGTGTAATGCACCTTGCTACTGAAAAGCTTTGAAAATGTGCCACGAATTTGCTCGCTTGGCCAGCAGACAGAATGCTCACGATGTTTGAGTCAATTTGCTGTAACTAGGTGCTTGCAAGAACAGCGTGCTTTTGCAGGGTTACACTCGCGACTGATTTCTGCTTTCCCTCTTGCTTCCGAGTTGATTGAATACACACTCTCTGACACGTAGCTCCACATTTTTGTTTTCTCCTTTTCCGGGACGAATTACGACAAAACTGGTGCAAATTGAACGAGCCCAAACACTGGCAAGCAGCATCTAAAGGGATAAAAAAATCAAGGCCCCTTTCTTGAGAGAAAGATGGTTTTTAAAAAGGCAAAGCTGCTTCGACCGTGCCTGAACGGCGCAATCAGACAGACGTTGGCTTCACAGCGCGAGGAACCCACGTACAATTCTGCCCTCAGGAGGTGTTTTTTTCTTAACCAGTGGTCTCTACAAGCTGGTGTAGTAACCTGGAACGACTCCCATCATAAACGTCCTTGAGCCTGTATCTCTTCCCGAAATCTACGAACTATATCTTCACGGAATTACAGACTTTAAAATGCTCTCCACCAATTCCAGTGATTGAACCTTGAACAGTGCTACCTTTTTGATTATTCCCTCCCTCCCTCCCTCCCTCCGTGTCGCTCTCCTTCCCCGCCAAGGCATTCATGCCCCCTCTGACGACAAAGCTACTCCTCCTCCTTGAGGCGCTTGACGTGCCTTCACTTGTCATCATTATCGCATCGTGAAACCCACTGTGTAACGTTGGCTTTCCTGCAGTGCATAACGACACGACATTGAATGCCATCAGTGAGGCATTGAAAGCTTCCCTTTAAAACACTAGATAGTCGCCGCGATGCCACGTAATCTCGGGGCGCTCACGTGGTTGTCGAGTCCGAGGTTCCGACGGCCGCGGCCGCCTCCAGCTGGGAGACGGCGCGGGCGATGGCCGCTGCAGGCTCAAAGTGCTTGGACATCTTGTGCAGCAGCGCCGTGGTCGAGTTGGTCTTGAAGAGGCCCAGGGCGCGACGCTTCAGGCCATGCGACAGGCACGCATCCACCGCAGCTGCACACCCAGTGGGAAAGGGAGCGAGAGAGAGAGAGAGAGCTCTTTACGGAGTAAGAGTAGGGCGATTAGCAGTGGTACACAGTCAACTATATACCCTGCCAAAAAAGGAGATGAGACCCCTTCACATTGCCCCCTACTGCCCTGGGCAAGGTAGCCATAATTGTGAGGTGTAAAATCAGGTGACCCACAGCTCGGCGTCGAATGTGTGCCTTCGCACAGTAGCACAATTGGCAAAGGTTCAATTGAGGCTTGGTAGGACACAAGGGGCATTTGCTGTGCTTTTGTAGAGGAAAATTTCTTAATCACATTCCAGGTCACTTAATGTGTAACATAGTTGTGCTCTGATCGTATGACAGGCTGTTACAGTATAGAATACCGACTATACGAGTTTCTAGGGACTGCACAAAAACGTTGTAAAATAGGGGTGTGGTAAACACAGGGAAACCTTGATTATACGTCGCTTGGTTGTCAGATGACCCACTCCTTGGCAAACCCTTCCCACAAGGTATTGAAATAGTTGATCCACTTCATACAATGGCTCATGCAAGAGTGGGAACATCCATGGTCATTCAGACAGAAACTCGTGTCTTTCCTGCCTTTTACAATGCTTCGCCACCTTTTTGTATTCTGAGTATTTCGAGTTTTTGCGCACTACCAAACAAGCGCCCCCCCTCCCCCAACCACCCGTTGATGGCCCAAACCAGTGAAGCCGAAACCACCCAGGAACCCATCTGACTGCGCTCCGGTGTAAACCAGAATCCAATCCAAGAACATAGGGTAGCCGTTAATTCCACACACGCTCGCCATTTTCTTACTGTCATCTGACATAGCCGAATGTGCTTGTGACTTTGTGACAACGGTGATTCATGACTTGTATGCGTAGCGAAAGCCAGAAGACACCGGAAGATTTCTGAGAGGCACCAAAGCCCTTTTCTCCGCCATGAACGCCCTCCAAACACGCCACGAGTACACCTTGTTCAATGTCTCAAAAATGGACCAGATGATGGCAACAATGGATCATCTCTGGCTAACAGGACCAACAACACAGTTGACGGGAACACCGTATAAATTGCTAAATTGCTTTACTAAAAATGTGTTTCGCTCCAACGAACTGCATTATTTTTTTCTTTTTCGAAGGGGGGGAAGGGGGGGGGGGGGGGGGGGGGGGGGGGCAAGGGGTTAGGTTGGTTAAGATTTACACGCCGCCATTTTGAATTATGGGGCAGTTTTGAACACGGGCCCCCACCCCGAAATTCCCTCAATTATCCGCACTTCGAGGGAGGGCGCTTGCTCAGTATTTTACGGTATACTTACCTCCCTGCTTTCCTCACCCTGTTACTCCACGTTTCTCTTGTTTCTCTTTCTGCAGTGACTCACTTTTCCTCTTCATTGCTGCATCTGCTGCATTGCCCCACCAAACAATTCTTTCCCTATTTCGTACACTGATCTCTCCTATCTATGCCATTTGCGCTGCTCCCCGCACCCTTCAAATCCTGTTAATTTTTGCCTGGTTTTCCTTTCTTTTTTTGCACCTCCCACTTTCATTCGCTTCGCTTCTCCTTTCATCACATCACTAGCCAATGCAGCTCCGTTGCCACGTCCTCACACACTTTTTTTTTTTTTCGGCTTATCTCCTGAACTTTCCCACGAGCCCCAGCAAACGTTTCGTAATCTTTGTTAGTTAAGATCAGATAACACCGCACAAAGTTTGTTTTTATGTTTTTAGCTTGAGCAAGATGTAAATGTAGAGCAGCTGCAGCTGTCACAGCTCGTCCAAACCTTGCCGTCTACTCTTTTGTTTTTATCTCAACACTGCTTTTTTTTTTTCCACGAGAAAAAGACGAGTGCACCGAGTGGGTTCACGCAAAGCAGACAACAAGGTGTAGACAGGCTTGTGATAGGAGAGACTTTCTTCCAGACTTTCTACATTTATTGTGCAAACAACAAGATCACACACATTGGATCACCAGGAGGCAGACTTATGCTGAGCAGTGAATATGGCGCACTCTGTTAAAAGAGCCATGAAGAGAAAATACAACTTCGTTTAATTGAAAGAACGAGGATTCAGGATCTCACTCAGCTCCATTACAGTGCCAGAAGATGTTTTTTTAACGAAAAAAAAGCAAGAAGTATTTAAAAGCATTCAAATTTTGCGCCACAGTGACGTGTTATGAGCCAGAATGACGTCATACGGGCCAACAATAAAACATAATTTTCAGGGCGCTAACTGCACGTTAGCATTCAAGTGATGCGGCCAAATGGAACTAGAGGCCCTATTACAGACGTCCAGTCATGTGTCGTCGCGACAGGTCAGTTAGGCGGCCGCCAATAGCACTAACAAGGTTCCGTGACGTCATAGAAAAGTTGCAGGAAATCGGCTAGGGGGTCGCGACTGCTTCACACGTTTTCTTTAATATCTCCGTTATTTGTTCAAAGATTGCGATGATATTGGTATCATTGTTATCGGGACTAAGCAGCCTTTCTAATAAAATCAACTTGTATTTTGTCTTCATGGCTCCTTTAATAGCTAGGAGGGCATACATTTAAAAAGCAGAAATGCAAAAAAAATGTATACTGCAAACATTTCCGCACCGCTTTTCCTCATTTTGACTTTTTTTTTTAGTCAGAACAGTTGAACGGAGCTACTGTTCACCGCTCTTAGTTGACGTCAGAATATATTGGGAAACTTGATCGTTTTCTTGGGTTTTTATTTTTCCTAGTTTTTCTTACCAAATGATCGACATTTACACTATTATAACGATTATGTCCAAACTTCACCAGTTGCACATCTTTGTGCGGATACAAGGCACAGCATAGTCTATACTTTTTACGTTTTTTTGCGTGTTCTTACCAAATGATCTACATTTACACTATTATAACGATTATGTCTAAACTTCACGAGTTACGCATCTTGGTGCGGATACAAGGCACAGCATAGTCTATACTTTTTGTTTTTTTTTTGCATGTTTTTTTTCTGGTTTTTAGATTTTTGCCTTCATTGCGTGAGGGCAGTCAATAAGCCAGATATGATCTTCAACTGCACTAGGTGCTACAACAACAAAAAGACAAGTAAACAGAGTGAGTCTTGTCCATTTGTTGTTCTAACACCCTGCATAATTCAAGAGGACGCACTACTAACCAGTCCCACTCACCGACCTTCTGAAGGAAGGTATTTTTCATTTCACTAGTTCATTTTTACTTTTACATTTCTTAGTGTTTCTTTTTTTTTCTTTTTGACAAACAATGTACATATACATTATTATAAGAATCGAATGCGTTAACTTCGCCAATTATGCATTTTTGAGTGGATACCACAAGCTTCCATTACACAGATGGTGCTGAGGTAGTACTTGAGAAAATCTGCTGGTGCATTCAAATGAGCAGCCAAATTTTTAAAGGCTGCATTTTCGTGCATTCGTCCAATTGAATTTTGCTGAAAAATTTTGCGGAAAAATTGCACGCCTCTCCTTACAGCAGTACCACACTTTCTTTTTCTCTTACATGATAATGCAGACCAGCAGCCATCACTCAAACTGGGAGCTTGGAACATTTTCACGAGGCCAGAATGCTGACAAAAAGACACTGCACTTCGTCGTGCAAAAAGAAAGAAAGAAAGAACGGTGAATGCTACCAGACAAAGACTGAATTGCTTAAAAGTGAATGTCGAGTCCTGCAGTAGCCTCATCCCTTTTTACCTTTTGCAACTCGAAACTTGATTAACAAATTTCGACATTTTTTTTTCCAACAGAATTAAGCTGATTTGGTTTCAGGATGAATGCCAAATGAAGCGCAACATCAACACTTGTGGGGGCCCGTGTTCCCCTACGCCTCGCTTGCACATGTTTCCGCGAGCTGGGAGCCGCCATTTTGGGCAGCTGGCGCGTCCCGTAGGTCGTGTCCTCTTCATGACACCGCGCGACGCGCCGAACCTGCTTGCCGCGAACGTGTGCTCGAGGGCGAGTGGGAAGGAGGACCGGTCGTCGCCTTCTCCCTCGCCGCCCTCTCCCCGAGAGCCGGGAGGAGACCTCCTCTCCCCCCCGAGCTGACCTGCGGGATGCGCGAATGTTCCGCGGGGACTCTGCCGAGAGATTCTGCCCTGATCGGTCGCCTCGGGATGCCTCCCCTGCTCCCGCGGCCGTGATGACGGATATCGAGGTCTGAGCCCAGCGGCTTGAGCGAGCGACAGGAGCCACTGTCTCCCCGCGAGCGATAGTCGTGTTGTCTGGTGTATGCACTGTATCTGCCAGGCAATAAAGCCTCATTTTGGATTGCCGGAGCCTGTCTACCGCATGTGAGTACTCGAACCCGTGCGTGAGTCTTCGGATTCCGCAGGGCTAGTGTACGGCGCGTAGTGTTCTCTAGCAAAGCTAGCCGGGGTCCTCTGCTATCCCGTACGTTAGCCCACACACTGCAGCGAAGGCTCTCTGGACCCCCCCTTAGCGACCAATAAATGAAAGTAATGTAAATAAATTACCTACACACCTACTGAACGCAACATCACGGCTGCTGCATGCCACATTATGGCTGCTCTCGACTTCGAAACCCTCCTACAATGTCATGAGGGGGCTCGATAGCATCACAGCGCACGAACAAGCATGCTGAAGGAACAAGAAAAAACAGGGCTGCTGACCACAAAGGGACGTGATGCTGCTGCTCTCCTCGTGGACAAACTTTCGTGTCACCGCTTCCTCCATGATCTGCTTCACCTGGGAGGAGGAAAAGGCGACACGTCTATATGAGGACGTACGACCACACATTGCACAGTGGCACCAGTAGTGGCACCAGTGGCAAGGAACCATTTCGAATGCCCATTTCAGACACCAAAGTTTAATGAGCTGCAAAATTAGTTCCAAGCGCTGCATCCAAAAACCCCTTCTCTTATTGCATTCACCAGGGTTCATAGCATTGGAAAATGTAAAGATTGCAGCTTTATGACCAACACTGTTTTGTCAATTGTTCCTCCAAAAATGACTAATTATCTCTAATTATCTCTGGAGCTAATGGACTGACTCAAAATAAGATGGCATGTTTGAAGTCAGCGGGAAAAAAGCAGCAAGACTGACAAGTTTCGCAGAGTTTACTTAACAATTAAAAGAAGTGGTTTTAACAGCAGTGTCCCCCCCTTAAACAGTCTGACAGACATTTCAAAAAAAAAAAAAAACACTGTTCCCTTTTTTCCCTCACCTGAACGCAGAACTTCCTGCTCTACTGCGAGCTGGTTAGTGTTTTTAATTATTGTGAACAAAAAAGCATAGCTTGGAAGCACGGTACGCCATTTCAAGAAGAAATTAGTACTCGGTTAGCCTTCCCACGTGACACCTGTCACATGGTCCGCTTGAAAAATTCACCAAAACCCTTCGTACCTCTCTGCAGGACCAACTTTGCGGTTGGTGAACACTTTTGGGAGCTGTAACTCTTGTGACGCACGTCCGAGCACATTCCATGCTGTCATTAGGAAGGTCATTTTGTGAAAAAGCATGCTTGCAGCCGTGTGCACTAAAACTGGAGTTTGCAAACATTGGACGATTTGAATACCTTTAAAATGGTATTTATCATGGTTCAGTTCATAGTACACTTTTACCGTACGAAGCATTGAATATGTTTTGGTGCCTCAAAATTACAAAAAATGAAAATGTGAAAGTAGACTTTGCCGCAAGACAAATGCATCTTTTAAGCTTCCCTGCATGGCACACATGCGTTTTTGCTGGGAAGAAAACGAATGGGAAGACTGACTCTCCCCCAAAACATCGCAGGTGCGCAAAATGTAAGCATTGCATCGACCAAGTGTAAGTGTATGTTACCCAACAGGGAACACTATTTTCACATGGAGTTTAAGAACTAAAAGGATGTGTTGTTTTCGCTATTAACACGAGCATGGAACTTAGAGTTACCGCTTGTTGGGTATTCTTGCAACGAGATAACTAGTCACACACTAGTAGCATGGCTGGTAAGCACCTCTTTTCACCTACTAGACGAATTGCGATCTACCAAAGAGCTTTCCTGCATTCAAGCATGTTAGGACAATCGTATTCCTTCGTACCAATAGCAATACCATGTTTTTGTTACTTCACTTTGCTGCCTCCCTTTCATCTCAATTTCGTAGCATTTCTGTCATTGAGCACTGGTACATGAATGCCCAGAAGTGTGAAGCCCGGACTGCCCAAGTTATGCTTTTTTTTTACTTGGCTCTGTTTGAAATTTGTGGTGACAGGACCCGCAAACATAGCGCGCACAGTGAGGACACCCTAATCGCTGTCAGGCGTGTAGGCACACTGACTTACAGATCACACGTACGCTCTACCTTTTATTAGCTGTTGTTGCAGCATTCTCGTGGATGTCCGTGAAAGTTAATCCGTGTACGCCACTGGGTGGTGCCAGTTAAACGTAGACCTATCCCTGTTCAAGATAATTTACTCACTTCTAGTTTTTATATTGGTAGTATATTCGATTTACAGTCAAAGGTTTTATATTTCCATTAACGAAAATGTAATGTTACAAACAGCAATTTTTTTTTTACCTAATCGATGATTGCAGCACTGCCCACATTCACTCACATTTTAAAGTATTTTTTGAAACTTGGGATAACCAAGCCCAGAAAACAATAACTGCGGACTATATAACTGACGGAGAAGCAGGGACACACACAATGAGGGACAACCAGATCCCCGCCCTGAAATATTTTCAAGGCAGTGTGCATATAGCAAGGGCTAGCTGGCATTTCTTCCACAAAGTTCTTTCCTTCCCATCTAGCTTCCCCCCTCAGGTCAGTAACAGTGGTAGTCTGTCTGTGGCTAGAAACCAGCAGAGACAGCTTTGGATTCCCAAGCCATTCTGGGAGGAGGGTCGTGTACTACTGTGCACTGCACAGAGTTGGCGACAGCGAATCGGAACACACCGCATGTTCTTCACCTGGTTCTTTCGTTGATGCCACGCACGAGAGCATCTTCTAGGCCCACATGCTTCCACTTACCGCCCGAGTGCATCATTGGCCCTTGAGGTGACTAAACACGAAAACACCGCAAAGTCGCAAACATCAGCACAGAACGCTGGCACAGAAAACTGCCCCATCCGCCGAAATTATTTTCGAACTGCCTCCATTCCAGGCAGTCTTGCTTCTGGACGAAAAGAGAACAACAGCCTTCCTTCGCAGCGCACCCATACAAAAAAAACTTTACCATCCCTTCCTCCAATGAAAGTTGAGAAAAGCCTGAAAGCTGTCTGACATCAAAACTGTGTCAAAAGCGAGCCAAACCTTCGCTGAAAGTGCGTCCAATCGATTGCCAAACCCTCAAAGACCCAAATTGCAAATGAAGAACGGACCCATGCGACAATTTTTCACGCACTAAGTAAGCCCATCTGCGAATGATCTAAATGCATGCCAATACGTGATCTATGAGATAAAGGTATGCTATCGTATTCCTTCCTCACGATCAATGCGTGTACTGTCATATGCAGAACCGTTCCTTTTTTTGCAATTTTAAAAGTAATCTTTTTGACGCAATGACAGCCTTACCAGAGCTTTTCAGCCGACCAACCAGTCTACGGGGAAATGCATTAGTATTTTTATGGGATGCCACCGGACCCACTAAGAAAGCCTTCACTTTAAAAGAGAATTGAATTGAATTGAATTGAATCGAATTGCTTTATTTCCATACAATATACAAAGTTTTATGGTGGATTTGTTGGGAAAAAAGCTGCTCTAGGCAGCTTGACAAGCCCTAAAATCCATGAACAGAGGCAAAAAAGAAGAAAGGTTACCGAAGAGAGAAGAAAGCAGAAAAAAAAGAAGGATTACAAGTAAGTCAATGATGCCTTCAAATGCCATGCTTTTCACAGCTATACAATGTGATGTATACGTCATTGTTGAAGAGTTTTCTGATTAATAAAGTGATAATTTTTTGTAGCAGGCATACTATAAACAAACAACTGCATCACTAAAAAGCACAAAAAAAACAAAAAAATTAATTTTTTTGGAATAAGCAAAACCCAAGAGGCAACCTGGTGGGCACGATTTGGGTTAGGAATCCCCAGGGTGGTTTAAACGAGGTGCTACATCTCCACTCAGACACAACTCATAAAACCCAAATCTGCTGCAGTGTGGAAGACCTTCAGTTTAGAAAGTAAAACAGCAGTGGAATTCTCAGAACACTTTAGATCGGTCGCTTTTATATCCATCGCTTTCAGTGTCCTTAAACTCAACAAGTCATCAGCCACAGTCCGCAATAGGAAGGTGGGCGGCTCAACATTTAAAGCCCTTATTCCCTCTCTCCACCCTCTTTCCTGTCCCCCCCCCCCCAAAAAAAAAAGAAAAAAAAAAACGGCAGTCAGAGGAAAACTTTGCGAAGTTCTTTGAAGATGATGGGCGCAGAGGAGGTAGCTATAACCCCCATCCCCCTGGAGAAATACTCCCTGTTTACTGCCCCGGATATACCACCACATATTTATGCCCCTCAAACATGCCCTAAAATATCTGTAAAGCTGCCGCATTTTTACAGCACACGTATTACAGTTACAGACTTTATTCTTGAAAAGCAAACAACAGAGAGAACATAAGCCAGCTGTTTTACCCCTTGCCGACAAAAACCAGCAGCCTTCCTTCAAGCACTGTCGGCAGGAGCTTCAACTTCCTTGCCCTCGATTCCATAGCCTTTTAGCCAGAAGGCAGATTAATGCCCCATCATACATTATCTGATCAAAGCAGGGGTCCCTGCTCCCTCAAGCACTGCTGCAGAAGCAATGAGGGAATAGTGACCCCCTAATGATGATCGCTAATAATTAAACTGCGACACTGTAATGATGCCTCCGCTAATGATGAAATCGTGACACCCTAATGACAAATGAATAACCGGCCCCTCAACATTAATGCAATGCTGCATGGTAAATGAAACCGCCGTGAAAGGCATCTTGCTAGACACTAAAAGATTCTCTTTCAAGGCAACTTTTCAGTATAGGTTTCGCATGCTGGTATGGTGGTGCCGCTCATTCTGAACTACCAGTGCCGTGTGTCGCATCGTCCTCATCTTTCACTACAGTTGCATAGGGAGCCAGTAGAAAGCGATGCAACACGGGACATTCATGCTGCCTTGCGATTCTGCGGGTAATTAAAAACCTGCGATATTACCTTAAGAACAGTGCAGCTGGTTCCAGAGATGTCAAATGCATGTCATGTGTACTACATTTTCAGCGTTCAAAAAGAAATTGAGAGGGGTGCCCAAAGGCTGCCAAGAAATGCGTTTCTCAAAAGAACATGCCACAGCGACATGGGGTTGTAGCTAAGTGAACTTTGTCGGAAAACAGTGCATAGTTTGCGAAGTTGCATATGGGCCTCCGCATGGTTAACGCAGTTCTCAACAAAACAGAGACCCATTTTTCAAGCCACCTGTAAAACTGCGAGGTTTATGTGGTGGTCTCTCATGGCGAACAGCCAGTAACATGCAATGAGGTACAATGACATGCCATTACCATGTTCACTGTGGAGGCTGTTACTGGCACGAGCGAGTTGACCAAAGATTTTTTTTTTTTGTAAATAACGGCGGCCACAGGTCTGCCTCATTTCCCCTTTACTCAGCAACAGAAGCAATCGTCTATGCTCTACATCCCACCCACACACTACTACATCATCAGCACTTAAAAAGCTGCTCCCCGAAAACAGTACGAGCATCGGATGGCGATGCACCGACACGTCGTTTGGAAAGAGGGAGGGGGGATGGGTGCTGTCGCCAAATCCAGAAGTTGCCGAATCCTGCTGAAAAACTTGTAGTCATTACTAACACCCAGGCAGGGCTCAACGCATACTACCTGCAGCATTCCTCAATTTCGAGTCTCCCGTCTCGAGCTTTACACATCCATCACAGTTACATTCAATAAACAGTTTGGTTCTTTGAAATATTGACACTGCACTGCTACTACCCTTGGTCAAATATGCAGCACAGCTATTCCACCACAAAGCATGGGAGCCTTTGCAGAATGCACGAAACATGGAAGTACAATATGCAACTTAGTACAGTATTTATTCGATTATAAGGCAGTCACGATTATAAGGCGAGGGTGCCGTTTGGGGAGTCAAAAAAATTGCCATCTATACTGAATAATATATATATATATATATTTATATATATACTCGGCTTCAAAGATAAGGCAGGGTATGGCTTTAAGACTATGGATTTTGGAAAAAAAAACTTGCCTTATATATTCGAATAAAAACAGTAGGTATGCACTTTTCGAAACAAAACAAGAAGCCCCTACCCCCCCTCCTTATGTGCTGTTTGTTGTCCAAATTTTGCCCTCCATTTTTGCAGCAGACAGAGATACCTGCACTTTGCTATAACTAATGAGATGCAATTCCTGGAGATCACTTGCATCCTGGAGTGTATTTATGAGTCTGCAGACGGCCACGAAATTCAAGAAAAGTAGCACTACCCCGCACAGTTTTGAGCGAGCAAAAACCAAGGTTTGAGCTGTCTGATCAGTTCTAGAAAACCAACATGCCTCGTATCTCACAGCCGATGAGGTGATTAACACGCTCCCCTTCAAAACAAAATGCTAACTTTTTCTCCAAGTTGGTAATAAGCGAAAAAATGCCTTACAAAATGCAAGCAAAAATTAACAAAATTTCCCCGCATTTCCCCGAGGGGAAGAATGTGAAAGTGCGAATGCAGGAGTTGAATTTGCGCGGTTCGGTAATGTTCGCGAAAGAGAGATCACACACACACACACAACTACAAAGAAAGAAAGATGCATTTATTCACAGACACCTATTTGTGCTGTCGTTGTACTTGATTGCTAGAGCGGATCTCAGCTTTGAAATTTCGTGTCAGTACTCCTTTAAGCGGGTGCATTAGCCCTTCTCACGCCCGATTCCTGGCCAATCCCCCACGTGGGTATGTGCCATGCACAGACACCTATTTGTGTTGTCGTTGTACTTGATTGCTAGAGCGGATCTCAGCTTTGAAATTTCGTGTCAGTACTCCTTTAAGCGGGTGCATTAGCCCTTCTCACGCCCGATTCCTGGCCAATCCCCCACGTGGGTATGTGCCATGTCAGCGGCCAGGCAGCGCGCGCCCATCTCCCCCCGTTGCCAAGGAAGACGAGGAGATTCCTGGCCAATCCCCCACGTGGGTATGTGCCATGTCAGCGGCCAGGCAGCGCGCGCCCATCTCCCCTCGTTGCCAAGGAAGACGAGGAGCGCGCGCACCCGCAGCTGTTGCTATGTGGACGGACGGCGGTCAACGGAATTCAGGGTCGCTTATAAAGTGCATTCGCACTTAAAAAAATTAAAACAGGAGGAGACAGCCAAGATAAAGATCATCATTATGCACGATGCAACTGCACTTAGATGCAAAAAGAATGCTGGTACCTGTAAATAAAACAACAAACAGCTTGCCAATTTAATGCTCTGAAGCACTGTGATCCAGCTAGAGTTTTCAACAGAGTTAATCAAGTTTAATAATAAACCCACCATGTTTTCATAACTGTCATGGCATCCTCAAGCATTACAGAGCATGGATTTTAGTTTTTTCCACCAAACAATACTCTGACTTTGAACACAGTTCCGAACTGTGAAACCTGGCTGGCTTCCTACCATAGAAAGCGAACATAACCGCTACATCTACCACGGGTCACTACCGGTACAGCTCCACGAGCGCAAAGATCCTATTTTACTTTTACTTTAATTTCCAGTTTTATTTTTAGAGCCACCTGCTACAACCAGCTGCTGAGTGCAAACGTCGCTAGTGCTGGGCTGTAAACAGGCATGAAATCAACGCGGCTCAAACAGCTTTTCTTTTTATTTGGTTTTAGGTGAAGCAACAAATTTATGATGACAGGGTGCAAGCAGGGGATGAAGCAGCACAGTTTTTGAGCTTGCGTATATTATATATATGCCTTCATTTTGCACACGTTTCTTTCCCTTTTTGTATAACATCCATACAGAGCACACCAGCTCAAAATTATAGGCTGAACCTCATGCGTTTGTTCGTTTTTGATATCCCTTCAGACAAAGAATGCAAAACTTCTCAGCACCTGACAGCAGTAACTTCATCTGCCGACAATGCTCCCCAGGTATTACATACTTTTATATTATTATTTGGCATTTCCAAATATATTTTTTACAACTACTACTGTCTTTATTCCCCATCTTCCACTACAATGAAAGTGTGAAGAAAGAGGAATAAAAAAGCAAACAAAATAAATAAATATACCTGAGTAATTTGTGAACAGGCACTGCACTCTCAGATATTTTCCTAGCTGTTTTCCATTATTCCTCCGCTAATAATCAGACCAAACCTTATCTATCCCTCCTGGAATCCTCTTTTTAATGATGCTGTGCAAGAGCAGTGCTTACAGAAACAAAAGTAGTGTCTTGGACAGACTAGGCTGAAACGGCAGAGTGCTGACTAAAATATATCGTCAAAAGATGTTAGGTGTGACAGCAGGAGACAGCAATGATATAAAGCACGCCAACGAGAGTGCCAACAACAGCTGCTGTGCAAATTCACCGGTATTATAGCACCAGCAGCACATACAAAAACGAAAAACGGCATGTTGGTGGTCTGAATGTGCTTTCGTCATGAGCCAACTGGCTAAGCATTGCCCGTTTTTGCAGTCACTTTGCAGAAAATGCCATTGTGTACCACACACAGTTAAAACAATGAAGGTTTGTGCATGGGCTGTGTCAGCTTGGCCCGAGTAAAATGTGCTTCAAGATAAGGTAAACAAGGGGGAACTCTAATTAACTGGAAGACGAAACCCCTTCACTCGTACAGTGACGGCGGCCAGTATAGTGCACCCGCTCAGATACTTTATCTCATTATTATGTTTTTTTCATTATCATCTTCGCTCCCACATTGTAGGCGTCATTCATTGAGTGCTCTGATGTTTCAGCCTGTACATTATTCCACATGTTTTCATGAAGTTGTGCTTCTGGATGAAAACTATACAGGACACGCTATTTACCCGCATCATCACCAACCATCAGTTGCATGCTGTGTCTTCAAGTACCTGTAAAGTTGTTCTGTAGCCTGGCATTTTGTTTTGCAATTCAAGCCCGGCAATTCATGCGCGATGCAGCAGAAAATTGATTAACAGCGGTGTTAGGTGGTGCCTCACACCTAAACCCACCTAAATGAGACCAAATCACCCTTATTTCCAATAAAAATGTGTACAGTTGTTTGAAAAGACCTTTTTCCAATTAAAAAAAAAAAACATCACAGGACTTCTCAACAAACGTCTGCAATTGCTGGGGCTCAACCCTGAGCCGTTGGCATCAGAATTAGTGACTCTACCTCTAGGCCACACAATCCGAACATTGGGCTGCCTAAACCCTTTCGGCGCTAGTGGTGTCAACTGATGCCATCACATAAAAGTTCCTCTAGCGAGTAGAGAACGAAACCAAAAGTGCTAGTTTTTTGGTGAATTGTTCTTCATTGATGCCTATTGCGTAGATATAACTGTCATATCATTTTAGTGGAGCTCCACACTACAAAGAAGAAGCTCCGGTAAAGACGAATTTACGACATTGAGGCTGCAAAAAATAGCGGTCGGAGTTTTATTTCCAAGCTTGTAAATCTATAAATACGTGCACATTACGAAGCTGATTTTTGTTTGTAGGTTCATGTAGTCATAAAGCTGAGGAAGATATGCAAAAGTAATGTCTTTGCTCAACATAAAATTTTGTATTGCCAGATGTCCTAATTAATTGTCACATTAATAAATCTTTAATTACTTGCCCTTCCAGCTCTATTTTCTGTTTGGGGGCTTATGGGATCCTAAGATTTAAGAAAACGCACAGAAAACAGTTTTGCTTAAAAAACAGTGCTCAAACCACCAGATGGCGCTAGGTGTATACAAGAAGTAATGGGCCATATGGAACCATAACCCATCCGTATGGGTCCGTATGGATCCATAACCCATATGGAAACAGGCTATCGCATCTGCAGCCCTATCGATAATGCTTTGAATAACAGAAAAATTGTCCATGCAATTCTCATTGTGACAAATTTGCACTGATGAATTGAATTCAGTTAGCCCACCCTCCTCGCCATTTCGCATCCCAGGTTTCCCTTTTGGTGAGGATTCAAGCCGTTAACAACTGACAATGACACGGCTTTTTGTGCAGTGACGCCACTACTGTCTACAAAGTGAAGGTAAAAAAAACAATGTACGTAGTAGACGACGTCACCTGCCAAAAGAAAGTAATTTCTACGCAGCATAACGCCCAAAACCCAAAACAAGCACAATAAAATACTCACGACGTGAGAGAATGAACGCAAAAGGCACACATGGAAAGCACGCAGGCGGCAGCTTGCGTTAACCTGCAATTACAAACATTAAAACAATCCTAAAGTGCGAAAGGAAAATGCCTGTGTTGGTTAATTTTAGTACCGTGAATACGAATTCAATTATACACCTCCGACAGCACCCGTCAAAATGGGTATCACCGCTTGCACATTTTTGCATGCCCGAATTCTGGCAGTTCTATACACCGCAGTTGCACCTTGGCTATGAAGCGCACCATAGTGAAGGGCTTTAGAATAATTCTGACCACCTAAAGATCTCTAATGTGCGCCGCATTTTTTTTGTGCTACAATTTACAACACGCCATTCCATATAGTGGAAAATGGAGCAAAAATGCGGGAAATTTGCCAGCTTTAAATTTTCGTTTTTAAACAAATCAAGAAGTGGTTGGCAATGAACAAAAAAAAAATAAGGACTTGCAAAAAGTTTGATATTTCGGTTAAGGGGGCTCACTGGTCTTTAACCAAAAAAGTTTATTTTTGCAGTTATGATGATGAAAATTTAAGGACACATGTAGTTTCTCATTCTGATTGTAGATATCAAATTTGCTTTTTGAGTAAAATGATTATATTGAAATTTATTTGGATTTTTATATTCAATTTTTTGACAGCCTTTGTAAAAAAACTGCTGGAGGGATGGAGCTAAACAGGGAACCAGTGAACTGTGCACTAATCAAAGAGTGCAATAAGACTAACATCATCGTTCTATCTGGTCTGTAGCAGAAGTTACGACCATTTGAAGTTTGGGCTTGAAAGGTGGCAACCAGAAAAACCGGTTTTGCCTTCCAGGCCCAAACTTCAAATGGTCGCAACTTCTGCTACAGACCGGATAGAACGATAATGTTAGTCTTATTGCACTCTTTGATTTGTGCAGAGTTCACTGGTTCCATGTTTAGCTGCATCCCTCCTGCAGTTTTTTTACAAAGGCTGTCAAAAAATTGAATACAAAATCCAAATAAATTTGAATATAATCATTTTACTCAAAAACAAATTTGATATCTACAATCACAATGAGAAACTACATGTGCTCCCCAATTTTCATCATCATAACTGCAAAAATAAAGTTTTTGATCAAAGACCCATGTGCCCCCTTAAAAGATATATTTTGCTTTCAGTGCTTCTTTATTTATCAGCCTCGCTACCTCCTTTAGTTGCTTGCTATCTTGACTAATGTTCTTTATCTTCAATAGCAAGTTTTTTCTGGATGCTGTTACTGATGCCTCAATTTAGACGATCCAGGGAAACCCAGGTTCTCAGAGATGACATGGTTTTGACATTTATTCCCACAGGAAAACATCCCCTTAATCTCGCAAACTGAAACCTGAGGCATGATTGCGTAGACACCCCCCAAAAAAGGACGAAATACAAATGGTTTGGTACATCCAAACAAAACTATAAAAAGTGAAAATATAAAACAAAGAAGAAGTGTATAAAAGGCAGGCACAGAAAAAAGCCCGTCTAAGGTCCAGGTCAAGTTGTCCAAACTTGTTGAAAAAAATCGCAGCAGTCAATCGATCGCTGCTTGGAAACTCTTTCAAGGATGACCTTTTCCCCTTGTCAACAAATATCAGCTTCCCGACACCAACAACCCTTTGCAGCATCAAACTACCCTCGGTGCTGTGACAAAGTGATTGATTTTTCTTCGGCTATTTATTACGTCTAGGCCTGTACACATGCACATGTGTGTTTGCAAGCAGTGCAAAAGGGGGGGGGGGTCTCTACCTTGCTTGGTGTCCTCTTTATGCGCAGAAGCAAACAGCAAGATGTTGTTTCAGGCAGCATTACTAACACATGGAACGCATATTTTCTGTTCAGTTTCTCAGTTAAAAAATTTTTGTTTCTTTTCTCCAGGTGTTGTTTATGCGCACTGCAAAAAAAAAAAAAAAACGAAATGCTGTGAGCAACTGCGCACACGGAGCAACAGTCAAATTTTTTAACACCAAAACGTTTTTTAATGGACTGCCCGATTATTTGAAAGTCAGTGAGTCACTGACTGTGCAAACTGGCGTGTAATCAATTACATTTTTTGCTATATTGTTTACCATTAACTTATATTTTTTATTATCCCTCTATTACCCTTTATATTTTTCTGATCTTTTATCCCTTACTATCCTTTATATACAGTGAACTCCCTTATGCCGAACCACATGGGAATGTTTGTTTGGTTTTCCATAGACGCAATGCAAAAAAATTTCGCTTAGGACGAAGAGCCTTGCACGCATTCTTCGGTTAAGACGAACAACTTTCGGGGTAACCAGCACTGCTGGCAATTTTGGGTAGCGAACACGGCGATCTTGGCGGGTCCGGAGGGGCATTCACGCGACCAGAGTGGAAAAAAAGTAGAAGAAAACCACGGTGCGAAGCGAATTCGGCCGCACGGAGGAAAGGAGAAAAAAAAAAGACACGCGGATAAAGCTACCACTTCTTTCAACCTTCAACCCGCGAAGCCAGCAGCAAAAAGCAAAGAAAAACAAAGAGTGAGGGCGAGTTTTGTGCCCACTCTGCTCTGGAGGAGAGAGGTAGAAAACTAGGCGGATAAAAAAATTTAAAAAAAAATGCAACGGAGACTTCCTGTTCATGAACATAGCAGCTCTCCTGACCAATGCCGTTTCTCGAGTCCCACCGCGTCATCACTGAGAAAGCGAGGAGTTCCCTCTCTGTCTCTGCTGCGCTGTTGCTTGAAGTAGCAAGTGCACGCTCTCCATCGGCGCTTGGACTGAATAAAACCATGCAAGAGCTCTTGAAGACAGTCTTCTATCAAGTTGCACACTCAAAGAATTTTTTTTTTGTCTTTTTCCTCCACTGAAGTCTACTTCATTCGCAGTCTTGAAGCAAGATATTTGCACGCACCTGGGTATGTTGCCGATTTGGAAGGGCTTCCGATAAGACGAACTTCTGATAAGATGAATCAATTATCATGATCCCTTTGAGTTCGTCTTTACAAGAGTTCACTGTATTTCCTTATCTTTAATCCTTTATATTGCTTATGTTCCTTGAAGCCCTAGCACACCCAATAAAAAACGAATGTAACAGAATACAGGAGAAGCAAATTACATCACAGCATCAACATATACTGTACTGTGCATCAATAAAGCGAATAAATTTCAACCTTGATGACAATTGGCATTGGGTAAGAGTCTGGATGTGTGATTTATTATGGTCAGCAGTGCACATAATCCGAATAAATACATCGTGGTAATAAATTTCGTAAGCATTTGACCTCAGTAAATCATTATTTCTCCCTCCTAATTCGACGGATGTTTTTCAAGTAAACTCCATATGTAATACGTGCATATAGGATCCTGACGTGAGACGTGTGAAACTCCTAGCAGTGCATTACTAAACTTATTTTAAAAAACGCAGCTTTCCTGAAGGAGAGTTCTGCGTAGCTCCCAGCCAACTTATATACGGTGGTCCTGAATGCTTCAACTGGTTTGTTTTAGTAGTTAGTGCGACATTCCAACATGCAAGCACACAAGACTCACCTGATCACATCAGTATGGGACATATTAATTCATGACGGAAGGTCTCAAAAAGCATCGCGCGCCAATGTGGAAATTTTTATAAATCCATCAAAATGCTCCCAACGACCTAGTCTGCTTCTTTTAGAAATAGCACACATCTGTACTGAAATAAAAAAAATAAACAAGAAATGCATTTCAGTTTATCCAGCCTTCATTTGATGGCGCTAGCAGTCTTCCATGTGAGAGTTTTATTTTTTTATTTCAGTACAGAAGTGACATATTTCCAGAATAAGCAAACTAGGCCGTTTGGAGCATTTTCATAAATCTGCAAAACTTTTCGTATTTGGTGCACAATGGCTCTTAAGCCCGTGGGAACTGTGACGTGGCAATGTTAACAGGTGAGTCCCCTTTAAGGGCGCGCTGCACTTCTGATCAAATGTCATTGTTCCAGGTTCTGATGAATCAAAGTCAATTCTAATGATGTAAATACTGTGTGAAATGTATTTATTCAATTATTAAAGCTTGACTTCATCCTACATGGTATGCAAGGTTGCATACACTAGGCAATCATCAGTAAAAAAATCAGTTTGCACAGGTGCTCTAATGTGTGGATAAGTATCGTTGATGCAAGCCATAAATTCTCCCATATCTATTGCTAACATCGGTGCACGCTAAAGCAGCATTGTAACTGTGACAAAGCAGTTAGTAACATACGAAACCACATTTTAGCATACCTAACTAAAAATCAGTTAACAGGAGAGGTTAATAATCTATAGATAACCTTTTTTATAGGCTTATTTTCTACAAAGGTGGAAAATAAGATGTAAGCTAACATTGTCATTTTACAGAACAATAAAACTGACTGCAGACCAAACATAACATTTCCAAGTATGAACATTTTGGTTCAACGTGTGTACGGAATTTATAAACACAGCTGTGAGAAATGTATATTTTTTTGAGTGGCAAATTAATTTCCCTTAAGATGATTTATTTCTATCAAACTGTTGCACTGTTACAGATAACCAAACCAGTTAAGCAATATGCACTTTGCCAACTAAACCGAAAAGAGGAACAAAATTGGCTAACTAAAAAACCTCGCACATCTTTTCGGGGAGTAATTTGATATTTAAGTGGCTCAGGAGCGGGATCTAAAAAGACTCGAGAACGTCGATGGGAGCCTCAGCTTTCCCCCATCCATTTGTGCACGAAAATCCTACTCTCGCATCCTGTGCCGTGAGCCCAAGCAATTGCCCTGCTGCCAAGAAATTAGCCTTTACTTCAACTCTCTAGGCAGTCGAACAGGTGATTTGAAAAGGAGACCGCCACTTCTGCCATCTAATAACTAATAACTGCCGCTGTTGGCAAAGCCCTCGCAATTTCTTGTAAAAGGCGTTCTTTTATTTGTTCCTACCCCCAGAAAAGTGAAACACTTAGCTGACCAATCCTTGATACTCCCGAAATTAGAATATGCATGCATTGCCTGAAATCCTTATACTAAAACTAACACTGATGCATCAGAAAAAATTCAGCGGAGGGCAGTTTGTTTCATTTATTCTCTCTATAAACCTGGTAGTTGTGTCACTAATGTTATGCTTTCAAATGGTATCCCAACTTTACAGTCAAGACGCAGATTCTTGCGCCTAAAATTTTTGTACCTCCTTTCAAACCGCAAGCTTG
Source organism: Haemaphysalis longicornis (assembly GCF_048455015.1). Classification (NCBI taxonomy): domain Eukaryota; kingdom Metazoa; phylum Arthropoda; class Arachnida; order Ixodida; family Ixodidae; genus Haemaphysalis; species Haemaphysalis longicornis. Next base: position 166,517,153 of record NW_027526422.1, read on the forward strand.
CTCCAAACCCTCACCCCTACCTCGCACCACTAAGAACGCATCAGACCCGACATTCACACGCACTTTCTTTAACACCATACTTTGCCCGTACAAACTTGTTCAAATTTTCTTTTTTTTCCTCGTACCATTGAAGAGTGGAACGGTTTGCCTACAAGCACAGTTTACACTCACCTGAGCTTATTTACGCCAAAATTTGAAATTGTTTTTCTAACTATTGCAACTGTTCCGCGTTTCCCTCCCCACTCTTTTCTTTCGGTGCTTTTGCATAAAAATGTTACGCTTCCCGCTCTTCATTTTCTTCATTCTTTTGCTGATGTTGTATTAAAATGTTGTGTATGATAACTGCATTATCTTGCCCCTCCTGCTTTGGCCTCTGGCCAGCAGTATTTGTAAATAAATAAACAAATAAATAAAATAACAAATAAACCGCAGTGCCATGCACACCCTTCTTTTACCCCTGCCCTGTCTCCCTCAGGGAGGGTGGAATAATCAAACCCTTTGTGCGAGCCGACTCCTGTGTTTTATTATTCAGCACAGTGACGATGCGTTGCTAGTGCACACGCATTGAGTGGGTGCTTGCTATACATGTGTTTGCATGGTGAACGAAATAAGGACAGCAGTCAAAGTCTAGCGTGGCCTCACGTTCCTTCTTCACGGTGCTGATCATCTATTATGCTAGTAATCATGTACTGCCTCAGCTCTGTCATTTTGCATCACCTCACGTGGTTGCCTCACAATTAATTTTTGTTATATTGCTCGCTGGTCACAAAAACACAGTGTGCGCTGCACTGGAAGTGAAAGTGTGTTTAATATTAAAAGGGGCCATGCAGACAAAGCACAAGTTTGGTTCGTTCAAAAGATTGCCTCGTTAGAATCATAATGACACCACTTCTAATGTAAGCTTCGCTCGAATAAGCTATACAATTAGGAAAAAAAAAGAATGGCCATCGACCCACTAGCTCATTTCCCGTAACAGAATTTGTCATATGCCCAGCTGTGCAATTAGCTGAGGCCAGCAAAAGCAAATTAGACAAGGCTTATAAGCTTGCCGAACGAGCCATTTGCACTTGAATTTAGGGCACATACCTTTTAAAGCAGTAATAATTTTGAGTGAATAGTGGCAGTTACAAAAGTAGACGTAAACATAGAAGTATCAATGAGTACTGCTGTTGGTACTGTGCGCACTATCCTTGTTTTAGCTGCATAGCAATGCGGCGCTTTGGGGTTGTCTTAGACAACACTGGCCAATTGGCGTAAGCTTATTTGTTAAACGAACACCATGTTTCACAAAGCGATTATTTTCTAATCTAACAAAAACAAGCCAGGTACAAATATGGTCGAAAACAAAGCAAACGTAGAAAACGGCTTGCCACGGTATGGTGGCGCCATCTACCTTGTAAACCGGGCTCCGCAGCAGCTTCAAGACCTGTTCTTGTGATGTCATTGCAGACGTCATCAAAACACACGATTTGGTAGGAGAATCAAAATTTTAACCTAACCGGATTAATTTCTCAGTGAATAAACCATCGTTTGCTTCCGGACAAACACTATAGGGGCACTATAAAACACGAAATCTTCGAAGAAAACAAACTTGTATTTTGCCTAAGCTGTACAGCAGCAAACTGCAAAACAAAATGACTAACAGCAAAGCAACAAGACGGTTAAGTGCTACAGGGTGGAACAAAAAAAAAAAAAATTTAAAAGGTGATGTCACGACTTGTCAGCCTTGCTCTTTCCGAATACATTCTGCGCATTACTCTCAACCCGGACGACGTTTGATGACTACAGTGCTGATCATATTCTAGATGCTTTCAGCCCTCCATGTAATTACCACCCTTCTGCCCTTATTGCGTCTGCTTTCATAGCATTACAACTTTTGTTTTAACATCCGAAAAATTTGGGATGACCATAATAAAAGTGAGCCAAATTTTGCAAAAGTAAAGTTACAATAAAAAAACATAGGGCTCTGTCTAACACAACATGATTGTAAGTAGGAATAGTTGGTACGCTCTAAATTTTGATTAAACAGCGCAGCTTCAGCAAGGATGAACACAGAAAGCGACACAGTGCTGGTGTCAGTCTTGTTCATTCGTACTCGCGTGCTGTTTAACCAAGAACATGTATTTTTACATTTTGCATGGTGTAGCCCTTATATTGTAACGCTGCTGACAACGTAATATATATATATATACTCATGGAAGAAAGAGGACAGCGATGACGTGATTTTGTGCACATGAAATGATCCGCGCTTAAAAAATTTACAATTAAAGCGGCCCTGCAGCACTTACTATCGACTACTCGCAATGTATTTCGGGGTAAAGTTTATTGCCCTAGCAATCTCCTCCCGCAAGAATTATGAAAATCCGTTCACTATCACCGAAACCACGCACGATGAGAAAAGGCCCATAAATGTTCCCTCTCAACTCGACCGGAGAGGGGGGTAGCTTGTGCCAATCTCTTCAGCGGCCTCCGATATATCACAGGCCGGGGAGTTTTCTCTTTTTCCCCAAACGTCGAGGGCCTATTTTCGGTCTGGTGCCACAAAAAAGCAGGCATGGCTGCTTGCTCGCAAGCAAGCGCTCGGGCTGGTAGGGCGTTTTTGAAGCAATAAACGTTTGTTGTTGAGTGGTCTTGTTGAAAGGGGAGTATTGAGTTTGTCCCTCAAACACCACGTGCACTCAAAACACAAAAGAAACGCCAAAACTGAAACTGTGCGTACAGGTCCATGCACAGAAGAGGTTGGTACACGTACAGCGCCGACGACGGCGGATTGTCACAGGAGATGCGAGAAATAAGCCGCAAAGTTGACCAGCAACAGCCAATGGGACAGCCATGGCATCAATGACATCGTTTAGGCTATGCCAGGGGTGCATAACGAGGAGAACTGAAGAGAGTGTGGTTGGTTTTTCTGCGCGTCTTTGACAGCAATTTGCGCGCTCACCGCTTCACGTGCGCGTGTAATATTTGGCTCAGCTATTCCTGACAGTGTAATCTAAACGTTGCACAGGTTTACTTGCACTGCTCAAAGAGCGTTGCAGGGTCCCTTTAAAAAAGAGTGCTCGCCGGCCTTATAGCAATAACAGCCTGTAATTGTTTTTGTATCTCTGAGAATAAGGCACGCTGCATGCTCCATTATGGTGCTTTCAGTTGGCCCTTCTTTTAATTGAGCTAGCAAGCCAAGCATTAATTTGCCTGGATATTCTATTGCCAGGAAAATTAAAGGATGTTCTTTACCTCCCATTTTGGGCAGATCGTACCTGAATATGTACTTCATAATATTATGAACGCATGAAAGCCTGCCTCTACCTGAACTTAAATTGCATATGGTTTGCATGGGAATTCTGAGTTTGTGTTTTTTTATCTCTGCAATAAAAAAAAAGAACAAAATGCACGAGCTGCTGAGTACACAAATGTCCAGAATTTGGTTTGGACATAATACAAAAGATATTAATGAAACAGCGAACTTTGAAAACACGATAATCTAGTAAGAACTTTCTTCAAACAAACGCGTTACTGAATTCATTCGTTTGCCCAGATGTACCTGCTAAATGAATAAGTGATATGCAATTATCCATTCTAGCGTAACTACCGCGCCGACTGCTACCTATAAAAGCCACAAGACAATGTTATCTTATGCTCAGAAAATAAAATCAATCGCGAACGTCGACAAAACAGATGCAATGAAAGCCTCTCCGCGCAAGTCGGCTCTCCCGCAGGGCGCGCCCAGAAGCCGACAACACGCCCCAAAGCGGAACCATAATCGAGCATCCGCGGGAGACGCAAATTAGGCCGAGATAGGCACGATACTCGCAACACACACTCGCCAATGTAACCGCGCTAATCGCAGTCGGAGGTTCATCGACCGAGCCAGAGATCCAGACCCCCGGGGCAACGCGCAACAGGCTTTTCCACCCAGCGTGCATGCGCGCAGTACTGTCGGCGACGCTAGCCGTCACACTTATGCTAACTGAATTTCAGCATACACCGATAAGTGCTACGTATTTCGTGCACACGACGAGCTAGCCAAGATTTGAAGCCGTTCGGCTTCGTCACGAAGCGATCGGGAATAGGCGTCGATCGGCGCAATGCAGTACGCTCGGCCGCGCCGCGGTGCAGGCTCGACCCGGACGCGTGCAATATGGTCAGCAAACGCGAGCTCGCGAGGCCGAGTTCAGACGCACGGACGCTAGCATCTTCTCCGTCCCGAGTCCAACTCCAAGCTGGACCACTTTCGCGCAAACAGGCGCTTTTCCGGTTGCAAATGCGCGCAATGCGTGCCCGGTCGCGCGATCGCGCGCTCACCAGCTGCGTACACGCGAGTTCCCGCAGCGATCGCCGCTTTGCACGCGCAGCAGGGGCGGCGCTATTCGAGGCAGGCATGGTGTGGTTACCTCTTTCTTGACCGTACGCAGCAGTTTCTCCCGGTACTCGTTCTCGCTGAGCAAGGAAGCCGACGTGTCGTTGCTCTCGCTTTTGCTCCGGAAGACGGTCATGATGCGCGTCGGCGAATCGTTCTTGGAGAAGGCGGCCGGCGCTGACGCGATGGCCATCTCCTCGGACGGGCGAAGGCTGTGGCTAGGCACGAGTGCACGTGACGGGGCCGATTTTTCGAGCGGTACGGACTCTAGAGCAGCAGGTGAAAGCGCGCACCCACCCCAGTTGCCGCCGCCGCGATCAGCTCCCCGTCTTTTCTTTCGGTTTTGGCGTTTTTCTTCCGGAGAGAAAAAGGATTAACAAACTGACCACTGGACATAGCGCCACTACCTTTTTATCTCTATCTACACCAGAAGTAGGGTAACAGCTGCTGCCCTCTAGCAATAAAAGTTTTTATAGTCAGCAAGTTGATAAAACTTTCATGCACTAACGTTTCACTGCTTGTCAATAAAATAAGGTAATTGTTGTTTTAATGGTACTTGAACTAAAGTAGACTCTAAATTAACGGACTTGTTGAATGTTGAAGGGTGGGTGACAGGGGGCGGGGTTTAAAAATGGCCGCGCACTTAGCTAACGGGAGAGTGAACATTGCGTTGTTACGCGAAGCAGCGAGGCGAGAACTGATTGAATTGCTTGACAAGTGCAATGGCTCCAAGGTAAAACACAACAGAACCAGTACTATCTTTTTCCGCTTTATTTAATGCGTGTGCGAGTGTTGCATGACTGCGGCGGTGGAGAGAGCTGACAGCATTGAACTCCGCAAAGCGGTAGCTCGTTTCCACTGTTCGTCTCTTTTCGAAACCACTTCTCGTGTATGTTGCGGTGGAATTGACAGCTGTAAATTTTTGAGGCGTTGTTGTTAGAGTATCTACAGCCGTGAAATCGTTTTTATTATGCAACGTTTACATACCGGGTTTCTGCCGCCCACTGCGGCGGTAATGAGCAATCTTGGATACATGTTTGTGGTTGCGCAGAGGTCTTAAATAAAAGCGCTTTTCCAGGCTACTTTTGCTTTTTATAGACTATTCACAATAGATAAATTTCAACAGGTTGGGTCCTTTCGTTGTGCAACTCTTTTTTGCTGCATGCGTGACCATGATCGAAACATGGCCAAACTCGTACGAGCGCAGCCCATTTTGCCGATGAACGTCGATAGCGCTAACCACATGGAGCGATTTTTCCAGCGACGCGACGAGCGACGCGACTAGGATCCGCAGTCGCCGGACCGAAGTCGCTCGCCGAGGCAACCACATGACAGCGACTGCTCGAGCGACTGGGGATGGCGATTTCAATGTTGCCGCACACACGCGCTTGGTACGGTGGTTGTTTGCAAACATTTTTTGTTCATTTGTCATAAAAAGCATGACTAAAAAGTATTACGCCTTTCTACCTTGCTTTTTGCACTTCATTGCATCTTTAAAACTGGTTTGGGTTAGCGATAGCGCACGCTTTTCCTTCTGCGCCTCGTCTCTCGGCTCCAACATGGACGCAGTGAAGAATTCGCTTTCTTGACGTTGTTTTTCCCACACGGGCCTCACCCAGTGTGTGCGGGAGCCTTCTTGCTCCTGCTTCAGCGTGTACACAAGCTTTGCCACGCAAAGCTTTCTTTTCCGCTGCACCGCTGCGTGGATTTGCAAAGTCTTCCCCCCGTTCTCTTCCAAAACCGGAGGTTGCGTGCTTACGTAGGGGCTCTCCTATTGGCTAGTCGCTGAGGCCACTTCCGGGAGGCGAGCGACTGTTTCTGGCGACCCAGAACCGAGCGATTCGATGAGCGACTTGGTCCGCGGCGAAAAGTAGTTCGTCGCTAGTCGCGTCGCGCCCCAAGTCGCTCGCAAAATCGCTCCATGTGGTTGGGGCTTATGGCTACTTTTGCTTTTTATAGACTATTCACAATAGATAAATTTCAACTGGTTGGGTCCTTTCGTTGTGCAACTCTTTTTTGCTGCATGCGTGACCATGATCGAAACATGGCCAAACTCGTACGAGCGCAGCCCATTTTGTCGATGAACGTCGAGAAAGATAGTCGTCGTGGTGTCGATTTGGCGGCCGATTAGTGCAATGCGTTCGTGTCGTCGCCTAGTCCGTTTCCGCTGCTCTATGCTGAATGTTTATACGAACTGTGGTTCCACCTGCGCTGTGTTATATTTCACCGGCGTGGGAAGTGCGCTGCGTCTGCGTGATAACGGCAACGGTTATCTCGAAGTCTTCCCGCACCCACCAAAAGAGGTTGGCCAGTGATGGTTGCCTAGTCAACTAAAATAGGAAAACAAAAATGTATCGAGGCATCCCAGCTGATTTTGCCGCACAATGCAGTTGCTGAAATGCCTATCTGTTACACTCGCAAAATTTAAAACATGAACTCAAGACGCCTGCCTAAACCCAGCATGTCGTGTGCGCGAGCTCACCAAAAGACGGAATAATTGATAATGGCGGGGACACCATAGGCGACGAAAGAAGTGACTGAAGGGCTGCATCATCTTACAACGATAGTGTTGCCTGCAGACGTCAGATTCAAAGTGTTTCATTTCATGACGCTAAGTACTTGCACAACAGGAACTGGGAAGGAAAAAACGCTGCCGTGAGTCTGCTTCCTTTTATGTGAGCAGAGGTTTGTGCAGTGCAGTCCACTGTTAAAGGGAAACGGCGGATGCATGGCCGCTGCGCTCCGCGAAGCGCCGGCACAGAGAAGTGGTGAGAATCGGAGACAGCCGGCACTTGCGCACTAACCACATCAGGCGGGAGAAGCCGCTCAGATCCTTCGAGCACGGATATTCCCCAGCTATCTCAAGCTGAGCGGCGCAGTGGAGCGCCGTAGCAGACGACAGAGCGGCTTCTCCCGCCTGATGCGGTCAGTGCGCATGTGCCGACTGTCTCCAATTCTCGCCACTTCTCCGTGTCGGCGCTTCGCGGAGCGCAGCGGCCACGCGCCTGCCGTTTCCCTTTAACAGTGGACCGCGCTGTACATCCTCCAAATTTTTAATGATATCACGGGAGTAACGACCGATCGGTATGCCAGCGCCTTATCATGGTGTCCAGCGCCGAAATAGACGGGAGTACGCACATCAACAGAAGGGCCCTTTTCCTTGAAAGCGATTAACCCCCTTCCACAGTGTCGGCACGACTTATTTGTGAGAAACCGGGTTCAGTGCGCATTTGATTTATATTTCGTAACATTTTCCCGACACGCACGTCAGGAAGTTTTACCCTGCCTACTAGATTTGGCGGCTAGCGACATGGCCTTCGCAGATAAGAAAAGCAAGGGCTGTGTTGCTCTGAGGAGAATAGCCTTGCAGACAGCATTCATCCAGCACTCATTTCTATACGCGTGTGCGTACTCTAGCCTACTATGGTGCTGGACACCGTGATAAGCACTGACGTGTTGTTTGGCCGTCGCTCGCACGATATTATTAAAAATTTGGAAGGCTGTACCAGAGCGGTCAAGCAGAGCAAAATTCGGTTACCACAAAAGCAGCGGTTCAGCGCATTTCCACCGAAAACATGCCTGCTGCCGAGATATTCGCTGTGCAGTTTGCACCTTTCCACAAACTTGTTGGTTACACAAGCTTACGCGCTGTCAATTGACGAGCACCGAACAGATGCCACTCTGGTAGCACATGTGGCACGCGCGCTTTTAAAAGGGAGTGGCAGCACAGCATTTTATCATTTCAGAGTCTGTTGATACTTCTAGATTTCAAGGCATGTTAAAGAGACCCAGAAAAGCCTTTTGTAAAAGTTACGAAAGGCCTTTATTGTCGCGTAGTACCAATATAGCGATGCAATGCCGTTGGAATTATTGATCTACATTCAGTATTAGCTGCGCCAGAAGCAATTAAGTGCACCTCTCCCCCCTCTGCTTCTTTCAAAGCAGCTGGAAACACTGGGAATAGCCATGTGACATCGCTACACTCGACTTCCGTTCTCCGCTAGCTACATTCCTGCGCCTAGGCATGCGTCAATCGCTGCAGACCCGCCTTTGCCTCGGGATCGCGCAGGAAGGAGGAAGAGCAACCGGAAGCCAATGGCAGTGACGTTGCCGGCGACCGACGATCGGCCGAATCAGGGGGGTGCCTCGCCGTTGCGTCAGCCGCGATCGGTGTTGCGTCAGCCGCGATCGGCTCGCTACGGCGGTGCGCTCATCGGCTGAAAAAGGCGATCTTCAAAAATTGTTTACAAATTATCCGTACAACGTATAGGGCTCACACTTGGCTCAAAAATCCCCCGTTATGTGTTCTACCACCTGAATGCATTTGATTGCCACCTTCACAAAGCTTTTCTGGGTCCCGTTAACCCCCACCCCCAATAGTAATAAGCTTAGTGGGTGTTCATGTTCTGAGGAATTTTTCGAGAAACTGACGCCAACATTGGCAAAGTTTACATCGCTATGGGCTCAACAACGCAACAGGCATCATTAAAGCAGGGATCGAGCATGTTAAGGCTTCTACTAAACTCCGATACACGACTAATGGACTGTGAACTTGAACAGCGAAAATAATGTGGAAAAAAAAAAAAGGCTGTTTGTTGACCACGTGATCCTGAAGACGTAAAATTTTAGAGTAAGGTGAAAACTCACGGTATATGTCAGCAGCAGCTAACTTTTATTTTGAATTTCAGTTTGAGCAAATACAAACATGCAATTTGAATAATCTGTGTATTATAAGAGAATGTGTGTAAAGATATATGAAAAAGCTAAAATCGGAAAAGTTTATGCCTTGTGTATACAGTAAGATTTGGCTAGTTTTTGGCAGCTCGCCCCTCAGGAGTTTTCCTACAGGCATCACCGAGGTAGTCTGCCGTTCTGTCGCCCTTGTAGACTAACGTGATTGCCCACGTAACGTTGCTCACGTGCTGCGCGATAAAGAGCCAGGTACGAAATGGTCAGCTCTGTTTTGAGCTGTGGCGAGAAAAAAGTGGCAGTCAGAAATAGTTTAAATGTGTGGGGAGGAACCTTGACCTGGAGAAGGACAAGCGGTGTGACCATTAGTTTCGCCCTGAAAATAGGCCACTTTCTTTTACTGACTCGCCCATGTTTACATACTTTCGCTCCTAATACCAAAGTGAAAAAAAAAAGAAAAAGTCCATTTGCACCTTAAATTTTTAAAGGCTGAGGGTTGGCAGTATTTGGGGCAGTGGGGAAAAGAAAAAAAAAATCTTTTCAGAACTCGCTGGGAAGGTCTTCTGAAACAACAGGCGAGGACTTTGCGAACTCAACTCGAGAACCTGTTGTAGCTGCAGACTGAATGATACGCGAACCAAGGGACAAACGTGTTAGCGAATTCGGCATGACAAGATCCCCAGGTGGTCAAAATTAATCCGGAGCCCTCCACTACGGCGCGCCTCATCATCTGCTTGTGTCGGTGGGTTAAACCCTTCAATCAATCAATCAATCAGTCAGTCAGTCAATCAACTGAATTCTGCATGAGAAGCACTGGGAAGTGTAGCATAATGGGATTGGGAAGTATAGAAGTATGAAGAGCAGTCAGGACTTGGGACAATATAATGATGAAACAGCAGTGGTGTGGGCACCAGTTTGCCGTTGTGCGCCTGATTGGTCACAAAAATTTAAACAAGGCCAGTTCTGCTGTGCTCTTCTCAAAGCTTAAAGGAAAAGGGCTGCTGAAACTTCACGTTTGCGTGCTTAAGCACACACAAATCGTGCATCGCTCATTAATTGTAACAGGCGACATACCTTATTTTCGCTCATATAGCCCGCCTTCGCATATAATCCGCACCCCCACTTTCAGCCCGCCGGAAAAGAAAAAAAATATCCTCGCGCATCGCCCGCACATTTGATACAGAAAAGGCTGCAGCAAAGCTACTGCTCAAGCAAGACATCACATACTATGTAGACAGAAAAAGCGCATATTTAGCAAGTAGAATACACTGACTGCAAGGCGAAGGTCACAATTCACTAATAAAATCCAGTTGTTAGAGTGCACTCATCCTTGTTTCTGCTTCCTTGTCCTTGTATGTTTTGCTCTGTCGCTGCCATTGAAGGCTTAGTCTAAGTGTTACTGCATAGGAGCTTCACGGCACGATGTGCATTGCCGTGAAGCTGCACTAAAGGAAAAACCCGGTGTACTATCCGCACCCCTACTTTGCCACTGAAATTTTTGCATTTTGGTGCGGGTTATACGCGCAGAAATACGGTAACTGATGCACCAGGCAGATTGAAATGCGGACGCACCGCCGGTGCACCAATATGCTATACAGCATTCATGTCGTGAAGCCTGCAAGAGTAGGATTCACAGTACTTGCAGCACTTGCTTCTTTGTGTTATCTTTGCACCGTCAACCCTTTCTATCCGGGCTTATTTCTTTAGAGCGACGTTATGAAAAATCCAGACTTTAATTCGAAGCCAGTATCGCCTTCTTGGTGAAATGTGGCTTGTGACTGTAGGATAACCTTAAAGCTGGCCGGATTAGAGTAGTTGGAGTAATTACAGGAGTATCCGTAATTTAAAGGGAGATACTAACTGGGGAATGAAGGAAAACTTTTGGTTTCAGCAAAATTTATATTTTGGAGGGGGAAAAAAGTGTCAACGTTGGCGTGCCTCCTTTCCAAGATTAGTGCAGCAATTACCACGTTTTCAATCTCTCGAACCTCAATTCGGTCTAGCTGCTGCAGTGGCTGTGTTGTCTCTTGACTTGTAGGCAATCGTGTGGGACGAGTCCCTGGCGGGCCCCTTCAGCCTCATTGCGGAGTTTGGTCTGTTGCGGGTAAGTCACCCCTTTCCTTCTGGCTTTAAAAGCGGTGCGAGGCTGTTGAAGGTTGAAATTGGCCGGTGAACTGCAAAGTCCACCACTATCGAGGCCTATAAACATTTCGCATCAGGTAATTTTTCGCCAGCTCAGGGCTCTGCTGCTGGCACGGTTCTTCTGTGGACATTAATAATGTATTCTATAGTAATCTTGACAGTGACACAGCTGTGGCGTATTCTGTACCTTCTTTCATGTTCTTGTGGGCACCTCTGGTTTCATGTGTCTGTTGCTTAATTAATCCTTTCTAGACCGTGAAAAAAAAGGTACCAAATTTAGCGAAAAATATTTTTCGCTCAATTTGTTCCGAATCAAGAATTATAATAATAATAATGCATAACACGGCGCCATTATTTTGATAAAATAACGTTATTTTATTTCTATAATTGTGTAAAAAAGATTGCTCTAAGATGGCTTCAGATGGCACCATTATTTCGATGAAATAATGTTCCTTTATTTCTTTGCGCAAGAAAGATTGCGCGAAGGTGGCTTCACTGCATGGCCGCAGTGTCTTGCAAAAAAGCGCCGTCAGGGCTTTCTTGCAAGACAAGTAGATAAAACCGGTGCAAAACAAGTATATGATGGATAAAACTGGTTCAATTTAAACTAACATGATAACATGACTAACATGATAAACTAACATATTTCAGGGTAGCTTGACTGCAGTAGCACGTAAGCATTTGATTTAGCATGGACATGCGTAGCTTGTCTTTGGTGGGAGTGGTACAACTTGTGTGGACGAGCTCAGCTCGTCTACGGCAGGCAAAGGGTTGAACAGCTTAATAAGTTCAGAGCCTGAATGAACCAAGGACACAGTCAGAGTTCGATTTAATGAAGTTACCTGGACCCACAAAAACTTTGTGTGAAATCGAGGAAGCATTGCGCCTATCGGCAACTGTGGAGCAATCTGTTTAATTCAGGAAGCTCACAACAAGGGGGTTTTGTGAAATCAAGGTTCAAATGTCAGTTGTACACAAGCAAAAGATCAATTTGCACATACTCCTAGTTCACTCTGGAAATCAATGACAGTGCAACAGCCATGGTGCTGGCTGAGAGCCAACTTGCCATGTTTTAACATTTGCACCATCCCAGATGCCCATGGCTGAAAGGGACCCTGCAACACTTACCATCAACTACTCAGAATGTATTTTAAGGTAAAATATATCGTCCCGGCAATCTCCTCCCGCAAGAATTATGAAAATCCGTTCACTATCACCGAAACTACGCGCGATGAAAAATCGCGCATAATTGTTCCCTCTCAATTCGACCGCGGACAACGTGACGAAAGCTCGTGACGGAGAGGGGGGCGGCTCGCAGCGTCTTCTCTGGTGGCCTTCGATATATGACATGCCGGGGAGTTTTCCCCTTTTCTCCGAAACTTGGAGGGGTCTATTTCCGGTTAGGTGCCACAAAAAAGCAGGCATGGCTGCCTACTCGCAAGCGCGCGCTCGGGCTGATAGGGCATCTTTGAAGCAGTAAATGTTTGTTGTCAAGTGGTCTGGTTGAAACGGAAGTATTGAGCTCATCACTCAAACTCCGCGCGCACTAAAAACACAAAAGAAACGGCAAAACTGTGCCTACAGGTTCAGGTATAGAAGAGGTTCGCACACAGCGGCGATGGCAGCGGATCATCCCAGGACATGGGAGAAATTAGCCGCGAAGTTGACCAGTGGCAGCCAATCGGACAGCCATGGCCCGAATGACGTCGTATAGGCCATGCCAGGGCTGCATAATGAGGAGAACTGAAGAGAGTGTGGTTGGTTTTTCTGCGTCTTTCACAGCGATTTGCGCGCTCACCGCTTCACGTGCACGTGTAATATTTGGCTCAGGTATTCCTGGCAGTGTAATCTAAACGTCGCGCAGGTTTACTTGCACTGCTCAAAGAGTGTTGCAGGGTCCCTTTAAAAAATTGGGCTTCCTGTTGTTGCTGTTCATGCATGTAGGACGTAGGAAGGCTGTGTAGGTCCGTACCAGCCACCCATACTCTGTGTTGTTTTTATTTTATTTTATTTTTTTTGTGTGTGGTAGACAGAAGCAGCAGCTTGCGTTGATGAAATGCCTGTGCATGTGTGGGTTTATTCTTGGCTTGATACTGGGTAAAGCGCACAACTGAAAAGAAAGAACAGATCTTGGTGCTATCTACCTTGAGCACTGGCCCTGTGTAGTTTGTACATTGTATGTGCAAGCTCCGATAGGGCCCCCGTTCTGTGGGAACACGGTCCCATAAGTTCTTGGTATGCCTGGGGTACATGTTGCGAATGCTCATCTCCAGCAGCGTTCAGTGCAATCTACAGTGTATATGAACCAAACCTAATTTTTACAGGAATTGTCTTGCTTTTGCACTAAGAATGAAAAGAAACAATGCCTCGTGGGGTGTGCTTTGTGCGTAACATGGAAGAGGTCGCACAAACTTGCTTACCGAGTGTCGTAGGTCGCGCAACGACTTTTGACTGCAGTGCTGTGAGACTAGGCAGTAAAGACATTAGGTTGGGGGCTATGGGCAAAAAGCTTTCGTTGCCTTTATTACACACATCTTCGCCACCCACGGAGGGAAGAAAGAGCGTGCGCATGGGACACTGGGCAAACAAATCCCCAAATGGCTCTTGTGGGTTCCCCTTCTGCATTTCCCTTTCTTGTATCAGTGATGGCGCAGACTGCCATTTCATGGGGTTTGATTGATTGATTATGGGGGTTCAACGCGCTGACGCAGTGCAAATGATGAGGCGCCCCATAGTGGAGGGCTCCGAATTAATTCGACCACCTGGGGGGTCTTTAATGTGTGCCAAAATCTCGTGCACACGGGCATTTTTGCTTTCCACCTCCATCAAAAAAGTGGCTGCCGCGGCCGGGAATCGAACCTACCATCCTTGGTCTCAGCAGCACAATGCCTTAGCCACTGAGCCACCGCAGCGGGTATTTCGTGGGGTTTAGATGGCCTTTTCCGCACAGCCGGAGTAACGGGAGCGTCTTTGTCTGTGTGCACGAGTATTGGCATGGGCTCAGTGCTGACCCCGTTTTGTTGACCGGCTCCAACGGTGGTGTCTGTTGTTCCCCCGCCCGCTTTCCCTGTCCAGGACCACCAGGTGAGCCAGATGTTCCACCTGGTGGCCCAGCGGCCCGTGACCACCACGGCCCAGCACGTCATCTACATGGTGCGCCCACGCCTCGCCCTCATGGACCTCATCGCCGACCAGGTGCTCCAGTGAGTGCCGCCTCGCTCGTGCACAGGAAATGTCAGCTTCTGGTCTACTTTTAAGTGTGGGGAAGAAGGCATCTGCTTTTTAAGGGCTCATTGGTCTTTTGAAACGAAGCTTCACTATATGGCTACGCGAAAGGAAAATCCGGCACTCCTCTGACGCGGCCCCATGCGTATGCACAAAAAAAACAGGTTGGGGAGGATTTAGCTGCAAGGGGAGAAAAATTGAACGGGAGAGAACTATTTTTAAAAAGGGTGCTACCATAAAGTTCCAAAAGAACACCCACCCAAAGTACGGAGATATCAAGTGAAAAATACGGCATGGGCGAAATTCAATTCAGTTGCGAAAAAAATACTAAAATGTGGCTGCACTGTCAACCAAAACTTTAGAAAATTATAAACAAAAAATACTCGATGGATGAACTTCCAGGTCAAATTTAGAAAGGGCAAATAAGTGACCGCATGAACACATGAATACAGGACTCGCGTTTATTTTGTTCACTCATCGGCACTAAAGCTATCGATTTTACGGGGTGGGCGATCTTTGGGGTCTTTCAGTAAATTGAATAAATTGAATATTGATTCTCTCCGAACATTACGGTATTTGCAAAAGTTCACAAATCTGAAGTGCAGTGTGCTGGTCGCATATCTGAAATGTACTTTCACATAGCACAAATGGTTTCAGAGGTGTTGAGATTTTTGTTTTAATTTTAAGAGTTTAGTTAGTCATGTGTTTAGAGAAAGAACTGTGTAGTTGGTGCTTATGACTTCTCTGCAAGAGGAAACAAGGAGTCGTTTCACTCGCTTAGTGCTCCTAGTACTTCAAATATTTTTGAATTCAGTGTTGAAGGCTGAAAAAAATAAGAATTTTTTTTATTCCTGTTTCTTTATAGATGAGCTTTGGGCTTGCATAACTTCCAGTGTAGTGGCCGAGTTTTGATAATGTTTAACTTTTTACCATCACTTATAAATAATCAAACCTTGGAGCAAGAAATTGCCAAGCAGATCTGTCCTTGATCTGCTGCTGTCTTTTTCCTGTGTTTTCGTTCTCATAAAGGCATTTTTTTTTCTCAAGGATTAATGTAGTTCTTAGCATTGGGCATCATTTTTTGAATATCATTTAGTGTGTTCAATAAAATGACTGTGCCTCCATGTCTAGTGAAGTTTAATGGGAAATTAATGATTGGGGTGTGCTTTGAACACTACCTGTGGGGCACTCTTGTCCAAAGCTGCAAAGCTCGACAATGTGGCAGACCAGCTGTGTATGTTCTGGAATGTTGCGAGGAATGCCTTCCATTTCCCATCAGTTCAATTTATGGTGTGGTTGGAAGCATGCTTTGACACACGCAGCAAGGTCCCACCAGGCTGTGTACGTCTCTCGTTTTCCTGTTTTTGCGCTATTGTATTCTTTCTGCAAGTTTTTGTTATCTGGTGCGTTTTTTTCTGCTTGCCTTCCACAGTTTCCCTGTTCCGTTCTGTTTTTAGCTCCTGCTGCACCTGTTGCAGTTTCGCTGGTGCAGTTTTACTTCGTTTTGTCCCTTTGAAGGGCAAATAATATATATGGGTGTACAGGCAGTGATTTCTGTTTTGAAGTGGCTGCAGTGATTTTGTTCAAATAGTTGCAAATAGAAGCAAATACGTAGCGATTTCTGATTTAAAAAAAAAAAACGAAATTTAGAATTTTCTCGAGCATGCTCCAGAGGCAATATCCCGTAAAGAAAAAAATAAAAGCAAACTTTTTCTATTGCCTGAAGCAAACGTACAGAAGCCATCCTTTTGCTTGTAGCTGTATCTATGATGTTACATTTAATATGGGACAACTTTTATTGCAAGTGGGGACCTAAACCGTAAAGGCTTTAGGATCAGTGTGATAACTGTGTAAATTGTGGCAAGCTGCGATTAGCACTTTTCTCTTCAAAACAGAAAAATGTAAACAGCAGTTTCACGAATCTTCGTGTCAGCACCAGGAGAAAAACACAGTGGAAAGGGCTATGCACCATGAGAAATTAGCCTGATTCAGTAACCTTCTCAGGCATGCCCTTGTGGCTTCAGGCTTTTAATACAAATGCATAAAAAACGTTGAGACCAAAATCACCACACGTGCGATAACAAATGTGCCTGGTCAAGCAACCAGCTGCAATGGGGCCGCAGTATTAACGCCTTTTGTCTAGACAGCTTCTTCTCTGTGTTTAAGAGCACCACGAAGCTAGACAAGTTTCTTATATTTCTTGGCTCGTAAGAAGAAAAAAGATGGTGCCACTACTGGTCAAAACCAAATTGGCAGATCCCTTACATAGGCGGGAATTTGTGTAATGTGAAGCAGTGGCGAGTGCTACCACTCAACACCACTGGCGAACACGTGTTCAGTTGCAGCAGCAGTTCTTGACGTGGGCATTGATGTGAGTGGCGAGGGTGACCTCTAAGAAGAGGCACGCCATGGACGTCATTTATGAAGGCTAGTAAACACCGATTGACTGGTTTTCAAAGGTCAACATTGAAATCTCTGGGGAAAATCAGCGGTTCGAACTTGTCACAGCTGCAGTCATAACCAGGAATCGCAGCTCCTGGTGCGTACTGAACGGAGTGCAGGGCCAGGAAATCGCCAATTTACATTTGCGCTAGAGCCAGACTTATGTAGAACGAGGCCACAGTGATGTTCACGCCCCTACATTTGCCTCTCCTGAGGCACATGTCACCCACACCATGAGCAAGAATGAGCTCACTTTCTGTTGGCTGTAGGGACAACTTAACTACTCATGTAGTTAAGTTGTGTAGTATCAGTCATGTGGTAGTCATGTGCTGGTGTTGTAAGAAACCCACACCAAAAAAAGACCACGGCAGCAGTGTCTGTAAAGTCAGAAGGCTCAAAAAATCTTCCCCTTTAGAAGATAGACTTCGGGCACCATTTTATCAGAGAACTGAGGACCGTGTTGGTACATGGCTACGCTTGGGCTTTTTTACATGGATAGCTTTGACTGTGGCAGCTTGAGTTCCACCGTGTTAACCGGACGGGAAAAGAGAATCCTGAGGATGGGGTGGGCCTTTTACCAAACAGACAAGAGGGGCTCCCAAAGCACCCCCCTCTTGCCGTTTAACTGCACATCACCAATGCATTGTGAGGAAAGCTTGTCGCCTCTAGTAGAGGAAGCCAGCAAACGTTTGTGGCAGTTGACCGCAAGCGCTCAAAGTGCAACACATCCGGTGCGCAACTAGTTCAAACTCGCTGCAAAGAATGTATTGGCAGAAAATAGCAGCTTCAGTGCATTGTGCCTCATGCCGTGATGTTTACGTCACCACAGCTGTCGTTGCGTTCTCCCCTCTGGTTTATTCGTGCTGGCCTACTGTCAAAGTAAAAAAGTAAACAAAGTTTTGCTGTCCAGCCGGAGGCACGATGTTATCCTGCCTTTATCGTGAGCACACTTGCCGTTCCAAGGTCAGCTACCACCTTGTGGAAAGGGAGTGTTGGAAGAGGATCGGGTGACATGCAGAGGGCAGCTTTTTGCAGCCTGGCCAGTATCTGCATGTGATTATCTCGACTCTCGGCCGCTGTAACTGCTCTTCCGATGGAGGCGGGAAGTGAAAACGCTTGTGTGTTGAGATTTTAGCGCACATTAAATATTCTCAAGTGGTCAAAATTGATCTGGAACCCTTCAACATGGTGCACCTCATAGCCCAAGTTTAGCTCACGATCAAACCCCACGATCAAAATCTACGTCTTCGCTTGTCACTGTGTCCTTCATGCTCTCATTTTATTGCACGCTTTGTGTCGGACTTCCCCAGTACTGAATATCTTTTTGGACGGTGCGTGCGCATGTGTGTCTGTCTCTGCTACGGACCCGTGCTACCTCTCTCCCTCCGCTTGCAGGCAGGCACGGGGATCGGGGGGCCAGCGCAAGGAGTTCCACGTGTTCTTTGTTCCCCGCAAAAGCCAGCCCTGCATCCGACTGCTCGAGGTGAGGCGTGCGTGCGGGGCTCAGTCTTGCACTCAGTCTTGCAGGGCTCAGTCTTGCTCAGTCTTGCACTGAGCCCGCATATGCACACAAACCACCAACATGCACCTGCGTGGGCTATATGTACCCACTGCAGCCTTGCGTTGTCTTTGCTTGCACCTCTTAAAGTGACACTAAAGTGATTTGCAAACAGTGCAGGATCACTAGTGCAAATTGTAGTCTGGAGTCTAGGTCATGTTTCGACCACTCTTGGTGCGTTTACAAGACTTTGTTCAGTAAAAAAGTTCATTCGAAAATGCTGCATCCTCCTTGCCGATTTCCTGTGATGTTTCGTAGGACGCCAAAATGAGATGGTTTGGCTTGAATGCACTAATGCAAAGCTTGCGACAGAATCAGTCGGCCTAGCGTTTAGTCGGCTGGCCGCCAGCGGGTCGTCATAATTCGTTCGCCCAGTTGAAACTAAGCCATGACACGTTTCTGCCTGGAAGGAGGGCCTTTAGTTTGTTCGTTCGTAGACTGTATCAAGTCCAAGTCGCTCCGCACAAGCGCACATGCGACGCTTTGCTGACTGGTACGCTAGTAGAAAAATCTAACACCAATTGAAAGCGGGAGAAGAGTCAGCGAAGTTAATCCAAGTACTAAGGGAATAAAATCAACCGAAACTTTTATTGTACAGTGTAAAACCAAGGTACGGGAAGAGCTTTTTGCGCTGGGGGAACTAGCACAGCGGTCAGCAGCATGACCTCGCATCTGTGAACGCTTTTCCGCCTGAGGAATGCAGTCTCTAGACATGAGATGTTGTGGAAATTTGGGGGACGCTTACTGCACAAGTGCCTTGTGCAGATGTTGCATTTTTTCCACCCTCTCACCACCTTACAGGAACGCGGGGTCTACGGAGAGCTAGACATTGAAGAGTACGCCCTCGAGCTGTTCCCTGTGGACAGTGACGTGCTCTCCATGGAGCTGGATGCTTCTTTCAAGGCAAGTACAGTATTTTTTTGCGATTCTAAGCACCCCCAAATTCTTCGCACCTTCCTCTACTTTCGAAAGCAAATATTGGAAAAAAAGTTTTCATGCAAATCTAAGCACCCCCTTTTTCTAAGCAACCATCCCGAGGTGGATTTCAGATGTGTGGAAGCGGGTTCTATTCCGTCGTTGTGGCCAAATAATTTATGAAGTTTTCAATTACAGTCCACGTCAATGGAACAGAAGAGTGGCAGCCCAAGTGGCAGAGCGGACTCGATTGGTAGTGTGGGTGTCAGTATCAGATATAAGCGGTTGGTTTACTGTAGCTATTTTTTTTTTAATTTTTGTCAAATAAAACATTATTCTTTGTGCCCGTCTCGTTGAGATATGGCCGAAAAAAAAAAAATGGCAGGGGGGGGGGGGGTAATCTAGGTTTTTTTTTAATCTAAGCAGCCTTCTCACTTTGGGCATCGGTATTGTGGGTAAGAGGGGGTGCTTAGAATCGAGTAAATACGGTATAGTTCGTTTCCTTCCTTTTGAAGGCATGGTTGGATAAGAAAAGGTGTGGCTGGAGGGAGGTGCAGAAAAGACAGGAGTGCTCAAATGTGGGCTTGTGTGGGCCTGTGTTCAAGTTTTTGCAATTGCGTTACTGGGAATTTTTCGTGTAAACAAAAAAAAAACTTGACAATGTCTGTTCTGAGGAGAAACGCAGTTCTCTGTACTGCTGGCATGCTTCTGATTGTGTTGCGTGTTTAGACTACACTGTTCTTCACATTTAATACTGCAACGCATACCTTGGTCTGCACGAAATGCCATGCCACGATGCTAAAAAAACAATTTTTTTCAATTTGGGAGTGTTCATCGAATGCGGTGCAAAGTTTCCTTTTTCTTGTGTCCTTCAACTGTCTCCCTCACTTTATCATCGTGACCTCCTGATAATCGTGATAGGTAATGGCAGAGTAGCCTGCGCAGCTGTGCATTCGCTGATCACACAATCACTTCCTGAGACGCAGCAGCCGTGTGCCGTGACCGAGAAGACTGCAGTTGGCGCTGCGCACAGATTTTGCATGGGGGAGTGTAGTAATGGTCAGTGCTGTTTTTTCTCTGCCTTTCCAGGAGTGCCACGTGGAGGAGGACACCACGTCCATGCACTACGTGGCGCGTGCCCTGATGACCTTCCAGTCCCTCTACGGGGTCATCCCAAACGTCTACGGCAAGGGCAGGATGGCCAAGGTGGGTGGGGAAACACGGGGGGGTAGGGGGGGAGGGGGGAGGAACACAGGGAGAAAGAAGCATCCCCTTTTGGTGTTGAGGATGGGGTCGCAAGGGGCTGTGCTTCCCAGAGCTTCTCCATAGAGAAACACTCAGCCACTTTTGTTTTGTTTCTTTGTTAATTTGTAGCTCTAAGGAAAGGGAGCGGGTAACTTCCTGGTTCCAAGCATTGGGCATTGACCCTTATCTGCTGGAGCCAGTATGAGACGGGCGAGAAGAGAAGCAGCTATAGTGAGTGTGGTTCGGGTGCCGAGCGTGGGTGTCAGCAGGATTTTGTCTTGCGTGGGGCAAACCCGTTGCATCGAGGGAAAGGGAGAGACAATTGTTCTGGTGGGGGGGGGGGGGGGCAAGTGCCTCTTTTGCACCCCCGTGCCAACACCCATGGTGTTGACCATGAATGAGGCGAACAAACTGAGTCAGCCGTGAATGCTGCCACATGGGTGACACTTCTACTGTTCTACTGATCAAGTGGTTTGAGAGAGCAGTGCAATGCAGCAAGTGCAGTGCCATTAACTCAAGGCTTCTGGCTAGAAGGGGGAAGGAAGGGGTAGGTAGTTGCAATTGTAACAGGCTTCAGAGAGGTTGGCAGTAGCTGCCACTTGGAGTTGGCGCACACTTTGAGTACCTGCTACACTGAAGTGTATGACAAGTAAGAACGGGAACGCTGTAGTGCACTAATCACATCTGTAATCTCTGCCATGGCACTTTGTGCAGTGGGGCTTGCTTACCTTGAACCCTTGTATTTGACTCCTTGCAGTCCTTAAAAAAAAAAAGTAAAACCACAGCGCTGCGAGTAAACGGGATTTCACTGCTTGAAAAGTGAACATAAATCCAATGTCAGTTAGGCTGCGAATCCCCTGTTAGAAGCAGGGTGTGTAAATAGCGTAGTAGTACTTGTACATGAGCCTGGAATGAGCCTATTTTTCAGCCATCCTTGACAAGGGGCATATCCAGACTGAATTTTCTATTCATTCATTCTACATTCGGCCGCAAAACTGCAGGTTCTGAAAGACCTCCCCCATCTCCCCCCCGTTTTCTTGCCTCCCTCTCACCCAGCTGGTGGGCGACATGGTGGTTCGGCTGAGGAGGGAGCTGAGAGGGAAGGAGGCACCCCTGCTGCCCCAGGTGGACACCCTGCTGCTGCTGGACCGGCAGGTGGACCTGCTCACCCCCCTGGCCACCCAGCTCACCTACCAGGGCCTGCTGGACGAGGTCTTCGGCATAAACCACAGTGAGCAGCCGGGGGGGGGGGGGGGGGGTCTTACTTGTCTTGCTTTACTTATGGTATTTACTCGCATAATGAACCCACTCGCGTAATGAACCCTCTCCCCACTTTTCTTTGTGAGAATTTACTTTTTTGTCACTTTGAATAAAAAATGCAGCGGGACATGTTTTTATCTCAGCATGGTTGCTGATGCCATAGACCATCACAGTAACTTGATATCACGCCACAGTACACGCAGAAATTCTAAAAACGCATTCCAACAAAAAGAAATCTCAACACTAGCCGGAGACGTGAGCGGGAATGCTGTGGCTCACAATTTAAAAATTGCGCACTTGTGGTGCGCCACCTGCTGAACACAAAACAAACCTTGCGCCATAAAAATGTTGCGGTGTGCATACAAAACGCAAAACGTACTCCGCACTTTTTTCCTGCTCTTTGCCATTCCGGCTGGTTTTGGCGGCATGTGAACAAAGCACTAAACGTACTTTGCACTCCCCTGCTCTTGCTGTTCCGTGACTTCGCCATGACGCTCCGCGGTGTTGTTGTTCAGCTGTGTTCCAACCTTTTTTCGTGCTCCTGGTGCGCGCCCTACGATGGGCCAGTACATGAGCTGCACACACAGTTTTAAACTGAAGGTGGTGGAACATGCGTTGATGCACATGGAAACCGCGCGGCTGGGCAGCACTTCATTGTTGACCCACCGCGTGTATGCTACGGGAGAAAACAAGGTTTTTGGTCAGTGAACAAGGATCGCCGTGTGTTTCGTGGGCCCAAAAAAGGGAAGTTTCCAGGTGTGAGAAAAGAAGCTTTGGGGTCCCTTGATGGCATGGAAGACGGTGCACTGTGGGCCGACTATGAATGTGAAGCCGCAAGCGACTTCAGTGAGGACAGCTCCATGCGAGTAGGGGGCCACAAGATGTTCAGAATACAAATGAAATTCCATCGCATAATCCCCAAGGTGTTTTTACGAAAGTGGTAAGGCTCTGGCGCGCTTCTCTTATCAACTTTATTGTGTGGAATTTCAACTTTTAAAAAATCTGTTGCAATTTTTTCCCGCATAATGAACCCTTTCCCCAAATTCATGCCGAATTTTCTGGGAAAAAAGTGGATTCATTACGCAAGCAAATACGGTACTCTACTCTGCTATTCTCTGCTTTACTCTACTCTATTCTACTACCGTATTTATTCGAATCTAGGCCGGCCCCGATTCTACTTAAGCCGACCCCCGAAAGTCCGAAGGCGCGAAAAAAAAAAAAAACTTACCTCGAATGTAGGCCGAACAAAAAGGCAGGGCCAGCGTTCACAAAAAGAAAACACGTTTATTGAACATGAAGATGCGGTGCTGGAACTCAATCAGTTTCTCTTCAAAATCACCGGGCAACTTCTGGGCGATTGAGGTTCGACGGCGGAGGCTAAAGCCGAAGTGCTTCATGAATTTCTGTAGCCAGCCCCGACTGGCTTTGAAGTGTGCCCGCGATAAGCCTCGTTCCCTTAAAAGCTCCCTTGCTTTTGCCTGGAGCACTTCCGTCATTACTGGAAGGGCAGCTGCTAGCTGCGTCTGAACGAAGTCAGCCAATGCCATCTCCATTTCATGGTGACGGCATTCTCGTGGTCCGGTGATTGCCAACCTCGTTGCGGCGCACGCAAAATCCTCTCCCGTTGCGTCCTCCAACGACGGACATTTTTTTCATCCACGCCGAAGTCCCGCCCGGCTTGAACGTTCGACGACAACTCCGCAGCTAAAACAACTTTTCTTTTAAAAGCGGCACTATAATGGCACCGCTTCTTTTTGCGCTGTCAAAACCAAACGCCACACCGCACGCAGGCCACTGTCCCACAGACATTCCTCCATGCCCACAGACAACGTTGCCACTATAGTGAACTAGAATGATCTAGTGGCGCGAACGGCGAGGAAGGGGCGTGCTCTTCTGTGTAGAAAACACCAGGTGGCGCTCCTGCGCCATCTTCGAAAGGCGCCGCCGCGGCAGGCTGTCGCTGTTCCGATGTTGGGTAGTAATTAACCCTTAAAAAAAAAAATGCTACTCGCGTCTGGCATTTCCGTACCTTGCTAGGAACGTTTTGTTGCAAATCTGCCCGTTTGAGCTGTAGGGAAACGGCTATAAATCGAGTTGTTTGGTGTCGTCTGCTACCTGCGCAGACGATCGATGCGAGCGTACGCGTTCGATGTGCTGCCGGCGGACAACTGCTATGTTTAATTCTTTACGAATGGATTTACTTTTTATATTTACTGTAATAAAGTCCCGGCATGAACCTACTTGTGAATTTCACTCTACAAAAGCAAATTATACCCAGTATTCACGCGTCCAGTAGCACCCGGCTGATTTTCTCAGCAGCAAAGTTTGCAATAAACAAATTACCTTCAGAGGAAACTTTCCCCAGGCACTTAGTGCTGAAGGCAGCGTCTCCAAATGTGTCGTTTAAGATCGCAGCTTCTGTGTTAGCACGTGTAATACATCACTAAACCTCCTAGTCGTCATGGCCCCTTTGCAGGCCGAACTGCTGTCAGCTTCTTGCAGCACACTGTTCGCAACAGCTAGGGAATATATGTCACCGCTTCCGCATAACACACCACGAAAAGAATGTTTGCGACGACACTTTGTCGTCATGTGGATAGAAGAGCACAGATTTCTCGTGAAAATGTCTAGCTTTTTTTTTTTTTTTTTCGTATCGATGTCGTATAGCGAAACGAACGTTTCGATCGTCGGCACAATTTAGCCGGCACCAGAGCTTTGAAGGAAGCTTGACTTCTTGAAGATGGCTCATTGTGAAAGCATCATTCCACAGAACTTGCGACTTCATTTGATGAGCACTGCGGAGAGAGAGCCTCGTGTTGTGGCTGGTGCACCTCATCTTTTTCGGCTCTTCAGCTTGCTTGCTGGCTGCCGAAACTGAAACTCTTGTCCGCCTTTTCCTTTGCGGCTTCCGCGCGTGCATGCTCCGCGCAGAATTCGAAGCACAGTCAGGCAGGATGGTAGGTACAGCACCTGGAGCCAGTGACAGCTTCCCGCGTACAAGTCGCACTTTACAGCCGTTTATTACGTGGATGTAATCACGCAATAAGCACTCGGGCTCAAAGTGGCGCTCACCAACGGCTGAAGATATGGTCAAGAGTTTGTCCAGTCTTCCCAAATTTTGTCCCCACTTTTTGCACAGTTCATCGTCCAAAGGAGCGGCGAACAAAGACGCCTTGGGAGCACCTGCAGGGTAACCACTGTGACAACCCGGAGCAAAGCAATAGGTGTCCGTCCTTCGTTTTGACATCGCGTACCCGGCCTGGCCAACCTCTATTCGACAGCACTCGCAATAACTATATTCCTGACGATTGTATACCTCTTGCTTCTGTGGAACATCACGGAAACGTAAAACACGCAGAAAATGAAAGGCCGGCCTCAGCCATAAACAGACGGAGAGTTTGTCCGACCGCGCGCCGCCAACGTATCGCACATCCGCTCGTATCGTCTGCGCCGCTAGCAGACGATTTGTTTGTAGCCGTTGCCCGATGGCTCAAACGGGTCTGATAAGCAACAAAACGTTCTTAGAAAAGTACAGGGACAACAAAAGTGAGCATCTTTCTTCCATAAAGGTTAATTACTGTACCACAGTAAAAAACGGCAGCGGCAATAGCTGGCGAGCGCCCCAAGGAACGGCCCGTGCAACCGCGGTACCGTTTTCGAAGAAGGCGCAGTGGCGCCCCTGGCGGCGGTAGACGCGCTTTGCTTCAGCCCGAACGCTGCAAAGCGCTCCCGTTCGCGCCACTGGATCAAGACATTCTAGTTCACTGTAGTTGCCACAGAACTGGGTCCGCACAATTCAAAATGGCGGCCTATGGCCCTTAAGTGGCTACTGGCTTGTCTAGTAATGGCTACAATACTTTCTTTTCTGGGTGGCGCTAGCTGCGCGACACTTTACTTGGAAATTGATGCGTATTTCAAAATCCTCGAATCTAAGCCGACCCTGGAGTTTGATATATCAGTATTTCAAAAAAAACTATCGGCTTAGATTCGAATAAATACGGTATTACTCTACTCAACTTACTCTACTCTACTATTCCCTACTTTACTCCACTATATTGTACTATTCCTCTGCTTACCCTACCCTGCTGTTCTCTATTTTACTCTATTCTACTATTACTCTACTCTACTTACCGTAAAAACCCGCGTATAGTTCGGACCCGCATATAGTCCGAGGTGCAATTTGGGGATAGCAAACGCGAAAAAAAACGTTTTTACACGAATATAGGTCGAGGAAAACAGAAAAATGCATTTATTTACACACTTGATTATTCGTCGTCCTCATCTGACGCACTCTCTTCCGAAGCTCCCTTGTCGGAAATGGCCTCCCACAGCACCTCATCCTCCGCGCCATCTAGCGCGTTCCGAGATGGAGCACTTTTTGAAGGCACGACAAACGAGTGCCTCGGGAATGCAAGCCCACGCGTTGGCAATCCATGAGCAGAGCAGAGCTGGCAAGGCCTGTTTCAGCCGTCCGGCAGGGGTCACTTCTGGCTCTCCGGACCTCATCCACTCCATATACAGGCGCCTGATGTGGTCCTTAAACGGCTTATTAAGACGCATATCAAGTGGCTGCAGCTGGGATGTCATCCACGACGAGCTCGGTGTGGGAGTCGCGCAGCAGTCGCTTCACGGAGTCCGCCAGATGACACCGAAACGTGTCGAGCACAAGCATCGATGGGAGCGCCAGCAGTGCTCCGGGCCGTCAACACCACACGGACTTGATCCAGTCCTGCACTAGCGATTCGTCCATCCACCCCTTGTCCTGGCAGCGGACGACAACATTTCCTGGGCACGTCTCCCCCTTCGGCAGCATCTTTCGTTGAAACACCACGTAGGGTGGCAGCTTGCGGCCGTCTGCCGTGCAGGACAACATTACAGTTACCCACGTATTCTCGTTCCCTGTTGATCGCACGGTTGATTGCTGTTCCCTGTTGATTGCACTTGCCTGGAGCCTTTTTGATGCACCGTTAAAGCCGAGGGCATATCAAGGTACACCGGCGTCTGGTCAGCGTTGCCGATCTAGCCCAGCTGAAAGGGGACTGCGTTTCGCAATAAAATCACGTGCTTCTGAAAGGCCACAAGCAGCTCTTCGTAGTTTTCTGGCAGCTTCTGCGAGACCGACGTACGTTGACATAGGGAGAACCCAACGTGGCACATGAAGCGAGACACCCAATGCTTGCTTGCCTTGAAGTCCGCCCGCTGAATGCCTTTGTCTCGAGCGATCTCCCTTGCCTTTGCCTGCAGCAGCTCGATGTTCACAGCGAGATGTGCAGCTCGTTGCTCCCGAACAAAGTCCGCCAGTTTCGGGAAACGCTCCATTTTTTGGTCCCCAGAAACTTTTTATCTGGCTGCTGCATGCAAAAAGGGCTTCCTTGTGCTTCCTCCAACCGCGAATGCTCCGCTCGTTCACGCCAAACTGCCGCTCCGCAGCACAGTTGCCGAGGTGTTTCGGCAGGAGAAATAACTTTTCTTTTAAAGGCAGCCGAGTACTGCCTGCTCGGTCCTGACATGGGATAAATAGCACCGCCCAATGCCAAAACCGAAACCAAAACTGTGAATTCGGGCCAAACATTTTTGGGATCCGCATATAGTACGGGGCCAAAATTTCGCATCCTAAATTTAGAAAGAAACCCCGGGCTATACACGGGTTTTTACGGTACTCAGCTCTGGGTGTTACTCTACATTTTACTTGTCTTGGCCACTGGCACCTTAGTGGCCAACTTGTGGTCGACTCTCTTGAGGTCAGCACTCATAGGCCTTGCATGCTAATTAATTGGTTGATTTGTAGCGGAGAGTAACCGCACACGCCGTGCAACCCATCGAAGCACTACCCGTTAATGTGGGTAGTGCACAAAGAAGCACCACCAGTGAGGATGCTTTGCGCGAGAAAAAAGTTTTCTCGAACCTGTGTTCTCAAGCTCTTTGCGTTGACGGCCTGACCGTGAATAAACCCCGCGTCAACCAGCTACCCAAGCATCGACTATCTCCTTGACAAATTTAACTTTGAACTTTGGGGTTGATTGAAAGGAAGTTGATTTGCTGTGTTTAGGGGTGTGCAAACTATCGAAACTCCTAAATATCAATGTGACTAACGTGGTATTCGATTTGGCTCCAAATGAAGTACAAGGAAGCCTCGATGTAATGACGTCGGTAAAATTTGTAATTTACTTCAGTATGTTACATGGAAGTGTCAGCCGCGTGAAGTGGTTCCTGCAAACGAAAACGTGGTGCACGTACACGGCTGTCGCACTGTTTCTGTTTCTGTCACAGATTAATTGTCTACGCGGACATCAGCGTGAACCATACAGAGCGTTTTCTGCACACAAAAATGCGCCTCACAAACCACAGGCGCGCTGATGCAGCCACGGAAACCACCTGCGCAACACGAGTAGTTCCAGCTACTGCTTGTAACTGCTCGCTGAAACGCAACGCAAGGGGCAGACGAAGTTGTTCATGCGGGAAAAAAAGCTCATAATTTGGGCGAAATTTTCACTGTAAAGTGTCATACGTGCCACTTAAGAAAGCACCCATCAAATATCCGCCGCAGCGGTAACCCTAATCGTCTCTGGTTGGGCCAGCCAGCATCCCCAAGCGCTTTGAAGCCCCTGCCATACGGTGTGCGCCTCCCCATTGGCGCAAGCCGTCAGGCTCCTTTCAGTGCCACGCGCAGCGCGAGTTGCCTCATGGCTGAGGCACAAGCCGATGCCTGCACGCAATAACGGATGCGAGTGTGAAAAAAACGGGTACGCAAGGCTCATAAAGACCCACAAATGCTTAGCCGTGCACTTGCTGCAACAATGGAAACCAACAAGCACGAGTGAACACAACCGAAGGACAAAGCAGCGGCATGCGATGGCGGTGGCGCCGCCATGCGCAGTTTGTAGGCAAGGAGCTTGTAGGCAAGGAGTGCACTCACAGACTGTGCGGCTCGCTGCATCTGCGGCATTGGACGGCCTGTATCGCTTTTCACGTATTATCGAGACCGCATTTCAGTGCTTGCGTCTCCCAAAATCTACTTCTACAACCAAAATTTCGTGCCTAGTTGTCCATGAAACTTCGTTACATTGAAATTTCGGCAAAGGGGACTGTATTATACAGAGGGTGAAAATGCATGGTGTACATACAATCGAAGTTAAAAAAAGTTTGTGGTTTGTTACATTGAAGTTCGGTACATCGAGGTTTGACTGTGCATTTGGAAGTTTCAAACACGAAAGCGACAGCTGTTGCAGCGAGCTTGGATTGATGGAATCGTGCCTTATTAAAAATGAGAAACACCCCTTGCAAAATGCATGGAAAATATATTCTTGAGCACTGGATGCATCGCACTTTGCACACTTGCAGCCAAGTGCGGCAAACATGCGCCGCTTTCCTCTGTGAGCAGCAGTAGGCTTTCCCACAGTGCTCCAGTGACCTGTGGCTAAATGGCAAGGGGAAGTTGCTCTCTAGGAGCACCTCCTATCTCCTCGGCATCGGGCCATTTCCACCGTGGTGCTTCTCTCTTGGCATCCTGATAACATGGGGGGGCTCAAGCACTCTGTCAATGCTCTCTGTGTAAGGAAGCTTAGCTGTGTGTTGACATATAGTCCTGGTTTTGAGATCAAATGATGCACAAAAGGATCTTTTTACGGGTGAACCCCCTTAGGGGCTGGGGCTGTTGGCATCTCCTGTCGTCGGCGTAATCGTCGTCCTCGTAATCGTCGTCGCATGTAGTCATGGTACTAAAACACCGGGACACTCGTTTATGCCTCGCGGTAGAAAGCTTTGTGCTTCAAAGACAAGACTTTTACTTCAAAGCTGTATACCTCTATGCCCCAACGGTTTAACCTCTGTTGGCAAAGCGCCAAGAAGACACTTATACACTGCATGCTTCGCCCCTACCCTGGTTTCACGTTAGTTGAGACGGCCCGGGATTTTTTTTTAAACCTGCAACGTTACAATTCTTTTTGTTTTTCTGTTTTTTTCTATAGTGCTGCAAAGCTTGCCTTCTGTTTTGTTTACCTACATGTTTTGTTGCCTGCTTCTAGCCTCGCCCAGCTATCCACACTGTACTAGGCATGAAGGGTGCTTGGCAGAACCCATATTTAAGATTCTTGTGCATGCATGCGAAGACAATCGTGGCACAAGGTTTTTTTTTTTAACACTAGATTTGGTAGCATTTCGGCTGGCATACCCGCAAATTTTCCCGCCATTTTTTAGCGGGGCTACCATGGTTGCCAGACCAGGACTGCTCTCTTTTGATTAGCTCGCATCATCCGTAAAGGCCGCAGATCTGTCAGCCCGCTCTGGTAACAAACCCCTGCGCGCTCGCCGCGCGGGCTCGGGCTCGAGCCCGGGTTTTTTTTTCGCTTCGTCCCCACAGGAGGTACTACAAACGTATGGGGTCCATAAAGGCCGCGGATCTGTGAGCCCGCTCTGGTTACAAACCCCTGCTCGCTCGCGCCGTGGGCTCGGGCTCGAGCCCGGGTTTTTTTTTTTCTCTTCGTCCCCATGGTTGCCAGACCAGGACTGCCCTCCCTTTATGGACTGCCTTTACGGGCCCCATACGTTTGTAGTACCTCCCGTGGGGACGAAGCGAAAAAAAACCCGGGCTCTAGCCCAAGCCCGCGCGGCGAGCGCGCAGGGGTTTGTTACCAGAGCTGGCTGACAGATCCGCGGCCTTTACGGATGATGCGAGCTAATCAAAAGAGGGCAGTCCTGGTCTGGCAACCATGGTAGCCCCGCGAAAAAATGGCGGGAAAATTTGCGGGTACGCCAGCCGAAATGCTACCCTAGATTTATGTATTGTTAGTACAGGGAAAAAGAAACTTGCGAGCAGCCCCCATATATATTTCCTGCGGCAAAATAAACGCTCATAAAAAAAAGGGGGAAAAGAAAGCATGATACCATCTCTCCATGAGCGCATGCTGGCAAGGCTAATTTTTTATGCCTTGTGCTGTCCGATACACTGATTTTCTTTCTAGAACTGACATAAACGGTTCTTGAACTGCCGAAAACATTTTTTTTAAATAAAAATGCATTAATCATGTCTTTGTAGAATTTGCAGCCTTATTTATCAAACTGAAAGACATCATTGAGGTCACCTCATGGCAGATTGTTGCCCCCATATAAGACGTAAGACTATGAATAAAGCTATAAAGAGCAGAATAGCTTCTTTATGCTTGTTTTATGCCATACAAAAATTTTTCAAACCCTTTTAAATGAACCTTCTATTTTCATTCAGGCTAGTTACACAAGCCCGCCTGAGAAATTGTAGGTTTTCGTTTTGTTATAGAAAATCACAAAGCATTTGCTTCGATCCAGAAATATTTGCTTCAACTTGCAGCTATCCACGCTCTTTGCTTTGTATGCACTGCGAAACCAAAGATCACTATTGATACACCTCTAGCCTTGTTATGAAGTGTCATTCAGTACATCCTTGCTGATGTGTGCCTCTGCGGCCAAGCTATTTGTCACGTGGCGTGACGAATCTCTTCTTTTCACGTTTTTAATGAATATCCAGGTTAACTTGCTGTATTTATTTCCGCACACACGCATACGGGCATCGTTGTGTTGTGCTGAAGGCAATGTGGCAGCGTCTCTATAAATGCGCACTGTGCAGACAGCACTTCCAATACTTTGCTTATAGCCAACGTTTTGCCGGCGTGTTGCTGTAGGCAAGGCATGAGCTTTGCGACTGAGACGACCCAGAAAAAGCACCAGCAACTTTTTTTTTTTTTTTTTCACTACCTGAGCATGTGTTTCAAACAGACAAATGTGAAATCCAGGTCTGCAGTATAAAAAAAAGAACGATGAAACACTACTAATTGCACTGAAGTTGGACGGGCAGATAGAAATTTCATTTTTTTGCGAAGCCAACCACACACATGCGTTGTGGGGATTTACCCCAATATCAGTCACCTGCAAATCCCCAGACATTTTTGCACAATGCCAACGCAAAAGTGTAGTTCTGCAGTGCAGTTATACCTGGACTGTCTATGGGCGATGCGTGTACATCGGGGCTGCAAAACTATTTGTTGTGACTTTTCTTCTTTTGTTCTTGCAAATTTAATTTTAGTCTTGACACGAGGCTCTACGTACCTAGGTTGAAAGCAGAAAAAGCAAATTATTCGTGGTGACTATTGGCTGAACCTTTTTTTTTTTTGCCCGCCTCTGGAGCCACACTTTGAAAGCTGCACTCTGGGGCACTTTTAAAAGATTGCACGGACCAGAAATGCTGCTGTCACAGGGAGAAAAATTTTTCACTTTTTCCATTGCTAAGGCAGTGGCCAAACTTGTTACGAAGTGGGTTTCCAATTACTGAGAAAAATGGCTGATGATTACGGTTAATCTTTAAAGGGCTACTGAAGTGCTTTTAGAATGGGGTAAAAATATATTTTTCGCAATTAATACATTGATTAGTTTGTCTGTAAAGTTTTTTTGTCATTTTTAGCTTGACGACAGAGGTACTCGTCGGTAAAGTTGACCCTACACCCCGCACACTGCTCTCTCCTGTATCGCCGGAAGAGCAAAAAACCGAGAGGCAGTGACCGGAAGTAGCGTCATATTCAGAAGATGGCCAGTGGCGTGCGCCGCCACTTCGTTGTGTCCTCGTTTTGTGGGCGAAGTTCGGAATTAAGTGGGCGAGTAATCTGCCCTTAATTTATCTTTATTGTCCAGAGTTACTTCGGCATTGATTTTTAACCATTATGCCACTGTGTTTTCAGAGATTCCCTAAAGCGATTCCTAGATACCAGAGATTTCTTACCCGAGCGCCTGTGGCTGCTACATTGCCTTCACGAGTAGTCGGGGCCGGCCATGGCGTCGGTGCTCTGTGCTTCATACTTGAAGCGACAGGCTCAAACAAATACGGAGGTGCCCCAAGTTCCTGATCCATTAATATTAGGGGATTAGAAAATTTGTGGGACCACAGCGCTCTGGGTTTCCCGAACTTCTTGTTCGTCTTCCCGATCAACATTGTTAGCTATGACGACAGCTTAGCTAATTATGTAGATTTTAAGAAGAAATCAAGCAAGCTGGAAAGCATGAAGCGTTTTCTGCGTGTGGGAGCACTCCGCACACTCGCCAGTCGTGCATTCCCGTACGGCACACGATGTGGTTCGAACCGCGCATGCTGCGGCAGCAACTGCTCTATGCTGCTGTCCAGAAACAAAGCAGTCGCGAAAAGCAAGGTAAACGTGCAAGAGAGTGGATGATAGTGTAATGAAAAACTGTGCTAGGGATTGTCATCCAAGGTGATTTTGAAAGAGGTGATCGAATTTTAATCGCGATGCAAAGCGCCGACCGGTTGCGGAGGCTCATCGACGGCAGCAAATGCACCTGCCTGAGCACGAGATGCAGCAAGAAGCCGATGGATGGCGCTACCTGCGTGCAAGAAGGAACACAGCACCGATCGCTAGAATGACTATCAACGTGAAAATATGGTTCCACATGTGAGAAAGGGGATGACAGTGTGGTGAAAAACTGTCTTAATGATAGTCATTCGCAGTTGTAGAGATATCGGCGACCAAATATCTGTTTCGGGGCTAAGCCTAAAGTTCCCAACATGCGAGGCGATCCGTGCAACCTAAGCCGGCTGGAGCTGTTGGGGGAGGCGTTCTTCTAAAGCTCGTCGCGGACCAGCATGCTGTGTTTGGGTTCCTCTACATTTTGGGGGGCCACCAACGTTTGGTTCCCCTGTTCTAAAACTGTGTATGTGCAGCAATGCCACGTTCCGCTGACCGGCCGCGCAGCGGCCCGGCACCAGCACTTCCGCACTAGCTGCTGCTTGCGCACATCGCGGACCGCTGACTAGCTGCTGCTTGCGCGCATCGCGAACCGCTGCATATAGCTTGTTACCGCCTGTCCGAATGTAAAAACTAAGTTACACATGCGAGGAAGGGGATGATGGTGTGTTGGAAAATTGTGCTAGGAATTATGACTAGTACTGGTAGTGAAAGCAGCTAACCAATATCGGCACAACTTTTCTGCATCTGAGGAACAGAAGTCGGCCATGAGCCGTTGGGGGACAACCCTTTATACAGCTCGCCGCGAGCCAACTTGTTACGTTTATACTTCCCTCAGGATCTCCCATTCTAAGGAAAGATTGTGTGACTCTTCCATTCACCAGAGGACTTTCTGGCCCGTACCTGAACGGGAACAGAACGAGCTCTTCAGGCCGAGCGGTCATCGCAGCGCCGGCACTTCCGAATATGACGTCATCTGCCGCCAGCCAATCGCGAAAGGCAGCCAGGGCTCTCGCCGTGCCCCTGGGCAGGAGTCGTTTGTTTTGACGAAAAATGATGGTTTGGGGGCTATTCACACATAACATAAACATGTTTTTCGAATTCAGCGTCAAGAAAACCATAAAGTAATGCCCCCAACAAAATGTTTTTGTAAAGCTTTTTGAAAAGCTTCACCAGCCCTTTAAGGCAAAATCTATGCGCACCATGAACTGCAGTCTTCTCAGTCACGGCGTATAGCTGCTGCGTCTCAGGAAGTGATCGCGTGATTGCGTGATCAGTAAATGCACGCCGGCGAGCTTTTATCTGCCGTTATCTCGTAGA
This sequence comes from Haemaphysalis longicornis, assembly GCF_048455015.1. Classification (NCBI taxonomy): domain Eukaryota; kingdom Metazoa; phylum Arthropoda; class Arachnida; order Ixodida; family Ixodidae; genus Haemaphysalis; species Haemaphysalis longicornis. The sequence goes on from NW_027526422.1 coordinate 166,551,528, forward strand.
GCGTCGCCACTGCCTGTCATGTTGTTGTAAACCGTGTTTGAACCTCCTGCGCAAAAGCAACATGCTTCGGATGAGCCATGCAATGAGAAGGACGGTGAAGGACTGATGTATGTACAGCACACAGCGAGTGCTGGGCTTCTGTGCTTTTTTCTGAACTTGAAAGACCAAGACGCTTGCTTTCATGGATGCCTGGTTTTGCGCCTCCGTTCTCAGGCACTACTAGACGCCAAGGTGCGGTTTTCACACACATGCCTGGCGCGGCCTCGGCATTCTGCCCTCCCCCTCACACTTTTGCCGCACTTTCATCCTCCACTTACCTCAGGACTCATTTTCGGTGGCCTCTTCGTTCTCTCGGTTATCTCGTAGCACGTCACCGCCGGGGAGCGGCTTGCACCACCTTGGCATACCGCGTTCCCCCTCACACTTTTGCCATGCTTTCCTTCTTCCTCTTCCTTCTGTCTTTGGTGTCACCTTCACTCGCTCAGTTATAAGGGCGACGCCACCGTCAAGCCACAGGAGCGGATGCTTAAGTGGTGACAACTAAAAGCCAGTTACAGCTTAACCCCTTTATAAGAGAAACATACCGGGGAGCAGTTCCTGTCTCTTATATGAGAGATCTCTTATATGCGGGGTACCATGTTTTCACTTACTGATCAACCCGTGGTTCAATATGGGCACCATACGACTAAAATAACCTCAAAAGAACACTACAGCATGTTTCAAAAGGTTTAATCTAATTTATGGTTAGCCCCCAGAATTTATGAAGTTGTTCTGAATCTTTGTTTTTTCCTCATGGTTGTATTTACACTGCTTTTTACAACCGATTCTACAAGCTTTCTTTCCTTTCACTGTTTGTGGAAGATGAATCGTAGATGGTGAGTTCACAAGCCTAATGAATAGCCAGAGCGCACAGCTTCTTCTGCTGCGTGCTATGGCTATTTATCAAGCTTGTATTTAGGGCTATTTATCCCAATAAGGAAGCATCTGCAATTTTTCTTTATTGGGAGCTACGCAATTGGGAGAGCACACTGTGCACTCCCAGTATTCTTGGCTTGCACAGAAGCCCGCATGCGGGGTCGCGCCCATACACATGGCGGTAAGCTTTAACCACTTCTGTACATTGCATTTCTATCGCCAGAGCTTCTCGTTGTCGTTTCATAGCTGACTGAACCACCGTGTGCTTGCTGAAGTTATAGTAAATCGCAACTGCGGCCGTCTGTCATCCCCTTGTTTTCCACAATGACGCAACTGCAGTCAGTGACTGGTTGATGTGCATCTGAAGTTAAAATGTCTGTTACAAGCGAGATTATTGATTAAAGTTCAAGGATGACTTGTCCCTTATAACCAATCTTCTACATCCGATGTCTGTTACAAAAGAGGTCAATTTAATGGGAAAGATAGGGCGGCCACCAATGTGGGTAAATAGTGCCTCTTATACCTGGTTGTCTCCTACATTCATGCCTCTTATAACGAGGTTCAAGTGTACAACAAAGACCAAAACTCCAGTGGTTGTGGAGAAAACGGGAAATTCATTCCCACGCAGACATAGTGCGTGTTCCCGTGGACAAGCAGCAGGGGGAGCTGTCGTCATCGGAAAACCGGCAGCTGTGCCTCAACTCGGGGGAGGAGCTGTTTGCCGACCTGCGTGACCGCAACTTCAACGCTGTGGGCGCCCTGCTCAGCCGCGAGGCCAAGACCCTCTCCTCCCAGTACGAGGTATGCAGGGCTCCTGTTTCCTCCTCCTCCTCCTCCTCCTCCTCCTCCTCCTCCTCCTCCTCCTTGCTGTACAGTAAAACCTTGTTACAAGAGACACTTGGTTATAAGAGACCTCTGAATGAAAGCGGTTTGGTTTGTTCTCCTACGTTCGACATGTTCACAACATCGCGTACAAGAGACCCTGGTTACAAGAGACACGTTTACTGGGTCCCTTGAGTGTCTCTTGTAATGAGGCTTTAGTGTAGCTCTGTTCTTCTCATTTTTGCACAATGATGGCCTGGCTGGATCAGAGCTGCTGTGGCTATTGATGGAGCCGTGAAGACGAAAGTGCAAGTTTGGTTCACTGGAAAAATCGCCTCGTTAGACACCACTTCTGATGGAAACTTTGGTCAAATAAGCTATATAATTAAGGAAAAAAAGGAATGGCCTTGTGACCCACTAGCTGATATCCCGCAACACAACCTATAACGTATTATGGGCAGCTGTGCGGTTGCCTGTAATCGAAATCTAAGGCACGTTTAAGTATAAAAGTGCCAATGGTAGAGTAGAGTTGTTGAGTATCTCGAGAAGAAAGCAGTTTGGCTGTTTCTAATGTGACTTTTCAGTATGATGCCGTACGCCCTTGCGCGTATCGTACCGTAACGCCCACAAAATATGAATGGGTGCGACTAGTTGTGAATCCACGCTCCACAATGGCAGAGCTGTCAAATGTTCCTCAAAAGAATGTTAGGTTAGGAAGGGTTTGCATTCCTAACCACTGCAGGGGATGCTAGAGGACGTCAAAAACTACTCTACACAGGAAACAGCGTTCGCGTACTACGTTTTCACTGTTTGTGGAAAACTCCTCAACCTTCAAATATGGAAAATCTCGTATCTTGACCACCCACAGGTAATTGTTGGGTGCTGCAATATCATCCGTGCTGTGGAAACGGTACCCAACTTGCACTCTCTCCGCCCACAAGAAGTATGTACTATGGAGATTTCGCCACTGTACTGGGAAAACTTTACCTTTGCTCCCCTGATTTTGACCTAAGCTCTCACAGGTTAAACTCGCAACCTCATTGTTGCGACCCCACTTCATTTAAAGCTTTCGCTACTGGCCTATTCCCAAGGCTCACGAGCCCGCCGTCAAACAAAGCAATCACCATCATCATCATCATAGCTTTGTATTTTATACTATCACAGTAAGTCAAAAAGTTCACCTCACAAACCCCTGTTACAGACGCCTGCACCTTGTTTCACACTCGACGGTGTGCCATGGTGAAGTTGCCAATACCACATTGTTTTTGATGAACTCCCCCCCATCTTAGCTAAACAACCTCACGTAATGTGGCTCGTGATTGGAAGCATTATTGCCACGATGGCATTAGTGTTCAGTACTGCAACAGATATAAAGTTGAATAGGAACCAAGCTGACCGCGAAAGCTAAACCGGGGGAAAAACTTGCGAAAGTGCAGTGAGCACGTGGTCTGTGCAGCAGTTGCTGTCGCGTTGTGGTCATGGCACTTCCGTTGTTATAGTGGCGCCCATTTGGGAAGACCGCTTCGGCGATTCTGGCCATTAAGCCAATTGTGATTCAGATTGATTGATTGATTGTGGGGTTTAACGCGCCGACGCAACGCAGGCGATGAGGCGCGCCGTAGTGGAGGGCTCCGGATTAATTTTGACCACCTGGGGATCTTTATCGTGCGCCGAAATCTCGTACACACGGGCGTTTTTGCTTTTCGCCTCCATCAGAAAAGCGGCCGCCGCGGCCGGGAATCGAACCCGCGACCTCGTGCTCAGCAGCGCAACGCCTTAGCCACTGAGCCACCGCAGCGGGTAATTGTGATTCAGAATAAGTCTGTCGTTTGCTTTCGTTTTCTTCTTTCATTCCCTTTCTTTTTTTTTTTTTTTTTTTGGTTTCTTTGTGTGTGAGTGAGCGAAAATAAAAGGGGCAGCCGGGAAGTGAAAGATGAGGGCTTAGCCGATTTAACATTACCGAGATGCCAGTTCCCAGTGGTGTCATTCAGGAGATATATAGTACTTCAAATGTTGCTGTCTTTTCGTGAACCCACGCAAACATTTTTAATTTCAGTTGACTTGAAATGCTTTTCTGAAGCACTTTGCGATAGTTTTTAGAAACCTTCGGAACGCCTAAAATATAACGTGTGCAATCCAAATGTGTGACTTTCGAAAAAAACGATTATTTGGTCATCTCTCTCTACCTGATGCTTTTTCCTTCCCTTAAATGCGCAGCTTAAATCTTTTGAAACAGGGAATCATTCGTGATTGTTTTTTGTTGGTTTTACAAACGTTCATGCAACAGATAGTAAAGGCCTTTGTTCTGTGCATCGTCCCAGCATTGGCAAGAGTAAGTAGACTACCAACGCGTCTTTCCCGCAATACGATGCAGGTGCGTCACGATGCGAAGACCATTGGGGAGATCAAGCAGTTTGTGGACCGGCTGCCCAGCATGCAGCTCAAGCGCAAGTCCCTGGCCAACCGCAAGTGTCTCCCTTCCCTCTCGCACGCTTCTCGCTTTTTTACCTACTTGAATAGCTACTGGGATTGGGCGATCAGTACCCAGGTAGGTGTCTGGCTGAGCGGGATATTTATGTGCACATGCATGGTCAAGCCATCTCATGGTGGCTGCAGTTATTACAAGCACTCGGTTGCAGTGAACAGATGTGGCACAACTGTCACGGTATATGTTAAGAAAATAGCACTTGAAACGAATTTCAATGAGGACCTGGCTTGGTTACAGCGAACGTTGTAACAGTGGAACCACTTTGACAGCTTTCCACACTCCTGGAGCTTCAGTTGTATACTGTGCTGCCCTCACAACTGATGTTGAAGTACTAGATGGCAGCCAGAATCTGAAAATTATAGGGGAGTAAGATGCAGGGGGAAAAAAAATCTGTCATTAGTTTTGTCATAAGTCCTTGTCATAAATCGTTGTCCTTGACCTTGTGGGGGCCCGTGTTCCCCTACACCTCGCCTGCACATGTTTCCGCGAGCTGGGAGCCACCATTTTGGGTAGCCGGCGCGTCCCGTAGGTCGTGTCCTCTTCATGACACCGCGCGACGCGCCGAACCTGCTTGCCGCGAACGTGTGCTCGAGGGCGAGTGGGAAGGAGGACCGGTCGTCGCCTTCTCCCTCGCCGCCCTCTCCCCGAGAGCCGGGAGGAGACCTCCTCTCCCCCCCCGAGCTGACCTGCGGGATGCGCGAATGTTCCGCGGGGACTCTGCCGAGAGATTCTGCCCTGATCGGTCGCCTCGGGATGCCTCCCCTGCTCCCGCGGCCGTGATGACGGATATCGAGGTCTGAGCCCAGCGGCTTGAGCGAGCGACAGGAGCCACTGTCTCCCCGCGAGCGATAGTCGTGTTGTCTGGTGTATGCCCTGTATCTGCCAGGCAATAAAGCCTTACTTTGGATTGCCGGAGCCTGTCTACCGCATGTGAGTACCCGAACCCGTGCGTGAGTCTTCGGATTCCGCAGGGCTAGTGTACGGCGCGTAGCGTTCTCTAGCAAAGCTAGCCGGGGTCCTCTGCTATCCCGTACGTTAGCCCACATTGGCGCCCAACCAAGGTTTTTTGCGATGACAGGGCGGCACCCCCGCTTCTCGTTGCTTGATTCCGAAGTTGAGGGCTGGTTGTCGGATGAGATTGCTTGTGGTAACGGCTTGCGGGACGCCACTGTCGACCCGCTGCTGCCCGCCACCGCGCTCACGCCAGAGCTTTGTCGAGGCGGCGCCGATCTCCCCGATAACCGACGCGCCGCGCAGGAGTGCCTCACGCCGCGCATCCCACTTCTGCCGGCGTGAGGCACTACGACAGCGCGAGGGATGATTACCCAGTCCCGCGCCTGTCGGCCGCCACCACTACGCCCAGGCCCCTCTGGGGCCCAGGCAGCGCTATCCTAGCAGGCAAACAAAGCGCCGCGCGGGAGAGTCACGGGAGCTATCATCCCACTCATGCCGGCGTGCCGCACGGTGTCGGCGGGCGGAACGCTTCTCGCGGCCACCTGCCGTCACCACGGGCTGCAACGAGATCATGCCCTCCGGGCCTTGGTCGTAGCAACCCAGCGGATATGTTTGCAAAGGAGCTGTGCCGCAGCTCTAGCGCACCCGACCCCGCCGTGTACGAGCCTCACGGCTCTAGCGGCGCGGCGGTCGCCTCGTTCGCCGGCGCGTTTGCGCCACGAACGTACCCAACATGCAGACCTCGCAAGCGGTTATGGCTAGGGCGCACGTCGCCTGCCTTACGCCAGCGTTGTCTCGCGAGGAACCACCCCTGCCTTCGGCAGCAGTCGATCTCGCACAAGCCCTGATCAACGCGGTGTGCGCACAACCGAGCGTCAGGCCTAACAGCCCGCTCAATAGCCTCAGAATACCCGAGTATGGCGGTTACTCTGACCGCATGAGTGCTACGGCGTACCTCGAGGCGCTGCACCGCTATCAGGAGGCGTCGGGTATGGACGACAGCGTGATTATAGGACGTGTTCTGCCTATATCGCTGACCGCCCAGGCTGCACGGTGGTACCGGCTGGTGGGACGCGACGCTCGTACGATGGGCGAATTTGAAGCGCTCTTTCGCAGCGAATTCCTGCCCCCAGATTACGAGCGCCGCATGTTGAACGAGCTAGAGATGCGAACTCAACACCGAGATGAGTCTCTTCTCGAATACGTCAGGGCAATGCAGGAGTTGTGATTGACATTGCTAACGGAGGGTGTAGGCAAGGCTTTCATGCAGCCCTGCTCCCGTTTGCAAAGCTGGCCGAGGTATCGGAAGCGCGCTCCGCTCCGAATATCTCGCGCGCGCGCGGCAAAAACACAGCGCTGCCGGAGACGAAATTTGCACTCCGGAGGCCGCGCGAGCGGGCAGGGAAGCCATGTCTCCCACTTGCGGAGCCGCCGCCGCGACGGTAGCTCGCGCGGGCGCTCACCGCATCTCGCGGCGCCCCACGCACCCTCCCATCGCGCAGCGTAAAGGCACATTCCCACTGGCGATTTGTCTCGTCGCGCGACGGCGCGCGTCGCGCGATGAGGCCTTGAGGTGGTGTTCGCACTTGCGATGAGCGATGATGCGACTGCGTTCGGCGCAGCTGCTTCCCGACTTGTACTACCTCGTTGGTGCGTCAACCATTCGCAGTCAAAGAAAATGATGTTACGCGACAAAAGCAGGTAGAAATCAAACTAAAACACATGCTACTAACCTGGAGCAATGCCGAAAACATTTGCGGGTTGCGGGAGGAGCAGAAAATGACAAACTCAAGAAGGCTCTTTTCAACATATTATTGCACGAAGAAATGCACACGCTTGCTTTCACGCCACAACACCCGCATCACGGCCCACAAATGTCCCTTCTTTTCACAGGCGCAAAGTTCTGACGCCACCGAACTCTACGCGTGTTTACCAGTCGCCAATAGAACGATGAGGCTGCAAGTCAACCTACCGTCTCGCTGTCCACCTAGCTCTATACGATGATTACTTGCTTTTACAATCCATACACGCTTCTCCACACTGATGAGTTCCACGCTATTCGTTGATTAGTGCACGCGTACGCTGAAGCCACTGACCAAAGAACCGATGCACACGGGAAGTTGCTTGCCGGTCCGACCCGGCGGGTACAGCGATAGCGGGCCAAGCGCCTGGCCGAGCGAGCCAGCGGCGGTGGAGGCGGCGGCTCGTCCTGACTCCTGGCCCGCCCGCACGCAGCGTTTGCATACCGGATGTAAAGAAACGTTTCGTTTCCGGCTACGTCAGCCTACTCCGCGGCCATGATTGGCTTACCGGTTTTGCGGGGCCGTCGCGCGACGAGGGAATTCGGACCGAGAGCGATCGGCTCCGCCGTCGCAAAACGCCGAAAAGCGACGGCCGGCTCGTCGCTTTGCGACGTTGCTTTTCGTCGCGCGACGAGGCGCATCGCCAGTGGGAATGTGCCTTAACAAAGGGAGCCCTGAAGGGACGGCTGCCACCCCGCGCCGAATCCCGGGCAACACCCCCCCCCCCTTACCACCCGTACGGTGTTCAGCAGTGAAGAGTTCCTTAAGGGTGAGCAGAACTATCCGTTTTGTAAATAGCCTGCATTTTATATGGATATATTGTTTTTTGTTGTTGTTGTTGTTGTCTTTGTTGGGCTCAGGGAAGAGCCGTGCTCTGAGATGGAGCGAGGTGGCGCGGCCACCGGGTGTCCGGTAACAGCTGGTATTGCTGTCGGCACCAAGTTGTAAATATTTGTGAACCCGATTCATTGACAGGCCAGGAAGAGCCGAAAGTCTGAGGAGGGGGGCGGCGCGGCCGCCGTGGCGTCCGCTAACAGCTCGTATTGCTGTCGGCGCCGAGCGCAAAGCAGTTCGTATTGCTGCAGGCGTGTTTATTTGCTTATTTGATAGTTTTGCTTTGTTCGTTTTTTGCTGTTTTCTTTTTTGTAGGTTACGTTTCTGCTCAACCTAAGGGGAATTTCTGCTGATATACATCCCATCGGAGGAGGCCTCTGACCCCTTCAAGGTGGTTATCCCGCGCAGTCTGCGAAGAGCGATTTTTGAGCTCTTTACGCGACTCGCGGGCGGCTGATCACGCGTGCGGCCTAAGGCTTACATTTTAAGTTCTGCCACACCGTGGTTTGGCTTGATAACTTCGAATGCAGTACGTGTGATACCGGGGCGGCCTTCTGCCCTGAGCACATGAAATTCCGGGTTATCGAACCGCTGCACCAGTGTTAGGGTTCCTTTTGTTTGGCCCTAGCCTGGCCCGAGCACCCTGTTCCGCTTTCCCTCTCGGAAAGCAGCAGCAGGGAAGTTGGGCGTTGTTTTGCCGTTACTCCCGACTTGTTTCTGCAGCACGTCCCCCCTGGCGTTGGCCCCCGGTCTGGTCATGTCGCCCGCAGCCACACCACACGCCGCCGGTTCCGGAAGCTGCTGGTGCCTACCATCCCCGGCAGCCCAGGCCCCGTCCCCAGGCCGCAGCCCGCTTGACGCGGTCCAGCGACGATCGAGATGCGGCCTCCTGAGCAGGCACACCTGATGCCTCTCCAAGGCACCTGCCACGGGCGCTTCACTGGCAGCACACGAGCACTCCAAAAGCTGCTCTTCTGGGCTGGTCCCTGGCGGGCCCGGCCTGCACACTGTCGAGGCCACGACCCCGTGTCGACTGGCTCTTCTTGTGCCCTCACAACCATGGCGGCCGTCTCTGCGGCGGAAGCTGGTGGCCTTGCCGGACGAACGACTGGCTTAAGAGGCCCCTCCCGTCTGAAGAGACGTCGGCCCGCCTGCTGCCTCGGCCTGCGGTTTACACCTGCCGCTCTCGCCTGCTGTTTACATCTGCTGCCTTGACCTACTGTTCCTGGGCTGCCCCACCTCCGGTGACTACAAGACGCGCTGGACTGAAGGTGTGTCGTGGACTGTGCGTGTGGTGTGGTGCTGCTTCGAGATGGGAGAACTGTTAGGAGCTTTGCGGACCTTTGTTGGCCGGGGGCGAGTGCTGTTAATTTCGGGGTGTGTTGTACTTTTGCTCGGCAGCGGTTGTCCAAGCGGTGCAGGCTCGGTCTTGAGGAGGGGGGGATTGTGGGGGCCCGTGTTCCCCTACGCCTCGCCTGCACATGTTTCCGCGAGCTGGGAGCCGCCATTTTGGGTAGCCGGCGCGTCACGTAGGTCGTGTCCTCTTCATGACCCCGCGCGACGCGCCAAACTGGCTTGCCGCGAACGTGTGCGCGAGGGCGCGAGGGAAGGAGGACCAGTTTGTCACCTTCCTTAGCGCCACCCTCTCCCCGACCTGGGGAAGATCTCCTCTCCCCTCCGAGCTGACCTGCGGGACGAACGAGCGCTCCGGCGGGGAGTCGACTGGGCGATTTGGTCGGAGTCGGTTGGCTCGGCTGTGCCTACGCCGAATGCCCCGATGACGGTGAACCCAGTTGGCTCCACGGACTCTGCCGAGAGATTCTGCCCTGATCGGTCGCCTCGGGATGCCTCCCCTGCTCCCGCGGCCGTGATGACGGATATCGAGGTCTGAGCCCAGCGGCTTGAGCGAGCGACAGGAGCCACTGTCTCCCCGCGAGCGATAGTCGTGTTGTCTGGTGTATGCACTGTATCTGCCAGGCAATAAAGCCTCACTTTGGATTGCCGGAGCCTGTCTACCGCATGTGAGTACTTGAACCCGTGCGTGAGTCTTCGGATTCCGCAGGGCTAGTGTACGGCGCGTAGCATTCTCTAGCAAAGCTAGCCGGGGTCCTCTGCTATCCCGTACGTTAGCCCACAACCTTGTAATTAGCTTTTGTCATTAGCTAGCTGCAGGAAGTGTTTTACCCTACAGGGCCCCTGGGTGGGAAGGAGGAGGATGAGGGCTGAAAGCTGTAAAGAAAATTGTGGGGTGAAACTGGATTGTACGGTGAAACTGGAGGGTGGCACTGTCTTCTAGTGGCACTGTGAAGAAGGAACTAAACATAAGAAGCATGCAACCAGCATTGGGAACGCGTCCTGACGCTTTATTTCAGGCTGCAAAGGTACAAGCTCGGTCACGTTTCGCGTGCTGCAATGCATTCACTGTGACGTGGTGTGCGGTTGTGCTGTCTAATCATCACATCTCTCCCCCTCCCGACTTTTGTTGTCGCAAGTGGCTCGCAATTCCATTTATTGCCACACTGAATCATCTAACATGGGTCTGTGCTGGACTGGTTTGACAGTGGCATGATTGTCTCCACCTTTCTAAAACAACCACTGACTGCATTTTTGAAGTAAACTTTGCTGTTGTTTTGGTTCACTTTTAAGTAGGCATGTGAGAATATTCAACACTTTAGAACGTGAAAGTGAAGAGCACAATCTTCGATTTGGCTGCAAATCAAGTACTGGCACTATTCGGAAACTTTGAAAACTGCACTGTCATTTTACTGCCACGAAAACCAGTACAGTTGAACCCCTTTGTGAGAGGCACATACTGGGGAGCAGTTTTTGTCTCTTTCGCGGGTTCGATTCCTGGCCGCGGCGGCCGCTTTTCTGATGGAGGCGAAAAGCAAAAACGCCCGTGTGTACGAGATTTCGGCGCATGTTAAAAATCCCCAGGTGGTCAAAATTAATCCGGAGCCCTCCACTACGGCGCGCCTCATCGCCTGCGTCGCGTCGGCGCGTTAAACCCTACAATCAATCAGTTTTTGTCTCTTGTATGAGGGGTCTCCTATAAACAGGGAACCATGTTTTCACTAACTGATCAACCCCTAGTTCAGTGTGGGCACCGTACAACAAAAATAACCTCAACATAACGCTAGAGCATGTTGCAAAAGATTCATTCTAATTTATGTTTGGCCCTCATAATTTGTGAACTAGTTCTGAATACGCCTCGAGCTTCGCGATCGCTGCGCCGCCTGCCGCCGCTTCTCCGCGGCGTTGACGGGATTTGCGCTGCGTGGCTGATAGGGGTTCGTGCAGTGTTTTGGTTCTGTTTCGCTTCTTTTCGCCTTTCCGCGCCCTAAAAAAACTTGTTATGGTGACGTCTATAGGCAAAGAGTGCGCATAGGTCACTTAAAAAGCAGCTGCATCTTCTATGAGTACGCGATCGCCTGCAAGAGCTACCCGGGGACGCGGTTCTGCGCGCTTCGTCGCCGCTCTTTCGGGCGTCGGCGACGGCAGCAACATATCACCCATGTCACCTCCAAAACATCAGGCACAAATGAATTCTACTGTCCCCTCGTTTAGACCTGATACTGGCACAATGAGAGGTTGGCTTCATTTTGCAGCGCGGACAACGAATGCGGCTTCGTTTCGAATATATACGTCGCAGAAAAATATGTTTCTGGGGTGGGATTACCCAATCCCGGACAATAACTTATGCCTTTTCTAAGAATATAAACCATGCGAAAATGTTAAGTATATTCCAAGCCTGTGCGTCGTTAAATATGTCCACACACGCCATATAGCAAGAACCAAGGCAAGCTAATGAAATCACGGAAAAATAAATGCTGTGCAAGTGCGGAATTAAAAAAAAACATAATAGCTGTAACGAAAATGAAAAAAAAAACAGTGCAGCTTCTGACATGCTAAAGACGTTCATCGAAACTTAAGCCAGGTAGGGTTCACTAGACCAACTATACGCGAAATGCACTGCTATTTCGCGACACATCGGGGGGGGGGGGGGGACGCTGTGTACAAATGCGGGCCGGAATCAAGCAATGAACAGTTTAGTAATCCCACACACAAATCTCGCGTTCACTTTCCTTTTGTTTTTCTACTTCAACTAAGAGCTGATCGTACGGCGGGCGCATTTTTGGAAGTATACAGGGTAGGCTGTTCAACAAGCCATGAAAGGTGTCGTTGGAAGAGTGTGGTATGTGTAAAGTCCCTCTGATTTCAGTTTCTGCTTTATTCTGCAGGCTCCCTGTGCCAGATGACGATATTTCGAACAAGCGTTTAGTCGCGGACGCGGATTATATTCTAAGCCCGTCTGCGCGCTGCTCGCAGAGGATATATGTAGCAGATGAATGTTTGCGGGCGCTCACCTCACGAAAAGACGACTCTGTCGTGTGCTGATCCCCGAGTATATTTATGCATTATCCATCGTACTTTTGTTGAATATTCCCGCAATTAACACAGACTGGCTTGTAAATGGTGGTAATCAATATCTGAGGTATAATATTGGCTAACGTAACTGGCGTGCTGTCAGGTATGAGTGCTCCGCTTATTATGTAAGCGCACAAAACCGATTTAAATCGTTGTGTATAGCCATAGCGTGAACATATGAGGAACCGGTTGTTACGGAGGCACGGATAGTAAATTCAGGTCAGTGTAGCTACAATCGGCTCCATCATACGCCGGTTCCGCCAGACCGAATATACCACACCAAGATCGCGTCAGCAGCATTTAAACTCTCGTAAACACACCTCATTTGCGAACAGAGTGATTGCTCACATAAACATGGATTTCAAACGTTCGCAAACGGTAAATCTCAGTCGTAAACGTGCCGCAAAAGCAGCGGCGGCACTGGGGAGCGGGATGCGGACTCCCGCGGCTGCTTTCGAAACGCGCCGCTAGGGGGATTTCAGTGGCGCCCCTACAGGCCGCGCTCGAGGCGTATACTTGTTTGCTTCATGACTGTAGTTACACTGTCTTTACTACACCTTCTACAAGCTTTCTGTCCTTATACTGTTTGCAAAAGATGAGTCGTAGATGTAGAGTCCACAAGCCTGACAAATAGCCAGAGTGCACGGCTTTTTCTGCTGTGTGCTCTGGCTATTCATCAAACTTGCAGGACTCCACATCTGCGATGCTTTTTGATAGGGAGCTACGCGATCGGGAGAGCCCTCTGCGCAGTCGTGCTCGTTTGCATGGCAGTAAGCTTTAACCACGTCTGTACGTTGCATTTCTATTTGCAGGGCTTCTCGTCATCGTTTCATAGCTGACTGAACTACTGTGGGCTAGCTGAAGTTATAGCAAATATCTACTGCAGCCGTCTGTCGTCCCCTTCGATTACGCAACAGACTCAGCTGCAGTTCGTGACTGGTGGCACCGCATCTGAAGTTAAAATGTCTGTTACAAGCGAGCTTGTTGACCAAAATTGAAGGATAACTTGTCTGTTATAACCAACTATCCTCTACATCCGATGTCTGTTATAAGAGAGGTCAATTTAATGAAAAAGATAGGGCGGCCATCCATGTGGGTCAGTAGTGTCGCTTATACACGATTGTCTCTTGCATCTATGCCTCTTATAACGAGGTTCAACTCTATCTCAAAGAACTGAGAAGTAACATTGCGAATGCCTGGTCTTGTGCCTGCTGCAGACACTTCACTGGCCGAAGAGATCAAGAAGGTGACGGATCAGGAGGCCTTCTTCGAGACCTTGGCAGTGGAACAAGGTTGGTATTCACTGCTGCTTCATCAGGCGTGCTTTGACACAGAGGTGGCTGATTCGGTGTTCATTTAGTCCGCCCAGTGTAGTTGTGTGCATGCGTGTCTTCTTCCTTCTTTTTTTCAACATTTAATGTTGACGTAAATGTTTTACCTGCATTCCTGGGAAGGTGACTACAACAATTAAAGGACTGGTGCAGTCACGTGGGTCTGTTCGGAGCACTTGACGTGGGAGAAACCCATACAGGAGCTTTTGAAACTTGCACACAGTAGTATGTTATCAGCACTGGTGAACTTCCTCCCCCTAACCAATTTTTCTTTCCCTTGAACGAGTGCCATGCAAGGACCTTCCAAAGGACGACAAATGGCAATAGTTGGTGCTGCTTCATCAGGAATTGCGCTTGGTGTAACTGCGACAGGACAAAAGTATACGACAGGCAGATGGGACGAGGCTCCTTGCAACGCCCTTGTGTCGTCCACTTTTTTCCTGTTGCAAGGACTTTTGTCCTTGAATTTGAACTTCGAAAACTTGTGGGAACCTTCACAAATGATGCTGCGGAAAATTGGTGTGTGTGAAGGAAAAAAATGGCTGACCATTACAGTGGAATCTCGATGATACAAATCTCGCGGGACCACGAAAAATATTCCTATCACCTGAAATTTATGGGGGCAGACTGGTCTTAGAGCTATTTTTTTTATTTACCAACCAGTTTTAATGAAACTGCACTGTGTTATGGAGTTTTTTGTGCTGATTTCAAATCTGCCATTATATTTTTTGTAAGTTGATTATATTTTGAGTTAATTAATTATTAATTGCCATTATTTTGGGTCACAGTTACAAAATTACCACTCCATACAGAATGGCAATTACCACGTGGCTAGGCAGACAAATGACTAAAGAATACAACATAGGAAGTACTTTTTTGATTCAGCTATTTTTGGTCGTTTTACAACACAGGGAACTTCGCTTCTCCCGCGCTCTGCCAGAAATGGCTCACAGGTGGTGCCAATTGAATACAATAATAATTTTCCAAAGCCTCCATTTGAAAAATTTGTTTCCAACATTGTATTCTCCACAAATTTCGGTATCAGAAGCAAAATGGATTAAAGTTGTACCTGCTCTGGGTGCCAAGATATCTGAGGATGAAATGCTAGCTTTGCATTGCAAGAAAAGTGCTGTTTCACCATCGAATGCTGCGCTAACTAAGCTGTAGAGTGCACTTTAAAATGCTATTATAATATAATAACAACAAAACATGGTGCCTTTTGATGAGGAAATTTACAGACTGGTAGAAAAATAGCCGTGGAAGCCAAAAATGCGATTTTTGAGAAAACGCTTTTTTTGACAGTTTTTCGGCCCCAAAGACCCAACTGCCCCCTTATGTGAACCAACACAGATCAGGAATTGAGCACCAAGAAAAAGTTTTCGTTTATTTTTTTTACATTCATGTGAAGAAACTCGTGATGTTTTCTTTTTCTTCTTTTTTTTAACCTCCATGTCGCCGAGCAGTCCCTTCTGGAGTGCGTAAAACTTTGCGCTCGTCTCTTCACTCGTGGTGCCCAAGCTCACTGCATGCCACAACATGTCAAGGGCATGCAGGGTTTTGCCTGTCAACAGTGCTTGTTCACTTCTGCCATGGTCCTCTTTTTCGTCGCATTCACACCAGCCACCGTCACATCTTTGAACCACGTCAGGGGGATGCTTTCAACCTTGACATGCTGGGCTGTCTTGGCCTTCTTGATGTTCATGCCAAAGCGCTGCACGCTTTACAAAATCACGTCCTATTGCCGAACGGTGGTGCCCAACGTCCGCGGCAGCAGGCGGCCGAGCTCTTTTTCCAAGTTGCTGCGCTGTCTTTTCAGTTTGCCGTCAACTTTATTCAGAATCTCCAGCTTCTCCTTGAAGGAAAGAGCTTTCCTTTTACGCCACAAAGGTGACAGCCGGTTTGATTTGGTTGAGAGAAGCATGTTCACAGTAAAAACCTCACACAGATGTCTGAGCAACTGAACGTTCACCATGAGCTGACGGCGACAACAGTGAGAAGTGAATTGAAAGCCCCTGCATTCCAAAGGCACAGCCCCGCAAAACTGAGTGACATTGAATCGCTAGCAGACTCCATCATAAGCGCCTGCCTGCCCAAGGCCTTCAAGGCGTTCCTCTCCCCAGAGCAGCATTGCCCAGATCCCAGCGACACGGCCACAGTAAATTCGGTGCACCATGCACGCGCACACCACAACAGCCCGGCCATTCGCGGAAGAAGAGTGACACAGAAGGAAGAGAGAGCCTGTACCCTGTACGTTGCTGTCGCTTGCTCAGTGGTCACGGCAGTTCTAACACGTCGGGCACCTCACCAGCTCATTTGTATCATCTACCAGGCTGCAGATGTCGGTTTGTAACAGCCGTTGTGCATTGCAAACGAAGCAATTTTGCCAGGACATCTCAGAAATTCATATCTTAAAATTCGTATCACGCAGAATCGTATTACAGCTGAACCTCGTTATAAGAGACACTGATGTAAGAGACAAATGGGTATAAGAGACACTATTTACCCACATGGTTGGCTGCCCTATCTTTCCCATTAAATCGACCTCTTTTATAACAGACATCGGATGTAGAAGATTGGTTATAAGGGACAAGTCATCCTTGAACTTTAATCAATAATCTCGCTTGTAACAGACATTTTAAGTTCAGACGCAGTGCCACCAGTCACTAATTGCAGTTGCTTCCATCCTGGAAGCACAGGTGGACGTCAGACGCCTGCAGTCGCTATTTATTATAACTTCAGCAAACACACAGTGGTTCAGTCAGCTATGAAATGACGATGAGAAGCCCTGCCAATGGAAATGCAACTGACAGAAGTGGTTGAAGCTTACTGCCATCCATTGGATGGAGCGCGATCGCACATGAGGGTTCTCCCACTCGCATAGCTCCCAATCAAGAAGCATCGCAGATGTTGAGTCCTGCAAGCATAACGAATAGCCTGAGCACACAGCAGAAGCTGTGCGCTCTACCTATTCATCACGCTTGTGAACTCAACATGTACAACTCATCTTCCACAAACGAGGAAAGAAAAAAAAGCTTGCAGAATCGGTTGTAAAATACAGTGTAAATACAGTCATGAAGCAAACAAGATTCAGAACTGTTTCATAAATTCTGGGGGCCGAACATAAATTAGAATAAATCTTTTGAAACACGTTGTAGCGTTCTTTTGAGCTTATTTTAGTCACATGGTGCCCACATTGAACTAGGGTCTGATTAGTAAGTGAAAACATAGTTCCCTGCTTATAAGAGACATCTCATATAAGAGACAGAAACTGCTCCCCGGTGTGTGTCTCTTATAAAGGGGTTCAACTGTATTGAGATTCCGCTGTGCTACACTCCCTAAGGAGAAATATGTGCACAGCGCAAACTGCAGTCTTCCTGGTCGCGGCGCATAGATGCTGATCGTGTGATGAGCAAACGCACGGCGGCACGTGCTACTCTGCCATTATCTCGCATCGTGGCGTTGTCGCTGCCAAGCATGCTGTTGTAAATCATGTTTGGACCTCCCACACAAATGTCAGCGATGGTAAGCCTCTGTGTTGGCGACGGGAACTGCGTCTCGGGAAGTGGAGGCACATTATCATCGAACGCACAACAGCATGCGCTGCCATGACGTCGTCTCTCAGTGCGTCATCGCCACCGCCCAGCATGCCTCGCTGCCTCCCCCTCACACTTTTGCCATGTGTCACTGCCAAGAAGCGTCTCGCACCGCTTCGGCATACTGCCTTCCCCCTCACACTTTTGCCACACTCCTCCTCCTCTGTTTTCTTTCTGTCTTGGGTTCTTCCTTCGTTACCCACCGTGGTGGCTCAGTGGCTAAGGCGTTGTGCTGCTGAGCAGGAGTACGCGGATTGGATTCCTGGCCGCGGCGGCCGCTTTTCTGATGGAGGTGTAAAAGCAAGAACGCCCGTGTGTACGAGATTTTGTCGCGCGTTAAAGGGGCCCAGCAGCACTTACCATCGACTACTAGGAATGTATTTTGGGGTAAAGTCTATTTATCCCAGCAATCTCTTCCCACAAGAATTATGAAAATCCTTTACTATCACCGAAACTACACGCAATGAAAAATCGTTCCCTCTCGTTCCCTCTCAACCTGACCATGGACAACGCGACGAAAGCTGCACACTCTCTCCCGGAGAGGGGGGTGGCTCACAGCGCTCTTTTCAGTGGCCTTCGATATATCAGAGGTGGGGGAGTTTTCTCATTTTCTCCTCAACATGGAGGGGTCAATTTCCGGTCTGGTGCCACAAAAAAAGCAAGCATGGCTGCCTGCTGGCAAACGTGCACTCCGGCTGGTAGGCCGTTTTTGAAGGAATAAATGCTTGTCGAGTGGTCTGGTTGAAAAGGAAGTATTAAGCTCATCACTCAAACTCCGTGCGCACTCAAAACACAAAATAAACGGCAAAATTGTGCGTACAGGTTCACCCATAGAAGAGGTTCGTACACAGCGCCGACGACGGCGGATCGTCACAGGAAATGCGAGAAATAAGCCACGAAGTTGACCAGTGACAGCCAATGGACAGCCATGGCCTCAATGATGTTGTTTAGGCCATGCCAGGGGCTGCGTAATGAGAACTGAAGAGAGCGCGTTTAGCTTTTCTGCGTCTTTCACAACGATTTGCACTCTCACCGCTTCACGTGGACGTGTAATATTTGGCTCAGGTATTCCTGGCAGTGGAAGCTAAACGTCGCGCACGTTTACTTGCACTGCTCAAAGAGTGTTGCAGGGTCCCTTTAAAGATACCCAGGTGGCCAAAATTAATCCGCAGCCCTCCACTGCGGCGCGCCTCATCGCCTGCGTTGCGCCGGCACGTTAAACCCTACAATCAATCAATCTCCTTTCAATCGCTCGGTAACACGGCACAACGTTGCCATCAAACTACAGTAGCCGGCGCCAAAGTGTCGCACAGTAAAAAAAACTATATTTGGGAAAGGATATTCAAGATTCTCTGACTGCGGTTGGGCCTGGAATTTGTCTTGTACTATAGCAAGAAGCGAATCATTTTCGCCTTGTCCCAGCCCTGCTGCACCATAGGAAATGCACTGCTTTGCAAGTGGAAGCTGTTCTTGTGACCACTCATCATCATCATCATCATCATCAGCCGGTTTAGGCCCACTGCAGGGCAAAGGCCTCTCCCATGGCACTCCAATTATCCTGGTCCTGTGCTGACTGCGACCAATTTATCCCCGTAAACTTCTTGACCTCATCTGCCCATCTAACTTTCTGCCACCCCCTGCCACGCTTGCCTTCTCTAGGGATTTACTCGGTTACCCTTAATGACCAACGGTTATCTTGCCTTCGCATTACATGTCCTGCCCATGCCCATTTCTTCTTCTAAATTTCTGCTAATATGTCCTTAAGATGCGTTTGTTCCCTGACCCAGTTCTCTGTTTCTTGTCCCTTAACGTTGCACCTATCATCTTCCGTTCCATCGCTCCACCTGTGACCACTAATCTAATTAAAATGAAATTTGTTGCATATGGCAAGCAAATGCAAAGTGGCATTTCAAATTTGAAGTGCCGTAAAAACCCGCGTATAATACGAGGTTTTTTTCCATATTTTACTATGTCAAATTTGTGCCTCATATTATATGCGGATCCCAAAGTTTTCAGCCGAAAATTTGCACTTTCGGTTTCAGCGGAGGGTGCGCCATCTTGCGGTGGCGTTAGCTGGCTGCTGCTTCTCTCAGCCGGCGCCATTTTGATTGTTTTGACCACGCGAAGAATCTCGGCACGTGCACCGCAAGTCTATCACGATGTAGGGTGCACGAAAACAGTATTCGGCTGCAATTAAAAGAAAAGTTATTTTATGTGCCGAGACCATTAGGAATTGCGCCGCAGTACGGCAGTTCAGCGTCACCGAAGGCAGCATTCGTGGGTGGAGAAAGCAACTGGTGCTTGACCGGATAAAGTCTGTGTGGTTTCGGTGGCCTGGAGCACTGTTGGGGATTCCCGTCAGTGCTCGTGTTGGGCGCCTTTCGCTGCCACCTGGCCGATTCCTTGAAGAAGTTGTTGCGCGAACCCCGCACCCAACTCATTCTCATGCCAGGAGGAATGACATCCCAGCTGCAACCGCTAGACGTTTGCATCAACCTTTCAAAGACTGCATCAGGTCCTGCTACCAAGAGTGGATAAGGTCAGGAGACCCGTAAGTGACAGCTACCGAATGGCTGACGCGGGTTTCTCCAGCGGTGCTTTGTGGCTGGATCGCGGATGCGTGGGCCAGCATCCCAGAGGAGCTCGTCAGTCGCTCTTTTAAGAAATGCGGCATCTCGAACATCCTTGATGGCACTGAGGACCACTTTCTGTGGGAAGACATTTCCGACAAGGCGACTTCAGGAGACAGCGGCAGCGAACCTGACGATGGCTGGACGTACGTCGGGAGACAGTGCCAGCGAAACCTGACAATGACTGAACGGTAACTGCAGTGCAAATAAATGTTTTCTATGCTCTTTACCTCGCATTATATGCGGATGAAAACTTTTTTTCTGATTTTGCTGTCCCCGAATTACACCTCGTATTATACGCGGGTTCGTATTATACGCGGGTTTTTACGGTGTTTATTATACTAGTGACAGTGACAGTCACCAAGTTTGACATGTTTACGTAGAGCACAAAGTTACCACAAATGAGCTCTTACCACAGTTGTACTTCTTGATGCAACGTTGGGGCAGTGGAGTGGCCTTGACTTCTTCCCCTCCCTTGGCTGTGTGCAGAGTTCATGAACGGAGTCGACACGGACAAGCCCCACCCCCACATCGAGGACTGCATTGCCCGCCAGGAGGACATCGTCAAGGTCAGCGCGCCCGCCAATTCTTCTTACAAATGACGAGTTTGGCTGTTACTGGGCCCCATATTTCTGGTTGGGCCTGTTTAGTGGAACTTTCGAACTTTGTGGGCACTCTTGATGGCATTTCAGGGATGTTGAGTCTGACAGTGTTGCCTTCCACTAGAGTGGAGAAGCAAGGCCAGTGGCCTTTAAGGGGCCATGCAGGCAAAACACGAGTTTGGTGCATTCGAAAGATTGCCTCGTTAGAATCATACTGACACCTCTCTTAACGCACACCTCGCTCAAACAAGCTGTGTAATAAAGAAAAAATGGAAAGGCCATGCGACGCACTAGCTCATTTCCCGCAACAGAACCTATGACGTCATACCAGCCAGCTCTGCGATTGGCGGAGGGCGGCAAAAGCAAACGCAAATTAGGCAGAGCTTATAAGATTGCTGAGCGAGCTATTTGCGCTTAAATTTAGGGCACATTCTTTTGAAAGCCCTAAGAATGGTGGGACAAATGAAAGCACATGTAAACATTGAAGTACCGATGCGTATGCTGCTGTTGGTACTGCGCGCACTACGCTTGGTTTAGCTGCACAGGACTGCGGGGCTTTGGGGTTGTTTCAGACGACACTAGCCGATTGATGCACGCGACGATGTCTTATGTGACCGTATTTGTTGAACGAGCACCATGTTTCACGAAACGATTGTCTCCATGAACAAAACAAGCCAGGTACAAACACGTTCACAAACAAACCAAGGGCAGAAAATGGCTTGCTGCAGTGTGGTGGCGCCATCTAGGTTCACTAACGGTAGACAAGGCCCTGTGATGTCATTGCAGGCCACGAAAACGTACGATTTAGCGGGAAAATCCATATTTTAACTTACAATAATTATTTCTCAGTAAAGAAAGCGTCGTTTACATTCGGAGAAGCGCTGGGGGCACTGTAAAACACGAAATCTTTCGAATAACACAAACTTGTGTTTTGCCTTCATGGCTCCTTTAAGATAGTCGGGTTCTTTTTTCGGCAGTGCCAGTAAAGGTGGCGATGACGATGGTGGCTGCCCTGTTGTGTTTCCCCCCACCACGACCTGCAGGTTCTGCGGCTGGTGTGCATGCAGAGCGTGGCCAACAATGGGCTCAAGCCCAAGGTGCTCGACCACTACAGGCGGGAGATCCTGCAGGTGGGTCGGGGGTGGCCCCGCTTCTTTTAATTGACTGCGCCTCTGTGCGAATGTGCAGTCGCAAGTGGCTCCCGAGGTTTTATGTGCCACTGCAGGCTTCAATGAACAACTCAGCCAAAGGGTCATTGTACCTGGACTTTTGCCTTGAATTTGTCTTTGGAATCAGCGTGAAACCTCAGCTGCCTGCTGCCCCATTTGTATCAAATGTGCAGGAAACGTGTACCCAACAAAATCTTTAGTTCAAGTCTATCGAAGCAGCTTCCACCCCAGTGCAGCGGGACCAGAACTGTTGTTTCTTTGTTGCTCACTGCTTTGTTCGCTGGTGATACGAAAGGGCTTATCGGCGCAACATTGCAAAAGACGACTCCCGCCACAGCAGCAGCTTCGGTACTGCGCAGCTGAACCAAGGGAAAGGGTGGTTGTGGTTGTCACAAGCCTCAAACATCTGACACAAATGTGGGAATAGAGAGGCACATTATTTTAGTTGTCTATGGCCAAGCTAAAAGAAAAGCACCTGCTATCAAATGGCTTTTTTTTTTTTTCTGTTTCAAACTGACTGTTGCAATGGATCAGCAAGCCTCTCGAGAACCAAACTGTAATTGGTATTGTGCTTCAGACGACTGTGTTGTGTGGGCAGTCCGCCAGCGCTCATAAAAACCATTATTACCGTATTTATTCGAATCTAAGCCGATAGTTTTTTTGAAATACTGATATATCAAACTCCAGGGTCGGCTTGGATTCGAGGATTTTGAAACACGCGCCAATTTCCAAGTGAAGTTGCGGAAAGTGGCACGCAGCTAGCGCCACCCAGAAAAGAAAGTATTGTAGCCATTACTAGACGAGCCAGTAGCCACTTA
Organism: Haemaphysalis longicornis; assembly: GCF_048455015.1. Taxonomy (NCBI): domain Eukaryota; kingdom Metazoa; phylum Arthropoda; class Arachnida; order Ixodida; family Ixodidae; genus Haemaphysalis; species Haemaphysalis longicornis. Next base: position 166,573,914 of record NW_027526422.1, read on the forward strand.
AGGGGCCATAGCTGGGGGCGATGCTGCCATTTTGAACTGTGCGGATAGTGGCCTGCAGGCGGTGTGCCGCTTTTAAAAGAAAAGTTTTAGCCGCGGAGTTGTCGTCGAACGTTCAAGCCAGGCGAGACTTTGGCGTGAATGAAAAAAATGTCCGTCGTTGGAGGACGCAACGGGAGAGGATATTTGCGTGCGCCGCAACAAGGATGGCATTCAGAGGCTAGCAGCGATGATGATTCAGAATGAGCACCGCATCTTCATGTTCAATAAACATGTTTTCTTTTTGTCAACGCTCACCTCGCCTTTTTGTTCGGCCTACATTCGAGGTAAGTTTTTTTTCTTTTTTTCGTGGCTTCGGACTTTCGGGGGTCGGCTTAGAATCGGGGCCGGCCTAGATTCGAATAAATACGGTACATTAAGTTCATTGAGCTGGTGCACTGAGGCGCCCCCTACCCCCCATCTGTCCAGACCTACGGCTACCGGCAGCTGCTGTGGCTTCTGCGGCTGGAGAAGGCCGGTCTCCTCTGTGCCCAGGAGCGCAAGAACAACTTCTCCGCCATCCGCAAGACCCTCAAGCTGAACGTCGAGGACGTCAGTGAGCAGGTGTGTGTGCGTGGGGGGGGAGGAGGTGGTGGTTGGAACGGTGGCCTGGAACAGTGGCCCACCGGAGTTTAGTTTCATCCAGAGTTTCGAATGTTCTTTCAACACAAAAGTGTTTCATTCCCGGGCACATGAAGATGTCACATACGTCATATGCGTCACAGAAGTGACGCCATTACAGCGAAGCAAGGGGCCTGTAAAGGGTGCACCCCTGCACACGGGATCTTCTTGCGAGGAAGCAACCTTTAGCACTAAAGAGTATGTTATGTTTATGGTTGTTCGTTTTCGGGGTTTATATTTTGACACAAAAGTGTTTTATGCCGCGATACCCCAAGATTTCACTGAACGCATATCCGTCACGGAAATGACACCAGTGCACCTTTGCTGAAGTGACCCGCCAGCAGGACGTCGCTCACCAAGCACACCCACAAGACAGCCGCCAACCCGCAAATCATGGTCAGCTGCAGATTTCGCTGCACATTTCACTTTCGTGTTTTATCGATTACTATGGCAGAGAATTAACCACAGGTGGGGCTTTTTTTTTTTTTTTTTGCTTAGAAAAACACAGGAGCCTGGCTAAGCAGTTGGGGCAGACACACAAAGCGTGTCGATTATGACAAGTGGATTTTTTCTATAGACACATGTGGTGCTAGTGATTACAGCCTGACCCAGAGTTGTTATTATAATCGACGATCGTTATAACCAGGCTGGGCAGAAAAAGACACCTTGCAAAGCATTTGGTCATTTTTCCCATCACTTAACACATCAGAAAGATAATTGTCCGGGTTTTCAGACTAAGCAGTACTCCTGCCAACTTCTCAGCACAAAGCCTTAGAGCGGCCATGGAGACAAAATAAAAGTTTGTTTTATTGGAAAGATTTCGTCTTTTATAGTGCCCCAAGCGCTGGTCCAGAAGCAAACAATGCTTCATTCACCTAAAAATTAATCAATTTAAGTTCAAATTTTTATTTTCCCTCAAAATCGTGCCTTTTCATGACGTCTGTAGTGACACCACAAGAACACGTCTTCAAGTTGCTGCGCAGGCTCGTTTACCGTTAGTCAACCTAGATGGCGCCACCATACCGTGGCGGGCCGTTTTCTGCCTTTGCTTTGTTTTCACCGTATTTGTAGCTGGCTTGTTTTTGTTTGGGCAGAAAATAATCGTTTCGCAAAACGTGGTGTTCGCACGACAAACATGGTCACGTTAGGCACCTTCACTTACGCCAGTTGGCCAGTGTCGTCTGAGACAACCCCAAAGTGCCATGTTGCTGTTCAGCTAAAACAAGCTAAACTAAATAGTGCGCGCGGTACCAGCAGCAGCAGTACAGTATGCTTCGGTGCTTCGATGTTTACGTGTCCATTTGTAACTTCCACTGTTTACCTTACCATTCTTACTGCTATAAAAAGAATGTGCCCTAGATGTAATTTGCAAATAGCTCATTCTGCAAGCTTATACCTGATTTGTGTTTGCTTTTGCCGGCCTCAGCCAATCGTAGAGCTGGTACATATAGCATCGGTTCTGTTGCGGGAAATGAGCTAGTGGGTCGCATGGCCATTCCCTTTTTTCCTAATTTTGTAGCTTATTTGAGTGCAGTGTGCATTAAAAGTAGTGTCAGTATGATTCTGACGAGGCAGTCTTTCGAATGAACCAAACATGTGTTTTGTCTGCATGGCCCCTTTAAAACAAAAAGCACTGAAAAGGCCAATGCCTCCCAGATAGGAGGAAGCCTCCACATCACTTCCTTGACGTTTTATTTTTTTTTTTTGTTAGTGAAAGGCAAATTTGATATTACTGAAGTGACTGCTTACTTTTGTTTGTTTGTTCTTACAATCTTGGTGATGAACAGCAGCCGCAAGGCCCTGCTCATCCGTTTATGGTGACTTATTAATGAGGCTTTCATTTTATTTAGAAGGTGTTGGACAGCCACTCCCTATCCCCTCTTACTTCCTAGGCTGGCAGCAGGACGGAAGAAGGGCTGTAGGAACAGAGGCACAGCCCCTCCCGTCACCCTTCTCAGCTAGCTGGGGTGTGAAGGGAGGGGCCCACCATACTTACCCGATTCTAACGCGCACTTTTTTTCCGGAAAAATAGGTAGAAAAATCGCATGCGCGTTAGAATCAGATACGAAACTGAAACTGCCGAAACAGCGGAAATTTCGTCCCACCCATCGCCATCGCCATCTCAAGATGGCGCCAAAGCTTTTAGCAACAATTTTTCGGACGCAAGAAGCATAGGCGCCTTGGCTTTTCTATCGGCGTTCACACAAATCGTCAAATTGTTCCACTTGCGCGCTTGATAACAGCAATGGCAGCAGCGGCTCTCTCGCGTTCAAAACGAGCGGTCGGCTGAAGCGTGCGCCTCTGGAGAAGCTCGCGGGATGGGTGTGCGAGGCGTGGGCCACGATCCCATCGACCATGGTTGAACGTTCGTTCAGAAGTGTGGCATTGCGAACGCGCTTGACGGCACCGAGGACGAGATGTTGTGGTCAGCGGAGAGCGACGAGGAGTGAGATGACTGAGTGTCACGGACCCCTCCCCTGGATAATTGCGTCCGCTAGCAAACACCAACGAAGAAGGGCGCGAGGCAACAGTTATTTATATTTTAGCAGGGTGACCGGCTCGTGAGTTTTCACGTGTGCCGAGATTGCTGGGGTGAATGAAATCACAACGGAGATGCTCGACTGCGTTTTTACTATATAGGTTTACAACACGAACAAAAGATTACAGGGCAACGCCCGACACAACAACAACAAAAAAAAGAAACCTTCACACTGCCATCGGCCTTGTGCGTGCAGGCACTAATCTGCCGTACACTAAGTGCACGCGCGCTGGGAGGCTAGCGCACGGCGCTAATTAGATAGTAACACAACAAAGGACAACCAAATACACAAGGTGGCCACTACGGAGGCACTCGATCTACCGTGGCCTACGCCTTAACCTTCGGCCTCGAAAACATAACTCAGACAGCTGTACGCGACACGCGAAACACTCTAGAGGCAAACACTTGTTTAAACCTCAACAACGGAACTGCAAAAAAAATACTAACAAGTACGTAACACGCAAAACACCCTATGGGACAAACATCGTAACTCCCGACAACAGCACCTACTACAGTTAAACCACATTATAACGAGACGGGCTATAACGAAATAATGGATATAACGAGCAAATCGTAATTCCCCTTGATATCTCCATAGAAACCAATGTATTTAAAACCTCGTTTTAACGAGGTAAAATTTCTCTGTTACGGGATATAACGAACAAATTTCGTTGAGAAATCAAATTTTGAGCTAATTTTACAACAGTGTGCAACGCGGATTTGAGACAGTGCGTGACGCGGCAACTGTATTAGCTGTTCAAAACTCCCGCCACACGCGCGAAGCTGGCTGGCGCGCCATGCGGACGCTGTGCCCGCAAAGCCCCCACCCTCCTCTCACTGCGCACGGCATGCAGACAATGGGGCCCTTCGATTTACAGTGGGGCTCTTCTATTTACACTCTCGGACTCACCGCGGATAGTCCGCGGGTAGTCCGAGGATTCCCCGAAGCCATAGGGATACATGGGAAAATTGAATGCCGTACTGCTTCTCGGGGAGTCCGCGGTGAGTCCGAGACTGTAAATCGAAGAGCCCCAGTGTCGGACTCACCGCGGGCTCCCCGAGAAGCAGTCCGACATTCGTTTTTACCACGTATCCTTATGGCTTCGGGGAATCCGCGGACTGTCCGCGGTGAGCCCGATGCACACGGCGCGCGCGGTTGCGTCGCCTTCCTCCCCCCCTCCCTCCTCCCCTGTTCGTATTGCCGACGTCGCTCCGTAGTTGTGCGTGCGTGGGGTTTGGCAGTCTTCAGCCTTATCTTTTATCGTACTGCCGGCGTGATTCCAACAACGCGAGTACTAGCGACAGGCGGGAAGCGAAAGCGAAAGAATATCACGCTTGAACAGAAGACGGCTATGATAAAAGCCGTCGCATCGGGCGCGAAGGAAGGTAAGGTGCACTCCGTGGTAAGGTGGCAAGAGACTGACGTGTGGACGGGTACACTGTCTGCCATCGTGAGCACGCTGCCATCGTGAGTACACTGTCTGCCATCGTGAGTCCATCGTCAGCGCTGTTGCACATGGCTTGAAAAGAAGCGCTAAGGGTGGCGTCGGAGGCACTAGATGCGGTGGGCGTGCTTCTTTGCTTCATTGGCGCGCACAGGGGCGGCGAAGATGGCGTGAACGTAGCGGCCGCAGCTGAGGGGGCCATCGCTCGCATCAGGAAGGTGCATCAATGTCCAATTACGGACTTCTTCGTAGCCAAGTCTGTTTGAAATACGAGTTTTCAACTGCAATAAAGTATGTTCGTGACTTTTCCTTTTTACCTCCGGAATGTGTTTATTTTACTATCGCCGTGCAGCAAGATGCTATTTCGCCCGCTTTTTGTTTTAGGTAACTACAATGCATAATATTTGCAGTAAATGTCGGCTACGGCTATAACGAACTATTGGGTATAACGAGCAAATCGCGGCGCCCCTTCAATTTCGTTATAACGAGGTTTAACTGTATAAAAAAAATCTAGCGGCCCTGCAAGCTGTACACGACACGTGAAATGTCCTCAAACATGATTACCCTCATCAACAACTACTATAAACAAGACCCAAAAAGAACTCTTAACACGTTACTACAAGCGACGCCAGAAAAAACCCCGGAGGATGCGGATATCTTAATCCGAGGCAACAAACAAAATACGACGGGAGGGGCGCGGTAAAAGAAAGTCTCTTTGAGGCAAGAACCCACAGGTTCGACGACGGAAAGTCACGACGAGGTTGAGCCGGCCTCGTCGGGCAGACGCTTACGTGTTTCAGGGCTCCGGGGTGCTGAAGCTGGTCGGCCATCGGACTCGCGGCGACGGGCGAACTCGAGCGCTAAGCCGAGGCGTGGGTCGTTCCGTCGCGAGCCTACCGACGTACTTCCGCTAGAGCGCGTCACCCCCGGACCCTTCCCCGCGTAGCACATTGAAGAATCTCCAGCCGACTGCCCCAAGCGACCGCTTGCGCCCGCTTAAAATAACCTCCGCCGGCCGTCCCGTAGACCCACTCCGAAGTCCTCCCCATTGTTCCTCCGTTCCCCCCTCCCGAGACCCTCGACAACTCGCCACGATCGCACACGCGCGTCCGAGCTAGCGATCGTGACGTCACCCCCCCCCTGCACCCGCACGCTGGAATGTTGCAGCTCGCATTGTCCTCGGAGCTGGCAGGGCGAAACAAAGGGCGTGAGCACCAAGCTGAGGGGACCCCCGGATTCCTCAGCGAGGCGCAAAATGGCCGAACCCCGTCCGGGAGGTCACCTTGTCGGCCGCCCGAATGTAAAAAATGGAGGGTCTGACCTGCAGTTTGTGACAGTGAGATTACTTTGGGAAATAAATCGCCTGTTTCTCTCACATTTGTTTTACCTGCTCACAAAGTTCCGTGCGCGTTACAATCGGAGGCGCAAGTTTTTTCGTTTTTTTTTTTTTTTTTTTGCCAGGAAAATTGGGTGCGCGTTAGAATTGGGGCGCGTTAGAAACGGGTAAGTACGGTAACTTTTTTCCAAGTGTGCTGGACAGATAAGGACGCCAAGCAAATTATGGGCAAGGCAGAGGGAGGCTTCTTTTAAGTTTGGAAATTAAAACCACCGCACAGATGCTTGTGACCAACTGCTACCCAAGTTTGGAATTGTTCCGTTAAGTCACAGCTACTGTGTTGATTTTGCAGCGCTAGTTTTTCCACCCAGATTTTTATAGAAAACTGTTACTCTGGAATTCAGTACACTTGTAATTTAAAGGGGCCATGCAGACAAAACAGAAGTTTGGTTCATTCGAAAGATTGCCTCGTTAGAACCATACAGGCACCACTTTTAACGTAAACTTCGCTCAAATAAGCTACAAAATTGGGAAAAAAGGGAATGACCATGCGACTCAGTAGCTCATTTCCCGCACTAGAACATATTACGTCATATGCACAATCGTACGATTGGCTGTGGCCGGTAAAAGCAAACACAAGTTGTTAGGCAGGGCTTATAAGCTTGCAGAACGAGCTAATGTTGCTTAGGTGTAGCGCATAGCCATTTTATAAGAGTAAGAATGGTGAGGTAAACAATGAAAGCTACGAAAGTACACGTAAACATTGAAGTGCCAGTGCGTACTGCTGTTGGTACCGTGTGTACTATGCTTGTGATAGCTGCACAGCAGCGCGGCACTTTGGGGTTTTCTCACACAACGCCGGCCGATTGGCGTAAGCGACATTTTCTTACGTGACCCTGATTGTTGAATATACCCCAGGTTTCACCAAACGATTACTACCTACTGTAACAAAAACAAGCCAGGTGCAAATACGGTCGAAAACAACGCAGAAGCGAGAAGCGGTGCGGGGCAGTATGGTGGCGCCATCCAGGAGGACTGGAGGTAAACAAGGCTTTCCAGTCCACTGCAGACTGAACAACACATTTGAATTTCGCTTGAAGACCCTTTTTTGTGACGCCACAGCAGATGCCATGAAACACACGATTTTGCAAGAGAATCAAAACTTTAACTTATATTGCTCAATTTCTCAGTGAACAATGCATCATTTGCTGCCAGACAAGCGCTGGGGGCACTATAAACATGAAATCCTTTGAAGAAAACGAACGTATTTTGTCTGCATGGCACCTTTAAGGGGGGGCGTGGCTTTCAAAATCAACTTTTCCATTTCTTCGTGGATTTTAATGAAAATTGGCACAGCTACTGGAAATGCTTCTGTGATAACATCATAAAAATTTCAAAGTAATATTTTGAAAACTTTTTATGTTTTGAATTTGCTTTCTGTTCCGCTTGTACCGATCTTGAGTGGCTTATAAAACACGATAGAAAGCTTGTTCGAAGTGCTTTGCATTCCCAAATGAATGGACGAGGTCATGACAGTTTTAGAATTTTTTTTTTACAACACAATGTTTTTTAGTTTTCGTTTTTTTAGCGGTTAAGGCATGTCGACTGTGAACGATTATTTGAATAAAAAAAATCACAAAAAACAAATCTGGAAAACCAAGAGTGTCACGACCTGAACTGTTCATCAAGGAATGCAATGCAAGAAACGGAATCAAAATAGACCCAGTGGTCACGAAGAAATCCATGGAACAAGCGACACAGGTGGCAAAAAAAAAAAGTTTTGGGAAAACAGCTTCCGAAGTTGCAACATAGGTTTCACTTATCAAAAGTCGTCAGGGTTGTAGCCTTTCGTGTCCTTTTGAACATGGGTCTTCTGGAAGGCCATGCCTTGAAATTGGAGTGCCTTTTACAGCCTTTCTCTTTCCACAAAACATCATTTTCAGCTCCTCCGTGAAGAGTACATACCCCCGTTTGCAGACCAAACGGAGGGGGAGATGGGTTTCAATGGGCTCTCAATGCAAAGTAGGTTAGCTGGTTAGCAACATGGCCGCACCCGGTGGCACCGTTGCGGAGATAGAGCGCTCCGAAAATTGCCGTTTTTTCGTCCTTTCGCACTGATAGTTTGTCACCGCGCTTGACAAAAGTATTTTTTTATGCCACTTTGCGACGCTTTTCAGCAAAAAAACTTCGCAGACGCATAGAAAAGGAAACATAGAAGCCGAATATGTGGGTTTCAAAAAAAACGATGTATTGGTCATTTTTCCGAAGTTGAAAGCCGCGTCCCCCCTTAAGGCAGCTGGAGAAGTTTTGAATTCGCGAAAACTAATTGGGATTCATGTACATTGAACCCATTCACATCAAATTGTCCTGTATATCAAACTATTTCTGAACATGGTATATTTACAATGAGAACGTGTAGCAATAATTAGCGTACATCGAGCAAAAATATCGGCGACTCCCGATATATCAAATGTCAATTGCCGCAAGAGTGCTCCTCCCTCCCCCCAAAGTTGTTTTTCCCTCGCAGCGGAGGAGAAACCCACCGGAACAACCTGAAAGTGTTGTAGCCTGTCCGCTCATGGGTGTCTCTTTCCCCTCGCTATCCCTATTATGGCCCCACCACTACATTGGGCAGGACAAGCCGTCGGCACTCCCCCTGTAAAAAATGATCCCGGCCCACTCTCCCACCACGTTTAGTCAGTCAGTCAGTCACAGACTGTTTGCTAGTCGTTGCTATGCTTTTCTCATTTGTTGTGTTTGCATCGTTTGTATTTTGTGGGCTTTCTTCCGTGATGGCTAGCGCGAAATGAGAGAATTAGACGTGAAGCTGGCAATCATAAATCAAGTCAATTGCGGCGAGAAGTTAAACGTAGTGCGGCATACAAGATTCCAAAGAGCACCCTCAGCATGGTCTTGAAGAATAAGGCTTGTTAGGAGAGAGAGGTTAAGGTTGACCTGTTCATAGTAGGTTCCGGGCAGATGTTACAAAAGGAGCCATCTGAAACTGCTTTGGATGTGTCGGATTCTAAGTGCCGGTGATGACCTTGAAAATGAGCGCAACAAAGCCATCGCTGGTGTCGGCTAAGTGTGGAGCGAGCTGTTGGTGGTTCCAGATGCTGTTTGCCGGATCAGTGGTCGGAGATTTTGTGAATGTGGATGATGGTGTCATAACCATGGGAAAGTTTGAAAACAAAGACCACATTTCGGACATCGTACCGGGCACGAGTGAAAGTGGGCACACCAAGGAAAGCAACGACGATTCTTTGCCCACAACCTCGAAGGTGAATGGTGCACTCGCATCAGTCCAGCGCTTTTTCGCGAATGTGGAAGGTTGTGACCTCAGCTGCTGCAGCTCCTTAGACAACGTGGGAAAGTCTGTACTGTCACAGGCAGCAAAGTTGTTCAATCAGAAGGTGATACATTACTAGTTCGTGCGAAAGCAAGGCGGTTTCATCAATAAAGTGTTCTTGTAAGTGACGTGTGCTTTTGTGACATCTAATTCCATAGTGCGATTAATACAATTATGCCGTAGCTACATCGAACTGATAGGTGTTTTTTCGCGAGTTCGATATAACCAGGCCTGCCGAGTATCGAAGCACTTGAGGGGCAGCCCAAGTGAGAGAGTGAGGATCCCATTGCAGCTCAACTGTACGTGCACGTGCTGGCGCGAGTGTTGTGGGATTCCACGGGCATCGCCTCCAATTGTAACCGTGCCCCCCTGCACGCTTTCACGGTGGTGCAGGCGCCCAACGACGTGTCGTACGTGTACAGCGGCTACGCCCCGCTGAGCGTGCGGCTGGCCCAGTTCCTGGCCCACCCCGGCTGGCGGGCCATCTCGGAGGCCCTCAACATGCTGCCCGAACCGACGCTCACCGACCTGCAGCAGAGGCCCCCGGGGGCGCGCCGACCAAGGCGTGCGTATCGGGGCTGTCTTTGCATGGGCACGGCCGTCTGTACTTCTGCGATGGCCCTGGAGGCTGCCAGAGACATACGAGGGCAAACACTTCGGCGATATTTAGTAATGAGCTTTACTGGCAGAGAATTAAAATGAGAAGGAAATTGGCAGAATAAATGTGTAATATACTCGGTGACAACTTAACTCTTTCGCTACCGCCGGAAAATTGACTAATTTTAGGGGTCCAAGAAAACATTTTTTTTTCCTGCTAAAAAATTGGTTAGGCACTAATTGCAGGAACACAAAACGCAGATTATTTAACGGCCTTTCCAATAACACCAGTTTTTTAAAGGTTTTTATATATCATAGTTGTAAAAAAAATATCAAAATAAAAATTTTTGTCAAGTTGTCGAAAAAAATGATAAAAAAAGGAGTTGTGTTTATCAAACCACCAGTAGTAGAAAAAAATTAGAATATACATTTTGTAGGGAAACATTTCAAAAACACGCCCTAGAAAAAATGTCGACTTGCGCGGAACAGTTTGTCAGATATAAAAAAAAAATGTTAGCATGCACGGTGCTCGTGTCATGCGGTGAAGCCCAACCTCCAATTCAAAATGTGCAATTTCGGGTGGTTTCCTGGAATAAACCTGGCGGTTTGTCATTATCAGAGGCACCAATTTGCCCCCACATAACGTAAAAACATCATGTCAATGGCTGACTTTTCATTTACAGCGAGCACAATATTTGGGACTAGCACGCGATGCGGAAAAAATCATGCATGAAGTTGAAAACGGAACGCCGTGGCTGATGCTTGTTGTCGTTCACGGTCAGTTATCTCTCAAAATATAAAGCTGAGCTTTATTATCATCTTCTTACTCGCAATTGTAGCCTTGCTGGCAAAAATGAGGTACGATGAGCTAGAATCGTGCCCTGCGATCTTTGGCAGAGTAGCAGTTGCGTGATAAAAAAGATCAGCACAACGAGCCTCCTCTATTGCAGCGCCACTTCACATTTTTCAAATGAAACAGTACAAAAACTTCTCGGAGACTCCGTCCGAATAGACAGTTCAACTAAGCAGCAACATTAGACACCCGGATGTACCCTCGCATGGAAACGTAACTGGAAGTCGAACAGCTGGCAGTGTAAGGCCAGTTTGAAGCGCTGTCCTCGGCGGCACAGATATCTGGCGACTGGGTGTGATCTTTTGACTTGCAGCTGAAGTTCTTATCGCAGAAATCGGGTTAGGGTGGGGGGAAATCAGCAGCGGCGTGCTTTGTTCGAGGATCAGTCGCGGACGCTCAAGGCGCCATGGCAGGCAGCCTTGAAGTTGGGTAACTGCGTAGTAGCGCTAAATATGAATTTCGCGATGCAGAAACGAAACCGAAACTGTTGTAAACTGTTTGCGAATGGTCCTGGGGTAAGTAGAACTACCACAGTACTTAGAACAACATGCGCAAAGGCAATAAAACTGCCTAAAATCATCAAGTAGCTTTGCAACCAGGCACTGCTTGACATTTTCAGACGACTTCTGGGATTATTACTGTCAGAGCGCGAACCGGACGATTGAAAATCGTTTGCTAGTTCCCCATTCACGCCCTGATAGCAAAAAACAAGCGCTGGTGCAGAGTAATTACGAGTTGCACGCATTCTTCGTTGGTAGCAGTGACGCGCGATGACCACGCCCCTTTTCCACACCCAGGTGATTCAAAAGCGTGTCAAAAATCCCGTTTCCGTAGCAAAAATGAAAACAAAACTGATTCTGAAAGGCCATTTTCTAATCTAACTTCGAACACCTTTACTTGTTCGAGAAACGCGTGGAACGCTATGAAAAGGCGCTCCCAAAAGTATCGATCAAATTGATCAATTTTGATAGGCGCGGTAGCGAAAGAGTTAAGAACGGCTCCGGAAGTTGCCGCTGTGCCTTATCACCGTAGCCGGATGTTTCTCTGTGCGGCGCGAGTAGGGCGTTACTGGGAATATTTTGAACGTGGCGTGAGCCGTTCCCGTGATTTTTTTGGACTTAATATGCTTATAAACGACTACAGTGACGACAAACAAACTGCGTGAGGCAAGGCAGATGATGTCACGCATTCATAGCAAACCCCCTTTCAAAACGCGCGCGGATCCGGCGCTTTAACGGAGTGATACACTACATGAGGTGGTGCCATTCTTGAGTTATAACCGAGTATAGTTACAAGCAGGCGGTATAGCATGGACAAAAATGATGCAGGTCGTGGGCATGAACCCTTTGAGGGTCAAATTTTTTCACCAAATGTGGCCTTCCGGGGTCAGCTTTTTATTGTCGATTTAAATTCTTCGGACGAATCTATTTCGAAAAAAAAAATTGTCGTAATTTTTTTTAGAGCGACCATAAAGTGACAAAAAATCATTTGTGTTGTTACATACACGTGGTTTATTCATGAGTAACCCGAGAAAAATTCTAAAGAAGCCTTATGTGACTTTTAAAAAATTGTCAGTTTTACGGGTGCAACAAGCTGGAAGCGCCCGGAGGACGAAACCGAAACTAGCCGCTGTGCCCACGCATGACTGGATGCACAAGCGATAGCCGGCGCACTGCTGTAGTAACGCGTAAAAAAAAAAAAGAAGAGCCATCGGTGCAAGAAAAAAATTTTACATATTTCCACAGTGTGGCAGCACATGCCAAGTGAGAGGAATGATCGAAAAAAGCATACTTTTTAAACACACAACTGATGATGTACGACAAATGATTAAAAAAAGCACACTTTTTAAACATACAAGTGATGACGTACGAGAAATGATCGAAAAAGGCACACTTTTTAAACATACAAGTGATGACGTACATATATGTCATTGACCATTTTGAAGGTGTTTGCAGGGGACTTACATGTACGTCATTCACCTTGAAAGGGTTAAGAAGCCAGAAAATTGCAGAGGCCACCTACGATGAGGCCTTCAATGTGAGATGTGATGCGATAGCATTTTTGTCGTCGTCAAGGGAGCATTTTGTGAAGGGGGCTGCAGCATTCAACATTCATGGTTTTCAAGGACGCTACCTAGCAGCGCCGAACATATAGTCGAGTGTGAGACAAATCCCAAGCATGCAATCGTAGAGGTCAGACAAGGGGGAGAGGTTAGAGAAGAAGGTGTGCGCCAGGGCGGGAGGACACAATATGGGAATAGTCTTTTTTATTAAAGAGCAGCGGAGCCAGAATAGCACCCTTCTTTTTGTCTCCTTTGTCCACTGCTCAATGCAGGTGGCTCGGTGAGCTCCCTGCAGTCGTCGACGGCCGGGGAGGAGCCCAAGGTGACCCTGGTGTTCTTCCTCGGGGGATGCACGTACGCCGAGATCTCAGCGCTGCGCTTCCTCTCACAGCAGGACGAGGGTGGGTGGTCGCACGCTGTGCTCACTTAGAAGGGGGTGCACAGAGGGGGTCGTGCAGTCGTAAAATTTCATACCAAGAAATACGAGAGGGAAACGTGTCGCTGCAATCGCATAGTGTCGATGCACGCCATAGAAGCTAGCAACGTTCCTCTCCCAATTGGCTTTTAACTAGCCGCACGGCTTCTTTTCGCTCCTGAAGTCAAAATCAACAAAAAAAGGTAACATTTTTTAACAGCAAAGCTATTGTATTTCAGCTTTTTAGTCTGTCGGCCGTTGGCTGTGCATCACACTGGTGTAGGAGTGGGTTCCCAGACCCACCAGCGACCTCTATCTGTGGTAAAAAGGAAAGCTGAGCGAGTTGGGAAGGGTTCATGCCGAAAGGAAGTGCGAAGAAACGACGACAACCAGGGGAAACAGATACAAAGAAATGGAGCACTACTATCACCTAATATTTATTGGAAAAAACACGAAACGCCATGCGAAATGTCATGAAATGGTGCAAGGGAACAAACGTGTTTTTCAGTTGGTACTCTCTCTGCAAGTAAAGCCTTTCACTGCCAAAGAAACGCTGAGAGGGCTATGCGGAAGTTAAACTTTGGTCTGAGCCAAACTCGCTAGTTATTTTCAGTGTCGCTTTAAACCCCAAAAAATTGAATAATCTTGACTTTAACTTGGAACTCTTGACTTGCAGCTCCTGTGGAGTACCTGATCGCGACTACGAAGCTCATCAACGGCAGAACATTCCTCCAGTCCCTGGCCGAACCATTGGCCCCACCGCTGTAGTAATAAACGTTTGTTCCACCAATCTTGTCACAATCGATTTTCACCCCCACATGGGCCACATTGTTTTTTTTTTTTTTTTTTTTACTTACATCCCAGAGAACCTCTCGGGTGAGGTTGCTGGTGCTTAATAGAGGAAAGGGGCCACAGAAGGAACCACGCCCCGCCTCACCCGGTAAACCGGCATTCTGGGTTTTGTTCTGAATATTCTGCGGGTGCAATAGGTGAAGATCGTTATTTTTTTAAATAAGCAGGTAAGTGCCACCTCTGTTCTTGGTATTAACATATACCACAAAATGTGACCTTGTACAGTTTGAGCACGAACAGAGAAGAGGTTTGCTTGGCATAAAGTTCTAAAGGTGCTCATCTATCGTTGCAACGCCTTGTGTACACATTAGCACCAAGGTTACAAAGCAGTCGCTCAAAATGGCACCCCGCAGTCATGCCAACAACAATGATTTGCGTCAACATTTATACAAACTGATACTCGGCTTCATCATGTTAGATGAGATGGGGTCTCGCAAGAGTGCACCAAATGGAAACAAGGTTGTGCGTAGCCACAACAATGATTTGCGTCAACATTTATACAAACTGATACTCGGCTTCATTATGTTAGATGAGATGGGGTCTCGCAAGAGTGCACCAAATGGAAACAAGGTTGTGCGTAGCCACAACAATGATTTGCGTCAACATTTATACAAACTGATACTCGGCTTCATCATGTTAGATGAGATGGGGTCTCGCAAGAGTGCACCAAATGGAAACAAGGTTGTGCGTAGCCATCGAGTGTCACGATATGCAGTCAAGCGGGATGCTGTGGAGCAACGGCACATCTTCACATTCACACACGACGCTTCACGTTGTTAAAAAATGTACGGCAATCCACCCTGTGAAGATGGTTGGAAAGCGAAGCCGCAAATGACACCCACAATGATTACCCCCACGTGATGTCACCTGAATTCACACGCGTGGCTCTACAAAGCATGAAACCAGAGACAAGTGAAATGTGCTTAAGCACACCCTTTATTATTTCAAAGAGACCTTCTTTGCCAGGGTTAAATCAATGCATGATTCATGAAGAGTGGTTGGTTGAGTTGTATTGGTGAAGCACATGAGTGGAAACTATTTCTTTATAAAATTAGACGAGGCTCAAACCAAGTGTTAGACAACCTCACCTCTGCTCCACTTGTGCCGCCGCCAACGGAGGTGCCGTGATCAGCGGCAGAGACAGAGGAGAAGTGAGATGTCATCCGTTGGTGTGAGCTTCCTTTATTTTTACTAACTCCTAGCGCATGCGCAAGACTTGCACACGGCCGCTACACGTGCTGTGGGTGGAGCGCACAGCGACGCGAGAGGTCGCGTGACACTATGAAGTGGCATTAGGCGAGAACGGAGGGGGTAAACCCGCAGGTGCGCTTGGTGGGTGTACTGTCCGTCTCCCTCGTCTCTGCGTGGACTCGGAGCTCAATCGGTAAGACATCGGGCTCCCGCTCCATTTCTCTATTTATTCCAGGTTCAATTACTGGCGGTGCCATTAACTTCATTTATTTGTTCGCGGGAGTTTTCTGTTGACACCAACGGTCGCCACAGAACCCTTGGGGGGGTAGAGGTAAAACTCTTCACACAATCTCTGGCAACATCTGTCATATGATCCCATACTCATTAAAGAGAAGAGTCCCGGTGCAAAGAGTCATTAAAGAGTCTGGGAGGTGGCCAATGGCAACCTTCCCACTCTACCATGGCATTGACCCACTCTTACATAAACTACAACTCGTTCCATTCCTCGTGTCCACGAAACCAACAGGAAGAACACAAACCCATAACTAGTTGACCTGCACCGGCCTCCATCTAACCTAATACAGTAAAAGCTCGTTAATTCAAACTGACGCCCTGGTCCAGTGCAGCCCTTTATATGTCAATGGCGGAAAACTCCCAATAATTCGAACGAGTTGGTAACCAGAACGGTTAATTCCAACTGAGATCCCCTACTTTCCATCGGTCCTCGCAGAATAAGTCAGCCCAGAGTGATTACACTGCATTGCAAATCCAAACCAAATCAAATTTACTAGAGGTGCAAAACAACGAAGTTGGAAAACAACAGTGTAGTGTGGGCGCCACGCTGCTGCGACAGCTTATTTTGCTTCCGCAGAGGGCACTGCACCGCCGGCGCCAGTGCTCCGGTGCATGCCGTTGCACGTTTTCTCTGTGCCGCAGTCACTTGTCTGGGCCTGCAATACCGTGGTGTGCGCACAGAAACGTGTAATTGCGCCTAATTCACCATAACAAGTCCAGAGGTGGCTTCTTTGTGTTCTGCCCGCTAATTCGAACTCTGCTTTTAATTCGAACAATTTTATGGTCCCCTTCGAGTTCGAATTAACGAACTTTTACTGTACCACATCTATGGAAGCTGAACTCGTCATCACACATATCATCGCATCATCATTCGTTCAAATATTCGTAGTCCCTTAAAGAAGGGCAGTACTTGCACGTTCTTCAGATGCACTCATTCGTCAGATTTTAATCCATTCACCCAACTCCTGATGTGACGGCTCGTGTTCGCCGAAAAGACTTCGGCGGGTGGTTGGCCTCAAGAAACTGTGCATGGTGCCATACTGGAAGAGTCAGGCAGCCCACGCGGCTGCACAGGAGGTTTGTTCCTGTCTCCCGCGGACTTCTCGCCCCAGGCCCATTCGAGATAACCGATTTGTTCAATGACTTTAATTTGCCCCATCAGCCGATATTAACAGGTACAAGCACAACAATAAACTTCGACTCAAGCAGTGAATAGACGCCAAAAGATCGCGTCATGTCCGCTCGCTCAACAGATCCAGTATCAACAAAATCTTAACCAATACACCCTATGAACCAGAAACACTCCACAAAAGGGGCCTCAAACAATCCACAAGTGCCCTTGCAAAAACACTCACCCATGTAGATCTATGGGTCGTCTGGCAGTACTAGAAGCATTTTTTTACCTGAACTGGCTGCACTGGTACAAGCAGTGCAGCATATGTTTATTTTTTTACTAATTGATATCCCCATTAGTACTCTGCGCTGGTCTGCACGACACTGCACTAATCTGCACCAGTTCAGGTTTAAAAAAAAAAGTCACGCCATATCCACGGAATGAATGATGATAAGTGGGGCGAAGCTCGAGAGGGGGAGATCATCGGTAACCGTAACTCTCCCGTGAAAGTTCGCCCATTACATCATTAAGAAAGACGTAAGACTGTGTGCGTACATTGTACAAATCAACTTCTATTTTCGGAGTCAATGCTCCCAGGCCCAGACCTGGTGAAAGACCCCGCGCCATCGAGGACTACCCCGCACCTCCACCACAATTTGTCACGTAGGATGGGACACAAGGGTAAAGAAAGAACTTTTATTTAGGGCGAACTTGTGCCCGAACAAGACGAGAGGAAACGAGCAAAGGTCCTTGCGTCTCGTTCGATCTGCGAGAACGACTGCCTGCGTTCGTGGCGTGATCTCCCCCTCGCAGTGCACGTGCGCTCGCGCCTCCGTTGGCGAACACAGACAAGCTCGCGCTCCCGGTGCCAAGTTTGCGCTGCCGGTTGCAGCCGGTTCTTGCGCGTGCAACGCGGCCCACTTTGCGACATCTCCGAAAGCATGCGGCGGTCACGTACCACGAGACACAAGGGATGGACAGACCCATGACTTAAAGGAGCCATGAAGAGAAAACACAAGTTTGGTTCATTCAAAAGATTGTCTCGTTAGAATTATACTGACACCACTTTTAACGTAAACTTCGCTCAAATAAGCTACATAATTAGGAAAAACGGGAATGGTCATGCGACCCACCAGCTCATTTCCCGCAACAGAACCTGTGATATCACATGGGCTAAGCTCTGCGATTGGCGGAGGCTGGCAGAAGCAGACGCAAATTAGGTAGAGCTTACAAACTAGACGAACGAGCGATTTGCGCTTAAATTTAGGGCACATTCTTTACAAAGCAATAAGAATGATGGGACAAACAGTGGAAGTTACGAAAGCACATGTAAACATAGAAGTACTGATGCGTTCTGCTGTTCGTACTGCGCACAGCATGCTTTGGTTTAGCTGCACAGCACTACGGGGCTTGGGGTTGTCTCAGACGACACTGGCCGATTGACGCAAGCAACGGTGTCTTACGTGACCCAATTTGTCGAGCGAGCACTGTTTCAGGGAACGAATATTTTCTCCCAGAACAAAAACAAGCCAGGTTTAAATGCGGGCAAAAACAAACCAAACGCTTGCCACGGTATGGTGGCGCCATCTAGGTTACGGAACGTAAAGAAACGCGGGAACAAACCAACACCGCTGTACAGGGTGGAGACCTTTGAACGGTCCCGTGCCGCCGCAATTGGGCCAACGGGCTCAACGCGTTATTCTTTTCGTTTCCCACGAGACCTAGCAACGCGAAACAGACAATATGATTCAAACTTTTTCAGTAAACCGCGTTGCGGCGATAATTTTAGCGCGGTTTTGACACAATGACTTGCTTCGGCGGCGAGCGAGCAACCGAACATGGCGGCGCCAGCGTTACGTGTCTCTACCCTGTACGGCGGATGCGTGAATGAAGGTACTCTAGGCTGCAGAGCGGTCGGTTCCCGTAATGTCACTTGGGACCACGAAAACGCACGATTGAGCGGGAAAATTAAAATTTTAACCTAAATTGTTTAATTTCTCAGTGAATAAAGCACCGTTTGTATCCGGACAAGCGCTGGGGGCACTATAATACACGAAATCTTTCGTTATTAATAAAACCAACTTGCATTTTCTCTTCATGGCTCCTTTAAGGAGCTTCGCCCCTAAAAAACGCCCCTCCTATCTACGGAGCTGGAAAGCAAACAGAGCAAGCACGCACAGCCGGCACACCCTGTCGTTATGTTGCTCGAAGCTGACGGGGCACGGGAGCCGCACTTCCTCTGGAGTGTTGGGTCTGATTTTGGAATTCAAGATTAGGCCTCGCCCAAACGGGCAAGGCCTCCCAAAAATTGGCCTATAGGCTCATTGGAGTGTCCCTCCCCACGGTAATCTTTAGTAAAAGGCGAAAGATTATTGCGTGACTTTGAGGAGAGACCTGAGCGATGACAAAACACTGCGTTTGCAAAAGGTCGGCACTCGTGGCGGCCTCTTCAAACAGAGCAGTGGTTGCTAAAGTTTGTATATATTATAAGTATTAAATCCCACATAGTTCTTACCCCAAAATACTTTTTTCTGCAGTATCTCCGAACGTGGCAAATTATTTTAAATAGAGGTTGGACGGCAGTTTATGTATTTATTTATCGGTGGCAAATAAAAGTTAACTGCATGTGAAGGTACGACGCCGATACTTTGATGTTTGGAGAGCGTGTATTACAACCGGACATAGCGCTAATGCCGTGTGAATAATTATTTCAAACGGCAACATCATTTCAGCTGTTAGGAGGTGTCCGATAGTGGATAGAGTTCCCACTACAGTAGTTCTTACAGCGGAGACTTTCCTCCGTGGCTATCCGTGGCTAGAGTTCCTGTCCGTGGCGAACAACCTGCGCCGCCTAGGTGATCGACGCCGCATTGAGTACCGTATGCTTTGCAATATTACGGAAAGGTGGCGCCACAACCTCGGTAATGTAAAATAACTACAATTTAAAAGTAGAATGAATCACGAGAGCACTTTATTTCTGCATTATTTGCATCTCAGTAGGGAGACACACAGAAAGATCGTTTACTCGACCTGAACGGGGAAGTTCTAACAAATGAAAGCGAAGACTAATTAAACTATGAACACTACACTGATACGAGAATGCAGGTCATGTCAAGCATTTGAGGACTGAAAGTTAGTGATTGCAACCCGCCTGTTGTCGTAGAAAATACAGCTACCACTTTTTGCTCTTATTGGGTTTCCATGTAGTCATCACTTACGAGCGGACGGCCGCGCAGGTTCTTCGCCCTGTTTCTGTTACCTGAGAAATGATGTCCTCATCTGTCAGCGCACCTCACACTCCAGGTACAGTGAGCTGAACGACTGAACTAGTACGAGCGGCGCGGGTCGCGCTTTGGGAGAACTGTCACAGTAGAGTTGGTAGAGTCGGTAGAGTGAGCCAGTAGCGGCGGCGCTGCTGTGACCCGCTCTTACAGCGGGGCACGTCGGCGCAAGCGGCCGCATCGGTTCGGCGGTATTTTGAATGGAGATTTGTGTTACTCTGTTCGTGCGCTGCCGCAATTCGAGTGTGTTCCTACATAATTTTTAAACCAGGCTGAAGACCTCAAAAAGGGAACTCGGTTTCCCAGGTGTACCACCGCTTACAGGTTGACGAACCGCCGTGACGCATGCGGACACCTTGCGTTTTCAGCACGCGCGTGCGAGCGCGCACGTGTTTTCTGTTTTGCAGTCTATAATATCGACAAGATTCTAGAATGCAAATTAAAGTTACGTCCAACAGAGTACGTTTTAACCCAATGTTGTTATTTACGTCCGGCGTAACGTAAAATGTAAATCAGAGTATCGACGGAACCCGAAATTATCAAAATTAAAGTTGCGTCCGACGGAACTATAACCCAATGTTTTGAGTTACGTCCGGCGCAACCTGAAAATGAAACTGATGTTGCGTCGTATTCACGCTAAAAAAAATCAGAGTCACTGCTGGTGGAACCATAAATGGGAATTTAAGTGACGTTCGACGTAGGGTCACGTAAAAAAATACGGCCGATGGAACACAAGTATAGTCACTTAAGCACAATGTCACAGTCACGCAACCTTACTGAAATGGCCCGTCTTATGATACGGTAAGTCAAATAAAATAAAACGCACACGTTTCTGCGTCAGATTCGGCGCATCATAGGTAAATTGTTGTTGAAACCACACCCTTTCGTTTGCTTACGCGTTGGAAACGAGAACCAGGGAATTCCTTTTAGTCCCCTGATCAATTAATGATTCCATTTTTTTAAAGACTCGTGGCACATGCCTACTTCATTCTCGGCAAGAGCCACCGACGATACAAACTGGGACGGTGCTCGCGGAAAGAAGTTCTATGAATTCCCGCATTTTCCTTTACTTTTGGGTTTTGCTTAAAGAAGTGCATGTGAATTCGTATAAGAATTTTTAATACCGTGAGCAAAAAAAATTCCCCCGCATTTCCCCGAAGGGGAGTATGAGGAAGTGCGAAGCACGGGGTGATGCTATGAGGGGGAGTTTGTTGAAGTTTGGTGGCATTTTGCCCGTTAGTTACATTAACACCCCCTCGTGATCACGTTTGGCTTAACACGCCTCGTTTGTCCCTCTGCGGAAATCTTGGTGGCGGGAGAATGGACGAAGCAAAGCGCGCGCCGCCGCCGCCGGGGGCTGTCAACTGGGACCACCGGCGCACGCAGGGTCCAGCGGCCGTGGTTCTTGTTTCACCAGGGAACGTGGCCCCCTCTCCCTCGAAAGAAGGGACCGCGGCGGCGGGGAGCGGGGGGCCAGGGAAGAGGAGGAGCGCACCGCACCGCAGCGCACCGCAGCTGCGAAGCGCCGACCGGAGTGAAGGGAGAGGAGGCGCAGTCACGTGAGAGAATGCAGAACTAGCGGGTTTGTAGTATCACGTGTAGACCACGCAGTTATCAAGCCGCTATAACGCCGCTGAGTCGCCAACGCACGCCGCTGACGACGTAGTTTGAATGCGTTAAAGATATAAGGCGCGTTACTAACACTGATATCAGCGAGGTGGCAGACGAAACTGGCAGCTGCTGGAAGGAACTTGGAACCCTGGAGAGCGCGACATATTGCCCTCTTCTCTAGGGCACATGTCTGCAACGCCGTGGTATACCCAGCCATCTTGTACGCGGCCCGAGTCTCGACCATTGACGCAGGCTCAGTGGCCAAGTTACATCGGTTGTTCGCTGTTTTTGTCTGGCGATCCACGTATGAGCCCATGCGCCGCACCAACGTTTTCTGGAGCGCTGAAGCGGGGGGCTTGGGCTCGTTAATGTAGAGCTTAAACTAACCGTGCAACGATTTTTGTACTTCCGAGATCACCGAGATGGCTTCCTCCAGGCGGCAGTGCAAAATGTAGGCGCTTTGCACCTCGCCCCTTGGCTCGCAACAACAGCGGAGCTCCTAAGTGGTGCCCGTGCAACAGGTTTTTACAGAGAAGTGGCGGGGGCGGTGGCCTTCTTACAGGAGCGATTCTCGTGGGAATACCTCTGCTCAGTGAAACCAAGGAAGCTGTATTGGGACCTCGTAGAGCAGACCCTCCCACCGCCCATGTACCGCCTGCCACCCCTCAATTGGTCGGCCGAAAAGTGACGTCCTGCGGCGAGTACGGAAGCTCCCTATCCCGACCGGCTCGAAGGACTTTTTCTTCCGCTTTCACACGTGTATACTGCCTACCAAGGCAAGACAGGAGGAACGCGGGTTTTTTTTTTTTTGCCGGGAGGGGCCAACTGTTTGCTGTGCGGAGGGAGGGAAACGGCCGAGCACGTATTCATGGACTGTAACACGGCGTTCTACTTCTGGGATGAGCTGCAGTGCTCCTTCAACACGCGCTGGAGAATCACTTGGACAAATCTGAAGTTCCTAGACGCGGCCTCGGAACGCCCGCTCCTTCGCGACTGTGTCCACGTAATAGGGCTCCACTCGCTATGGAGGGCGAGAGTCGACGCCGTCGAATGTACTGAACGCCCCCGACCGGCGTGGCGACACTTCGTCCAAAAGGCACAATGGGTAATTGCCGCCCTCGACGGGGATGAGGCAGACTCCGAGCTACGCGACGCACTGGATCGGGGAACGCGAGCACTCATGGATTTCAAGTCACAACAGCAGAGGAGATGGGACGCAATTTGAGGACTAGCCCCTGGTAACGCTGGTGCCCAGTTATACCAAGAAATGGCTTTACCCAAGAGCTCTATTTTCTCCCTTCCCTCTATCCCGTTCACTTCAAACTTTGTGCAATGACACAGTAGCCCTGTTGGCAATCTCTCTTGCTTAAGTTTCTCAAACGCTCTGTGACTTCGCGGGCAATGCTCCCCGATTGGCTTACAGTTACTTGGCAAAGCATTCTGACCCTCTCCTCGCATGATAGCCGATCGCCTCATTTTTATGTTTAAGTGAAGCCATGTTCTGATGTGCTCGGAAACCACTGTAATCACTGCATACGGCTCTGTATATATTTGTAAATAAAGTTATTGTTACAAAAAAAAAAAAAATGTCGCGTCCGTGGCTTAGTCGGTAGAGCGTCGCGCTGCAGCCGCAAAGTCCTCGGATCGAAACCTGGCGCCGGATGCTGTTTTTTTTATATATATAGTGTAGTGGCCTGGCTGGCGCGCCGAGCTAGGCTGCGGACGGAGGACGGCGGTGGAAGCAGGAGTAGAGAAGTGCTTCGCACTTAAAATACGAAACTCCAGTGCCCTCGACTGGGTTTGATCGAGATCCCATCGCTGGAACAGTCCGCCTACGAGTAACACGCTTCACACCACTCTACTAACGGGAAAACACGTGAATAGGGGAGGTTTCGGCTAGAGATGTCAGCAGTTGAAAAAAAAAAAAACAACCAAACGCATGAAAAGAACAGGTCTTGTCATTTTTTTCAACCGATAACGTTGAAAAAAAAAAAAAGAAGAGCTGCTCCGGGGTCATCATTTGGGATCCGACCAATGACGGAAGCGCTTTCTGAAATCAATGATTTGAGGTCAAATCATGCGGAGATTTTGAGAGCGGAAGCTCTGCTGGGACTTCTGTGATCCAGCATATGCAATTATATACTCTTCTCAGTGTAAACGCAAAATTTCGTCGGGCACCTAAGTAAATTTAAGGTCTCTTCGATTTGGCTTGCACTGGCTGCACTAGTTCCGAAAAGTGCCGCAGCGGTGCCGGCCGGTGTCGCGCGCGTGCAGCGCCGGTTCAGGAAGTGCAGGTGCAGCCACGACACTAGCGCGCACCGGATACAACCAAAACGAGGACACAAGTGTAGGCCTGCAGCAGCAGCCGGGAGACGCGAACGTGAGCTTTGTGCGTCGCGAGCATGGATCGGCTGTCAGACATGGCACTTTTCGAAGCTGCCGCGCAGCTGCGCGACTCCGCCAGCGACGGCAGGGAGTATAGTGATCCGTGCAGTGACTCTGACGACGAGTTCGCCACCGTGTACATTTCCGCCACCGTGTACATACATCGGCTCGCAAGTGTCGATGTACGCGATCGGAGACAAGTTCAACGTGACGGAGTCGTCGGTGCATGCCTCATTCACTTCCTCCACTCAATTAGCGCTGAAGCCATCGGCTGGCCAAGTAGCGTGGAGGAAGTGACGCGCATCAAGGCCGGGTTTCTAGCCAAGAGCGGTGGAAAGGGCCTTCGAAATGCCATTGGCTGCATCGACGGGTCGCATATCGAAATACCGACGCCAAGTGAATCGGCCAAGTCGTATTTCAACCGCAAGAAGTGGCCTTTTATCATCTTGCAAGGCATCTGCGACGATAGAAACAAGTTCCGAAACGTTTTCATCGGGTTCCCGGGCTCGGCGCACGACGCCCGCGTCCTGAGAGAGCCCCTTCTTCGAACGCGCAGCCGTCAAGTGCGGGGAAAGCTACATTCTTGGGGACAGCGCGTACCCCTTGATGCCGTGGCTCATGACCCCATTCAGGGACAACGGGTGCACATTTCCCACGTGGAAAAGTAACTTTAATAGGCGACATAGCCAGCAGAGTGGCCATTGAGAACGCCTTCAGCCTCCTGAAACAGCGTTTTAGGAGGCTGTACTTTGTAGACGCCAGAACTGTTGAGCAGTCCTGTTGCATTGTAATGGCTGCGTGCGTTCTGCACAACTTCTGCAACGACGACAGACTTCCTGCAGGAGCTGACGTCATTGCACCGTTCGACTTCGACTGCAACCAACGTGGCTACGCTCAGGCTTTGAGAGATTGCATTGCTAAAGAGCAGTGCTAATTGTGGACACCCTTGCCCTGCCAACGCAAAGTCGACATGAAAGTGCCTTGTGTTACCACATATCCGACATCACGGAAACTGCTATGTTGTTGAACTGCATCCACTGTGAAAGGCTGGGAACTATCTGAAAAAGGGTGGTGTTCACATCATGTGCAAACCATGTGCATAGAGAACATTCGCATGAAAACAGAGTTGGCACTGCTAGAAGAAACATTTGCATGAAATTAAAAAGTGTGCAGTCCTGACACGCCGTCTTTATTGTTTGTTTCACTTGTCCTTTGTCGCAAGCAGATCTATGAGGCGGTCGAATCTCTGCATTCACTCCTCGTGGCGCTTTGCCTTCGCCTCTTGCCACTGCTGGCGGGCTTTATGGCCTTTTCCCTGGCCTCCTCTTGCTTCGCTTTGGCCTCCCCCATCTTTTGGAGCGTCTCCAAGAGGGGACCAAGCTGCGACCTGCTATGTCGCACTCTCTTCGGTACAGGGCCCCCCTTGTTGTGCACTGACAAGTCCTCAGGAGGTCCATCTCCTCCACCCTCAAGGTCCTTCGGCTGCAGTGCTGGCCCTGGTGAAGTTGTGGATAAACGTCACGCCAACAGACAGCACTTTGCTTACACAATGCAATTTTCACTTACCCTGGGTGGGTTCCCTCCTGGTAGGATTGCCTTCCCAGGCTCCAAAAGGATCCTTGGGTTTATGCTATGTTCCTTCTCTAGAACTGCGGCAAATGTAAGAACATTTCAATGGTTAAACAGGTTCATGGTGTCTCGAGGTGACTCGGGGTATGAGGGATGCCAGAACTGTTGAATAGTTCAATAAATAATTCCAACTTACTCCTCGTGTGCGCAACTTGTGGGGGCACGGCCAGTGGAAGTGTTGAAGTGTTATTTTTTTTTGCCTTATATGATCGGTACAAACTTTTCCATTTATTTTCCACTTGGGTGGCCGTCATATATTGCATAGGAACTCTTTGTTAATGAGGTCGGTTATTTTAATCCAGAGCTGTTTTTTTGTCCTAAACACAAAAGAAAAGCACAGCTGAAGTAATGGATGGGTAAAGTAAAGTAACACTTGACTGACACGAGTCGCATTAGGGGTGCACAACGTTTTATCTATAACTTAGTAAACGTGCGCTGCTATTAAGTGCCGTTCTATCAGGATATTTGTATTTCAGCTGTCACATATTTGAAGCAGGAAGGAGGAAAAGATGTGTGAACGTTAGCATTCTGTGAATAATTTTAAATTGCTTGGAACTAGAAATTCGAGCGACAATGCCAGCGCCCCTGTACAGTTCATTAGCAGCTACTGCGTTCAGAGATTAGCGCGGGGAGAAATTATGGCATCCTGAATGTAATTCTGCACACAAAGGATAACATACCAGAGTGTTCTGGTCTTTCCCACCAAGTCCTTGAGCGCGGTGTACTGGGCGCTCCACAGTTCCCCCTCATTTTCAGCCAGTGCGGCTGCACCATCATCGCCGTCACTGCAGGCGGAAGTCGGCAGTAGCGCCGGAGGGGGCAAATTCTCATCGCCGGCTGCCGTGAACCGCAACGTTACGTGCTGCCCGCCTGCAAAAGTACACACCAGCATGTATAAAGTCGGCACAGCCTTTGAGAAATCACAAACTGCGACCCAAAGCAACGCGACGAGGCCTACATGGCTACGACCAAAAATAAAACCGCTCTTGAACGCTACACGTGTGCATCGCTGGCATGCAACAACGCTTACCGGACGCCTCGTACAGGTAGCAGCCGCTGTCGCCCTGCATGGGTGACCCGTCCGGGCTGTGAAGGAGGTACACGTCCTTCTCCACGCCGTCAAACGACGCGCAGCGTCGTCTGCTACGCGTTGGGCGGCCCGTACGCCATGCTGCACTATTCCGGCACCTCCTTTTCGGCGAGTGCACGGCGACCGAGAACTAGTGCCGAGGTGGGCCTGCACTGTACTTGCACCTTGGCAAAACGAGGAAGGAAGTGCAGAGGGCGCGCGCGGCACCGGCAAAACGAGGACGACGGTGCTGCACCCCTTGAACTGGTGCAGCTAGTGCAGCCAAATCGAAGAGACCATTAATTAAAGCGGTACTGACACCATATTTTGGTGTTAATATTATTACACAGTTCGCTTCCTTTACTGAACGAATACCCTGACTGAAATGTGAGAGGCCTGCGACGCGTGGACATACTTCAATTTAATAAGATTTATCGTTCCGATTGAACAGCACGCGCAGCGGTGCGCAGCAAATGGACATCAGGGTGACCTCACTCCGGGAGGGGGGAAATGTGGCGACGTAGCCATCTGCCTCCAACGCTCGTCAGAAACTCGTGACGAAACTTCACGTCCGCGGCCCAGCGAGCGTCAATAGGCCTCCTGCGCTGCCCAGGGGGCGCTGCGCAAGCGGCTTCCGGGGCAGTACTTCCGGGTAGTACAAAGCTGCGGGGGTCCCATAGGATCCCGTGTTGACAGAAGCAAAATGAGCTCGACGCTCCCGATTATTTTGCGACGTGGTCACCAGCTCATCCCCGACGCGTCCGATCTATTTCAGCGATCAATTTGGCATTAGGGGAACAAGCTTTGCAGCGCTAAACACGTTTACAGCGCCGACGAAAGTGCCGGGCCCGTGACGGCGTCTGCTACTCACAGGTTCACCGATCGATGGTCGTACGAAGTGAAATTTTATGTGAAATTTCTAGTTTAAACTAATACTCTAGGTGACAAAGACTTCTCAAAAACAGCCGACCAAAAAAGAAGAGTGACGCAATCGGCGATGATCGCGCTTTAAAAAGCCAGCCAGTCCGGCGGACCGCAGGCTCGCCTGCTGCGGTGCGCCGCTCTTTTGCGTACCTGCACACTATGCGTGCGCTTTCATTAAACAGTGCTCGTTTGCGTCGCCGTTACGAATACATGGTGCAGCGTTAGCTTGCCGTTTTGTTGCGTGTCTCAGTGACAAAATGCCGCGACCGTCCGAAGCGTGAAATCTGTTATGCGATTCCGAAATTAGTGGCCGTAAAACTAAGTTGTCGGGCGAACTAAGAGGCCGCTCGCTTTCCTTGTTTGCTCTCACTTTACTTAATTACGCTCTTGCAGCATACATTCCCAGTGCGCACTTAAAAGCCTAGAATGAGGGTCAGCAACGGCCGAGTTCCATGCAGCCGACACGGCGGAGGGCTGGACGGCAAATGGGAAGGGAGGGGGGGGGGAGGGGAGGAGGGGGCCTTTCAATGCAAAGAGAAAAAATTCTGCGAATTTCTAATAATATTTGACAATAATCTGGCGAAGTGTGAAAATGGGGGGGGGGGGGGCAATTCAACTGGAGGACGCCAATTCTCTGTTCTTGTCTCGCTGTCTAACTCCATTTGAAGAAAAAACTGGCGTGTCGGCGTTCAGATTCGACGACCCCTGCACTAGAAAACCAACACAGTCAGTGATGATAGTATATAAATATTCGGGGCCCCGCGCCGTGTATGCGGCTGTGTTATGTTATGCTCTGTTATGTGATGTTATAAAAGTACACATCTCTGCAGGCAGCGGGCGTGTGATTTGGTGCGTGTTTTGCGTGCTTTACTAGCGCCTAATTTATTGATTATTTAATTGGCGCTATACATGTACCCTGCCGTTCGTAAATCGTGCGGCGTAAAACGTTACGCAAGAATCATTTAGTTTGCGAAAATACGAAACAAAATTTCCACTCGTTTCAAAGGCGGTGCCAGGCCAGCAGTGTCAGCTGAGTCGGCTGCGCAATTCTTGCGTTCGCTTGCATGCTCCCGATGAAGCAACATTTTGCAGTTACCTCAGGATGAAGGATGAGCAGCGTTCCGGGTTTATGCTACTCGTGAGCTTTCCTATGTCGATCGCACGCAAGAATAAAAAACTGTAACGGTCGTAAAACAGTTAAACCACCTGACCTGGCGATACTGTCCCACACCGCGACAACCGCGACAGCTCGCTCAAAAGAAAGCCGACAAATCGGCTTCTTTTAGCGGATATTATTTTGTTTAGTCTCTGCAGCTACTTTAAGGGCTATTTCATACAGTATGCAGTCATTTAAACACGCCACAAAGCGCCACAACCAACTTTCACTCTGGCTTGTAATTGAAAACACACGGAGGGCGGCGAGGGTCGTCTGCTTTTGTACTACCCAGAGGCGTCGGCCGCTAGGGGCGCTGCATGTCCCCAAAACTCCAGCGCAGGAGGCCTATTGGGCGCTGACGCGTTCACGAAGTGATACATGTAGCCAGAGCTATAGGCATAACCGCTGCGCCACGAAAGGCACTCGTGCCAAAAACAGTTCCACACGCGGGAAGGGAGCCAATAATAGGGCCCCGAATCGGAACAGAAGCCCCTATCAGGTCTTTTATTGAAGGCGGTCATCAAATTTCCGTCGCAATGCTAGGCCTAACGCATTCAGGCAGCTCATCCGCACAGCTCCGGCGACGGAGCGGGCGGAACAACACCTGCTCCGGCCTTTGCAGTGTTTGACGTCCACACAAAACGGTGAGGTCATTCCGTGGTTCTGTCACACGCGCCCTCCCCGCTGGGGGCGCGGGAAACCAAAACGGACGATTTTTCAGGCCGTTAAATGTAATTAATTATCGTGCGCTCAAGTATTTAAAGCGCTGTTTCGGGTTTCCTAGATGTAGGTAAGAGCATTCAGGCTTCACTTCAGTGTAGCCATTGCCACAAATAATGGTAGAAAGGCCCAAAATAGTTTTGAAGAATAAATGTCAGAACACCAACGAGGGGAAACAGAAATCGCCAACTCGTGTAAAGAAATTTCCTACTAGACAGGCCACAAGATTACAAAAGGTGTGCGATGCGATCACCACACCTTAGAGGATATATAGTGGCACTATCCCAGTCAACTTGTATGATAGGCCAGCTGATGATGCAGGGAATTAGCACTTCACTGGAGTACGAGGAGGGTGATGTGGATGCCGCAGGTACAGCAAACAGTACCAAGAGTGCTTACAACCATCTGGCTGACACACAGTGGAGATGTTGCCGCAAGAATGCACCTGCATGGACTTCAGTGTAATAAAATTCCCTGTAAACATTTCTGCACTGTCTTTAGGCTCGGTGACACATTCCTTCAGCGCCCTGTAACTTACAACAATGGACCTTTTGTATCCGTGACATGCGCGCCCGACTCTGATGTAGGAAAAATGACACGGGGCCACACTGAAGCACAACCAGAGTCTCACGAAGTTACAACTACACTACTAACACCTCAAAGCTCATCAGCTTGATCCGTACGTTCACAGAAAAATTTGTTTTGTCTACTACTGCACAGGCCCGTTAGCTCTGTACTATGCTAATTAGAGGCTTGAGGAGGCCTGTGCCATTTTGAGTGAGCCAATTCCTTTGTGCAGCGGACTGCCGCTCAGAAGTTCCGCAACCAAAGCCGCTCAGGCCAAAGGCCCTGGCCTTTGCCAAGAAAAACCGTCAGGGCATGAGGATACACCTTCCTTATGACACCGAACAAAATGCACTGCATTTCGAACGGTGCTAAAACGACAAGGCACAGAAAGAAGGACAACGCAGGTGCTTCTTAGTGTTGCTCAAGATGCAACCCAATTAGCTCAGCCAATTAATTTCATTTCATTTCATTTATTTTACTCTCAGGCCCGAAGACGTGCTGGAATACTTTCAGGGGCCATGAGCAAATGTTAACCCCTCTTGGTCCAGCCACGTGCCGAATGAGATTGCAGAAGTTGCGACAACGCACTTGAAAGATGTAAGCGCTGGCACCACAGGCGCATCACGGCTGCCACAAGAGGGGATCCAAGAATATGGAGAAATTTTTTAAAGCAAAGTTTTATACCTCCACCAGCCAACGGTTCCTCCACCTGCTGAGCAAATGCCGAGAACAGGTGGCAAGAGAATTAATTTAGCCCGTCGTCATTGGAAAGCATGGTGAACAGTGTGTGAGTGAACCATCCATATCTTTGTATGAAAATGAGTATGAATTTTTAAATCGTTATTTCTTGTGATAAAGATGGTGACATGCGTGCGCATGTACTGGTGTGGGTATATTAGC
Source organism: Haemaphysalis longicornis (assembly GCF_048455015.1). Taxonomy (NCBI): domain Eukaryota; kingdom Metazoa; phylum Arthropoda; class Arachnida; order Ixodida; family Ixodidae; genus Haemaphysalis; species Haemaphysalis longicornis. Next base: position 166,604,860 of record NW_027526422.1, read on the forward strand.
ATGCTCCATTTTCCAATATACTAGTTGCGAGTCTGCGCCCGTCCTGTCTCTTCTCTTCCTTGTCCCGTCCGTATGCGCAGTTTTAAGTATAAGTAGCGATTTTGTCTTTTATTTCAACACTCTACTGACGATATTGTACGTAAACAAACCACCGAGTACTGTTTTTAACAAGCAAGTAGTGTTTTTAGCACACGGGAAAATGGGTATTAAGCATAACAGCGTACTGCTGGAGCAAGCTTCGCATGACTTCGCACGTGAGAAAGGGTTACAAAAAAAATTGAAGCGGTGCCTTAGCGCATCACCAAGCCCGCATATACACGGGGGGCGCGAACGGCCGGTTCCACCGTGAATTCCTGAGCATCGAGTTTGGCCACGGCTGTCGCGTCTGCGATAGGCTGTGGCTTGACACCAACTTGCCTACGTTGGGATCCGTTAACGACTACGAGAAGCGGAAGATTGCGATGCAAGTTGTACGCGAGTCATCTCCCTCCGAGTCCGACTCCGAAAAAATGATCATTTTCAAGACGTACCGGGATCCGCTGCTTCAAAACGAACTTCCTCAGTTTAGCACGACGACCTAGCTCCCCCCCCCCCCCCCCCCCCTCTTGCTGAGATCCGCTGTCAGTGTGGGGCACCGACTGGCTAAACTTGGCCTCCCCCCCAACTGGCTAAACTTGGCTAAACTTCACCAAACTTGGCTAAACTTGCCCCCCCCCCCCCCCTCCCTTCAGAACATGGCCTAGCCTAGCAATAACATCGCCAAACCTAACAAAACTTAGCAAAACCGGAACAGGCTAGGTTGGCCCCCAGCTCCGCTGTTTTTCCGGCCTTGCACCACTAGTACAAGCTGCGCCATTTTTTATATGAATGATGCATGTATTATCACTTTTACTTTTATTGGGGCTTTATAAGGTAGTGTGCTTCGTTTTGTTTCGAGTTATTTATGCACATTTATGAGCTAATGGGGGAGCGTGATGTCCAGTTCCGGTGCGGACAACCATTTTCGGATGGGGAAAAAGGCCGTCGCAGCTGGCACCACCAATGGTGTTCTGAAATGAGGACACCGCTCTGCTAGTTAGCTACATAATACGGGACCTTCATTCTCTCTTCAATTGGGAAATTGGGGTAGTGGAGCCGAGACTGAACTAGACGTTAGTTGCTGCAAGATTTTTTCTCTTATTAGGAGAGTGTGTGTGTGTGTGTGTGTGTGTGGGGGGGGGGGGTTATGCACTACTTACGCAAACACAGCAAGATGGCTTTCTCGCGCTGTAAAGACACTGTTGCAGCGTCAGCGAATTAGGTTGCAGCGTTACCCAGCTACTTCGTCGTTTTCTGTGAGGACTATTGTCGAAGCCATTTCATCTTCAACCCGCCGCGGTGGCTCAGTGGCTAAGGCGTTGCGCTGCTGAGCACGAGGTCGCGGGCTCGATTCGTGGTCGCGGTGGTCGCTTTTCTGATGGAGGCGAAAAGCAAAAAATGCCCGTGTGTACGAAATTTCGGCGCACGTTAAAGATCCCCAGGTGGTCAAAATTAATCCGGAGCCCTCCACTACGGCGCGCCTCATTCCCTGCGTTGCGTCGGCGCGTTAAACACTACAATCAAATCATCATCATCATTTCGTCTTCAAGCATGGAGCTAAACAATTTCTGACGCTAAAAAACTGGCCAATGTCAGAATGTGCGTGAACAAGTTTGTTGCAAAAGTTTCTTGCGGCCATTGTTCGCTATCACTCTGTGTACCACCATTGATACTCGACGAAAACACGGGGGTTAAGTTTTTGCGAATTTCTCTTCGAATCAAGCCGAATATAGGGCGACGTCGAGCAGCCGCCAGTATCCTCTGCGCCCCCTCTTTCAAGCTCGTTGGTGCGGGCCGGACGAGTCGTGTCTAGAGGGTGTTGGTTGTGCGGGGCCCCGACGGCCGACATCGCCCTTCTTCGCTCAGACGCTGTGCATGAAGGCCTTCTCCTGCTGCTTGGCTTTGGTGGCGCCCTCGCTGGGCTGCAGAAGGCGCTCCAGCGAACTGCGCTTCGGCGAGAGGCGGACCACGACGCGGTCTTCCGACACTGCAAAGGGCCTGCGCAAAGTTGAAATTGATTTTGTGACAGTTCGGGTGCGAAGTGACTCAGCCACATGAAAAATGGAGGGATCCTCACGACGATTCCGTTCATCTTAAAATAACTGTAACAGCTGTTGAGTTACTGTGGGATTTGGGTAAAATATCCACTTGGGTGCACGATGTAGCATTCGCGTCATGGGTATTCTAAAAAAAAAAAAAAAACACGCGATTGGTTGGTTTTACGGTTAATCACCACTTGGAAATTATCCGGCTGCGCCCATGCTTCCGAAAAAAAAAAGCCTGAATAACACATGCATTAGCTGCCTTCAATCAGTCCACTGTAACAATACAACATTGTTTAAAAACTGTTTTATTGACGGTATGAAATGCATTAAAAATTCAGAAATTGGTACCAGAACAACGTTTCTTGTAATCCCGTCTCATGCAAGTTTGTTTGACCAAAATACTTCTAAAAATTTGCTTAAAATTTGTTTTTGAGATATTTTAAGGAGTAATTTTTCGACGCCGAAACTGTCACGTTAGCGGCACAAGAGATATTTAATAGATTGGATAAAATATGCTTGCGCCATGTTCTTAAATTAAACTCGTTATAGGCAAAATGAGCGAAGTTTGTGATATCTGTTTCTGAGATGTAAAAGCAATTTTAAAACGGAAGAGCCGAAGCAAAGCTTACCGGCGTAAGAAAGAGGCCCGAGAGTTATTGTGCGCTTTGTGAAACATGAGATGCAATCTCGTTGAACGCTAAACCTCTAAAAAGGTTGAATTCTTTTTAAAGATGCTTGTACATAAAATAATTGCACAAAAAAAAAACAATGCGATTTCTTGTAGGGCCTATGAGGTAGAGCTGCTTATCGGCCGTAGGAAACTTCGTCTTAGGGAGTCTATGTCGCAGAGAAAACTACACGGCAGATATTTAGATATATACTATCTGGATTAGTCTGAACGGGTGAATTAGCCAGCTAAAAAGTCACACCACGGACGGGACAGGCTGCAGCAACTTTGAAAATGAGAGTAGGATTTGTTCGTGGCCTAATGGGAAGCCCCCATTTTCTTACATGTTTATGTGAAGCGCAATCTTGAGACTCAAAAACCAGTTCTATAAATTTACGTGCCTAATGTATAGTGTGGTATCTATAAGGATTCATTTAGTTTATATGTTGTCAATTCAACCTTGTTAGCAGTAAAATGTCTGAATGCCCCGACATTGTAGGCTTTAAAAATTTGTATGAGTAATGATCTGATGTACAAATCAAAGCGTTAACATACGGGCCTTGCAGATATCACGCGATATTGAAAACGTGTTTGAAGCCTTTGACGTGTCATTAGAAGTCAAATATGGAAAAATAATCGCGCCATATAGGGAGCCTCCACGCCAGGAAACGAATGTACCTACAAATTTAAGTGTAATCCCCGTGGTTTCAGCTGGGTCAATCAATCAATCAATCAATCAATAAATCAATCAATCAATCAATCAATCAATCAATCAATCAATCAATCAATCAATCAATCAATCAATCAATCAATCAGCTACTCCGATTTGTCTTCAACAGGCAAAATCACCTGCCATTCTATCCCGCAATAACACTATGAAGGAACCGTCCAGACACTACTAATTTTTCAGATGTAGCCCACGGGGGTACGTAATATGTGAGCATGGCACTCGAATGATCGATACGCATATAATTCACCGCTGACGGCTGTCGCTGCTTCAGCTGTGTCGAAAGACTTCAGCGGTCTGTGCTCAGCCTATAGCTCAAACAGTCCTGTTAACCTTACCGGGGCGCCCCCGGTCGTCGTCCGCAGTGCGCGATGCAGTAGAGCAGGTCGATGCAGCAGACGTCGGCGCAGCACTTGACGGCCAGCAGCACGAGGAAGCAGAGAAAGACGCACGCCGTGGTCAGGATCACCGACAGCAGCAGCGTCACGTCCTCGAGAGGGGCCGCCGGCTCCGGCGGCACCGGCGCCCCGAACTCCGGCACGCCCGTGGTCCACGACGTACCGTTCACCTCGGCGGTGGGGCTGCTGGGCGTCCCGTCGAAACTAGCGGGGGAGATCATCGGGGCTTAAACAACAGCTCAACTCGGCGCTCCCGAAATGCATTACGCGCGTGACGTACACGTTGTGCGGGCTTTCCGCTTGGCGATTTTATTATAGCGTGTGTTGTATATATAGGTACACGCCTGCAAACACTTCCCCCTTCGATCCGTGGACAAAGCGACAGAAGAGCAGAGAATGACGGACGGAGCGCGTTTGGAAGGGGGGGGGGGGGAGAAAAATTGAGCCCGAGCACGCGGCTCATTGGCTACGGTGTCGCCGCGTTCGCTGCCAGAAGAGCACATCATCCGGCTCCCCGACACGTACGACCAACGATTGTTCCCTTTGTAAAATAAAGTGCAAAACGAGTGCGAAGGCGAGTGTGCTCTTAAAGGGACCCTGCAGCACTTTTTTCAAGTTTTTTTTCTAAAACCTAATTTTTTCAGAACGTAGTTAACGAACATATCCAGTAAGTTAGAATAGAGGGTCACAAAATACCTCAGCCAAAAATTACTGCTCTATGCCCATCAGACAGCTTGGAAACATGCTCAAAATAATTTTTTCTCTTTCCCGAGTCATGGCGTTCTTTGAGCGCCTAATGACGTCAGTACAGCAATTTGGCGGCGATTGGCCGATTCCTTTTTTGTTGGAGAAATAAACGCATTGGATAGCCACTTTAGAAAAAGTAGAGCCCTTCCGCTCTGTGAAAACGGATGACTTGCGATGCTGCAAGCCCTCCATGGAGTGCACTAAACAAAACACGTTTGTTTGTAATTTGCGACTGAGCATACTTTCTAGCCAATTACCCGGGATTTATCCTAGCGGACAAATGCCGAGCTGTTTCTTTCCCTCCCGCGTAGTAGGCGTCTTTGTGTTTTTGTAACACGCCGACCCAATCCACTCTACCATTGAGGACACCAGACCAGACACATTGGATTGTTTGACGACCACGTTAAAACCTCACGCCAACACAATGGACATGTCAAATGCACAAAACCTATAGTAAGGGCACAAAACCTGTGGCTGCGCGTGCCTGCCTTCCCCTCTCCTCCACTCCCAACCCGTGCACGCATAAACCGGCAACCGGTCATCAGCGGATGCTTAGAAGTGAAAGACACTGTCAAGCATGTCGCTCTGGAATGCCCCTTAAACTGAACAAGTGATATTGGTGGCTATCGTAAGCGTTCGAAGCGGGTCAGTGCTGTTCAACCTAGAGGGATTCGCCGCTACTCCACCAGCTGGAACTTGAGGCAGCAGCGACGGCGGCGGCTTTTCGTTGTTTTTGCGCCCATTCAAGCTTGTGGTCGGGCTGACGCTTCTTCAGCTTCTAGTCCTCTTCCTCTGAGCGAACGACATGCGTCTGTCCAATAGCAAGTTAACACTTCGAAGTCGTCGATCTTTATTCAAGCGGACACACACACATGTGGGTGTCCCTTTCCCTGCCGAGTCGCAGGCATCTTATTGTCTGTGCAACACACCAACCCAAACTCAAACCGCTCGATTGCGGAAGACAGCTGACAGGGCGCATTGAGCCGAGGGACTCCCACCTTTAAGTTTCCCACCCCCCCCCCCCAACGTGTAGGTCATTGGTAGTGGCATTAAGCCCGGTTGTGCGTGCAGCCCCCTCCTTCCACCACCAACACGTGCATGCCTAAACTGGCAACCGGGGATGTGCTCATAATTAGGCGTGAAATACACCGGCAAAGGGAGAGAGAAAGACCTTATATGCGGCCAGACTAAGATCTATTAATTATTCTTCCTCCGAAAGAACTGTGACCAGCTGGTCGACGAGGGCCGCCGACGCGACAATGTCGCTCGGAATGGCTTTCAAGCTAAAGAAGAATTATGTTCTCACGGCGGCGTTCCAACGGGGCGAGTTGCTTTCAACCGGCAGGGACCTAACGGGAGAGGTTTAAGGTGGGAATGGCGGTCCACTCCGCTCCGACAACAAGCGGGAGTGCCACGGCGCATGCGTGCCGCGCCCCGCTCCGCTAGCCGCGGCCTCTTAGCGGACCGTCGCGGCAACTTACGCTACCGCGCGGAATTCCCACATGGCTGTCCCCCGCGAGGCGAGCGCGCTACGGCGAACACCGCTTATTCAGTTAAAACACGAGCGACAAAACCGCGAAAGCGCTTCCGAATAAGCAAAGGTGCCACACACCTCAACGAGCTTTATAACGGAAGCGAAAAACGTCGAACGAAGCACGAGCCTACTTCGATGCAGCAACGAGAAAGACAGCCTTGTCTTGGTTATTCCAACGTTGAACGGCTTTTTTAAAGATATTTAGGACCCTTATAACATGTTAGCAATCACATTATATTGAAAAAGTAAAATAAGACACAAAGCACGGTATTTTACTTTTCTCATCTTTACTTTGAGGTGAAGTTTGGTTTACAAACGCAGAGGACGCGACCAGTGACGCGAATGATTTCTCGTGGAGGGAGATACGGTTATCAGTTCGCTAAAAGACTTTCTGCTGCCGACGCTCCGGCTGTGCTGAGCGGGCCGCCGGGAGCGTAGCAGACCATCCAAAACGGCCCGCTAAAACAATCTATTCTTGGCGGCGGCGGTAGCGGGGGGGTTTGGGGCATTTTTACACGCATTTGCGCTGCTGTTGATTCTCAGCAGTCATCTGATAACGGCGCTACAGCCGCTGTCAGCCGACTGCGCAACTTGGTAAAGAGGCATCAGTGGTGGCGAGGGGAATAACTGCTGTGATAAACGTTGTGAAAGAGGGGTCGGCGGTGGCGAGGAGGAGCCTCGGAGCGGCGCCTAGTAAATCGGCTTCACCGGATTGGGGGGGGGGGGGGGGGGGGGAAGGTGAGACGTATATTGCTTCGCAGTAAAAAGCCACAAAGCAAAGCAGAAACGGAAGGCGGATAGTTCTGCTGCGACGAGCACATCACGCAGTGAGCCGCTCTGTGTTGATAACTATAGATCTGACAATACTTCCAGACGGGAAGGAAACGGCGAATGCGTTTGTCGGAAGTGTTGCACGTTACCTTTAAGCGGATTGAATGGGAATAACGGCAACGAAACGCGGATGCTTGCTAACAACAAAAAGAGCGACAAGCAGCCAATGCCGCTTGTAAAGCGAGAAGACGTGTGCACTGAGACGATTGGAACACGAAGCACGGTTGGCACGTTGTGCGAGGTGTGCGCGACACGCCGTAATTGGGGATTTTAAAGGGACTCTCTAACACTTCCGATAAATGCTTTCACAATTTCCTTACCGTCTGGAAGCACTGCGAAAGCTATAGTTATCGCACGAAGCAGCACTGCGTGATTTGCTCGTCGCAGCAGATCGCCTTCAGTTTCGGCTTTGCTTTTGTGGCTATCCTTTTAAGTGGCTATAGAATGCGTTCATTACTGCAACTAAGAGAAGAAAGCCGGCCAATAGCCGCTCCACCGCTGTAATAACGTAATTACAGTTGCCGAAGAACATCAAGACAAGGAAAGAGAGGAAAATTTTTTGAGCAATTTTCTAAGTTATCTTATGGGTATAGAGCAGTCTCGAAACTGCGAAACTGTTTACCAATATGTCGTTTCCGGCGTTTCACGAAACTAAATATAAAAGGGTAAAGGAAAGAAATCGCCGGCACCTGCAGGATTTGAACCGGTGTCTGGTAGGTCGAGGGAGTTAGAGTTAGTCGTCTTACCCACTCAGTTGCAACCATGAATTAGACACGAGAGTCGAACGGCTTACTCACTCTGCTGTAATGTAGGGAGAGGAATCACGCCACCTGCTTGAAGGCTGTCAGACGGTTTAAGTCAACAAACACACCCAGTGCTTAGAATAGGGGGTCGCAAAGTACCTCCGCTTAAAAGAAAATAAGGAAGGTCACATTAACGCGTAAGACTTGAATGTAGAGAAGCTGCACGTAACCTTCACGGCAATCAAGATGTTTTAAGTCTACAACCGCAGCCAGTTTGCTTCTTCGCTGCCGCAGCCATCTTTACTCCATCTCTGTGGCTGTAACGGTGAAGAAGCAAATCAAAGAAGCAGAACGAACGAAAGAACGAACGAACAGAACGCGAACAACTAGGCGGCGGCCGCAGGTGCAACGGGCACCCTATCACGAGTTCTGTGTCCTTTAAGATTTAGAGAAACGTCGACAACAGTGTTGCAGGGTCCTTTTAAAGCCGGAACATGGCATATGCGTCGGGCCAAGCCTCAAGTTCGCGTGAAAAGGGATGAGATGCTCAGGCGTTCTGAGAGACCAGCCAATGGATCTGCCAACAGATCTTCCATTAATTTTATTACCAAGGGAACCAACATTTCGCTGCAGAATTTTGAAACAAAACCCCTCCCCTCTCTCTTCCACGAAAAGAAATTGGCCCCCGGCATTGCGCTACCCGAATTTGTATATACTTTAAAGTTTATTTTACCGTAGTTCACTGATTGCGCGATTGTGCGATGCTAAGCTCCAGGGTGTTGCAATTTTTACGATTCCAGGAAGTTTTTATCAAGAGCAAACTCGTAGCTGAAAGTGGACCCACATTTACCACAACTAAGTTTTTTTTTGTTCACTGCTACGGCTATTGTACTAATCGCTACAGTACTTGTTTTACCACAAAATTTAGGACATTTTAATTTTCGGCGATTATCCGAGCCCCTCTCTTTGTCTGCCAGCATACCGTCGCTACGCGTGAATCATTTAGCACTTTCTAGCTCACCTCAATGCGCGGTTGGCACACTCTACCCTGTACAACATGCACGAACCACCACAACAGAATAGAGGCTACACATTTTTTGTTTGCTTGCAGGTATATGTGCACGCGTTCTCTCAGAGTTCCCTTCCAAGCTCCTAGATTTGGAAGGGTAGAAGTCTAGCTATACCTTTATGGAGCCGTTTAAAAACATGCGGTTCTATTGCATAGAACCTCGGTCTCGTGGTCTCAATTCCATAGAACAGCTAACTGGCGGTCCAGCATCAAGCAAGCACCTGTTCGCGAGCGTGTTCAACTCACCCGACCGTAGTGTTGTGGTGAAGTGGGAGCCACTGCTTAGCCGGCGGCTCGATGTCTCCCGAGTGGAGGTGTACCGAGAGGAACACCTTGAAGAGCCGCGACAGCGTCTCGCGATCCACGGCCACCAGGGTGGCGCCGTCGCTGGCGTTGCCGCTGGCGTTCAGCAGCGCCGCCATCGGTGTGCGTCACCCCAGCTGCGTGGACCCCGCTCCCGCACCGGGCGCGCGCTGAAGAAACCGGCACAAGCGCACCGTCAGTCCTGGTTGTGCCGAGCCAAGCCGCATCTTGCGAAACCTTTACACTGCGTCACACGTACAGCTTCACCCTTTCTCTCAGGGGGATCCGCAGATATGTCCTCAAGGGCTGTTCTCAACAGGGTCAGGCCTTTTTGAGGGGCCATGAAGAGAAACACGTGGGACTCATTAAAACGACTGCTTTGTCGCGAAATAATGATGCTGATTTTATAACAAACTTGTAACAAATAAACTAGATGTTGAAGAAAACAGATGATGCAGTGGCTACTCCTCTGCCAATTTTTGTGGCGATTTCTTTATAACGTGACGGAATATTGTTGGTGCGATTGTCAGCCGCTGACCAAAGCCACGGCCAAGAAACATGACGGGAGGTTGTAGTTTGGGGGGGGGGTGAGGGGGGCTCTAGTTTCGTTGATGATATCACTTGAATGCGAACGCGCGGTTAAAACGCTGATAACTATGCTTTTATCCTGCTCATACTACGTCACTTGCAACCTTATTACGTCACCGTATGGCGAAACTTGAACGTTTTTCATTTTTTTGCGTTTTCTCGGTTAAGGAACGTCTTTCGTGGCCGGGATGAGGTTTAGTTATTTATATTTTTAAGAACATACTGCAGGCCATGTACGACCAAAGCAGGAGGGGCATAAGGTGGTTACAATATCAATGACACAATAATACAAACAGCAAAAGCAGAAACAGCGAAAGTAAGTATAGAACACTGTTCACCGGGAACAGCTAAACATTTGGTTGTAATAAACCAAACGAGTTAAGAAAATTTTGTGGTGTATTGTTTCAATCATTAATTGTGCGGGATAACAATTGAAACAGATTGGTTGAAGCGAACATTGGGGTTAAGGAGAGAGAATGGGAATGACGAGTACGGCGAGTAGCAAGGGGTTTCAAGAAGGGACTCCAGTCCAAAGAAAGTTTCTAGTGATAAAATAAATACAATTTAACGTGAGTGAGCAACCAAAGGTTACTTATTACAAATTTAACACAGTTGTATTTTGTCTTGACGGTCCCTTTCAACTTCGGATCGGGGTAAATAAGAGCGAAGTCATTCGGCTGGAACTAGTGCGCGGACCACACGCCACCCGACCGCTGCTAGCGGCTATCATTGGTGGCGTAGCCCATTCGGGAATTTGGCACGTCTCCATGTTCCCACTGAAAGAATGATTTTCAAAGCGTATACCAGAACATCAGCCCCTAAATGGGGATCGACTGCAGCCTCCAAGTCTAGTTCTAGAGTGTTTCCAAAGCACGTGACAAAGGATGAGCCGAGGTGACGAATGTTGGCTAGCATGATAACAGAGACCTTTATTTGTGTAATGGCCGCAGTGGTCTTGTTTTCGTGTTCAGGCAGTTCAGGCGATGCGGGGGTCAAACCCAGCCATTCATAAGGCAGAGGTTCCGCACTTCGGAGCTCGTAGGGATCAGCTGGAGATGCGAAATTCGTACTGATGCAGCCAGATGATAGAGACACCTACCTGCTTATGTGCGCTATTCTGGTGGTAGGCTAGATGTTTGAGCCTACCACAAGCCGTACCACAAGTTTGAACGTACCTGAAGAGAGGAGGCTAAGCTTGGAGAGCATTTAGGGGGCACACAAAGGGCTGAACGGCCGAGGGGAGACTCAACAAAGACATTGCCAAACGGTGCGCCATCTTGTTTCCCAAGAGTCCATAAGTCTTTACCGTCGGCGCTTTCCCAAGGATCAGCGGAAGTCCTGCCGCTGCCGACTTGCGTCATGATGTGGAGAAAGGTAGGAGGCGCGGGGAGCGATAAGTGACAGGCCTGAGCGTCCACCGACTCTGAGTGGATGATGGCTTGGCTTACAGGGGCGGAACCTTGTAGTGGCGGTGTCTTGTAGCACTCGGCTCCCTTTGTTTAGCTCAGATGACCCCCGTTTCCGTATTGTATCAAACACACGAGGGGCTCCAGGGACCGGTAGGATACTGCAGATGTATGCAACTGACTCGAATTGTGAGGCGGCGCTTCGTCGTACGATTAGGGACTGCCCGCGAAGGGGTCTTCTTTGGATACGATTTAGGGAACAGCTGAGTGAGACTTGTGGTGGCCTAGATGCTTACTTCTGGTACTATATGGCGTTGACTGGTTGGACCTAGTGCGCAAGATCACAGTTTAGTAATTCATTTTTATTAGCACCTTGACTCCACCCACATTGCACGCACAAAGCCACTTCGAAGCAACTAGTTAGGGGCCAATTCGTGTGGTAACGCGTGAGTAAACGGGGCAGGGCTCATGCCCCGCACGCGGGGTATTGCTGCTTGTTGAAATACTCTAGGACGTACCGGCGAGGTGAATTGTGTGAGAAAAGCCCGAAAGAGGTACAGGGTGAAGACACCTGGCATGTTGACAAGCGCTGGTCTCGAAGGCCCCGTCCGTGGGCGCCGTCGGTAACACTAATCTCGCAAGTCTAACGCTGGATGTTCGCGCACTAGTTTCGCGATTTCGATAAAAAAAGTATAATGCAGTTACTCTCAGTGATAGGAATACCCGCACAGCAGACGCAACAGTCTGTTTCCCTCCACATGTTATTGTGACGAGGTATACTATTGGCAGGGGCATGTTAGAACCTCTGAAGAACCTCTGCAGAAGCTCTCCCCCTGGCAGTAAGTGATGGGGACGTATGTTCGGTTACAAGCAAAACGACACACACCCGTATGCACAAATTAGCGCGCTTTCAAGGTTATTTCTGCGTGGGCCCTTGAGAACAACGTTCCCGATGTTCAGTTTTTAAATTAAATTACTTTTTAAATTATTTTCGCGTGTGATCGTATAGTCGGTGAGAACACGCACCGAATGGTATTTTGCAGACTTGAGGCGTTAATTTCTCCATATCGTGCGTATGTCAGAAATCAGCGCAAAACAACTACTACGGCTACACAATCTCGTGACCTGGACCCATTACAACCTAACTGAAAGCGGAAAAAGTGAGCTGCAAGTGTTACACCTCATCGGTTCTCATCTGATTACTTCCTGAATACAATTAAACACAACTAAAATGAGTGTAAACAGTGACAAAGATGATGTACAAAGTAATGTTTCGCGATTTACCACGATAGGACCCCTGTAAAAATACGTTCGTTGTATTTTTTGTAAGCACACCTGCATACAACTTGTGCTGTCTACATCTCACAAACATGCACCGGTTAAGAGTGGTAGGAACTGAGGGCACAGCAATGCCAATGCCCACTTACCAGGTGGGTCAGATGACCATGGGTACCCACGGTGCGTACTGCGCGAAGGGTCGAGATCTACCGACGCCCTGCTGCACCCGCACGACTTCACCGGCGGGGCCCCCTCTCATGCGCGCCAGTACACCGCGGTGGCCCGATTTCCTCACTTCGTAGGGTCATATCCGGCGGGGGATTTGCCAATAAACTTCGTGTAGTATCGTGGTGTCCCGGTATGAGTGTTTTTATTATCCGCCACCAGCGGACAGCTGCTATGTCGACGGTACCCGGAGGAATAAAAGCTAGTCTTCAGTTGTTCTCAAACATGACCGGGGCGTCCATCTCTTGTCTGGCTCTTCGGGGCCGTCACAGCCGTCGCTACACGGCGATTTCATGGTCGGTGAGTCAGGACTCAAAAGATGTAACATCTGCACAAAGCAAAATAAGGCTTGCGCAGAAACACAGCCAAGCCGAAAGCTGCTTTGCTAAACTCTGAAGAGCACAAGCACAGGCAGATCCTTTTTCTTGGTCGCCACAAATACACCGATGGACGGCTACCATCACATGGCGCCGTCGCTAGTCACGATGGGCAAATGCGTACTCGAGACGCCAGCGTCTTCTTGTCCTACAGCTGGCGGGTGTGCCTTCCCACTGTTCAGCGGAAAGGGTGGGATTTGAGATGAGGAACGGAGTAGTTGTACCAGTCAATACCTTTTAGAGGGTGTTGGGCATACGTACGATCCCATTTCGGGAAGGGCAGGTCGTTTCCGTCAGAAAAGAAAATGGGAAATAGAAAGCAGAAATAGCAAAAAAAAACTAAAAATAAATACCAAAGGTTGAATTAAGCAATTTATAAAAAATAAGTAATGTTTTGGTATCATGCAGCACGTTACAAAATATTCGGACTGTTTTGTTTGTTTTTTCTCCAGTGAAATTGCGAAAATGGTTGATTGTTGTGTTGAGACCATACATCATAGCCGCGTATGGTTGGGGCGTAGCTCGAGACGCAAAAAATAATTATCGGCAGTCTTTATTATAGATAGGCAGCAGTGCTGTAGCCAGAACTATTTTTCGGGGGCTGCTATACATCACATGCCTCCTTCGCTGTAATGTCTACATAAAAATAGAGTGCACACAGGACTCCCACGAACCGTTTTTTAAACAAATCGACACTGTTCTTCTCTAACGTTTTTTTTTTTCGTTTTAATATACCCATTTTTAGAATAAATAGCATGAGCGAAATGAATGAAGGGATGGGAGAGGGGGGGATGCAGCCCTCAGGAAATTTCCGGAACTACGGGTAGCGCAACGCTCTCTGCTCGCACCCGAGGATGCGACGATGGCGCTGGTGAAAATTCTTGAATGTCCGGGAAGAGAGGCTTCCCGCAGAAACACTGCGCGCATTCCACCACTGCTACACGAACACGAACACCGACACCTGCTTCGGGGGCCGCACGGGTGGACCTTGGTCGTGAATTTCTGGCCGGTATGCCTGTTTGAACGGAAACGTTGTCGCCTACTGAGAAAGAAACGCGACAGTCCGCGTTTTCAGTCACAACAACGGCACGCTCGCATTCTGCCGCCGGAGCAGTTGCCATTTTGAAAGCTGCTTCTCGCCGTGCCGAGAACTCGCGAGAGCGGCCGGAGCGTCCCGCAAACGCCCCATACCGTTGCATGGGTAGCAACCCATCGTCGGGGCGGATGCGTAGCGTACTGCGCATGCGCAGTAGCAACCCGCATCTCCGGGGCGTGCGCTCACCTGTAGCCTACGCCCAACTAAATCGGTCTACTGACATCTTCCGCTACCCATGCACCCCACCTCCCCTAACGTTGGTGCCTTACGGAACATTACAAGCTCGTCGTTATTAACTAAAGTTATTTATAATCAGAAAACCTGCTCGCTTGAGACAAATATGGCGTGCCATGTTAGGTGCGTCGAGGTCTGCAGCAGCTAAAGCAACAGGACAAGTGCAGAGGCAGTATTTTAATACACGGAAACTTAACATTTTAGCAGAAGCAAAAACACCCTGTTTTTTTGGTTGGGGGGGAGGGGAGGAGAGTTAGGTTCTCGATGCCTTCCTTAGCTAAACCGATGGTTTGTAGAGTCTTTGTGAAAATTTTGTGGGCCAAGCCGGAAACGCGCAGGCTGCCAAAAATTCAATGTACAAGATTACGTCCCGAGCAAGGCTGGAACTTTGTATGCAGGAAAGCTTGAGAAAACGCCTTTCATTCTTACTGCCTTAAAATATATTAGGCAGGCCTTTATACAGCTGTTGCAGGGAATTTACTACGAAAGCAAGGTGCAAATTACCTGGGAGGACCTAAAGTACACCGAACAGGCAGCCACAAATAGAGGTGTAATGCAGGGTTGTCCCCTGTCGCCATTGCTGTTCATGCTGTACATGGCACGACTAGAAAGTAAGCTGAAAACAGTAAAATAAGGTTCAATCTGTGTTATAGCCGCAAAGGACAGGAAGTGGAACAACATATCCCTAGACTGATCTCTGCGGATGACATGGTGTTACTAGCAGATAGCGAACAGTGCCCGCAACAGCTCACAGATATATTCGGGGAAGAAGCCACTGAACTAGGTTTGAGTTTAGTACAGCAAAGTAGGGAGTTCTGGTTTTTAATGACGACGCCCGTAACGGATCGGTATTCGTTCAACAAGCAACGACGCCGTGGGTAACGAAATACAAATATCTGGGCATATGGATAAACGAAGGCCAGTCGTATCTAACTCATGGAATGAAAGGCAAAAGAAACCAAAGAAAAGAAAAAAAAGTACGGATCACTATGGGGATATAACAAATATGAAGTAGCGAGAGGGATCTGGAAGTGTGTAATGGTACCGGCGCTCAATTTTTCAAACGCTTAGTGTGTCAAATCATAGATTCAATCAGGGGTAGAAGTAAATCAGAGGGCGGTAGGACAATCGGCATTAAGGGTACAAAGTAAAACAACAAATGAGGCAGTGCAGAGAGACATGGGATGGGCCTCCTTTGCAGTGAGAGAAGCCCAGAGGAAGGTGTGTTTTGAAGAATGACTTAACAATATTGATGACCAGAAATGGGTGACCAAACAGTTACGGCATCTTTATATGAAGAGCGTGGACACACAGTGGAGGAAAAGAACCCGAAGGCTCAGGACAAGAACCTGGAAAAGCAGGGGAAACGACCAAGGTCATTAAAATGGAGTGAAAGAATCACAGACAACGACCTGGAAAAAGAGGATGGACGCAAAGTCCTTAGATATATACAGAGTCGGGCAACGGTAGATCACGAGGGAAAAGCTTTTTGATAGTACTAAAGACAGTGTATTGCTTTTTGAAGCCTAGGCGGGTTGCTTGCGGACAAAAACGCTTACCCGCTAGCCGGTACAGGAAGAACTGTGCGCAGGTTGCCGCAGCGAGCCAGAAACCATGCGACATATTGTAACGGAGTGCAAATGTATGCGTCCAGTCCTCAGTGAGGAAGACATCCAGCTTCCGGAAGCCCTTGGCTTTAGCGTTAACAAAAAAGTGAATTGAACAGCACTAGAGGTTGGTAGGAGGAGGTTAGAATGTTGGTAGGAAAAGAGCAGAGAACAATCTGGGAAGACATGCGAATATAGAAATCAGACTAGCACAAAAAGTCCATAAAGCTTTTTTGGCGAGGTGATTGTACAGTAACGTTACGACTAAGGTCGCTGTGCAACGCCGCCCCGTTACAAAGGGGAAGCCGATAAGCATAATTATTATTATTATTATCATCATCATCATCATCATCAAGTCCCGTTCCTGCACTGTTCAGGAAATGTAACATGGTTCGGCGCAAACTACAACTGAAAGGGATATTTATTACAGTCGGTTTATTTTATGGGACATTGGATTTATTGTGAAAAGGGTTTGGCTTCTTTATCAGTCCGTCGATTTTACGGCGATGTCTTGTTTTTGCGTCCCTTTTCGACTACAGTCATAGTGGCCAGCGTCGCACGCGAAGAGAGCTCAAAACACGAAGTAGAAGAGTCACCGCAACCGCTCCTTAAAAAACAGCTTCTTGCCAAAGCCCAGTCGTCGCTTAGCGCCGACCTGGCCGTTAGCATGGAAAGGTCACTGCCTGAGATAGGCTCAGACAACTCTTCGATGGTAGCGAGCGATGTTTTTCGGCCGTGTCTTCCAGGCAGTGGCATCCGGCCCTTGAACTTTCTAGCTTGGCTCCAGGAGAAGCCCGAACCCGGAAATGCCTCGTCCACGACTGGCCTGGCCACACATGTTTCCGGGGGGCTCAATTCCTTTGCGACCAGCACCCGAGAACGAGACACCAACCCGGGGAGGAGAGCAGTTTTGTTTTCAATAGCCTTGGAACACCTCATACTGAAGCTTCTTGACGTAAAGAACCTGGAGGTCCGAGTGCCCGCCGGATACCACCCGGAACTGGTGGAACTCAGGGGAGCAGTGTCGACGTAACTTGACATTGACGTGCCTTCACCGTCAATGTAAAAACTATCTTCTTGTTCGTGGGGATTTTTCTTACGTCTCTGTGTCAAACGACAGGCGAGAATGGTGAACACACAGCCCAGGGCTTCTTGGAGAGGCCGATAGCGACGTTTAGTTTGGTCAACTCTTGAAAAGGAGTGTTGTCCAGACAAATAGGAAGCGTTGGCGTTATCTGCAAACAGCTTCTCGCGTGATGTTTCGCGCTTCTTATTGGCCCGATCGCGACCGGTGTCAACGTCATTCGCTGGATGCGTCGATTTTCCCAAGGTGAAAAAGTGATGGGAAGATACTAGCAAAGGTGGAAGAACTGCGACTGAAAGTGCGACCGTCGCTGCGAGCGAGAGGGTAAAGGCAAGGTGGTTTTCTAGGATCCTCCCGCAGAAGTTGTTTATTGCGCTAGTTAGTATGTCGTAAAGTGGTGTGCAGTTTCCAGCAGTCACTTGGTTTGCCATTGGGCTCAAAGCAAGATTCGGTATCCGCAATGCCCTCAGTGCGTTCTTGTCGCGTACGTACGACAGAATTGTGGTGTTGTATGTTCCCAAGGCAGGAATTGGTGCTCCACGTCCTGTGCACTTGGTAAGAACGACTTTTGGCGTGAGTGACGCAAAGAAAGGTCCTCGTCCGGAGGGCGGCCAGCTCACCTCGAGGAGCCTGTCAAGGCGCGTACGCGCACAAAAGTAACATTTTCCGATCACTCCCGTCGACGTTAGCACCACCATGAGGGCAGTTGCGAGCACGTTGAAGAATATGAGGAGCCCCGTGGCAGCCAGCAAAATTATGCCTGGGTATATGTACGCCCTTGATGTCCTTCCGTACGGTTTGATACAGTTGCGGACACCAGACGTTACGCCGAATGCGAGCAACGCTATGACGACGCACAATGGGACCATAGCAATGGGAACAGCCGCCAATTCGATGGTCCTTATTGTGCCCCAAAGCTCGGTGCGCCGCTCCATAGCGTAAATATTGGTTCGTAGCTGATCGATACTCGCTAAGGTACGGCGAAGGTGAGACTCGACATTCTCTCGCATCAGTTTGGTTGCGTCGGGAGACATTGTACCAAAAAAGAGCGTCCTGGCAAAGATGTTTGCGCAGCGGCGCACCTCGGTCGGGCCTTGGTCGAGTTGCGCGACTTGGCAATTGTTAGGACTCATGCGGGCCAGTGTCTCGTTTGGCATAGCCGCCAGGATGAAGTACTTAGCGCTTTGTGATACGGCGGGGTCGACCCCGGTGAGCTCCGACAGTAGCTCGCCGATGGTCTGCTCTACGTAGCGACGCAGCCCAGCCAGCGCCAGCTCCAAGACACCGGGAAGGCGGCGAATGGCGTCGGCCAGGGCACCGTGCGAGGTCATCATCATGGTCAGGAAGACGAATGCCAGGATCGTGTACAGCCCGGGTGGCAGGCAGGAAAGAGCGCAGTGCCTGGGTGTTGCGGTTCCCTTGAGGAATGGCATGCGGCCGCCGTTGAGGCAGGCGACCGTGGCGAGCGGAACTGTAGCTCCGAGCGTGGCCACGACTACCAGCAAGAGGCCGACCAGGAAAGCGCGCAGCCTGGGGTGCCTCTGGTACATGACGTCCAGGACGTCGACGAGTCCTGTGCACGACGCCAGGTCGTCGAAGAAGTCGCTCGCTGTGCCGTAGTAGCGGTCTTCTCCGGCTTTCCCGCCCAGGAATCTAGCGGTGCGGATGGCGACGGCATCCCAGGCGGGAAACGGACCTTGCGGCAGTGCGGGCAGTTCTTCCGCCGCATCCTCCGTTGTTGAAGTTTCGGCCATCGAAAGAGGCCAGGCCGCCACCTCAAATTGCGAAGAGAAGGTGAGGGCTAACCACAGCGCGATGTTGAAGCAGCGATGTTCAGTCATGGCGGTTGTTGTTGTTGTTGTTGTTGTTGCGCCTTTAGGTATGGCACATACCCAATCAGGGGATCGGCCAATCAACAGAGGATGGTTAAAATGAATGGAATTCTTTTCTAATCACGCGACTTTTAGGAAAGATAATTTAGACCGGTTTGAAAAATTTTTGAGGAAAAAGGCCAAAAAAAAAAAAAACCCTGAAAAATCATGCATGCTTCTTCTTTGTCATCTTCACGTAGCCATTGGCACGTGAATTTCAGAGCAGAAGCGGTAGCACTTTCATGGGTTGCGTGTATGGTACTATAAATTTAGCAACACAACGTATTCAGCACCATTCGGCTTTCAAAAAACTACTGCAATGCTAAGCGCTCTGCAGTAAAAAAATTAAAACATCTGGATGACTCTGGTGGTAAATGCGAAGGAGCGCAAACTAATATTTAGTTAACCAGGCGTATACATCTGATGGTCATGATGCCTCGACAAATGTGCATGCCTAATCAGACAATGACGTACCAGGGGTGCCAAGGGGGCAGTCGCGCGATTTTGTGTTCCTACAAGCCAGGCACTTCCGGCAAATGCAAAACGTTGATTAATTAATGTTAATTAAACGTTAATAGTCCATTTGCTGTCCCGCATGCTTTATCTTACAGCAACTTGCACTACGGTATAACAGTGTACGCTCAGTGTTCATTTCGTTGAGAAATAGAATTGACGGAATTCTGGGATCTATTTTAAAGAGTGTAGCGTACGATATATTCCGCTATGAAAATAAGGCTGACTACTTTAGAGTGCTATCTTTACTAAATTTTGATCAATTAGTAATGAATTCTGTCATAAGGAAACATTTCTGGACTACAACATTCGAGGAGCCATACCGGTTCGGTGCTTACGACCGAAAGACCTATACTGTATTCCTCAATGCTCAACTATAGGTACGGTAGAAGAATGCGTCATTACTACGTTCCTTTCTACTTTAATAGATTGCCTCCCAGTATTTTTTCTGTAAAAACTGAGTGCGCATTAAAAGTATTACGTCATGCAAACAAATCATTTGCATTTTAGGGTCTTACCGAAAATGTGTTCATCGGTTCAAACGCCTTCAGCCTTCAAAGCACTGCTATATACTTTTCTGTACAGTCACTATTGACCTTTTAGTTGTTTTTTTATCAGCACCTCATGTTTTGTCAAACCATTTCAGGCGGTGTGTGCTAAACACTGTCTGTGAATTGTATAGCGTCCGAGCTCTTGTACAATAATTTCTGATAAGTTGTGACTTGTTTTGGAAACATGCCGATGTTTTTAAATCTCGATTGCTTTCATTACGTCGGGTGTAACCTATATGCCGTAAGTTAACTTGCTATCGTTTTTTGTATACCTAAGCGTTCTGCTATACTATGCTTTTGTTTCTCCTTCGCGGTTTCCGTTGACTGCCAGGCGCTGTCTTCAAGCTCAATGCGGCTTTGACAGGCCCTGTCTCCCTGTATTTCTTCAGTTTTTAAGGAAAAAATCATTATTATTATTGTGAGGCCATAGTTAGAAGGAGACGAGACCGTTGCTTTCGCAGCTCTTTTATTCCGAGGAGTCACGCGGGAAAGAATCAATATGGCGACTCCGCGTCCTCGCTGATGATGATCAGCCGAAGAAGAGGTTGTGCCGGTGATGATGAGTATGTACAGCAGATGATGCGGTAGCCGCAAGCTACTGGTGACGATGATTGTTACCGACGGGGACAAATATTTTCTAGCAGGCAGCAAGACACAAACTCAGCTCACACTATTGTCCCCATCGTTGGAAGAACCGGCCGCCTGGCCGCGTTTCAGAGTTCGTCGCGGCGGTTGAAGGCCTAGAGCTGGGAAACGTAAACTATCTCGGTGACACGATGGCGGCGGTCGGAGCTTGGGCAAACCGGTGTGACGCGAAAGTTTACAGAAGAGGACGCCTCGAGAACCTTGTACGGACCAAGGAAACGGTGCAAGAACTTCTCTCAGAGGCCCGGAACACGAATAGGCGTCCACACCAAGACTTCGTCACCGGGGTCGGAATTGAGGAGAGCGATGCACAGCGTCGTAGCGTTGCTTTCGATCCTGTTATCTGGCTCCAGTGCGCATGCGGGCAAGTTGGCGGCAGTGTTCAATGCGAGCAAGAAATTGTTCGGGAGACGTCGCAGAAGGTGACACGGGAGCGGCGAATAAGCAGGTATCCAGAGTGTGCGAAGGGTGACGGCCATACACAAGGTAGTATGGGGAGTATCCGGTTGTGCTCTGAATTGCTGTATTGTAAGCATAGGTAACAGGAGGTAAGATGTCGTCCCAGTTGCGATGATCAGGTTGAATACAGAAAGTGTTCGATGGAAGCGTTCTGTGAGGCCGTTTGTTTGGGGATGATAGCTCGACGTCATCTTGTGACAGGTGTTGGAAGCTCGAAGCAAGTAGGCGAGAATTTGAGACAGAAATGTCTTTCCTCGATCGCTTAGCAAAACGCGGTGCGTTCCATGGCGTAGCAAAATGTTGTTTAAGAAGAAGTGAGCGATCTCGGTGGCGCTATCTGAAGGAAGTGGAGCGGTTTCGGCGTAGTGAGTCAGGTGATCCACGGCACTAACTATCCAGCGATAACCGGCCGCTGTCGTAGGCAAGGGACCGAAAAGGTCAATACCGACCACTTCAAACGGGCTTGCTGGACACGGAAGAGGCTGGAGTAGACCGACAGGGGGTGACGGAGAGCGTTTCCGGTGCTGAAAAGGCGCACAAGAGGCGACGTATTTGGCGACACTCGTAGAAAGCCCTGGCCAAAAGAAGCGTCTTCGGACACGGTCATAGGTCTTCTGGAATCCGAGGTGGCCTGCAGTCGGGTCATCGTGCAAGGCTTCCAAAATGCGTGGATGGAGGGAACGGGGCGCAACCGGAACCCATCTAGCACCATCGGTCTGGAGGTTGATGCGGTACAGTGCGCCATCCAGAAGCTGGCTTGACGACGTAGGCGGCTATTCGGTGGTCGTGTGGAGCCGGTGAGCCGATCGATTATTGTCCGACAATAACTGTCTGCGCGTTGAAGGGTAATCAAGTCGGGGGTATCGTTGATAGGAATATCGATAGGTGCAATGGGCAAAGGTGGCACATTGGAATGTCGGGCAACGTCATCTGAAGACTCCATCAGCGGATACCGGGAAAGCGCGTCCGCGTCGAGATACATGCGACCAGACTTATAGATCATCGTGAAATCATATTCTTGTAAGCGAAGAATCCAGCGCCCAAGTCGTCCTAACAGATTTTTCAAAGGAGACAGCCAACACAGGGCATGTTGATCTGTAACGACTGTGAAATGTCGGCCGTAAAGGTATGGCCGGAAATTTTCTACAGACCACACAACAGCCACACATTCTTGCTCTGTGATGGGGTAATTTTTTTCTGCAGACGTCAGAGAGCGGCTTGCGTAGGCAGCCGCTCGTTCACGCGAGTGAGCATCGCGTTGTAGCAAGACGGCGCCAATTCCATGCCCACTAGCATCAGTATGAAGAAGGACTGGCTGCGTGTCATCGAAATGGCAAAGTACAGGCCCGGAAGTAAGTGCTGCTTTATGTTTTGAAAGTGTTCTCGGAGTCGTCACTCCAGGCAAAGGGGTTACCGGAATGCAGCAGCTGATTGAGGGTCGAGGTCAGGGTTGCGAAATTGCGAACCAAACGGCAGAAATATGATGCCAGACCAAAGAAACTGCGAAGGGATTTTTTCTCTTGAGGTCGAGGGAAATTGGCCACAGCGGAAATTTTGTCTGGGTCGGGGCGTATACCATCTTTGCTGACAATGCGACCGAGAACTTTGATGGATTTGCGGGCGAAGTGGGACTTCTTGGTGTTTAGAGTCAGGCCGGTTTTGGACAGATTAGTCAGAACTTCGTCGAGACGCCGGAGATGTTCAGGAAAATTCGACGAGAAAATAACAATGTCATCTAGGTAACACAAGCACTTCTTCCATTTAAGGTCATGAAGGACCGTGTCTATCATGCGCTCAAACATCGCCGGGGCGTTGCATAAACCAAACGGCATTGCGTTAAACTCGTATAAGCCGTCTGGAGTAGCAAACGCTGTCTTTTCTTTGTCAGACTCGTGCATAGGTATCTGCCAATAACCAGATCGCAGATATAAGATGGAGAAAAATTCCGCCCCCTGTAGACAGTCGAGCGCGTCATCTATACGCGGCATTGGATAAACATCCTTCTTGGTGATCTTGTTTAAAGCTCGATAGTCCATACAAAACCGCACAGAACCATCCTTCTTGCGGACCAAAACCACGGGGAAGACCACGGGCTGGAAGACGGCCGAATGATGTTTCGTTCCAGCATGTCCGCTACATTTCGTTCGGACGATGGCACACGGTATGGGCGACGGCGGACGATGTGGGTCCCATCCGTCTCGATCTGATGCGCTGTCACAGACGTCTGCCCCAGCTTGCTAGAAAGGCAGTCAGATGTGTCCCTGTGTTTTTCCAGGAGCTGAAGTAGCTGGTTAGTTTCGCTTTCTGAGAGATCTTTGCTGATGGTAGCCATAAATGTGGAAATAGTTGGCTCAGATTTTGCAGGCGCTGCAAGAAAAGAGACGGAGCACAGGGGAAATAATGAGAGCGTATCGTCAGGCATAACAGAAGCGATAGTATCGCCCGCGGGGAGCAATATGGATCCGGAAGTGGTGTTTGTAGCCAGAAGCTGTGCTGATTCATGTGCGAAGCGGACGAGGTATGTCGGGATGACGACGCCTTTTGGCAGAAAACGTGAAGAGGGAACTACAAGCACGTCTCCGTCACTGATTCGGTTTGAGCAGACAGAAAGAGCCTCTCGCGGCGGGGGTTTAAAACACAATCTCCACTCGCTGTGAGGTGTAGCTGTGGTTCTTCAGAGCGCTGCTCTGTATCCGTGAGTTGAATTTCAGAGTGATCACATGAAATGACGGCGGATGCGGATGACAGAAAATTCCAACCAAAATAAGATGATGAGCACAGGGGGACAACACCGCACACCGAAAATGATGCCGAAGAGAACCAACAACAATCCGCACTGTGCATTGTCCGCATGGCTTAAGCACGCTGCTATTCACTCAAAGTAAAAAAGGTCCCGTGTAGGGTGTTCGTACCTTGCGTAGACGAGCACACACTTCCGCACTTATCACTGAAACGCTCGCACCAGTGTCGATAAGGGCATCGACGCAAACACCTTCAACCAAAACAGATAGCAAGTTCGACGGACGCTCTGGAGGACTTGTAAGCTTCGCAGGAGATGCAGTTTTCCCTCCCAAAACTGCATTAACTAGTTTTCCTGGCGATGGTCGGTGACGTAAGACGCAGGATGAAGATGGAAAACTCAACAGCGACCTGGTGAAGGCGGGCGGGGTCGTGGCCCACGGGAGCTGCGAGGAACGTCGTCAGCACTGCTTCGCTTTTCATACAATTCCATCAATGTGCGCGATCTGCCAGTTTATTTTTTAAGCAAATTACTGTGACTGGTTATGCTGACTAGAAGCAATAGTACTAATGTGAGAAACATACTTTTTATTCAAATGTTGAAGGTGACGTGTACCACGTGCAAGGTGCGGTTGAAAGCGGACGTCTACTGGCCGGGAGTGTCAGTTTTAATGTCCGTCACAAAGGCAGGGTTAGCTCGCCATGTGCGCTACCTTTCCTGATGTGCAAACTATTATGCACATTTGTGAGAAATCTCCAGAATCCCAACTGAGGGAAAATTTGCAGCCTTTTTTGTGACACCATGTTTCCACGCCTCGCAGACTGCGAGCTGAAGTGGTGTACTAGCAGCAGAAAACCATAACCCAGCAATAAAAGATTTCACGGTTTTTTAAGAAAGCTACAGCGGTCTCTGCAAGCAATCGCGGCCGCTATGTCAACAGCTCTCTGGTGAGCATACTGGAGGAGTCACAAAAGTCTCCTTACGACTCCGCCCACCAACCAGCTCTTCTGTTGAATAAAGATTTTCTTCCCTCCTCCTTCGCTTCCTTCGCCCCCTCTTTCCCGCCAATTCCCGACTTGTGAGACCCAACTGGTGCACCGTACGGGGAACAGGTTTTACCTGTGCTTCACGGAACCTTTAATTAGACGGTTGACTACTTACTCACAAGTCTGCCCTGTATAAATCCAATGCGCTAGACAGTAAACAATTCTTGCTAAGGCTTCCGGAAGACCTTGCAAGAGGTATTACTGTATCTAATTTTTTAGCAGTCGTAGATGATCATTTTTAATGTTGCCTTATTTTTAACCATTAATATGTTATAGCCATTTAACTCTAATCAATTTGTTGCGACTTTATTTTGCAGGCTTAACCATATATATCACAAATAGGAACCTCAGGGGCCGTTAGCGGAATTTTTAAAGAAAGAAGAGAAAAAATCCAGTCACAGTTGTAATACGTGCAGTAAGAAGAGGGCGATTCGCTACAGCATTAATATTTTTGTGATTTTGGTACCCCGGTATTAACAAAAAGGCTGTGCTCACCCGTGCACGTTTTTTGATGATCATGCTGCGTGTGAAACGTAATCAAAGGAACGGTTCGTCAGAGTTCTTATCAAAAATTAGCAGCGGCTTAGCTCGGCTATGCAAGGATATAAGTAGCGTGAGCTCAGGTTCAGCTGGTTATTGTTAGGTTTCGTGGTTGCCTAGGATTAGCTTGTTATAATGCTTACTGCTGCTAAAACGATTTTCAATCCAATGCAATGCAATCCAATCCAGTCCAGTCCAGTCCAGTCACTGCTTTTCGCACATGTGCAGCACGGCTGTCCAGGAGCCACGCGAGAAAACTATCGAGCGGCTCCGGCGCAGCGCCAGACTTGGCTACTGCGCAACGGAGGCGCACGGCAGGGCACACGCCGGCGCCATTGCGTCTGCCACGGGTATGACGTCACTCCTCTGGAATGCGCAGACCGACGAATGTGCAGACCCGATTCTCTACACACCCATACTCCAATTGGATTGGATTTCCCAATACAATCCAATTTACTTCAATCCAATCTAATACAATCCAATGTAATCCCATGCTCCTCGCGCTTGCGCAGCACGGCCCTTCAAGGGCCACGGGAAACTGCTCAACCTCGGCCAGCGTAGCTTACGCTACAAAATAACACCATGACTCGCCAAATATCACAGGCGAATCCTTGGAAAAATGTTGAAGGTATGAATGGCGCAGTACGGGGCGTTTTTAGATGCGACTGCATCTCATTCACTCGCCTTGTCCCTGCATCCGGCGTCGGCGTTGTTGTCGGCGCCCGCCCCTCCCCCATTCTCCTCGCCGCGTGAGCTGCACTCTCCGCCACTCACCCCCTCTCCTCTCCGATAGCGAACACTCTCTCGCGAGGGGCATTGGATTGGATTCGAATGGATTGGCTTGGATTGGATTGGCTTGTCTGGGCTTGGATTGGATTTGGATTGGATTGTATTCAAGTGGATTGTGTTGGATTGTGTTGCGTCATAGCCGCGGCAGACGCACTGGCGCCGGCGCGTCCCCTCACCGTTATGTGCGCTATAAAACGCGGTGCCTGCGCCGCTCCGCTCCATCGTTCCAGCGCCGTTCCTCCGCGGTCCAACGCTGCAACGTGAAACCCCTATGCGTCGCATCTACACAGGGGTTCCCGCGAGAGGAGGTGGGAGATTTTTTAATACTGCAAACTCTCGAGGCGAAAAACAGAAGAAATGCCACGCTGTGTGTTCTTTGGAAATGCCGATTATGCTGCGACGGTCACAAATCACCGCGTCAGTTGAAAAATTACGATGTGGTCAACTATGGCCGTTATACACGTTGGTGCTTCTGAGCGCATCGAAGCAGCTTATGCGGCGGGCCGCCGCCGCGATTCTCTCACCGATGATCAGCGCCATGGCCGACGCTGTGGCAGAAAGGGAAACAAACGCTGTCAAAGGCGAGGAGGCGCCCTCGGCCAACACCTACTGGAAAGTCGGTGTTGGCCGGGTACGCTAGCCATTCTGTTCAGAAAACTGCCTTCGCGATTTCACGAATACGCTGTTGAAATTGCCGATATGCTTCCGTCTTATCTAACAACGGCAAGCAACGACACTATTTGCAGTAGAAGGACAGTTGTTAGTTGTTTGTAAGCGCTCGTCCTGTGTACTATCTTATTTTTTGTGTTTCGGACGCTTGTTTGCAAGAGGTGAATAGGTTATTTCTTCAAACGAACTGCTGCTTACACCGCGCCCACGATAGCACTAAAATCGGAAAGTGGGTATAGTCTTGCAGAGGTGAAAAAGTGTGAAGCTTACCGAGCACTGGATCCTCAAGAGCATTGTTTCAGATTAATAATAACAATTTGATGGGATAATGCCGAGAAGGTTGGGGTGAATATATTCCGCAGTTGAAAAGCAATTGTTCAGCTTATTGAGATTTCTACAAGCATGATTGATATGCTGACCGCTAGGCTGGATCACCAAGAATGAGATGGCTAAGGTGATGGTATTTTATTCCACACATTTTATAAGTTTTTACCCATGGCAGATCTAAGGTTGGGGCAGAACGGGTAACATGAGCAGTAACAATGCTCATATCTCGGGAGGTGGTGTCTTCCATCACACCAACAACTAAGCGAAACAAATTAGAATCACCCTTACCGACAAGGTTCATGACTGAGTGCAAGAAATTATTTTACTTGATTAATCACAACAAAAGCGAAAATGACAAGCAGATATTCTTTTATTCCTTACTTTAGACATGGTGCGTATTCTCAACCCTTTTGAATTCCATGAACCACTAGACAGTATCATCATGTATGCTGCAAATTAAAATATTTCAGGGCAGGCCCACGTCTTTCCAAAGCTCCATTACGTCAGTCCCTGCTGTCTTTAGCGCAATTCTTTCTTTCATCCTGGCGACCTTCTCAAGTGAAAAATGGTCTCTCCAATCGCCCACTATACCTTTTCGGACGAAGTCTCCTTGCGTTGTCTTTTTGGCTAGCGATCTAGAAGCCCCCCTCACGACATGCTCCGGATCCGGAAACGTGCTCGCGAGCTGTTTAGCTACGCTCGGATTAAGTTTTCTCATGGACTCGATGCTGGTGGCGTTCAATATCTTCGCTAAAATTTCAGGGCGCTGCCTTAGCTTGTCGCCGTACTGTTCCTTTCCTAGGAAGTCTGCAATCTTTAGTACCATACCAGGGGTGTCCTTCTTGAGTTGCTCATAGGTTACGAATAACACGTTGTTCTCATTGCGGTAGTTGTACCAGGACAGGACGTGCTCAAAGTAGTCCCCAAAATCCACTTTTCCTTCCACGAACATCTGGAAAAACTGTTCGAACGTGCCTTCTTTGAAGCAGTATGCTGGGAATAATTTTGTATGGTAATAATACGACACGCAACAGTCGTATGGGTTCCGAGTGATGTAGATGTACTTGGCTTTCACTGAGTAACGATGCTTGTTGAATGGCAAGTGCGTCTTGATGGTCCCTGGTTGTGACGTTGCTGGGACGCCCTCGGCTCCTACAACTTCCAGAAATGGCGTCAGACGCATAATATCCAAAAACGTCCCGGGAGGTGCGCCGTCGTGAAATATATTGCACACTATGTGCTGAATCCACGTCGTGCCACATTTCGGGTAGCTTACAATCAAGACATCGCCAACTCGAGGGGAATACGACATAGCGGAACGGATGTTCTTCTCCGTGAAAAAAACGCCGCAGTACAGCCCATCGACATCGCGGTAGACGTCTTGGTACGTTTCTCGAGGCTCGCAAACCTGTAGGAAAAAGTGGTTCTTGTCATCACGAAAATTGTGGCAAAATTTTGTAACCCCTTCTGCCAAGGCGCGACCCACGGAGCTCCGTGGGCGCGACCTGTCTCTTGAGTTATTTTGGTGGGCCCTACAGGGCTTGCAAGAATGAAACATGTAATTTCCCCTGACCTTGCAACATTCGTATAGCGGAATAGGTTTTACAGGATGTATCAATTATTTACCAGTGTCCTGCATGTTCACATCATTCTGAATTCTGCAGTATGGTGTCCTAGTATCTACACACGAGTGGCAAATGTAAGAAATGGCCACAATATATACCTTGAAGAAAGAACAAATCAAGGATGGCAGAAAGAAAGAAAGAAAGAAAGGAAAAGGAAAGATAGAAAGAAAGAAAGAGAGAGAAAGAAAGAAACAAAGAAATAAATAAATAAAGAAAGGAAGGAAGAAAGAAAGAAAGAACGAAAGAAGGGAAAAAAAAGAAAGAAACAAGGAAGAAAAGAAAGATAGAAGTAAGGAAAGCGATATTTGAAACCAACTGATCTAAATGTGTTCAGTATGTTCCGTCACTGCCTGTAGGCCTCCAGCCTAGAAAAGACGTAACCCGCCGTACACAGCATGGCAACAAGCCTATGCACACAGCTACGTGGACGATACTGCCGCTAAGAGTGCTAAGAGTGATCACTTCGGCAGGCATCTCGATTCGCACTGAGCTCCTTCGTACGTTGTGAGCCTAATCAAACACTGGTATAACATCGCACGGTGTAGCTAGCATCACAAGCACAGGGTAATCCTTCTGTCAAGCCTGCTTCTCTGCTTCTGGGATATCGCCTTTCTGTATTATTTTAGCGCGCATCGCAAAGTGTTCTGGTCGTTGTTGTGTTCATTGCAGAAAGATCGTCTCTCGTTGGTGCTTTCGTTGAAACATGATGAAGCCAAATAAGTCAGGCTGATTACACCTAGCCCAAGCAGTTCATGGAGTGGGCCTAATGTATGCGTAGATTGTATTCCTGCTGAGTTTTCACTTTTGCACGTGTTATTGAGATAAATATCTGTGAGTTCATCCTAGCTTTGACCACGATGCCACAGAACCCACTGCCCTCGAATTTCCGAAGTTTCTCCTTTGGCGTCACGTCAATAACCTGTATTGCTGCTTCCTGCATGCTGCCACAACAGACGTGACAAGTGAATGAATCAATGACCGGTGTTGGCCGCATTTAGAATGCATGCAGCATCGGACAATGACTTTCTCAGTCGTTTGAGTTTGTACGGGCAGTCAATCTGGGATCACAGCAAGACGTATTAGAAATTTTTTTAGGCGCGAGCCCCTTAGGGATTGGGGCTGTTGGCGTCTCCTGTCGTCGTCGTAGTAGTAGTAGTAACCATCGTTCGCCTCATGTAGTCACAGTACTAAAACACCGGGAAACTCGTTTACCCCTCACCCTGGAGCGCTTCGTAACGCGTACTAAAAAAAAAAACAAGACGCTCGTTTACGCCTCGCGCTAGGAAGCTTCGGGCTTCAAAGACTAGAGCTTTTACAGCAAAGCTGTATACCTCTACTCCCCCCCCCCCTATTAACGGCTTCATCTCCGTTGGCAAAAACGCCAAGGGGCCAAGAATACAATTATACACTGCGCGCCCCGCCCCTCACCAGGAGCGAAGACGCCAGTTCATTTGAAATATAGCACCGGCCACAGATTGACCATTCAGCTTGATTACATGCGTTAAAGAATACCAAATATAGTCTGTGCGTGAACTGTTTGGGGCGTTCAATATTTTCAAGTGCAACTTCAACACGCCATGAACATGCCATAAGCACACCGTACGTAGGTTTTTTCGCTAAACGGATTGCGTATGTTGAAAGAGAACTACGTGGTTAATGCTTACTAATTTTGTCATATCAATTACATGATTATATCTTTCTATTTTTATGCGGTTTTCGCAATACCGCGCTGTTCAGAAATCAAGCCTGGGTTTTTAGCCAGCTCTGCGTGTTGAGAGTAAGTTCCTTCTCACTCTTGTTACCAATGCTTCAAACGATATCGGATGCCCTAGCCTCCATTCTAACCGTGAGTAAGGTACGACTAGGTGTCTAACCTCTGTAGGGTCCGTTTGATTGCATTCCTCCTTTAGCGGGTTCGGAAAGGACGGCATTTTGATGCTGCACTACGTGGCTTTCAAACCTGCGTGTAAAAAATATCATGGCTATTTTGCATCTTGAAGAATTGGTGAGAATTCCCACGCAATGTGATTACTGCGATAAAACTGTCAGCATCCAGATCCAAAATACTAGCGGTATGAGTGCGATTCAAAAGAAATTTGCCGACCAATTTCACTCGCTATCTGTTACGTCCTCGGTCGTCGTCTGTTGCGTCTTAGCAGGTGCTTATTAAAAAGCGCTGCAGCCACGACTGGCTCTTCATCTCATTTCATTCGCGGTTTTACCGCACACTTTCGCGGTGGAGCGTATACGAGATTTCTTTGCTCGTTTCACAGCCTGATTGTGCTCAATATCGATTAGTTGCATCTCCAGTGCGGCTTCACCGCACTGCACAACACTGATGTCATAGGCAAACAAATAACGGCGACTACAGACCAGAAAACTAGGAGTACAAACTTTTCATTACCAGTTTCTTTGAGGTGTGCGTTTTTTAACGTTTGCGCACGGTGTAATTGGAGTGGCAGGGGCGTTGCACCAACTCTTCGAACACGCTGCGTTCCACCTGTATCGAAAATAAAGTCAATCGTTCATTCATTCAAATGGAGTACCTAGCAGGCGCTTGGCCGTGGTATCAAATCAGCAACACACACCGAAACAACGGAAGCAGATTAGCAAAGTGGTACAAGGGGAAAATCCGGAGCAAACGAATACACCCACCTGGCTATAAAAATATTTACGGAGCTTTTTTTACCTTCATAAGAAAAAATACGTTTCTCCGCAAAAAGTTTGCCCCTCAGTCATCTTTTCTTGTAATTTGACTAGCTGAAATGGGGAGTGTAATTTTGCTTGTTTAATTTTACGGACCTTGTAACAAACTCAACCGACTCCGACAAGTCAAGTACCATTGTTCACGTATTTCTGAATAAGGATTCAGAACGCAGCTGCAAGAACGCTTGTTAGTTCCCACCCGTCTGCAACCTTTGAGTACATCTTTTTCTGAAGGTAGGAATGGGTGCCGGCGTTCGACTTTGACTCATTGATTATAAGGTTTAACGCGCCGACGCAACGCAGGCGATGAGGCGCGCCGTAGTGGAGGGCTCCGGATTAATTCTGACCACCTGGGGATCTTTAACGTGCGCCGAAATCTCGTACACACGGGCCTTTTTGCTTTTCTCCTCCATCAGAAAAGCGGCCGCCGCGGCCGGGAATCGAACCCGCGACCTCGTGCTCAGCAGCACAAGCCACTGCGGCGGGTGGCGTTCGACGTTAAGCCCCGGTTATAAAACGTGAAACTAATGCAAAACATGCCGCGTCGATCATGATTCCGTCTAAGTTGATGGCACGGTCGATTCATGTGCCAGTGTTTCGCAACCAGCTCTACACACTTGAGGCCGGAAACAACCGGTAGCGTCTTCTATCAAGAACGGACTGTGGTTCTTCCGTCTATCCCGATTTTCATGTTTCGTTTGATGCATGCGAATGTTCGTCCTCTGTAATACCTTCCTACGGAGGGCCTTTAGCGGTACCTGAATAAAACCATAAAAATAAAAACGAAGTCGTGATGATTGCGATGACGACACGTCGTGGCGTACCTGCGTGAGGACGAATTACTGCTTGTGTTGTATGCGCATTATGCTACAGGATGAAACGAATATTTCAGATAACAGTATGTTATATGGTCAGCAACTTCCTCTCCATGAAGCAACAAATAAAGAAGTTGGCTCACGCAATGGGGTACCCCCTTCTGGATTTGATGGTCCTTACGGTTCCTCTCCCTAGCTGGTCGGCGAGGCTGAATGCTCACGCAGGCTGTTCAAAATGCAGCTAGGTTCGGCTACAGCGTGAATGAGCTTCTCACGAATTTTGTGTATATATCTGCGTGCTTCAAGGAAACGCCACAGCTGTGCCCCAGATTACCGGGCCCTGGAACGTGCGATGTCGTACGGGAAAGAAGGAGCATTGTGAAAACGCTGTCTGCATTATCAGGCGCATGTAGAGTGATAGATGTAACAGTTGTAGGCACATTCCGCGGTGAGGTGTCTTTAAATTGCTGCTGCTACATACACGGCAGCAATGGCATTACTGCTATCGTATTGCATTGATTTAATTGTATATTCTGCAATGACGTAATTAATTACTTTTTACTCAGGTTGTAAATGTAAATGGTTGTTAATGACCCGTTAGCCTGATAATTTTGGAAAACCCACGTTTATTTCTAGCAAAAGAACTTTTCCACAAACCACCGTATTTATTCATGCAAACGGGAATGTTTGGAGCCCGCCCGCAATCCTCAAAGTTAGTCTTTGCAGCCGAGAAAGAGAGACATAGATAGATAGATAGATAGATAGATAGATAGATAGATAGATAGATAGATAGATAGATAGATA
Organism: Haemaphysalis longicornis; assembly: GCF_048455015.1. NCBI lineage: Eukaryota > Metazoa > Arthropoda > Arachnida > Ixodida > Ixodidae > Haemaphysalis > Haemaphysalis longicornis. The sequence goes on from NW_027526422.1 coordinate 166,637,997, forward strand.
GATAGAGAGAGAGAGAGAGAGAGAGAGAGAGAGAGAGAGAGAGAGAGAGTAGTCCTTATTTGATGCCCGAGATGGTATTCTTGAAAGGTATACGCCTTGAAGTACCATCATCATCATCACCAGCCTATCTGCGCCCACTGCGGGGCTATGGTCCCTAGAAATCATCCAGAAATATTTGCTAGTCTGCTGTCCCCGCGCCGGCCTGTGCCGCGCGATATATACTGCGCGGAGAGCGGGCGCGCGTCGGTGTTTGTTGGCCAGTTAGAGCGGTGAAATCCAACGACTCGAGGCACACCAGCTCACAATTGAAACTGCGATAGAACTACTGTAAGACCTTTTAATTTCGAGGCCCGATTTTTTCCCGAATCGGCTACGGAGCCTATTTACGGCCGCTGACCTTCGCGAGTGATACCGAAGGATGAAACCGCAGGAACGAGAGTAGCCATTTTGCAACCGCTGCTGGATCCATTATTTCGCGCAATGTTGAGACCGTGAGAACGCTCAAAAAGAGCCCAGCGGCGGCAGACTCAGTGTTTGTTCTAATTAATGTGAAAACTACTGGGTTATCTCCGAACGTCATGCATTGACGGTGGTCGGCATGTAGCCTGCCAGGCTAGCTCGACAAAAAGGTGGGAAAAGCTGTAGTGAAATGCTTTACCAAACAAAAAAATTGACCGCGTATCTGCTCCTTTCGTTGCAAATGTCGTCAAAAGACTATAGTCTTTGTAGACATTTGCCAAGGAAATGCCCCTCTTTGCTTTACCGCTCTCCTCTCATGCTGTTCCTGTACCGTCGCGCTCATCCCAAGGTAAACACACTAAAGGTTTGCGCAAGGCGGTTTGAATTTACCGCGTTCCACTGCTACAGGCCGGGTTCCTCGATGCCAGCGCTGCAGTACGGGGGAGACGCGCGTGAATAGAGGTGGCCGACTAGAAGGTTTATAGAACCGCGTGGAAAACGTGGAACCTAGTGGAACCTTTCGTTGCTGTTGTCGCGTGATTTTTCATATGCCGCCAGGAGGCGGCGGTTTTCTGCAGTATATGTAGAATATCATTTGCTATCGCAAAACCAAGCATCCATGAATTTTTTAATAAAGGAACACTGTAAATATCTGTTGTGTACTAATTTCCTGTCTTATATTTGCGTAATGTCTTGTTCTTGTTCAACAAAGTTGACAAGTATGAACATATATACCGGGCTTAGACGTTTACATGTGGCTGTGAGTATATAAGACTATGGCTCAAAATCAATTTTACTTTGGCCGGGTGGCTGAATCGAGTCACAGGCAGACAGACGGAACACCGGTGGTATTTCAAAACGTAAAGTGGGTGACGACACCGGTGGAGTACTTTGGTGTTCCCCTAGAGTATTATTCTGACAGTGACCCTTACTGGAGGAGACAAGCCGTAGAGCTTAAGGAAAAGGAAGAGAAGTGGAAGGGCGCGAATTTATCATCTATTTTCGCTCGCACAACGATTTGCAACCTTTTTATGGCGAGCAAACTTTGGTATGTGTTACAAATACTCCACTGTTCCCGGGCAAACGTACAAAAGTTACATCGTGTTTTCGAAGTTTTTGTTTGGGGATCAACCTGGGAGAGGACGAGTCGTGCAAATCTCTTTCGACGTGTACGGGAAGGGGGGGTTAGGTTTAACGCATATCTTTTTACGTCAGTTGGCAAACCGCTTTGTGTTTTGCTGGGATGTAAAGGATCCCTTTTTGCGCACCGTTTGCCAAGTGAGATTAGGCAGGGTTTTGCCTGAGTTGTCCGTTACGACATTATGTATGCCAGGTGGTATCCGTGGCTATCTAAAAAAAGTTGTGGACTCGTTACGTTTTCAATGCGCACGGTTGTCGTTAGAGTTTTTGAGCGCAGTGAATAGGAAGAGACTGTATAACGATCTCTGCGACACTGTTTTTCCCGTTCCTATGTACAGAATTGCTCACTCGGCTGGCACGGGTCGAGATGTGCTAAAACGGGTTAAAAGAATGCCAGTTGCACCGGGATGTAAAACATTTTTCTTTCAACTACATACCGGGACACTCCTTGTGAAAACATGGATGCAAGAAAAGGGCCTTTTTATGCCGTGGGGTGAACAGTGTTGGTTATGCAACAAACCGGAAACCATTGAACATGTTTTCATTGACTGTTGGGACGGGGTCTTCTTCTGGGATGTGCTGCAACGTACGCTGAAAAAAGATCTGCAAATCGATGCCCATGGTATTCGGTATTTGTCCGTTGAACATGGTGATGATGGCGTCCCTCTAGATCTAATAATGTTACTAGGTCTGCATATTATATGGAGATGCCGAATGGCAGTCCGCCACTCGGACATTGATGCGCGGCCAGTAAATGAGTATTTCCGAGAGGCCATATTCTGTTTTCTTGAAGTACAAAAGGCACGCCAATGTGTTCCAGACTGGTTGTCACAAGTGGAGGAGTTAACAAAAATGAAAATATTTTAGTAGTCAGCACTGTACCCTAGAGTGGAACAGTGATTTTATGTCTTATTGTAATGAGTTTGTTTTGTTGTTGTGTATTATGCTTGTAACAGCGGTGTTTGTCTGGAAATAAAGAAAAAAAACACAGACAGGCTACAGACAGACCAAAATTTCATATAGCATATGGCGCTCGCGCATGGCCTGGCTCCACGGTGATATGGACGCCCGCCCTACGCGTCAATGTTTTCGTGAGTCCATATACCAGTACGTAGAAGTCCAGAAGCGCAAGGCATGCACTCCTGAGTGGCTGTCAAGGATAGAACCCTTGACTACGCGTAGGGAATTTTAGAGAGACATCAGCCTTCATATAGGTTGGGGGCTTGTCGCTCGAGTTGCTCATGTGAATAAGTTTGTTTTGTGTTTCTGTGTTGTGTCGAAGACCGGCATTAAAAAACAGACAGAACAAAAGTTCCGGGTTTAAGTAGCCCAGGAAAGACTATCGTCTTTAAAAAACGCTGCTTTGTTAGGCAACGTAGTCGAAATTGTTTGAATGATTGTAGGGTTTTAACGCGCCGACGCAGCGCAGGCGATGAGGCACGCCGTAGTTGAGGACTCCGGATTAATTTTGAACACCTGGGGATCTTTAACGTGCGCCGAAATATCGTACACAAGGGAGTTTTTGCTGTCCGCCTCCATCAGAAAAGCGGCCGCCGTGACCGGGAATCGAACCCGCGACGTCGTGCTCAGCAGCACAACGCCTTAGCCACTGAGCCACCACGGCGGGTAACGTTGTTGAAATTCTGCCTGATGCGCCCCAGCTAGCAAAAGATGCCGTGCCGAAAGTGTTTCGATGTTCTCCAGTATTTGTGGACACCTATTCCTGGAAGAGGATATAGGGGACAGAGCGCAGCGACATGATTCCGTGGTTTGGCTCGATCGTTCATAATACGCCAACCGTACTCCTATCACTTCATGCTTCGGTAAAAAACTCTTCGTATTCCTAGGAACCCATTTATTTGGCTAATTTGTTGTGTTGACAGAAACGAAGAGAGAACGAAAACGCGTAGTTAAAATCGGCTGAAAGCGCCCACGCCTACGAATGCAGCACGGCGGAGCTCCGCCCGCCGCACTGCTCCCCGTGCTGGCACCGGCCGGACGCGGGGTGTCCCTATTCGCACGTCACGTGGGAAACAACTTTTACTTTTAGTTCGCACGCCGCGTGGGAACGATTTTTATTTTTAGTTGGCTCGCCGCGTGCCAACAATTGGAATTTCTAGTTCGTACGCCACCGAAAGGGAGAGGAATATTGCACGTCTAGCCATCGCCTTGCGTTGGAGGCCTCGTGTTTGGACTGCTACATGGAGGAAAGCAACAATTATTTGCAGTTGGGTGGCCCAGAACTTGTTATCGGTACCTTTGTGACTATATTGCGACGCCACGTGTGATACATTCAAGCAGTGCTCAGAGTCAGTAATCTCTGTGTTTCAGCTCGGCGAGTGAATTTGTGATGACGGTGGACGGCACCGTTTCAGTGAGGTGAGCGAGGACGAAGAGGAGGCGGCGGACCCGCTGCTGGGATACGCCGAGATGTTGGACTGGTACCGTGCCGGTCGCCAGACCATACCACCGCCTCATCCAAGACTCACGCGAGAGCAGGCAGTGCGGTTTAGGCAGCTACAAACCAACTCTGCTCACGCCGGCGCTGGCGCGCTACGTGTGCCCGGAGGTGTTTGACAGTGAGCAGTGCAGTGTGTATGGAAGTGCAACAGCGACTCTTACCCACATTCTCTGGGACTGCACTACGGACCTGTGTCCACCCGGGTCACACCCGGCGGGCTTACCGACGGACGTGGTGTGGGCTATGCAGTCAAGAGACTATGAAGTGCAGTTGCAGGTAGTCCAGCGGGTCGAGGCGGCTCTCGCCCGGCAATCCCGATGGCGGGCTGATGCCGCGCGGGAACGAGGGATGCGAGCCCTCGGGACCGCCCGCGGTCCGGCCGGCCCGAGTGGAGGTCGGGGGGACACCGCGCCTTGACGACAGGCCTAGAATAGTCGGACTGTGGGCGATCCTGCGTGGTCTGCCTGCAGCCTCCGTAGGATTTTTGATCTAATAAAGTCGATTTCTCTCTCTCTCTCTCTCTCTCTCTCTCTCATGCGAATATGTTTGTTGTGCCGCGAAGGTTTTACGACTGTGTACTATTCGCATCAATGAGAGAAGAAGTGTGCGTTTGTGTTACGTGCCCAGGGAGTATCGCTTTCTCTGCGCGCTTGTTGCCGCAAGTGAGGCCGTACTACGTGTGTGCCAGCTTGACGCGGTCGGCAAACGGGCTGCCCACGCCACACATGACCAGGCATTTTTACTCTTCGCAAGTTATGTGAAAATGCGGCTGTAAAAATAAATAAAAAAATGGCCACTTTCGAGCGTTCAAGTGACTGATGTCTGGCCGTCATCTTGTTTGCACTTCAAAGGTGCCTTTCGGCGCCAAGAAGTAACCAGGTGGTCTTGTTGCTTGGTCTGTTTTTTGAATAATCTGAAATGTGACATTCGTACAAAATTTTAGCGATAATTGGAGTAGTGGTTTCGCTGAAAACTTTTTTGCTCGTGTATGCTGCAACACTTTTCATGTACGTTGGTGGGTGTTGCAGCAGTAAACTGTATGATGCAACACCCTGTATATTTCTCATTAGATGGCAGTATTATAACTGTAGGTCATTGCGTATAAAAGCAGACTTTTGGGTATCCCGGTAGTATGGGACCCTAGACGAGCGCCCTTGCCCTCTCCTCTCAAAACTATACGTGTGAGCTGATCTGCAAATACGTGCATGCTTGTAATCACTGGTGTCCTATATACACACTCCTTCGAATTTTTACTTTATCTAAAGGACTGTCGGAAATACCCACAAAATTTCTTAGCGATATGCCGGACGTACCGGACGTATCGACAAAATATTTTTAGAGGTATGTCGGTGCACTTGGTTGCACTTGGACCTCTTCAGTTATCAACCACTAACTGCGTGCCACCTTAGTGAGCCTATCCAAGAGCTTTATGCCACTAGAGACACCAATCCGGTCATAATTGTTTTAACGCCACCAGGTCGTCTCGTACAGTTCTGTCCAGACGGAACGGCAGCTGCCCGTAAAGTTTGGTCCAGAGGAAACGCGAATGGCTGGTGGGAGCCAGGGACATAGCCAGAGCGGAGGGGGGGGGATATTTTTGGTGGGGGTTCGTACCCCCACCAAAAGTATTTTCAGGCAGTGTGCAAGCAAGGATTAGTGATGCCCGAAAAATATTTCTGACTATGGCCCAGGGGGGAGCAGTCTATAGTTTTACCCAACCGGCTAAACCCCTTCGGCTCACTGACAAGCCAGAATCACTGTTAACTATTATCTCCTATAATAATTACAGTCGAACCTTGTCGTAACAACATAGTTTCGGTGCAGTAAATTAGTTCGTTGTACCCAACAGTAGAGGTAAAACTCGCCTCTTGCGAATCGGCAATCTGGCTCGCACGAAAATTCTAGATCCTAGAACACATTATTCTAGGTTTGGAACCTACTATAAACGAGGTAATCCTTACGTGTCTCCTTGTGGCATTTCTAACCTAATGGGCTGGAATATGAGAGCGTGAAATTACAAAAGGACAAAGTTCGTTTGACAAAACAGGACTGCATTCTTATTTATTTGAAGGATGTGATCTTCGTACGGTGGCTTTTCATAACACTAAACATGATGAAGGTTTCCGCTGTAATCACGCACGAAAGGGCCTTTTTTACTTCTGCAGTTTTCGGCGTCGGGAGTTTCTTTTTGTTACAGCTGATATCGTGCGGCTCTTGCAGTTCCTGTTTTGTGTTAAAAATTTTTAAATGCACTGAAAGAAAGCACTACAAACCAAAGTTTGTATTTAGTTAGTTAAAGTCGATAATTCACTATATCGCTGTTTTTTTTTAACGAGGTTCAACTGTACATATGATTGGACTAACTCTTGCTCGGTCCGTACGGAACTCCAAGCTGCTACCCAACGCCCGCTTCACAACACGCAGCAAGAGCAGTCTTTCTTGATATTCGCTCAAACTGCAAAAATGCGTTTTGTCACTGACTAGCCAGAGTCGCTGTTAATTCTTAATCATCATTATTACTGACGATTGGACTAACTCTAGCTTAATCTGTATGGAACTCCACGCCGCTATCCTACACTCGTTCCACAATACACAGCAAGAGCAGTCTGCCTTGATTTTACCCAGCCGGCCAAACTGCTTCCACTCACTAAATAGCCTGAGTCATTGCTATTAATTATTATTAAAACAGATGATCGGACTTAACTGTAGCGATCGTTGTCTGTCAGCCTTGCCTTCAGTGAGCAATAGCGGAAAAAATAAAAACCGACTGCTCTCACCACGTGAATTGTGAAATGGGCATTAGGTATAGCTAGCAGAAAATGCTAGCCACGGACACAAAAAAAGCAACTTGGGAAGATTCGAACCCACCAGAGTTCGACATAGTGCGCCGGCATACCTTAAAAAAAGTTTGCGTATATGTCTGACATGTCCTTTAGAAATTTTGCAGGTACGTCCGACGTATCTTCAAGAAATTGGTCGGAGTCTCTGATGAACCTTTAAAATAAGCTTCAATTTTCCACCGCCCCCCCCCCCCAACACAAAAATCAACTTGCCAGAGCTTTTCCACCAACTGACCTGTTTGTTTTCTTCCATTAAAATACTCTCATCATTGCCTTGCGCACATGCGCTCATATTTTTTTACCCTTTTCAGGTGTTTATTTTCTTGTATGCGTATTAGTTTTCTTATGTAAGACATATAAATTCTTTAGGCTGCTGTTATTTTCGATGGTTGGATTTTCTTCATATGCAGGCTGTCCCTGTGGACGTTTTCTTCAGCGGAGGCACGAAGGCCATCTTTGTGGCTGGTTTTATGAAAAACAGAGCTAATTCGGTCTCCTCAATTCATCCATTCTCAAAAAGGATACCGAGTCTTTTAAAAATATCTTTGAGATGAGATGTTTCAGCAAAGGCAGCATTCTGCCCTCAAGGCATTCCTTCCTCTCAACCTTGCATGCTGAAAAAGTGTAGTCCGCATTATAAACAACTGGGGGGACTGCACAGATGCTCAAAAGCAAGTGTCCCTTTCTCATTGCAGCATGGTGGGTGTCACTTTTGCTGGGACTACCTTCACTTCAGAGATAACAGGCCACTATATGTTTTCAGGGGCAAAGATTAAACACACAGACGTAGTCTTGTTGTAAACGTTTATTGAAACGATGAAGGAAAGTGATGTGGGAAAAGAAAGAATGGGCAGCGGGTGCCCATCTTAGTCCGTTTGACTGTATGCTGCAGTCGCCCAAGAGTTCAGGGCCTTCTGGTCTTTGAGCTCATAATAAGATTTTTTTACAATTGCATTTATGTTGAGTGGCTACCTGCCTCTGACTGTTACTGAACTGGCATCAGGTTCTCTAAAGCGATGGCCATCATTTTGAAGTGAACCGGTATTGGTACACAAATGCATGTGTTCGTTGGTTTGGCAGTCCTGAAGAGGAGCGGGGGATTGTAGAAATAGAAGTGCGTCTTGCCAGTGTGTACCTTAACGACAGGTAAAACAATACGCACTCTGTCTCCTGCTACTCCTTAGGTATCCTGAACCAAGGAAGACGTGCACATTGATGCCACACCACTTCAAAATGACAGCTATATTTTAGAGAATTCGGCCCCTGATGTCTGGTGTTCTATTGCTGTGCACTATAAATGTGAAAGCATTACTTGACTTGGCAGGCTCAAATTCACCATAGTAACTGGACAAAGTGGATGATGGCCTGGTCACACACACAATGCACCCATGATCTTTCACAGATCTCCAAATACTATAGTTCACGTAGGCTCATACCATCAGGCTGAATTGTTAGAAGTAGTAGTAAGGAAACTAACCATTGTAATTAATAAATGCTTTATTTTACCATACGTCATATAGCGAAGTTGATGGTGCCGCGACTGCTCATTATTATGTACAATATTGTTATAAGTGGGTTGGACTGCATAAAGAATGTTCCTGTGGGTTGTTTTCTTATGCTAAAGCTCATTTTGCCACAAAGCATGCTTCTTGCTGCTCCACAACCCATTTTTATTGCTTTGAAATGATATTTTGGCGCTACAATATCTTTTTTTTCTCTCCAAAACAGACACACTGCTGCTCCCAAACCGTCCAAAATGACGAGCTAATCACATCACAACCAGTGGGTTTCGGTTGCTCTGAGGCCTCTGGCCAGCTTTGAAAGTGCACCACAGCTTGCCACAGTGTTGGTAAACGTCTGAGCCAATGCGCAATTTGCGCATCCCTGCCTGCCAAGCCAGTTGACGGGGCATCTGCAGGCTACGCCGGTAGGCTGTACATTCAGCAACAAGACTTCTGCCCTCAGCTGCAGTAGCCTCAGATCCGGCCTCGTGGTGCAGCTCCACATTAGTCACCTGGCACCACGAATTAGATCCTGGAAGAGCTCTACCCTTTTCACCAGCTCCACCGTGGCAAGGCGCTTGGAGAACTGGTCCCTGGTGCTGTGTGGAGCGCAGGGCTGGCGTCCTGAGTGGTGTAATGTGCAGTGGCTAATAACGTTCTCATTAAACGTAAAGTCTCAGCTGCAAGAACTCACGGCAAACTGTGGATTACTTCTCTGAGGCGCTGTTCTGTAACCAACATGTGCTGGGTTCCAAGCAACTGGCCCACAGTGAGGCAGCACATGTGACCTAACCCTCATGGCTTCAGGTGTGCGCCCTAATGGTGCAGTACCCAGACCGCATCATTTTACCAACACTGCGCCACAGACCAAGCAGTGCATTAGAGAGTTCACTCCTACAGTGCACACGTGGTGAGTGCGAGTATCTATAAAACAGGATAGGAACATCTTAAGGATGGTTATGGAAGCACTGAAGTTCATGCATCTAAATAAATTAAGTGTCATCAGCCGCATAAGTTATTCAGAGTTCGAAGTGTGGATTCTAGTAAACTAGCTTGTACCTGGGCAACCTAATAAATTCTACACATTATGTTGTGAATATTCACAAGGTTCACATTTTTTCGAACAAGCAACTTTTAGGAAGTCTTGAGCAAGGAAGCATTACATTAAAATTCATCACAGCTATGAAACATAAGACAAAACTGCGAAAATGTGCACGATTTTATTCTGCACCAGTAATAGATCCAGGCATACTTTCCGGCAAAGGAAGAGTGGCAGGTAGTGATTGGATGGCTTGCCCTGAATGCTTAACAGCACAAGCTCAGAACACATTTAAAAGAAAATGCTGATTGCGGCCTGTCCTCCTGAGGGAATCCACCAATGTTTTGCTCCTATCCTACACATTTATTCATCACCTTCAGACACTTCTCTGGGTCAGTCTAAGTTAAGTAATTTAGTGGTTATTGATATGGCTAGAAAAATTTCAAGGTGTGAATAACATGAAAAGGGATGTCTCCGATTATTAACAACAAAAGAAATTTTGCATCATTTCATGTCTGATTTTTGTAACAGACACTGGCAAGGTACCAAACAGTTTGTTAACAACATGAGAGGATGATTACCAAACAGTATGCCACTAATATAGGTAATTCCATTAAAATGTTTTTGGCTTGTAAGTCCACTCTTCAAAGTAGGTCAAAAGTAGCTAATCTTTAAACATTCCTGTGGGCTTTAGTCTTTATAGAAGAGTAAAAAGTGCTGATGGACACTTTTTGAGCAAGATTACCTTGGCTTAAAAAGTGGTAGCCATCTTGCAATTGTCGCGATAGCTCATTTCACAAGCTGCATACAGCTACATTGTTGTCAACAATCCACGCACTGAGCACGCGTAATTCACAGTGAAGGGTGCCTTGAAAGGACATTTCTCTCCCCTCTGGGCAGGTGTAACCACAAAGCCCCGACGCATATTGTCGCATTCCTTCACTGGGAGTTAGATGCCCTCAGTGGGCAAACTGTTGGCAACAATGTAGCATTCACAGTGCTGCATGCAGCTTCTGAAGTTATGTGGAATTACTTTAACAGAAGTCGTGAAAACAAATTCTTTCGTTGTTTTCATGACTTCTCCAGCCAGAGCTGTACTCGTAATTGTAACTTGGACTAGTGAAGTTAATCGCGAGGCACACTTGTTGAGGCCAGGGCTGTGCTTGTCGGTACCAAAGGTGCGATATGGTCAGTAATTGGTTCTAGACCAATTTGTAACCGCAACGGCCCTTGAGAACTTTGGAAAAAAGCTGTTTGGCTTAGGTAACATAAAAATTGTGTCACACGTGAGGAATGGTGGTGGTTGCGTTGTCTCTATAGAAAAAAGGAGCTTTTTGCAATAATTCGGGCAGCAATGTCTGCTTAACACCTCGAATTTGTCTCCGAGAGGGAGTCTGACCTTCTCTGTGACCGCACAATGGCTTCAAACAATGACAAGAGCGACAATGATCATGACAATGCACTGCCCAAGCAGCAGAAATTGCCAAGCTCAAGCATGGCAAATCATCAGTGGCCAATGTGTCCGAGCTTGGCAATACCTCGGCCGCCAATATTGGCTGGTGTTTGGGAGAGGTGACAAGCCAACAATTGGCCAAGCCCTGGAAGGCCAATATTGGACAACGCTTGGCAAAGTATCTTGCCATGATAATGCCAATGGGTGGGCCCCACGCTATTTTCATGCACATTTTTGCCTTTGTGGCCAGTCCTTATGACCAATGCTTATGTTATGAGTTGCCTCGTGGCCAGATTTCTGCTTTATACATGTCAGTATACAGGAAATTATTAAACGAGTGCGCATTATTTATTGAATGCGCACTGGTTAAATAATGTCCTGTACAATGGCATGTATAAAACAGAAATGGGACCGCGAGGCACAATAAGCAAACTGCATCAACTTTGCGAAGCAATTATAGATAAGTGACTTGCCAAAAACAATTGAGCAACACAACACACCGGGTCTCTCTGTGTAGCGTTTTTATTATGCACATCAAATATACGAGAAACCTGGCTTAACAGTGGCAAGAATACGAACACAAACATGAAAGCAAACACAAACACAACAGTCGAGAAAAAAAATTAAAAAGCGCTGCTCATGAAGCGCGAACCGATTATCATTCGTTTAACTGCTTGGGATGCCTACAAAACAGAAGCATTCAGGTAAATGAAAACAGGACCCTCATTCCCGGTAATTCGCCGACGTGCCAAGATCACAATATGTTGTTGAACAGCACTATTGTAGTATAGCCCAGCTTGGAAAGCTTGTCACTGCTGCACCCGCCACTTGTCCACGGGAAACACCTGTGCGTTGTAGCGCCTGTAATAAGTAAAAAAAATAGTTCACTATAATGCTAAATTCAAGCTGCTTACTAAATACAGCACCTATACAAGCCTTACCGTGTGAAAATATTCAGCCTAAAGTTCTAGCTTGTTAACACTCGCTATAAAACATAAAACGTACTGCACTATTCACTTTTCAATAATGCGTTTTACGGTAGCAGTTACTTGGCTCGTTCTTGAGAAAACAGTCCGGAATTTCACTGAAAATGGGCTTCACTCGTATTGCAGTCGCGCAAGGTAATATAAAAAGTACAATAGACAAAGCAACACGCCAGCGGTTCCGTGAAATTTTGTTGTGCCTTCGCTCACTGATTCTGCCCCGTCAGACGCGCAAGACGCGAACGGAACCGACGGAGAAGCCCAGCGGTAGTGTAATTACTTTGTCGCTCGACAATACCTTTACGTTGCTCAAGAAAATAATGAAACGAAAGCCTGATTAATAGGTAGAGTTTAATTAAGCCAGCTTAATACATCCGCAACTCTTATACTGCACACGAGTCTTGCTTCAACGCATGTTGAACGTCGTGAACCTGCAGTGGGAGCACGGCTGCTTATTTGGAAACAAAGCCGGAAAAAGGATAGCGTCACTGGCGTAACACAATTGGAAGCGCATGTATGTGACCACTTTTTTCTTCGCAAGAACCAACACTAAGCAGCACTCGCGAGCGCCAGTTATAAACGACAGCTGAAGTTTTGGCGGGAACGAGCGCGAGCACTCCCGCACCGCGAAAAAATGAAATGGTGACTTACGTTTTCAGCAGCGGCCGTAGCAGGCAGACGATGTTATTACACCAGTCAGGTATACTTCACACAGCCACCGACATCAAAACGCACCTCACAGACACGTACAGGAGTACTACCGCAGTTTCAATGCCACAAAAGAGACGGAGCCGTCGGTGCAACGCGCCCGTCCACCGGCCCCGCCGCGGGTTCAAAGAACGCGCAAAGGCACAACGCTGAAGCAGTTCGACGTTCACCGTTGCGTTAGGACACACAAATGACCAATTCCTACTGAACGTTTAACACTCTCTCTCACGCTGTTTTGAATAAGCTGCACTTTAGTTTAAGTACGCTTTGTTTCGTGGCACGGTGCTGTGGCTCTTTAGGTAACTACTTTTTGCTGCGTTTTGGCCTGTTCACCGCGCTCTAACCGTCGTAATCCGTCATGTTGGGGAACCGCCGCGGGCAACGACCGCAGTGCTGCCCTCGAGTGGTGCTGCTTGCGCGCCGGGTGCGCATGTATACACGCAAAATAACGCACACGAGTGCTCTACAGTGAGACTTCATGCAGCGGTATGCAACAACCGGTAAGGTTGTGGGCATTTACACCTGCCAATACTTTTTATTTAAATGTGGTACTTGACACAAGCTTAAAAATGACTTGGAACTACTTTTTTGTTGTGCACTGCGCGTGAAAACAAATTCAAAAACACGGCAACTTCAGTAATATTTTGAGTGAACTTGAGTGGTCATTCAACTAAGAAGAACATGCCAAGACGTGTGTAAAGGCACTCATAAATACCTGCGTCGCCTATAGGCTACTAGTCTTTATAAAATTTTATGATAAAAAATTACGTCTGAATGAGCGCGCTGTCCAGTGCGATTTTTCGCGCACCGGCCAATGCGTGTCCTCAAGGCCGGTCGTATAGCGCGCGTTGTCCGCGAATGGCTTTTGCGTATACAGGCCGGCGTGTGGCCAAGCTATCGGAAGCCAAAGGGAAGCCAAGGGGCGTCCAATGATTGGCTATCGGCCAATGCTGCTTGGGTGGGTAATGCCTGTGAGCGACTATGTATAAGCAATGGAAACCTACTGCTCCCATTTTGTTTGGTGCCCGGCAGGCATTGAGGCGAATCTGCCCTTCATAGCAGCTTCTTCTTCACATTTTTAGTTAATTCCAGCCTGAAACCGATCTTTTAAAATCATAATGCAAAAAAGTATTATTACAGAAAATGTTGAGAATTGGCTGTTTTTTGGAAACAATGTTGAGGTTAAAACACAAGGTTCAAACTTTGGAATGGGGAATAGAAAAGTAATTTGGCTGTATACCCAAAAGCATGTAACGATAGAAAGGTAAAGCCTTCCGAAATTTGGGTGCGCCCATTGTGATAAAGGAGAACGCAAGGCTTGGATGAGTTCGGGTGATGCAGTTGTCCCTGGTTGACAAGGTAGTGGCAGTGCAGTACAGCTGGCCAATGTCATCAAGGAAGAATCATCATGAATATAAAGCTTCTGCAAGGGCCAAATCTTGAATGAGTTGATAGGCACGTGGAAGCTGGGCCAACCGCTAATGGCAGGTGTGATGTTGTGTAGGTTACCGCAATGAGATCTGGCTGCTGGCCCAAGACGGAGTTTTAACTACGGTGATCGAATGTCTCTCATATTCAGAAGCGTACCAAAACTGCGCTTATGAAACTCTCCGCACCTGGGCTTCTATGCTCGCGGAGCTTACAGCCATCCGGGACGGACTGCTAGCGCTACTACCGGTACTTCAAGCCCCTGGAAGTTTTACTGTACAAATGTACACGGACTTAACGACGGCCGTAAGGTACTTGCGTTGTGTAGCCTCCAACTCGTCTTTCTCGAGACACGTTCATAAGCTACTGGATGCGTACCCCTTCCCTCTCCGACTGTCGTGGATCCGGCGTAATACTATCACCGCTCATATTTTGGCGGATAGTTCCTCTCACCCTACGTCGGTTCCACGACCACTGCCCTTGCTGTAAACTGACCCACATGAACAATTCATCCAACTCAAGGAAGATCTGCGTCATGCCACACGCGCTCTCATTCCGCCGTGTGGAACAGACCTTTCCAGTGGGCTCGCTCGCTGGGAGGAGGTCCTGCTCCGTAGACTTCGAGTTGGGGTGGCCCTCTCTCCTACGGTAACCCGGTACCATGCCCCGCGATACCATGCCCCGTTTACCACGACCTGCCCCTTCTGTACGGCTCCTGCCGAATACACCGACACCAACCACCTGCTAGGGACGTGCCCTTCCCTGAGTGCAGCGAGATCCCGACACCTTCGCGGCACAGGCCTGCATCCTGGGAGACCTCCCGATCTCCAAGGATAGCTGGGGGGGGGGGGGGGGGGCACCACCGCTGTCTTCTGGACTTCCTCCGGGAAACGGGTGTCAGCTTGTACCTGTAGGACCTTATGCCAAAGGGCATACTATCGCAATTATAAAAAAGATCTGGCTGCTTGAACCCTGTGACACTGCCCTTCCATTGTGTTGCCTAGAAGACACATGGAAGGTTGTGCGACCGGCAGCATCGGGTACAACACTCGGGCCTAACGCCGTAACTACACTGGATTTGTGGCAGCACTTCCTGCCTCACCATCTCATCACCAATGTGCATGTAGCACAAGAAAAAATGCACTGTAGCGCAGTATTGCATCAAAATTCTGCACCAGGCACTTGCAGTACATGCAAATTATTTAGGAACACTAGATAAACCAAAACTTAATTGTGTGCCTGTGATTAGCTGCAAAGGGATGTCCCCATCTCGATTCCAAACATTTCAACAAACACAAAAAAATGCACGTCGCGAACCCGTTTGCTCCCTGCGGCTGAAAACAATATACCATCTATTGTCCCTGTCGTTAATACTGGTTATACTTGAATGTGGTGCAGGAGTGGGCCCCCTTTCTTTCTGGTTTACAAGTTCCCCTATCCCTCTGTAGATATCCACAAATCTAATGGTCCTGTGCATAATGTACATAAATACGTTAGCTCCAGTTGGTTCTATCATATTGAGTGCAAGGAGACGACAGCGGTGGATCCTTTGTGAAAACAACCTGCCAAATTCTAACCTCTATCACTAAAAATGTTTCCTATCAACACAATACACATGTCGATTTAGCAAGCTGACACCAAAACCACAAAATTTTAATCCATCTTTCACATTTCAAAGTCTCTTCTATTCAATCTTACTTAAGTGTGGCTTTAAAATATTGAGAAGTTCATGATGTTCTGCAGCGATTTCCGGCACACACTTTGTCTCTTTAAAAGACATATTGCAAACAAACAACACCCATGTAATGTAAAATCAATACTTACCACTGCTTTTCCTGACTACAGTATCTTGCACGTGCCTGCTGTACTCACATAAAGTATCAAGCGATCTACTTCTAGAAATATGCATATTTCAATGAGCAGCACTTAACCGCTGAACACGATGGTGCTCCGAGAACATCGGCCACATATATACGATAGAGCGCATAAAAACTACCCGGTGGAGCAACATCAGAGTGCCTACCGGAATTCCAAAATAAAATGAGCAGTGACTTAGCTCGGCTACGCCATGATATACCTTACGTGAGCTAAGGTTCAGCTGGTTATTTTTAGCTTTCCTGGTTGTCCAGGATTAGCTTGATTATCATACTTACTGCTGCTTCAATGACACACACACGGGATACGCATCATGTGACACATGTATATTTATCAAGCGGCTCCGGTGCAGCGTCACCAATCGCCCAAGAGCTAAGCTGGTTCCAAAGGCGCACGCCGGTGTTGCTGCCACGCACGAGCCATCGATTCCACACCCGGCCACCCCTCATCAAGTGGACCGTGCCGCCACGTGCGGAACCGAGGTCGCCGAAGACTCTAGGCACGTGGGGTGTGTGAGAGACGCCGGGCAGCGAGCAACGTTCTGTCGGTTCAGCGCGCCGTGTGACGTCACTGCTCCTGGCGCATGCGCAGCAGGGCTCTCCAGAAGCCACGCGAAGCTGCTCAATCTTGGCCAGTGTAGCTCACGTTACAAAAGAAAAAGTAAACGGGGGAGATAAGTCAGCTGCAGCACTGAACCTCCCGAAACACAATTCAAGTATTCTAATAACAACTAGACGTCTGGCACCGCGGATACATGTTGGTTAACAAATGATTATCAAATTTGTCATCGTAACTAACAAACTACTGAGCTACTTACTACCGGGCAGCTTGAAAAAGCTCGTGGTATGCTAGCAGGGAGCAGAGTGATTAGAAAGGGACAGCGCAAACCGCGCTGGTCGCGAAGCTGACGAAGGCTCGAAAGCGTGCTAACAATTTCTATTTTTTTGTTGGCACGCGGCGTGCGAACTGAAAATAAAAATTGTTCCTACGTGACGCTCGAATAGGGCCGCCCCCAGACGCGCTCGGATTCCCTGCAGTGACGCCGCTGCATGCATCACGGAGCAGCCCCCTTCGCGGCCGCCGGAAGGTAGGCTAGCAAATCTTTCTAAGGGCCATAGCTGGGCAAAGGCCTCTCCCATTAATCTCCAATTATGGCGGTCCTGTGCTAACTGCGACCATTTATCCTCGAAAACTTTCTTGATCTCATCTGCCCATCGAACCTTCTGCCGCCCCCTGCCACGCTTGCCATCGCAAGGGATCCACTCTGTTACCCTTAATGACCAACAGTCATCTTGCCTTCGCATTACATGCCCTGCCCACGTCCATTTCGTCTTCTTGATTTCTATTAATATGTCCGTAACACGCGATTGTTCCCTGACTCACCCAGCTCTCTTCTTGTCCCTTAAAGGGACACTGAAGTTATTTGTAAACATTGCGGGATTACTAGCGCAAATTGTAGTCTGGAGTCCATAGGCCATGTTTTGACCACTCTGAGTGCGTTTACGCGAGTTTATTTAGTAGATAAATCATTGCGAAAATGATGCCCTCTCTGCATCCTAGCCCTTTTTTTTGCGTTTTAGCGTTACGTTAGAAGGAAATGACTTGGCTTGACTGCGCTGGTGCACGGCACGCCGACCTTCCGACAGAGTCAGTCGGCACATAGTTTGGTCCGCCGGCCGCCGACGGGTCGTCGCAATTCGTTCGTTTAGTTAAAACTAAGCCACGATAGGTTTGTGAATGGAAGAATGTGGCTTTATTTACATTGTTAGTTTGTACACTGTATCAAGCTCCAAGTCCAGGCCACTCCCCACAAGCGCTGCACAAGCGGACATGCGACGCTTCGCTGACTTGAAGGCAGGAGAAGAGTCAGCGAAGTCAATATAGGTACTAAGAAAATAAAATCAGCTGAAACGTTTACCGTACAGCGTAAAACTAGGGAGCAGGAAGCACTTTTTTGTGCTGGATGAACAAGCACAGTGGTCAGCAGCACGACCACACATCTGCGAACGCTTTTCCGTCTAAGAAATGCAATTGCTAGACGTGAGATATCGTAGAAATTTGGGGGACGCTTACTGCACGAGCCCTATAGAACAAATAGTTACCTAAGCTGCTTGAAATGCTAAAACTAAATAAAAGTGGCTGTACATTAAATACCTTATATTTCCAACGCCGCCGGTGCTGACCCGTAGCCGAGTGGTCTCGAGGGCTAGGTATGTTATTTTGCAAGTGGCAAGTTCTAATCCCCGAGGCGTTTTGTTCGTAATTTCAGTTTTTCCCTTTCGGCCAATGTTTTCTGTACTGAGTTCACCATTTTTGGGTCGTAACTTTCACTGCCCCACGGGCGAGTTCGCAGAACGTGTGCAGACTGTCACTGACGCGCTAGCCAGTTCTCATTGGCGTGCTGTCGCCATAAGCACTAACTGCTTGCAGGCAGTGGGTACCGGCGATAATCAGCAGACCATTGGCGTGGTGCGAACACGTTTTTTACGATGCAGGCATGAGTGAGACAAACTCCAAATGTGGGGGAAAAGCGCATGGCATTTGAACGTCTTCGGTGACGCGGAGGGTGTTCATCCACTGCGTAGGCCTCGGCTAGTGATTGCTACGATTCCGAGCCATCCTGGGAGGCTTATCTTAGGTATTTTGTATCCGACGACATGGCAGAAGCTCTGTATGGTGATTATTGAGATATCGAGAATGCCCGTCCAACAATAACATCGGATGTCAAGCATGCTGTATCACAGAACCGAAACCGAAACTTGTTTCAATGCTAATCTTGGACATCGTTCAATCAGGGTGCACATCCTCCCGACGTCACAGCCTTTATTTGGTGCGGCCGCCACTGAGCGCGCATGATAGTTTGTCTTCTTTCGGGCTTTATAAAATAATTACTGACTAACCAACCGAATAAACGATGAAAAGTGTGTTATTCTGAGCCAATCTACGCAGCGCAATCAAAAACGGGAGCTTGACAAATTCACTTCAGTGTCCCTTTAATATTACACATATCATCTTCCGTTCCATTGCTCGCTAAGCCGTCCTCAATTGAAGTTGAACCCTCTTGTTGAGCCTCCAAGTTTCTGCCCCGTAAATAACTACCGGTAAGAGTCAGCTGTCATACACTTTCTTCTTTAGTGACAATGGTAGGCTGCCATTCATTAGCTGAGAATGTCTTCCGAATGCACTCCACCCAATTCTAATGCTTCTAATTATCTCTGTCTCATGGTCGGGATACGGGGTCACAAGTTGGCCTAAGTAGATATATTCGCTTACCACTTCCATTGCCTCGCTGCTTATCTAAAATCGCTGTGCTGTCCTGAGGTTATTGATCATTACTTTAGTTTTCTGCATATTAATTTTCAGGCCCACGGTTTTACTCTGTTTGTCCAGTGGAGTAAGCATGCTTTGCAATTCGTCCCCCGAGTTACTTAGCAAAGCAAAGTCATCAGCAAAGCTGAGGTTATTGAGGTATTCTCCGTTAGCATTTACTCCCACCTGTTTGCAATCCAATGTTCTGAATACTTCTTGTAAACATGCTGTGAATAACATTGGAGAGATTGCGTCTCCTTGTCTGACGCCCTTTCTTATAGGTATTTTACTGCTCTCTTCATGGAGGATGATGGTAGCTGTAGAGCCGTTGCAAATATCCTCTAGTATTCTTACATATTGCTCGTCTACAATCTGGTTCCGCAATGCCTGAATGACTGCTGAGGTTTTGACCGAGTCAAATGCTTTCTCATAATCTGTGAGGGCTATATATAGGGGTTCAGTATACTCCGCGCACTTCTCTATCACCTGATTTATCATGTGAAAATTTTGGTCCATTGTTGAATAGCATTTACGAAGCCCTGCTTGTTCTTCAGGCTGACTGAAATCTAAGGTGGAAGAAATTCTGTTAGCGATTACCTTGGTAAGCACCTTGTAGACGACTGACAGTAAGCTGATCGGCCTGTAATTTTTCAAGTCCTTCATGTCACCTTTCTTATGGATTAGGATGATATTCGCGTTCTTCCAAGATTCCGGTACACTCGCACTCATTACGCATTGCGTGTACAGGTTTGCCAGTTTTACTAGTACAATTTGCACGCCATCCTTCGAGGGGTCTGTTTTTATCTGATTTTCACCAGGTGCTTTGCCCCCTTTCATTACTTTCAAAGCATTCCTTACTTCTGTCGTTACTGGTGGGATGTCTATCTCCTCTGAACTACTTTCTCGCTGGCATTATCCTGGATGTCCGGGCTACGGTAACATATCTCTAAAGAACTCCTCGGCTACTATGACTATTTTATCCCTATTTGTGATGACATTGCCTTGCTTGTCTTTAGGTGCAGACATATGATTTTTCCCAAGCCTAAACACCTCTTCACTACTTTTAGGCTGCCTCCATTTTTTACAGCATATTCGAACCTCTCCATATAATACTTCCGCATGTTGATTAACTTATTGATTAACTTCCAAAGCTCTGTCAGTTCTATTCTGTCAGCTGGGGTGAAGATTGTCATGATTTGGCGTTTTCTAATTAGATCTTTCGTCTCCTGAGAAAGTTTACTAGCATCCTGTCTAGCCATCGGGCCCCCGACTTCTACTACGCACTCCGTGATAATGCGTGTAAGATTGTCGCTGGCTTCCTGTGTCGCAAACTGTGCTTCCTCGGTAAGAGGTGAATATCGATTCTGCAGCGCGATCCTGAATTCTTCAACTTTACGTGTTACTATTAGGTCATTTATCGGCTTCTTACGTGCTAGCTTGTTACGGTACCTCCTCAAATCTAGCCTAATTTGAGGTCTTCCATACGGTGGTCACTACACCTTACCCTTTTGAGCAGTTCCACGGTCTGCACGGACGCCAGGGTTATCACATAATATGAACTCTACTTCATTTTTATCCTCCCCACTCGGGCTCCTCAACGTTCCCTTCCGGCTCTCCCGTTTGCAGAAGGTGTTCATGATGCTTAGATTATTCCGTTCTGCGAACTCGACTAGTAGGTTCACCCTGCTGTTTCATCAGGCCAGACAATAGTTCCCAACTGCCTTGTCTCCAGCCTGATTCTTGCCTACTTTAGAACTGAAGACCCCATAACTACGGTATACTGTGTTTTTACTTTAGCCATTGTCGATTCCACAATCCGCACAGCTTCTCGAACTATATCTTTTTCTTAGACCTCAGCCAGGATTTCTTAAATCCTTCTGGCGGCTTTGGCTATCCGGACTTCTGTGAGTTGTGGCTCCTGTGTGGAGCTGCGCATAAGTATCCCATTGTTGTACTGTACACAAAACTGTACTTTCTGAGTGTATTTATATTGTCACGAAGTCAAATATGAGGCAGTCGTCTTGAAGGAAAAGCACGTTTATTGGAGCGAACTTGTGCTCCCCTAACAACTCAAAAAATTTCCCCGCATTTCCCCGAGGGGAAGAATGTGAAAGTGCGAATGCACGAGTTGAATTTGCGCGGTTCGGTAATGTTCGCGAAAGAGAGATCACACACACACACACAACTACAAAGAAAGAAAGATGCATTTATTCACAGACACCTATTTGTGTTGTCGTTGTACTTGATTGCCAGAGGGGATCTCAGCTTTGAAATTTCGTGTCAGTACTCCTTTAAGCGGGTGCATTAGCCCTTCTCACGCCCGATTCCTGGCCAATCCCCCACATGGGTATGTGCCATGCACAGACACCTATTTGTGTTGTCGTTGTACTTGATTGCTAGAGCGGATCTCAGCTTTGAAATTTCGTGTCAGTACTCTAGCCCTTCTCACGCCCGATTCCTGGCCAATCCCCCACGTGGGTATGATGCCATGTCAGCGGCCAGGCAGCGCGCGCCCATCTCCCCCCGTTGCCAAGGAAGACGAGGAGATTCCTGGCCAATCTCCCACGTGGGTATGTGCCATCTCCCCCTGTTGCCAAGGAAGACGAGGAGCGCGCGCACCCGCAGCTGTTTCTATGTGGACGGACGGCGGTCAACGGAATTCAGGGTCGCTTATAAAGTGCATTCGCACTTAAAAAGTACACAGGCGGCGAAGCAGCAGTCAACAAAGTGACGTGCGATAACGAGCGCCGGTAATAGTAATACCGCGGCGTCTGCTCTGCTGGCTTTTGTCTTTCGGCGCGAGTGTTTCTCGAAACGTCGATTTACATCCAGAACATTGTAGATCAAAGAAGATTATCCCAGGCCAGTTGACGTTCGGGCGAAAACGCTCTCCTTATTCGAATGAGATAACCCGTGCGGCATAAAATAAAGAATGGAACATGCGCTTCACTTGGGACGCAGAAAACAGAGCCGGGCGCAGCCGGGCAGTAAAAACAAACCATAAATAAACAAACCAAATGCATGGTTGCTATTATTCTCGGGTAGACCTTTTTCGCACCTCATGGCAAGATCACGACATGTGAAACAGGTCTACGTTCCTTTTACACACTGTGAAAAACTTGAAATAAAGACCTCAATAATAGCGGTTGAGAGATACAAAACTGGGAAATGTGTCTGCAACCTTGTCCCCACCGGACTGTCTCTTTTCTGGTAAGAGTGTAGTGGCCATAATGAATAGCTGCATAGTGAGCCTTCGACGTTTGCGCTGCGGGCGATGCCAAGCTGAAGACATATCCCTATAACTGAATCGTGGTTTTCTAAGGCGATCTAGAATTTTAGGTCCTGTATTCAGAGTAATAAAGAATCTCCAAAAATTCAGAGAACTGTTTACTAATGCTTGGCATTTTTAGGCCGCTTTTCTGAAATGTAAGTTTTTTACTGTGAAATATCTCTATGAGCGGTGAAAGACGTTAGAACATTTTATTTATTTTAAGCTTTGTTTCGTTTCTTTTCGCTAATGATGTAAATATATACTATTATAGAGATAAAGGGCCTCAACTTTGCTAATTAGGTTTTTTTTTCGAACATGCAAGGCGTACTGAAGAGTTGGTCCATTTTCGTTAGTTGCTATTCGTATTGCCAACGTGTTTCTTGCTGACTCTTTTGTTCATTATTAGATGCAGAGCATCTGATTCACTCGCCTTGTCCCTCCGGCGTCGTCGTCGTTGTCGTCGGCGTTGTCCACCCCTCCCGCATTCTCCTCGCCGCGCCAGCTGCGCTCTCCTCCGCTCACCCCCTCTCCTCTCCGATAGCGAACACTCTCTCGCGAGGGGCATTGGATTGGATTCGATCGGATTGGATTGGATTGGCTTGGATTGGATTGGATTGGATTTTGTTTTTTTGGGAGATGTAAAAGACGCATCTTTTCTATTTTGAGAGATAATTTTTGTTAACATTGATTTTTTTCATTTATTTTATTCTTTTGGTTTTACACAATTCTGTCCGACTAAGTATCTCCATTTGCACTGTTATAACGAATAAAGGAGTTGCTTCCGCCTAATCTGCATTTTTGCGGAAATCCAGGGCGTTGCACGGTCCTAGCTGTGGGGGTACTCGGCAAAGAATGCTACGAATTATTATCTTCAGAAGCCATATAAACAACGAGAACAATGGGTTCATATTCGGTGAAAAAAAATGAATAGCAATCAAAATGTAATATCATTTATTCGTAAAAAAATGTAATTCTAAGGCAACCACTTCCATAGGCGAGCACTTAGCATCTTGATTTTCACTACTTTTTCTTTTATTTTGCAAAGTACTCAGCAACTGCAATTTATTACATGCAAATAATTTGTATATTGGGTTGTGAAAAAGTGAAAGTGCGGAATCGGCCTATTAGTGCAGCAGTTTTTAGTGTGTCTACGAACATGCTTATATGCACAGCTTAACTACAATACACAAATATAGTACGGTGTTTTAAGGCAAAATTCTTGAAAATGTGTTTATTAGGTGCAGAGCACTTTAGGCGCTCGCCTTGTCGTCCTAGCTCGACCGCTCGACCCAAGTATATAGAGCACCAAGGCGGCGTTCCGGCATAACGCCGTTGTTCGCGGCGTACCGCAGAGTCTTCGAAAGCGAATCGGTTCGAAACTCGTGAAACGCTGGCGCTTGTCATGCGTGTTCCCTTTGTTTAGCGAAAAAGAAACGATAGGTACATTTGAGGAAAAATATACGTAATTACCCGGCAGCGCCCGCGTTCCTGTAGTAAAGGACTCCCGTTGGGTTGGTTTTTACGATAGTAAACGCAAAATGTGGCAGTGCAACGCCGGCACGTGCGGGGTGCAAAAACACCAAGAGAACAGAACTCCCACTGGCGCAGTTTCAGGCGGGAGGCACGCGAGCACTGCGAAGGCGGAAAATTGCAATTGCATTTGGTGGTAACAGTGAGCGGAAACGGTGGTACAGCCCGTTATGATAAATCACTTCTCTGCACTTCGGACAGCTTTCACATTGAGTGGAACGGCTTTAATTTTTATCACGAGGTTACTTACGCTGAAGAGAACATCTGCGGCCTGATTTCTGGAGCAGAAAAAGAGCACCCGAAGGCCGGAACGTATACCTCTGCATTTAACCTAGATCAGATATGTGGTGAACAGCAACGCTGCGGAAAAGTTTAGAGAAGCTTGAGTTTTTTACTGCGTGACGAGGTTACATTCGTGCTGACGTTGTTGTTGTTGGACCCGTTTATTTCACATTTTTGCGCCTATCTAAGGCTGCTGTGAAAGAAGAAATCCCGGGCCACCTACACTAACGTCAAACCTGGGCAGGGGCCAAGCATGCAGTGTACAAGTGTATTCTTGGCACCTTGGCGCTTTTGCCCACAGAGATGAAACCGTTTGGGGGTAGAGTTATACAGCTTTGCTGTAAGCCTCGTGTCTTTGAAGCACGAAACGTTCTATCGCGAGGCGTTGGAAATGAGTGTCCCGGTGTGTTCTTCTAGGATGCATTTTTGGCCACGGAGATGAAATCTTCTAGCGCGAGGCGTTGGAAAACAAGTGTCTCGGTGTTTCAGTACAGTGACTACAGGATACTACGAGGACATGAGACGACGACTACATGAGATGCCGACAGCCCAAGCCCCTAAGGGGTTTCGCCCATAAATAAGAAAAGAAAACTCTAAAAAAATACAAAGGTAAGCGAATTGTCGTTTGATCACTGGCTTCGCCTGTGACAGGCTGTACTTCTGGCAGTGTGTCCGAGCAGGGAACTGGTGGCAGGCGCTTCTGCGTCATCCATAAACTGGTTTAACGACCTCCAAAGCTCGCTGGAGACCGCTGCAGTTGTACCCGGGTGTGGTGTAGCCCAGCTCTGAAGGGGATCCGGCCTTATCTCAGTCGTCTGTGAGGCCAGGGCCTGAGCTCTGGGAGCCGAGTAAAGCGTGCAGAACCACAGCAGGTATTCCAGGTCGGCTCGGGTGTCACATGGGCTGCGCATGCATTCCAGAGTCAGGCTGGGCCAGGGCATGGCTGCTTCGGAAGCGCTGCCAAACGTAGTGGCTAAGGAGGGTGCCAGTCTTTACCTCCGTAGTGTAACTTGCTCCCAGCGGGTAGCAGCCTTGCGGGGAAGTGGAGGGATGCTAAGTGGATCGCACGCGCAGCGTAGATAGCTGCCTCGGCACTGCCGTTTTGTATTTCACTACCGCCAGAAGCACGAAGTTTCGTGGCCTCAATTGAATGGAACCCCCAACCTTGTTGGGTGCCGTTACTGACAAAGGAAGGCTAGGACGGCGCGTCCTGCAAAAGAAGTCCGAGGACACTGTAAGCAATTTTTTATGGGATGTGAATGCGAAAGCACGAACGCCCAGTTGAACGCACGCCTTGCTTCCACCCCGTGTTGTCGAAGTAATTTGTAATTTTGCCCCTTGAGACGCTTTGCTCCCCGTGCCGCCTTAACGCTTTGTAATGGCGTCCATCTCTCTCGTGCGAATTGGGCCGCTGCTCGTTCCTGCCGCCGCGACAGAGTTGGCGGTGATGGCGAATTTTGCTGCTTGTCCGCTCGTTTGGCTGCGTTCTTCCGCTCACTTGATCCGCGGTGTAATGGCGTGGACGGACCCTCTCGCTATTGCCGAGTTTAAGCTCCCGTTATGAAACGCTTTGTGGTGGTGGTGGCCCTTAAAGTGGCGCATACCCAAGCAGGGGGATTGGCCAACAAGATTTTTTTTCATTAAAAAGAACCAGAGAAGGCAAAATAGTACAGTCGAAGAATTTAGTACCTCGATTGAAGAGAGAAATAGAAAAAGAAAGAGGAACGAGAGTGCCTGATCGGAATCGTTTTAGCAAGGCAGACGAGCCGGATCTGAAATGAAGGATTGGATGGCGTGACAAATATTCCCATGGCAGTGGCCTAGCTTCGTGCCCCCAAAAGACAAAAGCACTGGCAAAGTTAGTGGCAGTCCAAGACGCCGCAGGGGAGCCTCCAGCAGCCTTCATCGATGATGAGAGAATCGGCGGCAAAAAAGAAAGAAATGTTCATCCGTTTCAATATCATGGCACAAGTGGCACGAAGGTGAGGTTGTTAGATCTGCCCGGTATAGATAGATAGATAGAAACTTTATTGTTCATGGGACGGTGGGGTGAATCAGCCGCCTCGGTCCAGGCAGCCGTAGAGTTCCTGTATATGCTCCCTACGGGAGCAGAGTTGCGCATAGGTCCGCCATCTTGACCGCCGAGCATCCAAAGCAGCGTGGGAAAGCCAACCGTCGGGCTTGAAGGAGTCGTGCGCACCGCGCGACGGGAGCGTGAGCGCGCCCCGACGTCGCTGCTTTTTTTTTTTTTTTTTGTAACGCGCGCTTTGCTTTATTATTAGGGGTGTTTTCCTATAACGCATATCCTAATATCGGGAAGGTATGGCTGTGAAAAATGTTCCGAAATGTCCCTCCAGGTCTTAACAAACATATATGTGTTACTATAAATTTAACGAAGACGTGACTCGTTTTGCTCAATAAACCTCCACACTGGTTAGATGCCTGGTATAGAATCAGCACGCGCGTATATACACACTGGGTTATTTGGAACTCAACCTACAGTTTTTGCAGTCTATAGTGCATGTCGGCAAACTTTCATGCCTTGACAACGTAAAGTGATGTGACCAGGCATCTAACCAGTATGGAGGTTTACTGAGCAAAACACAGTATGGGGGCGCTGTATTGCAAATAGCCAATAAAGAGCGCCTGGTAAAGGCGCAACAGCGATGAAACCGATGGGCCCCATGATTTCCCTGCCATATGTTGAAGGACGTGGGTGAAACTTTGTAATTTCCTTCTGAGTGCCGAGACATGTTTTGACCATGACAGATCTCTATCAATTGTCACGCCGAGAAATTTGTGATGCGTGACACATGGAATAACAGCTCCTTCGATCTTTACCGGGTAGCATATCATGGGTTTTCGGGTAAATGCCAATGTTGCACTTTTTGACGTTGAAATACTTTACTACGCTTGGACACTCGCCCTCTGTCCGAACAAAAGATTTTGGGCACGTGGGCTGACAACAGGAACCAAAGCCTAGCCGTTAAAGCCCTGCTAACATTTCTTGATGACTCCTCTTTGGATTCTCGCCTCTAGGTTGTGACAAAATTGAACAGACTGCGAAATAATGTCTGAGCAGTTTTTTTTTTTCATGGATGATAGCAGAGTCCTTCAAGCATTGAAGGACTCTGATGATAGTCATGTGCTTAAAAGTGAACTGTTGTCATCTGATTCAGCGCCCCGTTGTACGTGAGACGTTTATTGGGTTACTGCTTGTATAGAGTTCATTTGTCGCTTTCATTGTCATTCCCAATACCTTCCATATTCATTCCTTTCTCTTTCTGTCCCAGTACCCTCCCCCCAGAGGGAAGTAGCAGGCCCAAGATCAATTTCTCAGGCCGACCTCTTCTCCTTTTTCAATAAACATTTACTCTCTCTCTCTCTCTCTATTGAGCAAAACGAGTCACGTCTTCGTTAAATTTATAGTAACACATAAATGTTTGTTAAGACCTGGAGGGATATTTCGGAACAATTTGCACAGCCATATCTTCCCGATATTCGGATATGCGTTATAGGAAAACTGCACTCAAGAGGAGGAGGAGGAGTAACGGGAGGAGGGGAAAACTTTGTTTAACAATTAAATCGATCTGGTTAGCCTGGGGAGGGGCGAAGCATGCAGTGTATAAGGGTATTCAAAAATTGCAGGTCTCTCTCTTGCCACACGGCGTGTGTCAACCCTTCCAGGCGCGAAGAACAAATCCTATTCTACTCGGGATGGCGTTCTATGATTTTAAGAAAATTACTTTTCCTCTCTTGTCCTGGACTGAGGACCCGGCCCACTAACCAGATCGATTTAATTGTTACACAAAGTTTTCCCCTCCTCCTCTTACTCCTCCTCCTCTTGAGTGCAGTTTTCCTGTAACGCATATTCGAATACCGGGAAGATATGGCTGTGCAAAATAGAGCTGGGCGTCAGCTTCTCATGTAAGCATTCGAACAAGAGGAACAGTCAGCTGCTAATAACCGACAACAGCGAAAATGGAAGACCAAAACAAATTCTAGGCCTTCAGGGCTGTCAGCTCGACCGCGTACTGAAGTTGAGCAAAAAAGATACTCTTCATGTACTAGCGTGTTGCGGCTTGTCGCTCTCGCGCTACGAGCTACGAATGCGACATGGCAGCTGCGCAAAATGTACGAAAGACACCGACAGCAGAGGGCAGCAGCGGCGTTGCAGCCGCATCGCCGGCTTCTCTGCGGTGCGTGGATGCTTTTTGTGCACGTGACGGCGATCAGCGAATAAGGTCGTGAGCGGCGAATGGAAATCAAAGGCGCAACTCTGCTCCCGTAGGGAGCATATACAGGAACTCTAGGCAGCCGTTGAGGGCCCTGATGATGTGGGCCACCAGTTCCCGTTGCTGTTGGAGACTCGCCGCAACAGCCAGCCACTCTCCGGTGTAATTGTGTGGTTGGGTAGGGTTGTAGAGGCACTCCCACAGAATGTGGTCCTGGGTAGGGAGAATAAGGCAGTGGGGACAGAGTGTGACAGGGGCCCGGTATAGGTACCTATTAAGTGGTGAACACGCTCGGGGGCTCTTCTTCTTGTGGCGTCGTCTTTGTCTTTATCCTAGACGCCGAAGCCGGCTTTAAATGAGTAGCATTCTTTGCTCAGCACTCCCACAGCCGGGACCACGTAACGCCCTGCATTTCCACAAGAATGAAGATTTGGCAAAAGTTGCACCTTTAATCGTTACAATAGCGTAAATGGAGATAATTTGTCAGACAGGATTTTGTAAAAGAAAAAAACTCGAAAAATAAAAGTTTCACAAAAATGATGCGACCAAATCAAAAATATGCAATGAGCGCTTGCTTCGGGGCTAGTTGATACAATCACCATACATTGCTACTTATAAAGCACTGCGCTAAGCTGACATACGCGAAGATGAAGGAAGGCGAGACAAGATGCATACCTACAAGATGCATCGTGTCTCGCCGTACTTCGTCTTTGTCAATGTCAACTCAGCGCAGTGTTTTATAAGTAGCAATAAAAATATGCATCTTATACATCTCCCAAGGAAACCGAAGATTAAGCAAACATCAAGACCCCAAAAACAACGTTCGAAATACGAATAAAATTAGCGTAAAGGGGTACTTAACCGCTCCAATGTTTTACATTTATATCATTGGCAAAAAAAAAAAAAACAACGAAAGGATACCTTTAATAATAAAATAGCGCAACGTCTTCCGCTACTCATAGCCACATTTGACTGCAACAAACCAACCAAGTGGCATAGGAATGCTACGCAATAAAGGACATTTTCTGAGTTTCTGCGCATTTTTTGTTCCATCGGCCTTTATAGCTTTCGCATACGAGTATTACGGAAAGCATGAAAGCAGGCCCGTACCGCAGGCTATTGTTTAGGTTCCAGCCAGCAATATAACGCATATGGTCTGCTTGGCTACTCACGCGAATTGCAAGTCGAGCGGGAGGACAGAGAAGTGCGACTTACACGAGAAATGCGGCTGCGTCATCAAAAGATTCTTGCGAACATGCAAGAAAAAGACGCAGCCATCTAATTTTTTGAAGACGGTAGTGTGTGTGGGCTACCTGAGCGGGAAAACTTTGGTCTGTCTGTCTGTCTGTCTGTCTGTCTGTCTGTCTGTCTGTGTGTCTGTCTCTCCGTCCGTCTGTACGTCACTCGATTCAACCGCCTATCCAAAAAAAAAAACAGTTGAAAGAAGGTTTGGCCACGAAGTTTATGCACGCAATAGTATGCCAAACTACCAAACGTTTTTGCCATAATCCATTGATGTCCATATTATTCGGTGCTAAGGAAACCTCAAGGGTATTTAAAGCAGAGTATAGGTACATGATAAAGAGTGCCAGCGTCTCTTGACTTAGGAACACACGTTAGACTAGTTTTGATGGTAGAAAAAAACACCAGGTGCCGAATAGTGCCGAACCGAGGCGAGACAAAGACACACCCGAAAACAAACTATGTCGGCTCAAGCTGTCGACAACAAAAACAAAAGTTTACGACCTATAGCTTGCGAGCTGTGTGAACGCGCAAAAATTGAATTGGATTGAGTAAAACTTCATTGGGACAACGGAGACGACTTGGGAAGGACGGGAGGGGGGGGGGGGGGGGGGGAAGAAGAGGGTGCCACGTGGCAGGGGTGAAAGAAAGCTAACCTCTTCGGACGACACTTTCAGCGAAGCGAGCAGACCCGCGGCCACCTTTTGTCTTGACCTTTTACCGGTCCCTGAGATATTTGGTAAGCTGAAGATGTCCCATTCCGCTTGTTCGCCTACCCTTCGCAGGGCCGTCCGAAACAAACAAAATGTTCATTAACTTCTTTAAGGCTCTACCTTAAAAGACAAAAAAAGTGATCACGCACAGCGTTGGCAGTTTGTCTTGTGTAGTTAGGCCATGTGTACGAACCTTTGTTGTTCTGTGCAGCATTCCACGTGTAAATAAGTAATGCAACAAGTAGCCCACATTTTTCAGAAACATTCAGTTCATTGCCATGTAGGCTCTCGGAATGTCATAGTGATGCTGGTAATTGCTGCTCAGGTAGGCGAACTTGTCACGACGAGGAGAGGAAGTCGCCGAACAACGCAACCGAGCATGCTTTAAACGCAACATGAGCGATCTGATACCAAGAACAAAATGAACCCGGATCGGTGCAGTGGGAGATTCATGAATAGAACTCTTGGCACGATAAACGACTAAAACCCAGGCCCAGCTGACAAAATGGAGCTGCTAGGAGATGAGAGTAGCTCGAGAGAAGTGATTGTTATCTCGCGCAATGTGACGAACACTCCGCCATTGGTGACGAAGCCGAGTCACGCGACGGGGAAGCGGTCACACAGGGGGAAGCTATAAAAGGCAACAGCTACGCGCCGAAAGATAGGCAGGTTAAGCACGTCGCCAGGAAAGGCAGCACGTGGCAGATAGCGTCGTTATCATTGCCCGGTATAAACTACGGTTGGGTTAATGTATTAATGGAAGGCGAGGAAGATGTAAGCGTGTCTGGTTGATTTCCAGCGGTGGACTACTGAGTTGTGCCCGTTTTAAAAACGTTGACTGATTGTGGGGTGTTTAGCGCCGAAGCTCAGTGGAGGGCTCAGGATTAATTTTGAACACCTTGGGATCGCTACCGTGCCCGGAAGTTCTCCCTGTTTGGCTCCACCAGAAAAGCAGCCAGCGCGGCCAGGTCTAAATAATGTCGCTTTCGTGTATTTTTCAAACAGTAAAATTGTTCCAGCTGCCGGGCATCTGATGTGAGCAACGTAAAGCCCCTGAGATATCACGGTTTGCCTTGCTTGTTTGGAATCACATCCGGGTCGTCTGCCTTCAGCCAATCAAGGCTCGCTGGAAGTGTGCACTTTGAAACCCGTGTAAAACGGATGTTACCCCTCGTAAGACGGTTGCGACAGTGATGGTGGAAGCTTGCGGACAACAGCCGATCTGCCAAGGCAGAGACGCTGCTTTAATTGCAGCGGGGGTGCACAATGTTCTCAGAGGAGAGGAGGAGGGCTTGGCCAGAAGATAGAGGAGGAGGTTAAGCATACTCAGGTGGCCGCAGGAAACTTGCTTACTGTAGCCTGCACCGTTCCATAAGCGGAAACTCGGGGCACGGCCGCTCGAAGCGAGTGACCGTGCTTTACGAGTGCAACTATCGCTGTTACCAGCGAGACGAACAGGCGTGGTAGCATAGGTGGGTTCGCAGAGATAGGCTTAAACAAGCTAACCGGAACGTTGGGTGCGTTATAAAATTCACTTCATCCGAAGACCAAGAAACAAGAGAGGATGGGGCTTTTGTGTGCGAGAGTATAAGTAATTTTGAAGAAGCCCGGAAGGTTAGGAATGTGAACAAGGTGACATATATGAAGACGGCATTGTGTACGCTAAACTCGGCCTGTTATAGTTACCCGAAGAACCAATAGACATGCTCGTGATGCAAAGAAAGCTGGGTTGAGCAGAAGCTGCATTAAAAACAACTGGGCACGTGTTAAAGGTAGGGAGAGGGAAACAAGTGGACAGGGTGGCAGGAGGCCTGAGTCGGGGTTCGAAATGCCAAACGCACTCAGTTACCATAAGAAATAGCTAACGCACTCTAGCGTGTAATCGAGTTCTCGAAAGATGCATCCCGAAGACGGGTTGGCCAACTGTATCATCCATTATTGCATTACCGAATTTGTTCAAAGTCTTCTACCGGCGAACAAGGAAGGTTTTGTGGGTCTTAACAATCTATATTACCCACCCCCATTTTGTTTGACTTGTGGGGTGTAACTGCGCTCACAGTAATAATGGTCAAGCGTTGCAAGGGGAGGAGTGGGTTGTCTGTCGGAAACACGCCTTTTTAACACGAAAGTGTTTTATTCCGGGATACACGAAAATTTCCCTAACGTCATGTCCGTAACGGAAATGACGTAAGCACAACGAAGCAAGTGGTCTGTAATGGGTGTACCCTGCACACAGGGTGTTCTTGCGGGGAAGCAACCTTTAGTACTAAAGAATACGTTAAACTTAGAGTTTTTCGTTTTCGGGTTTTATATTTTAACACGAAAGTGTTCCATGCCGCGATACACCAGAATTACACTGACGTTATATCCGTCACGGAAATGATGCCAGTACACCTTTGCGAAGCGACCCGCCAGCAGGACGCCGCTCACCAAGCACACCCACAAGTAAGCCACCGACCCGCAAATCATGCTCAGCTGCAGATTTCGCTGCGCATTTCACTTTCGTGTTTTACCGACTCCTATGGCAGAGGAATCACCCACATTTTCTTTTTATAGGATACTGCTTTTTTGGAATTTCGGACGCCATTCGACGAGTATATTACATAGAAATAAGAATAAAGAAGGTTATTACGGTGCAAACTCTTCTGTCTCGCACCCACCTCCCCTCAAAAGAAAAAAAAAAGCACAACAAAGGGAACCTAGCTGCAACGAACACCATACGCTACTTGTGACATGATACAATTGTTTTTTCTACGTGTCGTCAGTCACATGGCTCACCTTCACCAAAATGCCCTCAAGTTAGCAATCCATGCCAATAACGAGGACAACATATCATTCCTACATTGACTTGTAGTGCGATAAATACCACGAGGCAAGCAAAAAAAGCCAGATTAGCCTAATCAGTAGAGCCTCGGGTTTTCACGTGACCGTCCTGGGTTGGAGCCCCAGCAGAGCCAAGGTTGCTGGAAGACCCGTTATTTTATTACTGTAAGATGTTCCCTTGGCTCAGTTACACGCATATTTTTTGTAAATAAGGGTGGTTGGGCATCGCTTAGGTCGGTTTAGATGCGGGGAGCAGCCATTTAAGACGTTCTATTAACGTTCTGCATCGCGGCCGCTGTGCACCTGGGTTGCACCTATCTCGAAATTAACTATCGCGCTTTTACAATGTAGCAGTGAATTTGGTGCAGGAATCCAGCAGTTCTAGAGGCGTGAATCAATCTTGTTTCTACGTTCTGTCGTTGCGTTGTTCCCTATGGATTCACAATACTGACGCGTGCAATAACAAAAAGATTTCATCGTATTTTTAAAACTTTGTTTTATCAAAACCGAGTAGCAAATAATCGGGCAACGGCGTCATCTATCGCGTAGTGCCGACAAATGGGATGTTCTGGCCAACCACATATAACCTGCGTTCGAGAGTACTGCACTCTAATCCTCGAACCCCGTGAGAAGGCTGAATACGTCGGCACTGTCCCAGTGTCGCTGCGTGGCGAGCAATGCGTGCGAGGCTTACGTTCTATGACACCAGTGAAGGCACACAAAACAGTTTCTGCCATTCCTGCAAGAACGGTGTTAGTGGCTGCGGGTTCGTTCAACCGAGCTCCTAGAATTGCGCGTTTATGGCATCGAGATAGTGCCTGTGCGATATTTTTTTATGTTTCTGTGGCCTAAGTTACACCGCTGAGCTGAGGGAACGCGCGGAGATGTGCGATTTCTACCTTTTTTGGAAACGCGTGTACCGGTGTTTCTTACCATGTTTCTCGCTTCGAGTTTTTAGCTTGCACCGTGGCTCTAGCTGAAAGTGCGCGCGAGGGTCCCGACTACACGTATGTCTTTTTGTCAGGCTGTCGCGGAACGCATCTGCGGATTCAGTGACAACCCGCTCGCCTGCTTTGACGTGTCAACGTAGCCAAATCACTACACTGCAACAGTCGCGTACAACTCCCGCAGCTGGGGCTCTCGTGGCCCTTCCACTTCAACTTCGTGACATCGTTGTTGTCGGCCATGCAGTACAGGCAGGCATCGTTGTACATGCAATCAGCGCTTGAGCTCATTTTAACGATTGGCCCATCGACAATAGTAGTCGTACATTCGGACTTTCGCTGTGGTTTACACCTTCTCAGACGAGAGGACACTTTGAAATTCGTTGTAAAACCATTCTGTGAAATGCAGAATGGTTGTTTAGCGCTTGAAGATGGCGGCTGAGAAGTTGTGTATGCAAGAGACGGGGCATATTGGCAGAATTTCGCGTCGATCCGGGTCGGTAGTCAATAGAGCAAGCAAACAGCACGGAACAACGGAGTGGAGAGAGCTGCCTTCGCATTGCTTGTGTCGTTCCTAGAATGACGGTATGACGAAGGGTGGCTCGTCACTTGCCTCTACGCAGGATGGCAAAGCAGAAAGCTAGATCCAGGCGTTCGTATAGGAACGAGGCTGAAGATCGCTTGGAAGAGGGACAAGATGATGAAAGAAGATTGCACTGCTGTCGGTGATGCCCGTTCTTGCAATATTGGCTGGAGTCTAAACTCGGAGAGGCTGCAAGTTCTTTTGGGCGTTGATCTTGCCGCGGGGCATAGATGAAGGTGCATAATCAGACGATGACGAGGAAAGGGATGTGTATGAAAAGGTTTGCTTCGCGGATTATGTTGGGAAGGGAACGACGATAGGGTCCCTGTGTCCATGCAACGTAAGATGATGTGTCGTCTAAGCAGAAGCCCGTCACCGCAAGACTTCTGCGAAAAAGGAAACAGAAAAACAGCAGGGACAGCTCATTCACAATATTGTGCTACACGAGCTTCTGCCAAAAAAACTAAAAGTAGCATAGTTATAGTCGGCATACTGCAGCTATTGCTGCAGTGCACCTCCTCGCAGGAAATAAAGCAACCAAGTTTCCGAGCTTCGGCGACGTCAACTGCACACTTGTTGTTTAGGATGATGTTCCTTCTGAAGCTGCTCCAGACTAAATGTGTTCCTTTGTTCTGGATGTACTTCGGCTGCTGCCAAAGTCTTTGAAATAGATACCTGGACGTAGAACACGGCCGCGACGGCAGTGACGCTTTTTTTTCATGACGATGGTCGGCGCTCATGCAATACCTTACGCGAATCGACCCTATGTGACCTCTAGTGCAAAAAATGCGAAAGAAGAGTACGTTTATGGCCCTCACCATACTTATATAGAACACTAAATGATGCCCGAAGAGTTTATTCGAATCATCACTCGACGAACAGAAAAGCCGGGAATATGGGTAAGGTGGACTGCAATCTCCTAAGCTTAGAATATCCTACTCAGTCACATTTATCACGCACATAGGCGAAACTGTCTAAACAATTTTTTTCATTGGATCGTACCGTGCTATCTATTATTTTGTTTCTCTAACGGCACTGAACGGCATTTGCACTAAACTTTAAGTTGGTGCTTAATAGCGCTGTTAATAAGCAGTGTTTCAAGAGCATCAAATTAAACGTGGCATATGAGATGTCGGTGAATCAAGACACTTATGGTTCTTTAGCCTTATTTTACTTAGTTTAAACTCCTCTCCCAGAAACTCCACATCATTTGGACATTTTGTCAACAGTGGGCTGTGGTATACTTTGGGTAAAAAAAAATAAAATCATGAGCCATCCAACTCTGTAAAGATAAGTGAGCAGCGAAGCTATTTAAGCCCTGACATAAAGGTCAGGCAGGATTTGGCTGAAAAGTATGAGAAAATTTTATTTCCTTTGACCAATGACAGAGGTACTCTGTGACAAGGAAGCGTACATACACGAACGCACCTTTATTTGGACACTACTGATCTTCAAAGTTCTGCCTAATGTTCACTAATCTACTCCAGATGCATATTCAGGTGATGAGACGCACAAGCTTGCTGTCCAAATCATCCTTTGAACGGCGTGTGACTTTAAGGGCCACCACCACCACCACCACCATCATCATCATAATCATCACCATCATCCTGCCTACGCCCAATTCAGGGCAAGGGCATCTCTCATAGATCTGCAATTATCCAGTTGCTGTGCTAACTGCGACCAATTTATCCCCACAGACTTCTTGATCTCATCTGCCCACCTAACTTTGTGCCGCCCCCTGCCATGCTTGCCTTCTCTAGGGATCCTTTCTGTTAGCATAAATAGCCAATAGTTATCTTCCGTTGGCATTACATGCCCTGCTCACGTCCATTTCTTCTTCTTAGTTTCTACTAATATGTCCTTCCCACGCGGTTGTTCGCTGACCCACTACGCTCTCTTCTTGTCCCTTAATGTTACGCCTATCATCTTCCGTTCCATTGCTCGCTGAGTCGTCCTCAAATTAAGTTGACCCCTTTTATTGAGCCTCCTAATTTCTCCTCCGTAGGTGAGTACCGGTAAGATGCAGCTGTCATACAGTTTCTTCTTCAGGGACAATGGTAGGCTGCCATTTATTACCTGAGAATGCCTGCCGAATGCACTCCACCCAATTCTTGTCATTCTTATTATATCTGTCTCGTGGTTGGGATCAGGGGTCACTCGCTGGCCTTACCACTTCCACTGTGTCGCCACCTATCTGAAACCGCTGTCCTCTCCCGAAGTGATTGAGCATTACTTTAGTTTTCTGAATATTAATTTTTAGGCCCACGATTCTACTTTCCTTGTGCAGTGCGGTAATCATGCTTTGCAATTCGTCCCCTGAGTTACTTAGCAAGGCAACCCCATCAGCAAATCTGAATTGCTGAGGTATTCTCCATTAACCATCACGCCCACCTGTTCCCAATCCAATGTTCTAAATACCTCTTTAAGATATACTTGGTGACCGCGGGGTAACCGGGACGTTTGCAGTAACATACCGATACCTTCGTTTAAATTCCCCGCGCTATAGAACGCCTCGTGCCTAACAGAGAAGGGGAGCCTGAAAAATTTAGATGAGAATAAACGGAGCAGTAGCCATATACGTTTCGCCTAAAATGAAAAATCCCTGTCATTTCACGCAGTTTGCGTAATTATATTTCGTATAATTGCGCAGCAATACAACCCCGACATGCTTTCCAACCTCAGCAAACTCTTTTGTCTTTTTTTTCTTTCACAGCAGCGACCAATGCCAGCACTCCAGTTTAAGCATGTATTCTTCGTCCCTTTTACTAGCTGCAACTGACTAACAACGTACACATTGGTATTCTTCCTCTTGGCCGCCTGCGGGCAGGTTACTTAGGTCGACTAGTGTCAACGATGGATGCAATAAAATGTGAAAAAAACGCTTTACCCGTGGACACACCTTGAATACCTGTTTTATAGAAGTTTTATAGAAGTTTATAAAATGCCTGTTTTTTCTCCTAAGCTGGGTGAAAGACTACTTGAGTTATCGCCAGCAGCAGGTCCTTGTTAATGGTGTTTCATCATCTCCTGTTAGTGTTTTATCTGGAGTCCCACAGGGCTCCGTCCTTGCACCACTACTTTTTCTTATTTTCATCAATGATCTTCCCATCGGACTTAAATGCCCTGTATGGTTATATGCGGACGATTGTATCATATATCATCCTGTGAAATGTGCCGAAGACGTAGATGTGATGCAAACGGACCTTGACAGAATTGTCACTTGGTGTACAGAATGGCAGATGAAGTTAAACATCTCCAAATGCTATCACGTCCAATTTACGAAGAAGAAAAACAAAGTGCACTCTTCATTATCGTTGCAGAATAGTAAAATATAGACTGTAGACATGGTAAAATATCTTGGTGTGACCCTCACAGAAACATTAGACTGGACCACCCACATCGACACAATATTCAGCAAGGCATATCGTCTTCTTTATTTCTTCCAGAGGAATTTTAAGGATGCCCCCCAAGCACTAAAAGAAACTCTTTATTTCACAAATATAAGACCATTACTTGAATATGCATGCACAACATGGGACACCTCTACTGCAATATTACAAGAAAAACTAGAGAGAGTTCAAAAACGAGCTTCTCGGTTTGTAACCAGTAATTATAATTTTAACGTCAGGAGCTCAGAAATTATAAAGTCTTGGATCGAAATCGTTGAACCAGAGAAGAAAACTGCTAAGGTTGAAATTTCTGCACAGCATTTACAATAAGAAAACCGGAATAGATAAAGATTTATATTTAAAACAGCCACACTATGTATCCGCACGCAGAGATAATGCACGAAGGATTAGAGAATTCTAATGCCGCAATAATGTATTCAAACATTCATTTTTTCCTGACACTATTAGTGACTGGAATAATCTCCCGAACGAAGTGTTTCTTGCAGCGAATTTCACTGAGGCTATAAAGCATGCTGTATAATTTTATTTCCAGAATGGTATTTTCCTCATCTATTGTTGTTCAAGTAAGTGTTTCATTTTTATTTGTCTCACACAAACAAATTTATGTGCTGTATACTGTTCAAAATAACCCCCCTACAATAATGCCCTACGGCACTGTAGGAACGTGTAATAAATAAATAAATAAATAAATAAATAAATAAATAAATAAATAAATAAATAAATAAATAAATAAATAAATAAATAAATAAATAAATAAATAAATAAATAAATAAATAAATAAATAAATAAAGTCGTATAGACATGCTTCGCCGGACACTGCAAAAGCTGTTTGGGTAATGAGCCGGCGGCCATCGGCACCGTTGGAGTTGCCTTGCTTATCGTGCCCCTACGACCGCCTTACTGTTTGCGGTGGTTTACGAGCACGTATCCCACGAGTCACGACCGGCATGCCGGCACACAGCCTCGCGTTCTTGCGTTCTTGCACAGACCGCGGCGGTATTGCACGAGTACAGCGGCAAGGTACGTGCAACGCATCGTTTGTTTAAGAGCGTTGGTACTACGCTCTCTTGATTTATGCATATGTATTCAAGCAATAGTTTGCGCTGCGAAGTCTGGCTCGCAAATTCTCTTAGTTCCGCGTTTTAATGGATGTAGTTGAGGGTTAAAATTGCTCCGTAGAAGAGAGAGGATGAAACGCACTTGTCTCTAATTCAAGATAAGCATCTGTTGCAATTCAACTAGACGTTGGTGTGTCACGGCATCAGCATCAATAGCTCCGAACACAAAGAGAATACAATTAAAAGTCTTAAGTCCGCAGAGAAATGTTACGGAGATTCAGTCTAGGTAAATGTCCGTTTGATCCATACCTGCTGCTTTTGCACAGCGGTGGTTCAGTGGCTACGGCGGATGGTGTTTTGCATGGGGAAACGGCCATCCGTATGACAAGCCACCGCAATCCGTCCCCTCCTACTCCTCCTCGTGTTTATGTGGCTCGTTCCAACACCCGAAGTGTCATGCAATAATCCATGGAACAACACACTCACTTCCTGTGGAGGCCGCTTACGAGAATATATGCCGTCTTTAGGCAGCTTTTATTCACAATTTTAGTCTGCTTTCAGTACAAATTGGCTTTTCCATTTCAATTCGTATCCTATAGGAGTAGTTGAATACAGAGCACATCGTTTTATAAAATTTCTTGGCTGTTTCCTCAGCTTTTGTGTTCCTTTCGATACTCAGCGTTGCAGAAGAGGCTACCGTCATGCAATTATACGACATTACGAATACCGCTGAATTTATTCTGCCGTATGAAACGTAAGCTAATACTAGGTGTTGGGAGCCCGTAAACAATTTGGTAGAAATTTTTCAAGACACTGTTACCGAGGCGATGAAGTTATTCAAAAATATATAGAATCCTTGTATCGCAACAACTTTGGAAAACTTTAAAAATAGTGACCCCAGGTATCGTTCCTTTAGCTTTTTTTTGCGGTTGAGTTGGGAAAGAATGCTTAAAGAGTATATATCTGTAAAGGTTGTAGGTCACCTTAGATTAATTTTGCAATAGTAGAGTTTTATATTGTTAAATCGAAAGCATGTAAGGTTCTTGCGCACATTTATTGTCCATTTACATGCCTTTGACTGAGGGCTTGTGTCAGAGAAATGCTTAAAGGAGCCATGAAGAGAAAATACAACTTCGTTTAATTTGAAAGAACTAGGATTCAGTATCTTCTCAGCTCCATTACAGCCACAAAAGATGTTTTTTAACGAAGAAAAAGCAAGAAGTATTTAAAACTTTCAAATTTTGCGCCACAGTGACGTGTTATGAGCAAGAATGACGTCATACGGGCCAACAATAAACCATAATTTTCAGTGCGTTAACTGCACGTTAGCATTCAAGTGATGCGGTCAAATGGAACTAGAGGCCCCATTACAGACGTCCAGTCATGTGTCGTCGCGACAGGTCAGTTAGGCGGCCGCCAATCGCACAAACAGGTTCCGTGACGTCATTGAAAAGTTGCGGGAAATTGGCTAGGGGGTCGCGACTGCTTCCCACGTTCGCTTTCATATCTCCGTTATTTGTTAGAAGATGGCGATGATATTGGTATCATTGTGATCGGGACTAAGCAGTCTTTCTAATAAACGCAACTTGTATTTTGTCTTCATGGCTCCTTTAAGCAAGAATCCACCTATCCTGCGCTTCATCGTTAGAGACATCCGATGCCTGAAAACGTAGTGCGGGAAAGTGTAGCGGCCGGCAATAAATCTGCTTTCACGCTTTTGACGTTGTATGGGTAAGTAGCGCTGCGAACATATGTCCCTTTTGTGAGTGCTATATTTGTACTCTCTACCATCTAATCTACCGATATATATATGAAAACATAGTTTTATGTTTTTGTGTTTTTTGAGGAATGCCTACACGTATGATGCGCTAAAGCATGTGGGTGGTGCGTATGCGAACGGCTCAGGAAATGCCAGTGAGTACTCGTCGCGGTGGCTTAGTGGCTAAGCCGTAGCGCTGCTGAGCACAGGGTCGCGGGTTCGATTTCCGGCAGCGGCGGCCGCTTTTCTGATGCAGGCGAAAAGCAAAAACGCCCGTGTGTGCGAGATTGCCGCACGTTAA
Organism: Haemaphysalis longicornis; assembly: GCF_048455015.1. Taxonomy (NCBI): domain Eukaryota; kingdom Metazoa; phylum Arthropoda; class Arachnida; order Ixodida; family Ixodidae; genus Haemaphysalis; species Haemaphysalis longicornis. The sequence goes on from NW_027526422.1 coordinate 166,679,345, forward strand.
AGATCCACAGGTGGTCAAAATTAATCCGGAGCCCTCCACTACGGCGCGCCTCATCACCTGCGTCGCGTCGGCAAGTTAAACACTACAATCAATCAATCAATCACTTTTGTACGTGTTAGAACCGAAGACAATGCTCGGCGTTAACATGTTATCAAGACGAAACGGCCGTGAAGTCCTCCAAGAAACGATTGACTGCTCAAGGCTCGGATCGGTAAAGTTGACATTAAGGGTGAGATTTCGCCTACAACCTCATCCTAAGGCGCGACTCTTGCACAAGCGCTAACCGTCATATTCTCAAACGGAACTCAAGAATCACGATCACGTTGATAGATTGATTAATTTTATGGTATAAAGCACCGACGCAACACAGGCGATGAGGCGCGCCGTAGTGGAGGGCTCCGGATTAATTTTGACCACCTGGGGATCTTTGACGTGCGCCGAAATCTCGTACACACGGGCGTTTTTGCTTTTCGCCTCCATCATAAAAGCGGCCGCCGCGGCCGGGACTTTTGTAGTGCAAAGGCGAGAAGAGCTTGAAAGATACCTTTACTCAGAACAAAGCAAGTGCGTCACGCCACAGCAGCCGCTAAACATGTCACGATTAGCATTGATAACGCGAATACCTCCCCAGAGCCAGCAAGCAAGCACGTCAAACACAGCAACAAACAGGCGATACTAGCTTGGCTGCGAAGCAATATATACTAGCCAACGACTTTTCCCGCCTTTATGCATCCGGAACGACGCTTACATTTCTGACCGGCCGCGCGAAAACACTACATTATAGCCGTTAAATAACAGCACGACCAAGAACAGGCATAAAAATGTGAAGGGTAAGGTGGATACAATTTCAAGCACGGATTTATCTTTCGCGTCCCGCTTGCAACACGCGGGGCGGTTTGGTGGGACATGCTCCAGACCCGTTCATTCCAACAAAACACAACTGCACCTTTCAAATAAATCCGAAGGCATTGCATAATTATTCCGCACGTAATCAAAACTGAAAAAACTAAAACACCACATGGGTTTTTCACTAACGTGACCAAATTAGCGAATGTCAGTACGCCGTCACCAGAAATGGCTTTTTGTTTCGTGGCCGGGCCGCGACCGGATGCGTTGCTTGCAGAGCGCTCGCGCGAAATGCGTCGTCCATTGCAGTGCTTAGGACTGATTTTAAATGCAGAGCATTTCTTAGCCTCGCCTGTTCCTGCGTCGGACGGTGTCAACAGTTCCGCGTCCGCAGCAGGTGCGCCTCTCCTTCCCTCCTCTCTCTCAACAGCAGCTGGCGCGCGCATGCGTCGTAGTCAGCCCGTTCGCTCCGTCGCGGTCTCGGCGTAACAGGTGCGTGATAGCAGCGCGGTGGGGCGTGGAAGGGCGCGCGCTGCTTGCGCATGCGTGCTCTCCCCCCGTACTGCTCTCCCTCTACTGCGCGCGCTGCAAATATAGCGGCTAGCGGTCGCTCGTGTTTCAGTCACTGCGTTGCTCCTTCCTTCCTTGGTTGACGCTCGCGCCCACGTTTACTCGTGTCTGCTACTCCAGCATCACGGAAGAAGCGATGGAAGCAACACTGCCTTCAATCAGTACTGAGGCCCCAATGCTCCGCATTTACTCGTGTTCCCCTCGCGGGAAGGCGCGGGAATTTTTTTTCCTGTGTGCCTACCATAGCGACCTGCGCATGCGCTGCAGCCCATCCCCTCGCCCATGAGATGCCATTTGTGCCCCTATTACCCCCCTCCCCCGCTCCCCCCGCAGCGAAAATGGTCTTTCAGAAAAAGTTGTTTCGGCGAATTGTCCGGACCAAATAAATCGGTACCGTTCCCTACGTCGAGAACACGACTACAATAGCGCCCACAAAAAGCAGAAATTCCAAAGTGCGCCTGTTCGATGAATTGCGAAAATTCATTTCGACCAATGTATCTGCCAGATCTACGTTTTGAAGACATTTTGTGCCACTTGGGTAACAGGCTTAGGATAATGTCTGCAGTGGAAAAGGAACTCACATGATATCTATACAGCATAGGGCTCATGACGGCGCACAGTTTGGGTTTGGCTAGTTGGTGTCGGTTACCAATGACTTCGTGAAGTACAAAAAAAGAAGAAAAAAAACGGACAAGCACAAAAACCTCTTCGTGTGATTCTCCGTTTTTCTGCGCTACACGGTCATGGATTTTGACCAATGCTTTTAAACGAACTGTTTCGAAATTTCTGAATAAAGTTTCATTTATTAGAATAAAACATTTGTTGTACAGTGTTTTATTACGCTCATAGTCCCAGGTGCATGGTTAACTGAACTTCTTTACCATCCGAATACAAACAGTGCTACGGAGCCCATACCAACTTTGCGATATGACTCGCACAATGTGTGTAATGCTCAAGATGCACGTTACTGGTCAAGGTACATGAAATAATCAGAGGACTCGAATTCACAACTATTGCTTCGCTTTTTTGACTATCGAAAATCTCGTATACGATCCACCCCCGCCAAAAAGACACATCGACTTACCTCCCTTTCAATGCAATGCATTCGTACCTTTGCCGCTCTCGTGCAGTGGCCATCGACGGCACCATGGAAGACGAAATTCGCACGCTTCCGTTCGCGAAGATCGACCGCTGCTGGGGCCTTCTTCCACTGTGCCTGTTCTCAGCATTGGTCCTGTGCATCTTCTTCAAAAACGGCGCCCTCTTCTACGTTGCTTTCATGGAGGAATTCAGCATCAGCCACCAGAGCGCCAGCTGGCCGCTCAACCTCAGCGAAATAGCGTCCCACCTGTCAGGTTGGAAAAAGCGCTGCTTGTACAGTGATGTTTACGCTATGAGCGTGAACGCACTTTGCAACTTTTCTAATTTCGGTAATTATTATTTGTTTACTATTTTACAGGCAGCGATGTGTATGTTACAGGCAGCGATTTACAGGCAGATATGTGCAGCGGTGGCGTAGAGGTAGAGCATCCGCCTCGCGTGCAGAAGGACCGTGGTTCGAATCCAGGTGCCGGACAATTCCCACCGGATTAAAAAAAAAATCCGCGTATTGATGGAATTGCACAAAGGGGCTTGGGGTGCGGCCTGACCCCGGCAACCATTGCCGGTAATGCACTCCCTCACCAGAGCAGGATTGGCCACCCTGGTGTACTAACGGCCACAACCTCCCATGAATACGCCAATTAACCCTCGGCCCTCAGTCCCCAGCAGCTGCGAAGCAACTGACCACGGCGGCGGTCAGACCTGCGACGCAAAAGAGGGTGCTAAGAATCCCTGGATCCGGACAGGCCGCCAATGGAATCTGAACCTGGCAACGCTTAACGCTCGAACCTTATCTAGCGAAGCGAGTCTCGAGGTGTTGTTCGAGGAATTACAGGGCATTAATTGGGATGTAATAGGGCTTAGCGAGGTTAGGAGGGCAGGCGAAGCCTTTACGGTGCTGAAAAATAGACACGTCCTATGTTACCGTGGTCTAGAGGACAGAAGAGAACTGGGAGTGGGATTTCTAGTCAATAAAACCATAGCAGGCAACATAGACGAACACTATAGCATTAACGAAAGGGCAGCAGGTCTTGTAATTAGGCTCAATAAGAGGTACAAGCTCAAGGTGGTGCAGGGCTACGCGCCCACATCCAGCCACGACGACGAAGTAGTGGAACGCTTCTATGAAGATGTAGAATCGGCAATGGCTAAAGTAAAAACACAGTATACCGTAGTTATGGGGGACCTCAATGCTAAAGTAGGCAAGAATCAGGCTGGAGACAAGGCAGTTGGGAACTATGATCTGGGCTGTAGAAATAGTAGGGGGGACCTACTAGTTGAGTTTGCAGAACGGAATAACCTACGCATAATGAATACCTTCTTCTGTAAATGGGAGAGTCGGAAGTGGACCTGGAGGAGCCTGACTGGGGAGCATAAAAATGAAATAGACTTCATATTATGCGATAACCCTGGCGTCGTGCAGGATGTGGAAGTGCTCGGAAGGGTAAGGTGTAGTGATCACCGTATGGTAAGATCTCAAATTAGGCTAGATTTGAGGAGGGACCGCAAAAAGCTAGTACGAAAGAAGCCGATAAATGAGCTAACAGTAAGACGTAAAGTAGAAGAATTCAGGATCGCGCTGCAGAACCGATATTCAGCTCTTAACGAGGAAGCCGAGCTTACGACACAGGAAGCCAGCGACAGCCTTACACGCATTATCACGGAGTGTGCAGTAGAAGTCGGGGGCACAATGGCTAGACAGGATACTGGTAAACTCTCACAAGAGACGAAAGATCTAATTAGGAAATGGCAAAACATGACAATCTCTACCGCAGCTGACAGAATAGAACTGGCGGAGCTTTCGAAGTTAATCAATAAGCGTAAGACAGCTGACATACGGAAGTATAATATGGAGAGGATCGAATACGCTGTAGAGAACGGAGGTATAGCCTGAAAGCAGTGAAGAGGGGTCTTGGCGTGGGGAAAAATCAGATGTATGCACTTAAAGATAAACAAGGCAATGTCATCACAAATAGGGATAAAATAGTGACAGTGACCGAGGAGCTCTATAGGGATCTGTACAGTAGCCGGGACATCCGGGATAATGCCGAACGAGACAGTAGTTCAGAGGAGATAGACATCCCACCAGTAACGACCGAAGAAGTAAGGAAGTCTTTGAAAGAAATGAAAGGGGGCAAAGCACCTGGTGAGGATAAGATAACAGCAGACCTCTTGAAGGATGGCGGAGAAGTTGTACTTGAAAAACTGGCAAACCTGTATACGCAATGCCTAATGACCGCAATGGTACCGGAATCTTGGAAGAACGCGAACATCATTCTTATCCATAAGAAAGGTGACATGAAGCACTTGAAAAATTACAGGCCGATCAGCTTACTGTCAGTCGTCTACAAGGTACTTACCAAGGTAATCGCTGACAGAATTTCTGCAACCTTAGATTTCAGTCAACTTAAAGAACGAGCAGGGTTCCGTAAAGGTTATTCAACAATGGACCATATTCACACGATCAATCAGGTGATAGAGAAGTGCGCTGAGTATACTGAACCCCTATATATAGCCTTCATAGATTATGAGAAAGCATTGGACTCGGTCGAAACCCTAGCAGTCATTCAGGCATTACGGAACCAGGGGGTAGATGAGCATTATGTAATTATACTAGAGGATATCTGCATTGGGTCCACAGCTACCATCATCCTCCATAAGGAGAGCAGTAAAATACCTATAAGGAAGGGTGTCACACAAGGAGACACAATCTCTCCAATGTTATTCACAGCATGTTTTCAAGAAGTATTCAGAACGTTGGATTGGGAACAGGTGGGAGTAAGGGTTAATGGAGAATACCTCAGAAACCTCAGATTTGCTGATGACGTTGCCTTGCTAAGAAACTCGGGGGACGAATGGCAAAGCATGCTTTCCGCACTGGACGAACAGAGTAGAATCGTGGGCCTGAAAATTAATATGCAGAAAACTAAAGTAATGATCAATAACCTCGGGACAGCACAGCGGTTTGAGATAGGTGGCGTGGCAGTGGAAGTGGTAAGCGAATATATCTACTTTGGCCAAGTTGTGACCCAAGATCCCAACCATGAGACAGAGATAATTAGAAGGATCAGAATGGGGTGGGGTGCATATGGCAGACATTCTCGGATAATGAATAGCAGCCTACCATTGTCGCCGAAGAAGGAAGTGTATGACAGCTGCGTCTTACCGGTACTCACCTACGGGGCAGAAACTTGGAGGCTAACTAAGAGGGTTCAACTTATATTGAGAACGACTCAGCGGGCAATGGAGCGGAAAATGATAAGTGTAACATTAAGGGACAAGAAGAGAGCGGAGTGGGTCAGGGAACAAACACGTGTTAAGGACATATTAGTAGAGGTTAAGAAGAAGAAATGGACGTGGGCAGGGCATGTAATGCGAAGGCAAGATAACCGCTGGTCATTAAGGGTAGCAGAGTGGATCCTTTGAGAAGGCAAGCGTTGCAGGGGGCAGCAGAAAGTTAAATGGGCAGATGAGATCAAGAAGTTTTCGGGGATAAATTGGTCACAGTTGGCACAGGACCGAGGTAATTGGAGAATAATGGGAGAGGCCTCTGCCCTGCAGTAGGCGTAGATAGGCTGGTGATGATGATGATGATGATTTTACAGGCTCACTGAAGATAATTGAGTATGGGTTCATATTTCCATGAGAACATATGGGGAAAAGAAAAAGGAAAAGAACAAATACACGTGATAAAGAAAACGGAACCTACAAGGCTGCATAATCATTACACAAATGTTAATGCAACCGGTTATATGTTTTGCAAGCTCTGTTAAACAAACGTTTCCAAAACAAAACATTTTTGTAAGAATTAATGTGCTGAAGGGGGGACTCGCCCGTTAACATTCCTGCGGGACGTACCGCTACATGACCTACGGCTTAAATCCTATTTCGCCCTCCCCCCTTCCCCCTTCCCTCTGCGGGACCTCCCGAGCTGCCCCAGCCACTTTTCTTTTTATTTTTATTTTCCTTTCCTTTTAAGCGAGGGTAACATTCCTTAGCCAGCCATCTCCGCCAGGCATCATGCCTCGTCTCACCCTCCCCCTGTGCCTTGGCGGTTTTCGCCTGCGCACCGCCATATCCACCGGGGGCGAGGTACTCCTATAAGCACCTTTTCCGCATTCCCCCTGTCACTGACCTCTATCTCTAGCCGCCGTTGCTTTTTCCTTCGCCTCTCCGGCAACCCTTTCACTCGGCGTTCTTTCTGCGTTCTCGCAGATCAGTTGCCGCCATCCCTAAATTCTAAACTCTATCACCTACCTTTTAGATTTTTCTCCTTGTACTTCCCGCTACCACCCTCCTTTACGTTCCCTTTCCCAGTCCCCACCGGCCTGATAAGGTATTGGCACCCCACGCCAGACAGTTTTGGGCTCTTTTTCCCCTTCTCCCCCCCCTTTAAAATCTCATCGCATCGAATCACACCAATACCAGTGGTTTAACAGATTCATAGAATTGTTTCTAATGGCTTAGTTTGCTTATTTTACAAATATGTCTCTTCTGTACTGATATAAATATACAACTCTCACTTGCTAGAGAGCTAGCGTCGTCTAGTGAAAAATACATAAGCCAAAATGTGTTTCGTTGGATATTTCTTATTTCAGTAAACAAGTGGCATATTTCTAAAATAAACTAGACCTTCAGTAAAATTTCTATGGATTCGCTAAGCTTTTCATATTTGTGCACGATGGTTTTTAGGCCCGTGGGTACGGAATTAATCCATCCCATAGAAACGTGGTCAGCCGAGTCCCCCCTTAAAGTACTGATGTAGGCCTCAGTACATGTCTGCAACGCACACTTTTACGTCGAAGTCTACGACGTATTTACTAGGTCCACCCTGAGTTAGCTGCAGCCTAGGGCCTGCCGTGATGCAGATCACTGGACTCTTGTTTGAGTTGGAATCGCCTCCGTCAGCCGCGGGTTGGAGAGTCACACACGAATTCCCCCCAATTTTCTCGACTTTTATAGTCCTTGCTTCACCGGCCATTTTCGGGACCATCGCTCATCACGCCGATGCCGGACGACAGATTTTTCCGCAATCGAGTAGTTTTTACTTTCGCGTTAAAAACTGGTGGGTAGTTTCACGAAGTAAACCCGCATTATGGAGTTATCGAGAAAATGGCATGATGAAAATTCTGAAAATTTTGGGTACAGAGTGCCTGCTTAGTCTTGAGACTGGGAGAACACCGTATTTGCAAGATTCTAAGGCGCACCTTTTTTCGCTAAAGGTGGCCTTCAAACTTCTGTGCGCGTTATAATCGGGCTCCAAGATTTGTGGAGCGCGAATGTGAAGCCCGATGCGCGGCCTGTCACGTCTAAAGTGAATGTCAAGGCGTCTGAAATAGCCAACACTTCCAATGTTCTCCTCTAAAGTCATGTACAGTTTTAAAGCCAGCCGGAGCTGAAAAGACGAGTTTATGAAGCAGGAGATTTTAACGGCCCCGCTTGCGTTCAACGAAAAAAAAAAGCCGTATGCCAGCCTTCTGTCTTTGTAAAAATTTTGTAGGCCACGGTGACCGTGGCCGGAGCAGGCGCGCGGCCAAGCAGGGACGCTGCGGTTGCATCTGTCGGGTGGTTGCGTGGCTAAACAGAGCGACGGGAAATTTTGCTCTAGCTTTCGTAGTGTGGCTGGCGCGATAAGTGCAGCGCGCGGCTGGTTTTTCAGAACAGGTGCACTTCGCTTCAGGGCAGGCACTTCGCGCAGTACTTGCCACGCCATCCACACTACGAAAGCAAGAGCGAAAGTTCCCTTCACACTCATTAGCCGTGCAACCAGCCGACAGATGCAACCGCAGCGCCCCTGCTTGGCCGCGCGCCTGCTCCAGCCACGGTCACCGTGGCCTAGAAAATTTTGACCAAGACTGCACGTGGTTTCGTGTTTTTTCCATCGGTGCGGTAGAATCAACGTCAAGTTTTTTTCAAATTTTCCCCAGTAAAGTTACCTGCGCGTTACAATCGGGGCACGCTAAAATCGCGGGCGAACATGGAAGTTCTTGCGGAATTACTTTAGTTGAAAGCAGCGGATATGGGAAGTACGAAAACCTGAATTGTAAAGAAGCATACCTTATTACCTGAAAAAAAAAAAATTGAAAAGTTGATTGTTGCGAGCCAGCCTCCCGGCTGGAAAAGTGGTCCGAAATAGAGACGTGCGGCCACACAATGTGGAAAATGGCACTGAGTTAGTGCCTAGAGCAGGAGGAAGAAATTAGCGAAGCTGCCTGAATAGCAGAACTTCTCCGCCAAATAGTTCTTATTTTATTATCATGATAATGCCGTGTGACTTCCTTCAGTTGGTACTTTGGGAAAACAAGCTAAAAATAAGACGTAGACTCGAAGCAAAGAAAAGACAACACGCACGCTGGATGTTGTGTGTTTTCTTTTCATTGTTTCGCGCCTACTTATTATACATGATTGGGTTTCCCTTATGTAATGCCTTCAGGCCTTTAAGGATGCAATAAATGAAATAAATGAAATGAAATTCAGCCTTGAGAAACTGGTACAGCAGGCTACCCTATCTCACCCTGTTGTGGCTGCTCGCGCTGGTAACTTGCTTCGGCATGACTTCCAATAGAGTTTGTTTACGGATTATCACGGCCTACGATGGCAACTTGGAGGAGAACCGCTGATGTGTCCTTAGGAGACGTCGGCAGAGGGCTGGGAATAGTCGCCGTCGTAAATTTGGCACCATCCAAATACATGCGGAGAACGCGGCCAGTTAGAGGCTTGAACTAGCAATTGATAAATAAGTGTGAGTTTAAAGAGACGTGAAGCGTGAAAATATTGTGGTTCTCAGAAGCCAAACGCTTTTTTTCAAAGGGCTCGTTCATTGGGATGCCACTATCAATCCCATTTCGGACTCAATTTGTCCCCCCCAGCACTACATGGTTAATTTCGTTCTAGAGGTCGCATAGAGTTGCGCCTCCAAATGTAACTAATTGGTAACAGTGTATGTAACAAATAGGTCACTAATAAAATGCGCGCTATCGTTTTTTTTTGTTTTACATGCAGGTTTGCTGGTCAGCTTGTTGCAGAAAAAACTTTCTATTTACCAAATAGCTCTCTTAGGGTGCCTGCTGAACTCCGCATCTCTAGTGGCTTCAGCTTTTGTCCCCGACATCTTTTGGATGAGCATTACACTAGGAGTACTCAACGGTGAGTATGGACAGTCTATTATCTCCTAACCAGCTCTTAGGGCGCACCAACAGATACAAAGCTAGTGAACGGGCATCTTCTTACTGGTGTTTTGTGTTCTTCATGTTCTATGGTGAAATATTTCAAGCGTTCCTTCCAAACTTATTGGTCTATTATATAAAAAAAATTATGGAGAGACAAGGGCTAGGAACGGCGTTTACTAAGGCGTACGAGCAGCAAGCACCCCAGAAGATACGGTGATGATGATCATGTCCGTAGAAGATGATAGAACAGTGCCGCATGGCTGGTGCTGATGAGCATGTACAGATGAAGACGAGGTGCGGGAATTGTCCACTGGAGTTCTCCACCGCCGGGAATGTGGTCGCGAATGCTCGCATTATATTTATTCCTTCTTTCGCTAGTTTCATCGGCCCAAATCATGTTTCAAAAACTAAAACCAGAGTTTAAGTGAAGAAATTGGCGACACTCGGGTTACCACATATTGGTGGCCGCCACAAAGTAGCAACCGCACAGCTACAAAAAATGCGGGAGTTGTAAATTTTGCAAAGGGATTTACAACATGTAACTGTCACAGCTGCTGATCTAATAGAGGGTAACTACATGATGCTTGCAACTGACATGTTAAAGGGTATAAGCCTAGTTTCGGTGAAAAAATTGACTCCGGACGGTTTACCGTAGATCAACGGCCGCCCAAAATAGTAAAACAAGAGCTGCCTCTACAATGCATGTACTTCAGCCCCTACAAAAAAAACCATGGAAAGTGTAATCATTAAAGCTGCTGACGAAATCAAAGCTTGGGACATCTCCATGCAAAAAAGTGCATCAAATAAGCAATAAAAAGCGAACAACTCCGGTAGACTTCGTGGTATGAAATTATTTCTTCTCGATTTTTTTTCAGTTCGCTACTTGATATTTGTGACACAATTCTATGACTAGGGCTATACTCTCAATATCGCGTAGTCTGCGCGTAATTGCTACACGCAGGAACCCATGTGTTCTTCGGCACCGCTTGCGAAGACCTATCCGCTTGCCATCATAGTGTAAACGTAACCCCCGACTTCTGGACAGAGCATCTGGGTTAAAATTCTACCTCCTCAGTATTTTTTTCCTTTTTTACGGTGCCAGATTTTCTAAAGCAGTCAATCAATTTGTTATATTTCGCAGCACTATTCTTCGTAACGGGAGTGCAGTGGTACCTGGAGTGCAGTGGAGTGGTTTTAGGCCACTTTCGGAAAAGGGTACCTAAAACATGGCTCTGCAATTGGGGAACTCCCTTTTTTCAAGCAATCAGTCAAGTTATTGCAGTTTTGAGAGGCTATCCACAGAGCGTGCGCAAAAACAGTGTTTATATTTCGGACGCCGCGGGCATAGCCATTCCATTTGAATTGCAGAACGCCGTGCGTATAGTCTCGGTCTACTTGTTTACGAGCTTCGTTGTCAATACGTGCCGATAGTTGGCTTTATTTTGCTGTAATAAATTTCAGCGTTCCGGCGCGTTTTCTTTTGGGGATTCAATACTCAATGGGCAACAATTACCAGCACTTTGTATGCCGATAAATACCCACTACTTGCAAATTCCCGGAGGTGTCGTCCAGTCCATTATGATTCCCGGCTGGTATGTGAATGCCCCTGCTTTCAATGTAAGCATTCCATTTATTTGAGGAATTTATTGGCATTGCTGATGTTGAATGGGCCGCATAATAAAACATTTGTAACCTCAGCCACATTGTCTTACAATTTCTTTATTTTCTCAGCGACCTGCGACATATCAAATTTTTAGAGAGGCACAGGTGTGCAAGGAAATGCGTAAGACGCACTCGTTTCCGGCGTTGATGTATAGCGGCCGCTTTTTAGTAGCATTACGGCCGCCCCTGACCACTCCACAAACCGTCATGCTTTATCGTTCTCTTCTGTGTGCAGGACGAAAACTGATAAATGGCGATAAAAAACACCATCGCTGAAAGCTTCGGGAAAAAAACTCGAGAAGCTTTCTGCCGTATTACCACTTCAGCTAAGCGATACTTTCTTATTTTTGTAGAAACTCAATGGAAAGGACTGCAGAAGCCAGTTGTTAGGAAAGTCATTTTCTAGGAATGGCAGCAGGCAAAAGCCCCAAGCGTCCATCCGTCAGCTTGAGAGCATGCAAAGATTGCCACGCTTCAACAGAGCAGGCGACAGTAGAAGGCCGCTGTCACGCAGTAGATCCCCTCGGCTAGAAGGCCAATGTCCAGGGAGCGTGTATTCGAGACAGATGTGGTGGTAAAATGGCCAACGATGCTTTGCGACGCCTTTGGGGGAAGAGGGCTGATGGAGGTCTGTGTCAATAGAGAGAGCAGAGACCACCTACAGCGTTGAAACAGAAATGCGGTGGGACGCAAATTTCAGGTGCTGAAGGGCAACTATGATAGATGCAATGGAAGGAACAGCGCACATTCTAACAAAGGACGACAGAGTAACACACCACAAGCGCTGACTATCAACTGATGACTTTATTGCAAGCTGCGGAAAATAAATAGCACAGTTACAGCACAGTTACAGTTGTATTTTCGGCACCTAACAAATTATCTCAGCTAAGTAAAAGAAGCAACCCTGTCCGCAAAGAAAAAACCAAGTGTAGTACCAGTCATAAGAAAAAATTCACTGAATGCGAAAGCGGCGTTGTGTACCGGATCCCTATGGCCTGTGGCAAGGAATATATAGGCCAGACAGGCCGATGCTTGAATGAACGGCTGAAAGAACATGACTACAATGTCCGTCGTTCTTCACGAGGCCACGCGTGGCAGCACGTACGTGACTGCCTGCTTTGTGCTGGTCGAATCCCCGTGTTCGATGACACAACAGTTATCTTTAAGAGCAGGAACCAGACCACGAGGGAACTTGTTGAAGCTGCAATGATTGAAAGAGCTGGCGATAAATGTGTTAGTGTGCTCTCGTTAGCTATCACGCCAAAGGAAATCGCATTCTTGGAGGCCAGAGAAAAGTGGATGGGTGATAAATTCAGCGACGTCATAATAGTTTGACAAGCTGGGCATCCTTCTCTTATCTCTTTGTGCGCACTTGTTGCATTTTTCCCCCCTGTAACTGTGCTATTTATTTTCCGCAGCTTGCAATAAAACCATCAGTTGATAGTCAGCGCTTGTGGTGTGTTACTCTGTCGTCCTTTGTTAGAATGTGCGCTGTTCCTTCCATTGCATCTGAAAACCACCAACTAGCCCAACATGCCACCCTTTTGAACTATGACAGAACACCCATCAAATGAAATCACAAGGGGTCCCTCGCGATGCTCGAGAACTTGGTAAGGGCCGCGGTAGTGCACTTGCAAAGGGTTTCGAGAAGCCCCCTTAAACATCGAAACATAGAAGCGTGTTGTTAGTCCTAGACACGGACGCCAGAGTGGCACCAAAGAAGGTTGACGCAAAATTAGCTAGCCTAACACACCTTCAACGTGATTGCGAGTCGGGTGGGTCGCAGAGTAAGCGGGGCTGTGTGCCAAGCACAAGCGCAGGGCAAGGGCACAGAAGTCCGTCTTTGAGCGCTGTTCGGATGCCAGCAACGGTGAGAGGCAGGTAATGCACCCCTTCAGCGGGAGAACCGTGAGAGTGAACGCTGTTTTCAAGCGACGCGGAAATAGTTCAAAGAGCCCATTCAATTGCGGGTGGGTGGCAGTCGTACGGAGATGTATGCTGCTGAGTTGCCGAAGAAGTACAATCAACATGTTCAACTCAGTCTGTCGTCCCTGGTTTGTGGCGGCTGTACAAGAGAACAGTAACAGGCAACTCATGTTAAGACAAACGTTCACAGATACACTTAAGACTGACTACGTGTGCGAACACGAGGGAGTTTCATTTTGCGCCAAGCTGTGCCATCTTAAATCTCTAATCCTAGGTTCTTCATGACTGACATCGTCGGGCAATGTCTTAGTTCATCAGAGGTATACACCGTAACGGTCCATAAAGATCGTAACAGTTGCGGCTGTGTCGGCCGTTGGTGGTTTTAGCTTCAAGGAGCGCTGGCCTTTTTCCTCGCCGGGCGGAATATTTGGGGCGAAATAATTCAGTGTCTTTTGAGGAGAACGCCGGCGTAGGCGTCGGTAACTGAGAAGCTGCTCCTTGCAACCATTCCATATGATGAGCGTTCTATCGTGCGAGATTCGCGAAGCAGTAGCCTTTTACGCCAGTGCATCGTCGATCGAGTAAGGCAGCGGAAGAAATTCAAGTCTGCTCCGTCCTGCGAGTGTAAATATTCAGCGGAGCTACAAACATCGTTATAAGATAATTTGTAGATACTTTACTGCATATCTCCTTGCCATTGGTAACGACGGTTGCTATGGCTTTGTTGGCGCAATTACATACACTGGTCGGCATTTTCGCGACTACTGTTCGGACTGGTTGTCAGAGCTGACCCCAATCTTGAGAGACAAAACCGGCGCACAATAGGTATGGGTTGGAGTGCTTCCTGAAAACACTCCCAAATACTGAAAAGTAAGCGATTTTTGTCTCTCAGAAGAAGTGTATACAACCAATGCATCCTGCCGCTGATGACATATGGAGCAGAAACTCGGCGCCTTGCTAAACAACTACAAAACAAACTTAGGTCGGCTCAACGGGCCATGGAATGAATAATGATCGGAGTAACATTTAGGGGCAGAAAAGTAGCTTCCTGTATCAGGGAGCAAACTCGAGTATATATAGATCATATCATAGTTGAAACAAAGAAAAAGAAATGGAATTGGGCTGGCCATGAGAGAAGATATGACAACCGGTGTACCACGGGGATAACAGAGTGGATACCAAGATATGGGAGTAGAAGAACGGGAAGGCCAATAACACGATAAAGGAATGAAATAAAAAAAATCTGGATAAAAGAACGGACTTGATGTACGCAGGACACGAGCGGTTGGAGGTCAATGGGAGAGTCCTTCGTCCTGCAGCGGACCTGGGTAGGCTGTTGATGATGATGGTGATGATAATGAATGTACGCAGGCCATTTGTTGGTCCCTCTGGCTGGATTGGTGAAGCATCGCATGACAAATGCGCCCCGAGCAAAACGTCTAAACCTCTCCCTTAACGGTACAAACTATTCAATTTTCCCTTTTCAACATACGGTGTACAGTTCTCAAGGACGCGTTATGCCTGTCGGGTATTATAGATTCTGTTAGGACGCATTAGATAGTCGGCCAGCAGTGTACTGGTGTGAGGAGAAAAGTGTTCTTGCCAAGCAGTAAAATTCACGACCTTTGATTAGACCACACAGATGGAAAGGTGCCAGTATCTAAAGAACATTTTGTTGTTTCGCAGCAACGGTCATTGCGGAGCAGATGTGGCTGGGATAATTGCAACGGGGAGATGTCTCAGTCAGGCTATATATACGTTCTTGTTACTTTTCGTGCTGCGCTAGGCAACGTAGGCACTGGCAAATGGTCTTAAAAATGAGACCTCACCCACAGATTGCACGAAAAACGCGAAATTTTCGCTTTAAACCATGCTTAGCCCGAATAACACTGTAGCCTCTGCGGGTGCTGAAATACCTTTGTTTATAGAGAAACGAATGAGTAAAATAATGATTTTTTGATTTAACAAAGTGCTTCATGATGGCGTTGGGAATCTTCTTCAAATTGTTTGAACCACTAAGCAAAATATTCGCAAATAGTTCAAATTTTTGTTTTTGGGTATTTAGTTGTTAAACAATAGAATGAATGAACGAATTATTGCCAGTTACCCTCTCATATGAATTGCATATGGTCAACCGGCAAATATTTATGTCTATCCAGGCAGCATACCCCGCTGCTAGTGATTCAGGTAGTGGTGACCGCAAGTGTACATTGCATCTTATTCTTTTTCAGGCCTTGGAATAGGAATGGGCATCCTCTCTGTGTCCTTCTACGCCATTGGATATTTCGACAAGTACCGTGCCACCGCAAGTGGATTCAAGTACGCGGGTACCATGGTTGCCCCCCTAGGCTTTCCTCTTGTATTGTCGGCACTTATACGAGAGTACCAAGTCAGAGGTACTCTGCTGTTGCTAAGCGCCGTCACGCTCAACTTGATTCCTTTAGCCATGCTCATGAAGAACCCCAGGTCTGTGCCCCTCCGTTGCAAAAGAGAGGCTGATAAGGGGCCTCAACAATGCGATTCTTCAAGGGATTCCGTCGACGTAGGGTATGGGCCCGAAGCACTTACCACTTTGAGCAGCATCGGGAGCGCCACCTCTGAAGTCGCACTGGAAAATGGCAAGGACGTTCAGGGCACCCGTCAGATTACCACTACAAGATCACCAGGAACGCAACGCAGCGTTACCCTACCGTCAAAAAACTTGAGTCCGTGCTACTTCGAAACGCATTTTGAGGACGGTATACCTGGCAGCATCACGCCTGCACTGGACGGGGTCAGCAAAGATTCCTGTGCCAATAATCGGAAAGAGGAGCAAAAGGTATTTTATCTTGAAAACTACGAAGTCAACAGTAGGAAAGAAAGACGAAGTTCGCTCGAACAAGACTCTATTTTAAACATCGACAATAGCACCCTAGCCTTCATAAAAAATCCAACGTTGTACGTGCTGGTGGCGACGTTCACGGTTGCAGAGTACGCGCTGCAGACCTTTGAATCGACTGTCCTTGATTATGCTATGGACAAGGGCATCGCGAGAGATCAAGCGGAGCCTTTTATAACGTACGTGGCAGCGGCCGAAGTTCTGGGTCAACTGACCGTGCCTATCTTGTGGGACCACGCAGGCTTCCGTCGCACCCACCTGGCGGCGTTGTGTCTAATAGCTGCGGCTGCCTGCTTTCTGGCCATGCCACATGCCACCAAATTTTCGCACGTCATTGCCACCGCTATGACGCTGGGCTTTCCCATGGGCTGCTTGCTCACATTGAAGCCCGTGCTGCTGGGCGACCACTTGGGCGTTCTGAGACTGGCTGTGTGCTGGGGCATCCTGGGGATCGCCATGCTGCCGTTCGCCTTCGGAGGGCCGCTGTTAATAGGTGAGGCTACAGTGGGGATCCTCGATTTACCAGTCCTGGACGGTCCGCGGGCAGTCCGAGGACTGCCTTCAGACCGGAAGTCCCATAATACATGGAGAAATCGTGCGCCGGATCGCGTCTCGGGCAGTCCGCGGACGATCCAGGACAGATAATCGAGGAGGCCCAGTATTCGTTAAGGTGGCATTACGAAGCAGATCATCTGTTGGAAGGATTTATTTATGCACGGCATGAAGTTGTCATAATGGAGTGGCACGTTTTTCCTTACGGAAACAGATGAATGCCGGAATTTGGTCTATGCATTACTTAAAAAAAAGTGTAGTCAATAGCAATCTGAACAAATTGTGTTACTCATTGAGCATTCCTTGCTTAATGTGGTACTACACGTAAAGATCATTCTGCCGTGGCGTAGCCAGAAATATTTTCCGAGGGTTTTTATACGCCGGTGGTAAAAAAACGAAAAGAAAGAGAGCCCGCACCCAAACATTATCTCAGCCATTTTTTTTTCTGCTTCAGTAAAGCCGAAGGGCTGGTCGTTTCGTTTACTGTAATATGTACTAAAAATACGAGCGCATACAGGGCTCTGAGAAACCATTTTTGTCAAGAAACCAACGCTCTTCTTATTTTGATTGTTGCGTTGTTATTTATGAATACGGTGTGTACATATCGTGGGAGGAAAGAACACCACGGAAAGGAAGGAATTCTGCACACAGAAAATTTGAGGGGGGGGGGGTGGAGGAGGGCGGTTTTTCTGACACAGACCCCCTCCCCCCCTACGTCCCTGGCGCTCTGCAATGATATTGGTACGAGTTTTAGAGCAAGTAGAGAAAACCATGGACACACCGGTCTTTCTAAAATTCTAGAAATATTAAGGCATTCATTCATTTTTATTTCCTTAAGGACCCCACTGGGGGGTATTACATAAGGGGGTATTACATATTACATTACATTACAAACGTTACATAAGATCACGTTTCCCCCACCCTGTGGAAGGAAACGTCCCGGATTTGAGGATTTGTGGGCTGTTCGAGAGATAAAATTAAAGGTACCCTTTCATTCGCTACTATGACCCAACAAGGAAACTTCCCTTTCTCGTGTATAATGTAGACTTTCCTTTTGTTGTCACGGAATAGGCATTGTTAGAACGTTCTTCGCGGAAATATCAGCATATTTTACGCTCTCGGCTGTTTAGGGGTTTAGTTTTGAAGAATGTCCAAGGTGTTTTATTGGTGCGCTGTCATTTATTTCATTCCATTTATTAACTAGTCAAATCCCAATGAATAGCGAAATTTACCAGGAACTTCAAGGAATGATTTTGAGTGGTTTTCTAAATGGTTAGTATTAACGTTTCTTTTTTTTCACTGAATGCACTTGGGTGCAAATGTACATACCACGTATGCACATACACCTCTCGGTAATTTCTTTTAGAGGTTGTCCCACATAATTCCACACAGTTAAGAGACCAGAGGAATCACAAATAGTAGAGTCGTAAAATTCTCTTAGTTGTCAGGTTGATAAATGAGCACACCTTGGTTTAATTATACCATGTAAACGTACATGTGTCGTACATTTTTTCTATGTTGTCCCGCATACCTTCCGACCGAGTGGAAGTTCAACGAGTGGAATCACAAATAGTGGATTTGTCAAACTATGTTAGTTGTACCTTGCTAGTCAAATTTGCTACGCAATTAGTATTCCACTCAATAGTTACCCAGTGAAGTCTGCACACGCAACCGCCCAGCCCAGAAATATAAACGCAGGTTTTTTTTTGTTGGCTTAACTTATATGACGCATCGGGGCACGATATTGCCATCTTACTATGTGGTCCATTGGTGTAGCTAGACGGCATAATGGCACGATTCGCTCTTGTATTGCGTAAGCAACAGAACGGCCACGTCGGCAAAAGTGACGGCTGTCGTTCTGGGTGGGGGAGAGGAGTTGTGTTTCTTTACTCGAAGAGAAAATAGAAAATGACCCAGCTGATAACTGCTTATTGGGTTGAGGGCACCTCAGCCAAGAATGAGTCTAGGAGGAGGATAGAAAGGCAAGAGGATAGAAAAGGAGAAGAAGAAAGAGGATGGATTACACTTTCTGGGCCTGTAGTAGACGTCGTAGAGCCGACACCTTTAATAACAGCAGCTAGGTACCGTAGGATGATGAAACTCCAAGTACAGCAAGAATCGGTTTTATTATCATTAAGAGATTTGAATCATCTTAAATTCGCATAGAAACCTGAATGGTGCCCTTCACGCAACTTAGAGGTGGTTATTACAGCCTTACGTTGTCGAGTACCCAAGTTAAATAGGTATCTACACAGGTCTCGTCTGGCGCCAACAGCTCTGTGCAGCTATTGCAACGAAGACGAGTCTGTCGAACACTACCTTTTGACATGCCGACGTTTTTCCCGACTGAGACGTCAGTCCCTGGAGGTGCCGCTTTACATACAGTTTGGGGATATCCCTAACAATGCCGGCTATACTATCGTTCGGGGTATCCGAAACGGGGTTTTCCCGCCGGGATGTATGCTCTGCCCTCCTGCGCTACATTGAAAATTCAAAACGATTCTCTTTATGATAGCGATTGGTCACCCTCGCTTTGATTTTTCAGGATTTGTTTGTTTTTCTCAGAACTTTTTCCAACCGGTCTAAATTATCTTTCCTAAGCGTCTCGTGATTAGCTAAGAATTCCATTCATTTTAACCATCCTCTGTTGATTGGCCGATCCCCTGATTTGGTATGTGCCATACCTAAAGGCGCAACAACAACAACAACAACAACAACAACAACAACAACAACAACAGCAACAACAACAACAACAACCCACTTAGCACGGAGAGCACTGGCAGCATCATAGCCAGTCCGAGACTCCCGTGGCCTGCAAAAAAGTTCAGCAGGGCACGGAACGCCTTTTATGAGATGAAAGGAGAGGATCAGCGAGGAGTGGAAGGAAGGGAAATGCGATTTGAGCAGAGTCGAGCGACGTAGTGCAGCGACTGCTATTCAGCCACGCGGGACGAGGGGCTGTCCTATAGGGTCGCCTCCCCCCAGTTCATAAGGCACGTTCAGATGCGCTGTGTCACTGCTTCTAAGCGTTCATGCAGTGTCAAGTGGACTGTGAAGCGATTGCAGAGGCGAGTAGGGAGCAGAAAAGAATGGGATGCGATTTACGGTGGTGGTATCCCGAGGCTGCCAAACAATAAAAGGAGCGTTAGGCCGCAAATTCTTCCGCTAAGCATTGTGGGACGTTTTTTTTTGTACATCTATGGATGAAAAACAGGTTCGCCCAAGCTATTACCATAAGTACACGCAACTAAAAAAGGCTAGCCTAGCCCAGTGATGGTAACGTGACAGGTTTGTTTACTGCAATTCTTTTCAGTTCAGGGTAACGCCGCGCTTATCGATGTCTTTGAAGGACAACGCAATGCGGGAATCAAAGCGTGCTAGTTAGTGCACCGATCATTAGTCTACCTGGCGTTTGAAGGACTTTCGTGTGTGCTACAATGAGAATGTCTATAGTATTTTGAAACGTCGCACGTGTTCATTCATTTTGAATGCAATGGGAAGCTACAACGCGGGCTCGAAACTGCCGCTGCTCTTTAGAGTCGATTTTTACGGCAAGTATAATTTAAACATGATAAAATACACTACGTTCCCACACAAGCCTATCTCGCTTACCGCAAGCGGTTTGCAGAACTGTTAGTCTCGGTGGCATACTCAGCTTTGCGGTATGCGTAATGAAAGGTTGAATTGCTTTATCGAAACGGCATTGATTATGTAGCGTATAAGCAACCAGATGTTTCTAGCACTGTAATCACAATTACTACCGCTGCAGTAACGGCGGTGACGATAAACTACGAACCCCTATTTGTTGCGGGGTTGTAATTGCGGTACGGAAAATTCTAGTTTATCGAGTGTCAGTTCCTGTGATAGGGATATTTTCGAGTGGCCAGCGAGTAGCAACGCTCGCCTTTTATTATGTCAAGGTTATTATTAGCCTTTTCGCTTGGAGCTTAAGGTATTTATGCTCACTGGGGCGTTCTTTTTCTATTCCAGGTGTGTTCCGAGACACCATGGGATCGTACGACAATCTGTACCGCATGCTGTCTGCTCTCTGCGCCACATTTGCTGCTGTTATGCTGCTCTTTGCCCATTTCGAGACGCGGACACAAAAGCGCCTGAATAGTACAGGACGCCCTGAGCGCCCCCTTTGACTGCGCCCGTGTACTGATTTTGAAATGATTGAGATGCCTGAGCTGGACGTTCTTCGCCGAACGAAATGCTTGAGGCGTCCCAGGGTTTGTAGTTGGGCAAGTTTGTGCATCTTCGAACAAAACAGCGCAAGACAGAGGACACAGTAAAAAAAGGAGGCACACGAGTTGTAATGCCGGTTTCGAATCAGTGCATAGCGTGGCCATTGGTTATACGAGCCGTCTACTCGGAAATTTCTCACCGATTCAAGAGGCTCAGTATGCTGAGGAAGTTTTAATCAAAGGGTAACCCTGCGGTAGGCGCATTCGTTTAGGTCTTCACAGCCTGGTTCGGCGCAATAAGTCTACACCAGGGCGTTGAGGCGCAGTGCAGGGGATGACTGCGGATTAAATGCGGAACCTTCCTATTTGCCGAACATTCTTTACCAGGTCCTGCGGGGCTGAAGGGTAATGGTCAACCAGTTTGCCTATGATAGCGCCGTCTGGGCTTCCTGCAACCGCAGCCAACAAGAGGAGCCTACGCCCCCGACACCCATTACCCTCCAACGCCAAAGCGATCACCCTATCCCAAATATACGCCCCCATCCACAATTATATCGTAGCATCGACAATACCATTTTAGCCAAGTGCAAATGGGGGCCCTCCAAAACGCTGGAGGAGTGGCCCTCTAAAACAGGATGCCAACGCCCCTCTTCCAAGAGTCTTCCAAGCTCCTCAACACGGACCACATCTAATGGGTACATTCCATTTTGTAGGAGGAAGAGCAGCACTCGAATCGCCAACCCTGAACGACCAATGCCACCTGGCAGATTTTGTCAAGGGAATTGTTAGAGGTGCCTAGCACGGGGTCACCTAACCCACCTGGAAGTTTTATCGATATGAGCTTGGGGTGCCTATAACCCAGCCCTCTCTCCTTTATCCACTTCTCCTCACCCCGAAACTGAGCCACCGCGGAGTGTAGGCAGTTCAATGTTTACTGTTTGGGTACGTCAGTTGTACCGTCGAAGTTGAGGCAGTAAGAGTGGGGAATTTCGGCTTTGAGTTCCAATGAAGCTGTCTTGGAAGTTTCCAATAGCACCTGAAAACAGCCAGAGAGGGAACACTGACAGTGAGGCTGACACCTTGGTTGATGCGATGACTTAAAACTTGTTTCTTAGCAACCATAGGCCGGCGTACTCACTCGTGAGTACACTCATTTGTACTCATTTGTACTCAAACTCACGAGTGAGTACGATTATGAGTGAGTACACGCCCAGAAAAAAAAAGTGAGTATGATGACGAGTGAGTACAGGGGTAAGTCCACAACTCGTGAGTACAGTACTCATGAGTACACTGTACTCGTGAGTACACAGTACTCATGAGTACACACTACTCATGAATACTGGTTTTGCGAGTGCCTGCACTCTTGAGTATATGCACTCGTGAGTACACTAGTGCAAACAAAGTTTTATCACGAGTTCGAGTCCGGACGCGCGTGTACGAGTCGCAAACAGTTAGGGGTACCGCTGTGCAGCTTAATTGTCAAGGATGGTAAATTTACACAACGAAAACTGCCCCTCCCTCCTTTCCCGGTCTCTGTTTGGCGCTGTAAGCATTTCTCGGCGGTCGCTCGCAAAGGGGTCACCATGAAGAGGGAAAAACGAGGGGGTGAGGGCCCGGCGGGAAACGCCGCCGCAGTTGCTCTGCTCCTATGGCACTGTCGACCCCCACAGTTATTTTTGTTGACGCGGCCTGTTAACCCGTGGCGGCTTCATTGCGCTTGCTCCCTTCAAGTTGTTTAGGGGAGAGGCCGTGGAGGCTGCAACAACGCACGCACTAGGCGTACTGAAGTTCCTCTTTTTCGGTCTTCAGAAGTTTCCATAGACGCATGTCAAGCTGTGTAGTCGTTTCGCGAGCCGAAACGCTCATTTCAACAGTCGCAGTTAATTTACGTAACTCGCGTCAAACCGATTGCGTAGTTTGTAACGTTTGTCTGACCGAAATTTTCCACACCATTCTGCTGTGCGTATTCAAGCGACAATTTGGCTGATGTTCATGCACCCATATGGTTTTATTAGGTTCCCGTATGGAAACATTTTGCTCAAGTTCACTAGTAATATGGTCTCGTGTAGTGCCATTTACAAGAGCGTTACATGGCTCACACAAAGGCGATAGCACTTCTCAACTCAGTGCCTCCAATGAAATGCCGCTGCACAGCCGCTGCCTCAGGGCTGGTTTTATACCCCCGGGTTTCCGCCGCAACCGCGTGAAGTTCAAATCTTTCCAATCAGTACTATCACTGGCCGCAGTTTGAAGGCGAAGTGATTGCGTCAGCCGAGCCACGACAGGAAACGGAAGGTGACTCGGCGGTGCCGTCTCCAGGATCTACTCGCTGCGTGTCTTTTTTGGGCAGGTCGTCCCAGGCATGATTTGGTGCGGCCGTCTCGATGATAAAAAGACAGCAGACTCGGCGGCGCCGTGTGCTGCCAAGTTGCGTCTCGTCTGCCGCGGGCTCTATGAGCGAGGCGCGAATCGGGCCCACCGTCCGCGCGTCGCAAGGTGCAGCAAATTTGTGTCGGACGCTCTGGTTAACCCAAGGAGGTTAAAAAAAAAATTTTAACCTCCTTGGGTTAACCGCACACGCACGCATACAAAAATTAGTGATTAAGGTCAGACCCGTGTGGGTTTTGACCGTGCTGTTAACGGAAATAGACGCAACGACGCGTAGCGCCCCTGTCCTGTCCCTTTCTCGCGGCGGGACCTCCCTCTTTGGCTTTTCGCGCGGTAGCTGGTTTTCGTCTTTCTGTTTATCTTTTACTTTGCGGGCTGGCGGCGGTTGCGAGGGGTACGGTTGCGCAATGCGGCAGCGTCTCTTTCCAGCTGGTTTTAAAGACGATAGCCGTTCTTTGGCCACTTGAGCGCGACAATGCTGGCCTGTCAGTCTGTCTGTCTGTGTCCGTCATAAAGATAATTTATTATTGCAGCTTAATATCACGCCCCCCTGTATACATAGGAGCTACTGGGGTCGCCGTTAAGTAGCTTTATTTACATAATGTGCCCTCTCTACAACTGGCCAACTGCCCCGCGATTCAGCCGCTCGGCCAAAAGTTAAAATATTCATTGATCGAGAGCTTCATATCGCAAAATATTTCCTCGCTACTAAAGCTGGTACCATGCTTCCTATTCTTGAGCGTTGTTCAACAAAAATAAAACATTAGGGATATATAAACTCAAACATAAATACGAAAGTGATATGAGAGTGAAAGTGAAAGTCTCAGGCTACAGCACGCCGCGCGCTTCGAAGGCACATGGAGTATCTGGAGTAATTATTTACAGACATGAATTATACACGGAACCATAGCCATACAAGCTTGGCTGAGAGCCGTGAGCTTCTGACGCTACCGGCGTCGACAGTGCATTATTTATATGTACAGTGGAGCACACAACGAGTAAAACGTTGCCGCGCCTTCGAGCTATTACGGAAACCGTACGTCATGAAAGTAAGAATAAAAAAAAAATGCATCAGAAGGGCCATTTTTTTTCCTCTTCGCTGAGCCGCCTCGCTGGCGCGCCGTCACCGGGAGCGCGAGCGTGAAAGTAAAAAGAAAGGGTGTGCAATTGACGGCACAAGGCGGCGAGAAATCCGCTTTTTTGTTTGTTTGTTTTTCTGACCTCGGTTAACCCACGCCATCGACCAATGAGAGGCATTCCATTGCTGTTGCCCTCAGCTGCTTTCCTAGCACCGTGATTGCATACCTGGAAAGAAAGAAGCGTCGCGCCACCCTGACACCTTTCCCTGCGCCCCGCTAGGAACACGCATGCCTTAGCCAAGCGGTAAACACATCAGGGAGGGAGAACTTGTGGCGGCTGCGCCGTGAAACTTGAAACTACGCGCTGCGTATCGCAAGGTATTGCAGTCGCCCGTTCCTCTTTCGTAATAAACCAAAGCGTGACCGCAACACCGGCCCTATAATAGAGCCAATCAAGTTATGAACGTAAAACCATAGCGGAGCTGATACACACATTGCATTTCAGCAACTTGCAATCCGCGCGTGACGGGTTGCAAGCTTAGTTGATACTGATATTAAATTGCGGAGTCACTTATCATTAAATAATTGGGGTTTTACACCTATGGGGTGGCGCTTAAAAGACGACTGGGAAACACCAGCGGCCGCAGCTGGCGTTCTGCTGGAAGCACATCTTCCGACGCAGTGGAATGGACGAGCGAAGTAGGGGTAACGTCGACGTGATCTCTTGTCTTTGTGAAGATAGGTACTGCCGCCCTTTGTCGACCCATTTCGCAGTTCCTCTATCTTGCTTCGTTGTGCCTCAAGTTGTGCGTTTATGATAAAGGAAGAGAAGCTGTCTCTCGATTCGACAAACTAGAAGCAGCTAATTATTTCTCAGTTTGCGATTTTTGTGACGTCGCCCTGCCCGGACGCTGTGCTGGAGGTCAACATCCTGGGCTTGCAGCTGCGCGTATACCTCAAATAATGCTTGCAATAGGTTGTTGGGATGCTGTTGTATTTTCTTACAGAAGGTATGTTTTGGTATGAAGGTATGTGTGTGTGATGCTTTTGGCGGGCTGTTGTGGCGTTCGACCGAAAATAAGTGTTACGAGTGCTACCTTAAAAGGGCACTGACACAAAAATTTTGCATCTCGGTTTTTTTCTTGCGATGAGCAGCTATATAATCACCTACTAATTACGTTTGGAAACCTAATTTTCTCACAGCGTGCGGCGGTTGTTTATTAGTGGTGTTTTCAATGCGGCCAGTCGCAGTTACGGGTTCAGCGGCCGCCGCGAAACGCGATATTTTGTGTGAACAAAGCTGACCAAGTGACGGTCGGACAGATATCACAGAGCAGAGCTGCCGTTGCACCGTTGAATCCGCATCGCCGGCAGTTTCTGCAAATGGCCCCACGCACTGATTTCGTGACCCCGTTAATTAAAAAGCGACCGTGGACGTGACGCAGGCTCTGCGAGTGCAAATTGCTGCCGCGGCTAGCAACCACGCGCGACGCTCAAAACAGTGGATGGGACGATAGCGCTGGGAGCAGCCGGCCGGTCTGCCTACAGGTCCGCCTACAGATGCGTTCGACTTAGCACTGCGGCGGATATTCGATTGCGGCTCTCGTAGGCGATGCAGACGACGGTTGTTAATGCAACGCGCCATCGAATTATTAACTCCTTTCTCATATGTGCTGCCACGTTTGGGACTTGGGTCCCATTTAGTGCAGCAGTAACAAGCTATCGCTGGAGCTACCTGCACCGGCCTGCACCACTTCGCAGCCGTGGCCGCCGCCTCCAAGCTACCTCTTTATAATATATCAGTTAATAAATGTTCCCATTCATTCATCCGTCCGCTGCGCTTTAGGTGTCCCCGGCGTGTTTTCGCGTCCAGTCTAATAAAAAGCAATCTGTAGAAATTAGATCGTGGCCAGCTGCTCGATGAGCCGACGAAATCACCGCGCCTCTGCCGCCAACGATTGGGTAATTCGTTGCTCTAGAGCAGAGCCTCAGACCTCCGATTGGAGCGGCGAGCCGGCGAGAAACGCCGGCAGTGCGCAAGCGGCTAACACAAACTCGTTACGTGTATTGATGTTGTTTATTTACAAAATATCGAGGGAATGTCGATTGCGGGAGGTCTTCCACTGGCTGTTCGGTTGCGTTTCGCACACTTTAAAATTGATTTTAAATTTTTTCTAGGCTATATTGGCCGCTGATATTTTGCAGATGATGCATGTGTGTTTACACCAATCTCCATGTCAGCGGTGGTCGACGCACTGCTGCCTTCAACGGAACGCTACGTCCTATGCTCTGCGAAAAAACAGCAGTTGGTGAGCGCACTAAGATTACGAGGGCTACCCTGCTCTGGCCGTAAGGACGACATCGTCTCGCGTCTTCCAGAGGACAACAGAGAACGTCGCCATCTCTCCAAACGAACGAATGTGCCAATGCTACTTCAGGCTGCCTCCGACAACAAACGGCAGAGGAACCTGAAAGCGGCGCTGTTTGAGAGCAGGAGGCTGCGTGATGAACGAGAAAGTTTTCAGAGACAACTGGCGAGACTCGGCGGCACGTTTCCAAGAGTGCCTAGACTGCAGGAGATCTGGGCACAGGCAGAATACACGACGGCACGCACACGAACGAGACTACGCATGCAAAATTGTGACTGCCTGCACACTCGACCTCTCCCAGGTGATCGCCACGATTACGGAAACGCATCGACGGTCAGTGCATTTCTGGTGAGATCACGAACACACGTTGCTCTGCTACATCGCCCACGCGCAGGTCATTCCAGCAACAAGTAACGAGACGCGCAACGTACGCAGCGTGCACAAGCCAGAAGGCACCACGTTCCTGGCACCCGCTCTCCCGGTACAGACGTACACAAATGGAACGCTGAGAGCACGGAACGCAACGGAGCCAGTACGCACATTCTTCGCACGTCCTGTCCCGGCGCCGGTCCACGCAACGAACGACATCACATCCGGATTGGTGGATATGGCCACGACAAGCAAGCAAGACGCACGGCGGCCGAAATGCACCGTACGTGACGAACGACCGCACACCAATTATAGGGGCGTTTCCTAGATAAAACGAGACGCACAGCGCACGAAACGCACCAGAGGCGACGGACGACATCCAACTTGAACCAGTGGAGCTGACTACGACGAACGAAATGCACAGCGCACGGAATGCCACCAAGCCAGCACACACGGAGGAAACTGCTTTTCGCGACATCCTCCGCTCCCACTGCTGCTATCCGGATTTGGCCAGCGAATGTTACAACCGCAGAAATCACCTGGCCACAAGCAACAAAAGACCCAGCACACGCGGTTCAACCCTACCGGAACGTACGAGCTCTGCGGCACCCGCTGCTCCAGCCCGCTGTCCAGCGGACGGACGACATAACACTCGTGGAGGTAGGTCCGTCAAGGACCAACGACACGGCGAGCGCATGCGGCATGTCCGAGCAAGAACGAACAAGATCCCCGGCACCCGCGCTCCGACCGAAACTCACACGACAAACACCATTTTGTGCAGACGAACGGAGCCTGCTTGTATGGGAGAGATAGCGATTATAGCATTCTCGAAACGACAGGCAAAAGACGAGGGCCTGAGGGACGACACGGAAGCGGCAAGAACGGCAACGAATGAACCGGATCCAAAAGAAGGCATCGAATGCCCTAACGATGAAATCACGCTTGCGACGCCAAGGAATGTGGGACCGAACGAACGGCACGAACTACGCCCGCTTCTCCACCACAACGGTTTCACTTCCGAAACAACCACGGCGACTGCGAGCAGGGAGCCGCAACGACTTTGACCGATCAGCCATGCCACCCTACGAAAACGCCACGCTACCGCACACTAAACGAAATTCCAAACGGCTCCCGCACCATACGCAACGCACACGTCCATTCAAGCAACGTCCTCAACGGTCCGAACTATGCCATCCCTACACAGCGCAGCTCGCCACCGGACAAACCGGACGACTACGCCCCCACATGCATCAAGCACGCGACGAGCTACACGAACACAATCGCCGACTGAAGCGGCGCGGATAACGCAACCCCATAAACACTGTCAATTTCAGGTCTGACGAAGTGAATTCTACGGCACACACACAATAAAATCAAGCAGATTTGAAATTCACCGAAACTCAACGAGACGAACACCCTCTTAACGAAGTTTCTAGTATATGGAACAACAAAAAACAAATGCCAGCATCGAGCATCTGTGAATAAGCAGACAGTGATCTGGACATAAAAGGACGTCAATCTACACGAACGCTTCATTGTGCCAGGGGGCAGGCATAATTCAGATTCGGAGCCCGATTACGAGAGTATCAGCGCGCTTGGAAATGAAAACCGACGACAAAAGCTGCCACCCGAAGACACGCAGAAAACCGCAGTTTACGGCCACGACGGGACCGACAAACCCCGAGCTCTCCTGAGCCCGACCCGGCCCAGACTTCGTTCTTTTATTCCTGAGAATAAGAGGAGACGCCAGACTCAACGCGAGTGCTTACGTTCCGTTTCGCTCTCTCACATGTACGTGCCTTCGCGCAGTAAGTCACCCTACGACAGTGCACCGCGTCAGACATTTTCTTCCTCTTTCCTGATATATATGTAACCTGTGTTTTTATAATCAATTAAACATTTTGTTTTTTTTTTCTATTTATTCTTCCATTCCAGATACGACCTAGCTAACAGTGCAGATAAGTTGATTATTCGTGAGTAATACAAATTGAGTACTCATGAGCAGAGGTCGGCGAACTCACTCATGAGTCCACTCACTCAGACTCATTTGGACTCAAACTCACGCGTGAGTTTGAGTTTGAGTGAGCGCGAGGCTAGTCTGGCATGGTGAGTTTGAGCTTGAGTGAGTTTGAGCCGAGTGATCACGACTGAGTTTGAGTCCGATTGAGTTTGAGTCCATTTTGAGTTCTGAGTACATTTTGAGTTTAGTCCATTTTGAGTTCTGAGTACATTTTGAGTTTGAGTCCATTTTGAGTTCTGAGTACAATTTGAGTTTGAGTCCATTTTGAGTTCTGAGTACACTTTGAGTTTGAGTCCATTTTGAGTTTTGAGTACATTTTGAGTTTGAGTCGATTTTGAGTTTGAGTCCATTTTGAGTTCTGAGTACAATTTGAGTTTGAGCCCATTTTGAGTTCTGAGTACATTTTGAGTTTGAGTCCATTTTGAGTTTGAGTACATTTTGAGTTCTGAGTACATTTTGAGTTTGAGTCCATTTTGAGTTCTGAGTACATTTTGAGTTTGAGTACATTTTGAGTTTGAGTACATTTTGAGTTTGATTACATAATGAGTTTTGAGTACATTTTGAGTTCTGAGTACATAGGAGTTTTAAGTCCATTTGGAGTTTGAGTACATATGAGTAGCATAGCAGGCAGCTATGGTTGGCTGTTAAGTTTCGTGCGTCACTGTGGGCTCGGAAATCAGGTTACCTGCGGGTATGGCACCAATCGTGATCTGCATGATCGGTTGGGAGGGAGGTGGTGTCTGATTTTTTTTAGTTTCATGTTGAATTTTCATGGCCATAAGCACTTGCTGTATACCTAATTTTCGCGGCTGGCGCGTGAGTGATAATTGACTGGTGAGGTCATAAAAAAGGGTTGTCTTAACTTTTCCTCCTGACGGATCCACTAAGAGCGTGGGAAAGGGTGTGGGAAAGCACACGGCGGCGCTGGCGTGCTGGTTGTTCGCCTGCTACTGTTAACGGCTTGATATACTAGGGGTCACAAAGGAAGAGGTGAGAGCCGGGAGAAAATGGGGGCGGGGGCTGTCCTTTCTACTGTTTCAAATGAATTAGCTGAATTGACTGGGCAGCACCCCTTAAGACAGAATAATGACCACATTAGATTGGGTGAAAAGTGAAACTGATGAGGCTAAGGCGTGTAAGGTATCTAATGAAAGGTCCGGATTAACGGAATCACGTGGGGTAAATAAAAAAATGCTTCCTGATTGTAGTCATCAGGCAGTCATAATGAGTCATAGATTGGGTTAAAATTCAAAATGACGCTGCGAGGGCATGTGGGGAATCAAATTCAAGGTCTCGATGTGGGGAATCATTCGGGACGAACACGAGATATGGATATATCATGACGTAGTCATGGTAAGTCAAAGATTCGGTTAAAATTCAGGTTCATGACGCTAGGGCGTATCAAATTAAAGGTCTCGATGAGGCTAATCACGTGCTTCCTGATTATTATCATGACATAGTCAAAATGGGTCATAAATTAGGTTAAAATTCACAATGATGCCACTGGGTGTTCGGGGCATCAAATTGAAGGTTCCGATATGGAAAATCACGTGGGACAAAAATGTAGTAGGGCTATATCATGAGATAGTCATGATTAGTCATTGATTGGTTTAACGTTCAAATTGATTCCTCTAGGATGTGATGGGTATCAAATCAATGGTCTTGATGAGCCAAATGACGTGGGAGAAATACAAAAATGCTTCCTGGTTATAACCATTAGATTGTCATGGCGAGTCTTATATTGGGGTAAAACTCGAAGTGACCCCGCTAGGGCGCGTAGGGTATCAAATTTACGGTCTTGAGGGGAATCACGTGGTACAAATAAAAAAGGCTTCGAAGTTCGAATCATGAGATGGTCATTATGAGTCATAGATGGGGTTAAATTCAAGGTGAGGCCGCTGAAGCATGTGGGGCGCCAAATTGAAGGTTCCAGTTAGGGGAATCATGTCGGACACCTAAATAATGCGTCCTGGTTACAGTCATGAGAGGCATCGTTAGTTTGACTGGTATGAATTTTGTATGACCCTCCTAAGGTGTGTGGGTTATCAAATTAAAGGTCTCGTCGAGGGGGATCACGTGGGACAAATATAAAAATGCTTTCTGGTTATAATTATGAGGATATAACAAAAGGTATATAGCAAAAGGTACACACTCACACACTCACACACTCACTCACACTCACACTCACACTCACACTCACACTCTCACTCGCACTCTCACTCACACTCACACTCACACTCACACTCTCACTCTCACTCTCACACTCACACTCATACTCACACTCACTCTCTCACTCTCACTCTCACTCTCACACTCACACTCTCACTCTCACTCTCACTCTCACTCACACTCACACTCTCACTCTCACTCTCACTCACACTCTCACTCTCACTCTCACTCTCACTCACACTCACACTCACACTCACACTCTCACTCTCACTCTCACTCACACTCACACTCTCACTCTCACTCTCACTCTCACTCACACTCTCACTCTCACTCACACTCACACTCACACTCTCACTCTCACTCTCACTCTCACTCACACTCACACTCTCACTCTCACTCTCACTCTCACTCACACTCACACTCTCACTCTCACTCTCACTCACACTCACACTCACACTCACACTCACACTCACGCTCACACTCTCACTCTCACTCTCACTCTCACTCACACTCACACTCTCACTCTCACTCTCACTCACACTCACACTCACACTCACACTCACACTCTACACTCTACACTCACACTCACACTCACACTCACACTCTACACTCTACACTCACACTCACACTCACACTCACACTCACACTCACACTCTCACGCTCTCGCTCTCGCTCTCGCTCACGCTCACGCTCTCGCTCACGCTCTCGCTCAAGCTCACGCTCACACTCACACTCACACTCACACTCTCACCCTCACTCACACTCACACTCTCAGTCACATTCACACTCACACTCTCACTCTCACTCTCACTCATTCTCACTCACTCACTCACACTCACACTCACACTCTCACTCTCACTCATTCACACTCACACTCACACTCTCACTCACACTCACACTCTCACTCTCACACTATAACTGTCACTCACACTCTCACTCTCAATCTCACACTCTCAAACTCTCTCTCTCACTCTCCGACTGTCTCAATCTCTGTGAGGCCATGTGAGTTCTGAATTCATTTTGAGTTCTCAGCCCATCTTGAGTTCTGAGTTCATTTTGAGTTTTGAGTATAGTTTGAGTTCTCAGCCCATTTTGAGTTCTGAGTTAATTTTGAGTTTTGAGTACATTTTGAGTTTTGAGTACATTTTGAGTTTGAGTACATTTTGAGTTTTGAGTACATTTTGAGTTTGAGTACATTTTGAGTTTTGAGTACATTTTGAGTTTTGAGTCCATTTTGAGTTTGAGTTCACTTTGAGTTTGAGTACATTTTGAGTTTTGAGTCCATTTTGAGTTTTGAGTTCATTTTGAGTTTTGAGTACATTTTGAGATTTTGAGTATGAGTACATTTTGAGTTTTGAGTACATTTTGAGTTTGAGTACACTTTGAGTTTGAGTACATTTTGAGTTTTGAGTACATTTTGAGTTTTGAGTCCGAGTGAGTTCTGAGTTTTGAGCTCAATGTGAGTTTGAGTTTGAGTGAGCGCAGATGTGCTGCTCAGCATTGAGTCTGAGTTTGAGTGAGTGGTGATTCGAAAAAAAAAATTGTGAGTGAGTTTGAGTGAGCCGCGCCAACTTTGCCGAGGTATGCTCATGAGTACAGATTGAGTATTCATGAGTGAAGAATGAGTAGTACTCATGAGTGCATATTGAGTACTCATGAGTACAACGTGAGTACTCATGAGTACAGATTAAGTACTCATGAGTACAGGTTGAGTACGAATACTCGTGAGGACAAATGAGTTTGAGTACAATTGAGTATGACTACAAATGAGTATTTGATGAGTGAGTAGGAGTGATTTTGTGAACAGGCGAGCTTTTTGAGTCTGAGTTTGATTGAGTACAGCGTGAATGAAAAAAATTGTGATTGAGTTTGAGTGAGTTCTTTCTGTCTTGCCGACCTATGTTAGCAACTGCAACGACTTCTCTAGCCACCACGTTCGGGTTCACTTTCCAAAAAGACGCCTTAGGCGCAACTGGCTTGAACAGAATAGTCATTCCCGACGTCCTGCTCTTAGGATATGTCGCCTCCATTTTAAGGAACCGCCTCCAGCATCTTGACTGGCATCCATGTCCTCTGGCACAAAGTACACTGACTTTGCCTCGTCGTAATCAGAGCAGTCGACTCGAACTTTCTTCGAAGGCGCACTTTCGGCACTAGTTTCATTCAGGGGAGCATCACTTTAGCGGAAATGATCAGAAAGTGGCTGACGAATTCCTCCGAGTACAGAGACACTACTGGGAACGCCTTCCTGCACGATACTGCGAGGGACACATTTATGAGGATCCATAGGCGGGGACGGGCCAACGATCAGACGGCT
Source organism: Haemaphysalis longicornis (assembly GCF_048455015.1). Classification (NCBI taxonomy): domain Eukaryota; kingdom Metazoa; phylum Arthropoda; class Arachnida; order Ixodida; family Ixodidae; genus Haemaphysalis; species Haemaphysalis longicornis. The sequence goes on from NW_027526422.1 coordinate 166,712,947, forward strand.
AGGCGCCAGCAGCGGTCGGTTCATGACCCCGCAATGAGGGCTATCGAGCCAGTCACCGGTGGTCGGGGCTGCACTGATTGCTCACAAACAGGTGAAACGACGAACAAACAATGTCTGTTGGGGCACACTCGTTAAAGGGGTCCTAAAAAGATCAAAACAAAGATTATAACTGCTGAATCTGAAGCGTAAAAGCAAAAAGAGGTCAGCTGAGAAACGAAGCCGGGCTGTAAATTCTTCATCTTCCACTTTTATTAATTGAATACAAGATGACAAACAAAGCTAAACACAAAGAACAATTATGTGCATTTGGTTTAAAGCGGGGGCAACAGCAGTGGATAGCTAATAAGCAGTGGACACTTTGCGCGAGAATCATTTTGGTCGTAGACATCTTGAAGAATAATGATCATTTGGAAGAAGTATGATCTTGAAGAAACCAAAGGCTGAGCGCGTCTATACAGCATTCGCGTTTTCCATAAAATGCACAAAGCGACTAGAAGAAAACAAAAACAATCATATGGCACATCAGCGTCTGCGCGTGACACTGGATTCCTTACGCTATTTCTTACTGGGTTCCTTACGGATTCCTTACGCGTGATACTGGATTCCTTACGATACTGAATTCCTTACGTACAGTCAATTCAAAATCCTTTTTATAATTTTTTTGGAGGACGTCCCAAAATAGTATGGCATCCTCGGAATTTATGAAGCAGTGCTCAGTAGTATCCGGTACATCACACAGGCGACAGTTCACACAAGACGCGAAAATATTCCGGTGTGGTCACGACTTCACAGGCAAAGTTTCGGTTTGCAGTTTGAAGAAGAACGTTTTTTGTTGAGGAGGAAAGTCGCATTTTGCGGACACGTAAAAGCACATCTTTCCAGGCCTGTTAGAATAAACTGTTCTATACAGTAGTGCTGGGAAAAAGCATGAAAATTAGGTCCTTGTAGAATTTAACGCGAAAACAGTAAATGTATAATATGGTAACAAACACACCAACAAAAACTGTATTGAAATGTAACTTCATACATACGCCCCCCCCCCCCCCCCCAAACAAGGGCTAGGCGAAAATGATGGCACAACAAGATTAGGAAAAACAGCGGTGAGGTTACTTGCAAAACAGCGTGAACAAAACGGTTAGTTGAGTCCCGAAAAAAAAGAACCGCGTAACTGTTCGCAGCACAAAAGGATGGCTTAAGCCCAGCCCGCCAGCGGAGACTGGTTTACAAATGTTACCACGCCTTATTGGCTATATATGGGGTAGGCGACCGCACAAATGTTGCGAAAACCCGATGGAACCGCTGTATGCGACTCCGAGCGCAATGAAGAATTTGCATTACATAGACCGATTTTGATGGCAAAAACATGTTACATGCATGGGCCTTTCCGAGAATTGCGAGGTTATACTGCCCGAAAGCGTGTGAATAATCACGAAGGGCCTCAGTGCGCACCCGTCAGTAGCGGGCGGTTTGTCGGTATAGGCGTCCAGTGGAACGCCGTGATATTTATGTGGTACACAGGACCATTGGATGCCGGCGAACCCGGTTGGTGTTGTTGCCCATGAGGGGAACCAACGTCCAGAGCTCTTCAAAAGGTTGAGTTGAGCAGCAGAAACTAACCCTAATTCTTTTGTCATAACAAAACATCATGAATATGCGGTTTATCACTACATAAAAAGGCCAAGTCGTAAGCATATGCAAGTAGTTTGAGTTCGGTTCCCAGCATATTAATACCCCGAGCGCGACTGCATGTCCACGGCAACATAAATGCTGCAAGTAGGGAGCAAAATGTAAAGGCTATAGCGGGTAACCTTGCTGTACTGACGAATGTATAGGCACGGGCTTGGAAAGCTGACGGGTAGAGTAGTTACTATAACAGAGACGTATTCCCTTGAAAATGACCGAACCAATGTTCGCCTGCTTCAATAAAGAATAAAAAAAAGCACGAAACACGGTCAAACGCTTTTGAAACGTCTGTCTGCAGAAACGTGAGTTGCTCATTGGAATCTTGACAGAACTGAACGGCTTTTGGGGCAATGCGTAAATTTGTCTGTATTGATAAGGAGCTCAATCCCCACGTGGCAAAACGCAGACGATCAGGCAGTGTTTTCGCGAATACTTTGTAGTCAACATTTGCCAGGGTGATCTGTCTGTATCTATATAAAATCGCAATTTTTCTCGGTCTTTACGTTTGGCAATTATTAGTGTTTCGCAGTTCGCCAGTGACGGGGTAACAGAATTTACATGCAGACAATAATGAAACACTAAAAAGGGAACGGACATAAAAAAAACGCAAAAGCCCCATAAAAATCTCCTGACAGTTCATCGGGCCCAGGGGATATGGAGACCGGAAGCTGGTGGACTGCAGTCTTCATGTTTTCTAGGGTAATAGCGCCGCTTACAATGGAACTGTCGTCATCTGTTAATGGTTCTTCTGGGGAGACAACAATGCCCCAAAAGGTCACAATCAATGGGATCAGAGGCACCGCTGAATAGTTTCTTATAATGATTTTAAAATTCAGATAGTTGAAAGTAACTTTCAACTTCAGCTAGTTAAAGGAACACCATTTTAATTTATCTCCGGGATGAACTTGGAGGCAGTGAGGTGGCACTTCACAAAGGAAGGCCTGGCGTGTCGGATTCTCACGCTGCCTAGCACTATTTTTCCGGAACCGCACACGTGCACCCCGATATCGGTGCGGATCAAACTTCTGAAGCTAACACCACTCCAGCTCGGTTGAAGCAGTTGGGAGAGGGCTGCTAGGACGGGCAAAGTTAGACAGCCATAGAATTCCAGTATTGGTATAGCACAAAAGAGCAGAATGCTTCTGGGTTGGTTAATTTTGGGCTGGACTTCATTTGGGAAAGCTTCGCATTCCACTATCGTTGCGGTTCGACAGAGGGTTAGTTGAGATTTTCCGAAAGTAATAATAAAACGGAACTGTACACACCCTCATCCTTGCTCCCCCCCCGGGCCCCATGACCTCTCGTTTAATAAAGTTTTTCACTCACTCACTCATGAGAACGTTTATTTCTCAAGTAAGTGGGGGTATCTTGTCTCAAATCCCTCACATGACATACATCACTTCATTACATAACAGATAGCTTACCCCTACAACAAAAACTTGACCTGGCTCAGGTTAAAATGCATTCACGGGATGTCAGTGTCTTTCCAAAGGCTCATGACGTCACTTCCGGAAGTCTTTGCCGAAATTTTTTCCTTCAACCTAGAAACCTGTTCCGCCGAGAAGTGGTTCTTCCAGTCTCCGACAATCCCCTTCCGAATAAAGTCACCCTGGATCGGCCTTTTGGCGATCTCACCAAAGACCACCATTGCCGACTTCAGAAATGCAGGCATCGACTCCGGGGGCATGCTCGACATGGCCTGGCCCATATTTTTCAGTTCCTCGTTGATTTTCTTCATAGACTCGATGCTAACTGCGTTCAGGACCTTCTCGAAAATTTCGGGGTGCTGCCTTAACTTATCGCCGTACTGCTCCTTTCCCAGGAAGTCGGCAATCTTGAGCACCATTCCTGGAGTGTCCTTCTTAAGCTGCTCGTAAGTTAGGAAAAACACGTTGTCGTCGTTGCGGTGCTCGTACCAGGAGAGCAGGTGGTCGAAGTAGTCCCCAAAATCCACTTTTCCGTCCATGAACATCTCGAAAAACTGGTCGAAGGTGCCTTCTTCGAAGTCGTGTAGTGGCAGGGTCTTTGTGTGGTAGTAATACGACACGCAGCAGTCGTACGGGTTGCGAGTGATGTAGATGTACTTGGCCTTGGCTGAGTAAGGCTGCTTGGTGAACGGAAGGTGAGTCTTGATGGCTCCCGGTCGTGGCATAGCGCGCGCAGCTTCGGCTCCCAGAAATTCCAGGAATGGAGACATAAACATCAGCTCCATCAGGCTGCCTGGAGGGGACCCCAGGCGAAAGATGTTGCACGTGATGTGCTGCATCCACGTCGTGCCACACTTGGGGTAGCTGACAAGGAACACGTCGTCATCCTGGGGCTTCTACGACAGCGCGGAGCGAAGGCTTTCGTCCGAGAAAAACTTGTTCAAGTAAATTCCGTCGAAGTAACGGTACATATCCTGGCATGCTGTCCCTTGGTTGGTCACCTGCGGGCAAACGAAAATTGCCATAAAGCCTTCTCAAAAAGTATTTAGGGAAAACACGGATTGTCATGACAAATGGCAAGGCCTATTTCTACACAGGCGAATACAGGCACCAAATAGTCTTCGATCTGCTTTTCACTAAAGTGAGTTGCACGTGGACAGGCTATTGTTTATATGCGGTATAGAAAGCATATCTCCTCTCTTGGTTCGGCTGCTCACAAAATTGGGCCGATGGTTGAACGAGAATATTTTTGATAAGAGCAGTATCGTGATTCCAGTCATTCTTCGCCTTAGTTAGGAGTGGGGTGTGATGATGCTCTCGTGCTATGACGTGTGCGTGAAGATAATTTTCTCGTGGCGGCGCACAACCAAAGCTGCGGCGACAAGAGTTTACCAAAAAAATGATGGCAGCTGCGTTACATTTTGGTTAGAATCGGCACCTTAGCCGAAGGGCCAAAGGGAAGCCTTCCCGCTATGTGGGGTCAGTGGTCTATCGTTGGGTTTCATAACGGGGGGGGGGGGGGGGGCGAATTCTCGCAGTGTTTATCTAATATGTGGCCTTTGCTTTTTCTTGTCGTTTAATAATCCTGTAACACAGATCGCATCTGTTAGTGGGACCGAGGACTGTATTTTGTAAGAGAAATCCTCAGAATAGGGCTGAGCGTCGGTTAGGCGTTTAATCCGATTCATCAGTGCGTATTAATTGGTTAGTTGATCAATTAATTGGTGGCGTCGGCTTAAGAAAAAATAACAAAACTAATATTTTATAATATATAAAAACGTGATAGTAAATATTAATAACATCTTCCTAGGATTGTTGACAGCTTTTTGTAGTGGTTTGAGGAATAGAAAAGGAAAGGAAGTGCATTGGGGATAATATTCCGCTCTGCAGGGAGCTCACCTGCATACAAGCCAGTGCGGAAGAAGGGAAGTAGAGGGGGAGTGAAATAAAGTTTACTCCCAGTCTCTTTATTTACGTAATAGTTTCTATTACGGCAGAATGGTGGGAGCACCCGCTGGCTGTTTTTTCTCGTATGTATATTCGTATTTAGAGTAGCCAGTTTCCCTCTGGCTTGGATATCAGCTTTCGGTTTTAATCCCTATCATCTCTGAGCCTACTTTCATCGTTTTGGTTGTGACGTATGGCGGTTATTTGAACACGAATATAATAATATAATCCTATTACAGTTCAACCATGACAGCCTTGTTTCCTTTCGTTCATGTGACTTCTAACGGTTAACAGATTAAAAAATCAATTGCGACTAAAGGATTCATCGTTTAATCGGAAGGACAATCTATCAATCGTTCACCCCTACATTAGACTGTCAATAAACACCAGAAATTGGGGCGGGAAGGCAAGAAGGAAATAATATATAAGGAAGGATGATGGCTGTCCTTTGGTAACAGGACAATCAGCTCCCCATTCCCAAAAAATTATATATATATATATATATATATATATATATATATATATATATATATATATATATAGATATAGATATATATATATATATATTAATATATATATATATATATATATAGATTGCGAGAAGGGCTGTCTTTGGTTGCCGTAGCAAATAGTAAAAAATGGGTATAGCTTCTAACAAAACTGTTTATTGGTCGACGTTTCGATCGGATGCCGATCGTTCTCAAGACAACATTTCGTACTTGTTTTGCATTTTCTTTCTTTTCTTTTTTTTCTCTCTCTCTTTTTTGCAAACCTTCACCTCACCTCGCCGAGAGCGTGTTTGTTGCTACCTCTCTCCCCAAATCCCCCCTCTCTCTTTTTTCGGCGTCGTTGGACGACGAGCTTATAAATACGTGCACAGAAATACGAAATGTTGTCTTGAGAAAGATCGGCATCCGATCGAAACGTCGACCAATAAACAGTTTTGTTAGAAGCTATACCAATTTTTTACTATATATATATATATATATATATATATATATATATATATATATAGTGGAACCCCGATAATACGACTTTCAAGGGATCACGAGAAAGTGTCGTATGACCGGGGTGTCGCACGATCGGGGTGCGGGTAAATGCCGGCCTAGTAGACAGTCTCACGCGACAGGTGGGCTAAGAGCTTATTTAGACTACTATATTTAGTGTGTTCTCGCGTTATTTCCGAGCTTAAGCTGAAATCCCAAGTTAAAAAAATTGGCTGTGTATCTGCTCCATTTGTTGCAAATGCCGTCAAAAGACGATAGACTTTATCGACTTTTGCCAAGTAAATGCCTCCTTTCTCTTTCCCGCTCACCTCTCATGTTGTTCCTGTTGCATCGCGCTCCTCCCAAGGTAAAGACGCCAAAGGTTTGCTTAAATCATTTTAAATTTCCCGCGTTCCACTGCTCCAAACCGGGTGTCTCGATAGCAACGCTGCCTTACGGCGAAGACGCGTGTGAATCGAGTCGCCCTACTTAAACGTTTATAGAGCCGCGTTTACCTGTCCACGTGCGTTCCAAGCAGAACGTGGAATCCATCTAGTGGAATCTTTCGCAACTCTTGCCACTTGATTTCTTCGAATGCCGCCAGAAGCTGATGGCGCGGGCGACAGCAGGCGACGGCGGAGTGATATTTTTTGTTCAGTTGATGAAGTATTTATTCTCGCCAAAATGAAACATGTACAATTTTTTTATAAAGGAACGCTGCAAATATCACTTCTGCATTGATATGTTGTCTTATATATGCGTAATGTCTTGTTGTTCTTCAACAATATTGACAAGTATGAACATTACACCGGACTTAGACGGGCACATTTAACTGTGGCTATATAAGACTACTGCGCAGGCATTGTTTTACTTTGGCCGGGTGGCTGAATCGAGTCACATACAGACAGACGGACAGACAGACATACAGACAGACCAAAATTTCTGTGTTTAAGTAGCCCAAGAAAGACTACTGTCTTTAAAAAAAACGCCAATGTTGTGCCCCCTTCCCTTTATGGGTTCCAGCTAGCTCGCCAGCCAAGCGCCGCGCCTTACGCGATATAAGGCCGACGTGGTCGAGCAAGCTGAGAGAGGAAAAAGGCGAGTGTGAAACTGCCAAGGCCAAACGAAACGAACGATAGTACAAACCGGAGATGAACGAAAAGAGCATTGCCGTACATGGAGAGATCCTTTAAACTGGCCCGTGCCATCGCTATTGGGTCACAGTGCTCAACACATAGCTGTTTTTGTTTCCCACAAGACCCAGCAACGCGAAATAGATAAGATCATTCAACCTTCACGAGTAAACCGCGTTGCGGGGAAAATTATACCCTGGTCTTACTACAGTGACTTGCTGCGGCAGCCAGCGAGGGACCGAAAATGGCGAAGCCAACGGTACGCGTCTCCCCCCTTCGCCGACTGTATTTTGCTCCACCCTTGCGGCGGACGCGTGTGAATTGAGGCGCTCTAGCAAAGAAAACAGCGGAGTGACAACGCGGCTTTTGATAAGCAGAGAGAAGAGGTATAGGGAGAAACTGCGTCGTGAAACAGGAAACTTGGATCGAGCGGGCGGGGAAAGCGGCTGTCCGGTCATCGCCGTGTGGCTGCGTCGTATGTGTATCCGTGTTCGTCGGAGGCTTAACGGGACCTTCCAATTCACGCTACACCTGCCACCTGAACTTCGACGTCTCGCGGTTGGCGCGTTGGCGTACTGCTGCTGCGTGGGGCCGTCGCAGGTTAACTCCTGCTCACGAGAACCCGCCTGCTTGCTTCCGTCTGTTCAGTAAGTGGTCTGACCCGCCTGCGGACCTGTGCATACCAAGAAGCGTCAAACGGAGATTCAGAATAAGGAAGGCCAGGGAGAGGCGGCGAAGCGGTGTAAAATATGGGAAAAGCGCCGGTTTATCTGCGCCAGGGTCCGTCGTATGAAGCGGACCGTGTGCACCCGAGCGTCAGAGCATCTTTGTAATGCATTGTTTCCATGGGAAGTTTGCCGGGACCGCGCCGATCCGTCGTAAGAAACGGGTTGTCTGAAGTCCTAATATATGTGTTGTTCTGTGGCCCGACGTTTTTATTTCCTCGTGTTGCCACAGAATTGGTGACCCATTCAAAAAATTACAGTTTTAGGACGTTTAAGACACAAGGCTTCCTTTCTTGAAAGCTGAAAGGAAGAAGTCCGCGTCCTAAAGCGTCAGTCAACGTTTATACTTTTATGTTTGTTAATGTTTTTCTCGTGTGTTTCTGTATTTAGTTACGATATTTTCTCGCGCTCTGTGTGAGTTTTTGTGTCCAAACTATATATATATGTATATCCCTTCCTTCCCAGTGCACAAACCTGTGTATTGGCCTTCTGACAGGCTTCCTTCTCAAGAGAGTTCGGAGATGACGACATGGCGACGCAGTGTCACGGCCTCCTGAAACCTGCGAAGAAAGGAAAGGGTCCGGCGATGAGATTCCTGTCAGCCAAATCCCCGAAATACATGATACAGCAACGTGATAAAATGACTGTTGCCCTCTTTACGGTGCACAGTGTTTCGAAAACTAGAAATAATATAGCGCAGACCATGTAGAAATAATACAGACCACGTAGAAAAGATTTACGACGGTTCGCTGCTTTAAAAAAAATCATGCAGCCCTCCGTCTAATGACCATGATGGCTGAACGCGAAGGTTCATCGTGATGAATTCTTTGGCTGGCCAATCGCAAACTGCGAGTATGTGCTACTCTGGAGGTACCCTCCACTTTCTAAAATACCCCCAGCACCTCTCGGGTGTGCACTCCGTAGGTCTAGCAATTCAGTTCGGTGTGTACGGCGCGAATCGGCACCTCCGGCTTGGCGTTCGCTTCGAGCATGTCGAAATGGAGCATGTATAAAATCCTCATCTTGTAGCAGCTTATTATTTAATTTCCAAAAATCCTATTTTAACACGTTTATCTGTTTTTTAACATGTACAAGTAAACTTCAAGTTTACGCCCACGACTGGATTGGCCGAAAGTGTGTATTCTCCGCTTCAGTGAGGTTGGGCCATTTCCGTCGTGAGAGGTGGTTACTGGGGCGGTATTCCCGTGTTTTGTCCCTTTTGTGTCCCTTTCAAAAGTGTCCCTTTTGAGCGAGCCCTGATTGGCTAAAAGCGAACACCCGGATGTGACGCCATGCAAGCACGGTGGAGCTATGAGCCGTGGCTACTCCGAGCAGGCGATTTGGTGCAGACGATTTTTCGTCGCCTTATTGTTGGTTCACTCGCGGAACAACAAACACATAAAAGATACTCTGTTACGGTTTCAGTTCTTTAAATGCGTTTGCAACAACAGTTACGGTGCTTGAATCAAAGGCCCAGTGCTTAACCCGAAGTACGTCACGATGAAAGGGACGCAAAAGGGACGTTTTCAAAAGGGACAGTTACGAGAATACCGCCCCTGAACTCTGCAAGTGAGAGTTGCCGAAGTTCTCAGGAGGTGTCAGCGTTCGGCACTGCCAACGTAGGGGTGTTCTGCAATGGTATCCGTCCACAATGGTGCAAACACAGAGCAACGATGGTAAATTAACAGACGTTCAGTACTGCCGAAATTTGCTGCTTCTCTGGAAGACCGAAGTTCCGCAGTGTACGCCGCCAGTGAAAGTAACTACGTGAGACGCTTTGGGAGTGATTCAGAGAATACTCCGCACGCCGCATCACATAGTATAACACAATCAGCATGAATGCCTGCCTTGAGTCGCGTAGTGTCTCTGTAGCGATATCGTTTTTGCGGGCGGGGTCAATAACATCGATAGATGTACGTAACGGCTTCACGAACACGGCGATCCTGCGTTATCACCGTGCCCTCTCCTCGCTAAGTGGCCTCAAGAGATAAGAATTAACTCACGCTGGCTGGCGGTACACTAGCGGCAACGGTGAAACATTTCTCAACTGGAGCCTACTCCACTGGAGTAGATGAATGTAGAGTAGATGAATGTCGATAATAGTGGCAAAAGAGCGCAGCCTGTAAGGTAGACGGAAAAGGAAGAACACCGGACCAGCGCTCCTTTTACAGAGTGAAAACGGCCAGGTGTACTGAAAAGAGCTTATTGTAGAGGACAGCGCTCGTCCTCTGTCCTTCATCGTCAGTTTATAAATTACAAGCTGCGCTGTTTTACCACCTTGATCGAATAAATGAAACGCGTTTCTCCCAAAAATGTCGCAAAGCCAACAGGAGTGTGTCTTGTGAGAAACAGACAACCAGTTACAACATGAAAGGTGACGCTACGACAGTAGCCATACGCTTACTATTGCGGGTTTTGTCAACCTGATGACGTACGTCCGTGGTCGTGACGAAACGTGACGTCACCGTGGCGCGGTCGTAATAACTCTTTACCACGGACCAAGGATAATTTATGCGCTGTTCTCGTTGCTAAGCCATTTTCCCGAGCTGCGTGTGGTCGCGAAAGGTTCCAAAGGATATGCGTCAGATCAGCTTTTCCTAGGGGATCCCATTAGCTTTCGTTGAGGCGCCTTTCTTAATGATTTGTTGTAGCGACTGTGCGATGACCATGACAGTGTCGGCCTAGTGTACCAGCGGGGCGTAATCCGTCTTCAGGTGCGTGCATCTTAACTCGATTACAGCCACTTTCGGGGACAATGTTCACTTCAGCCAATGCTTCGGAAACCTGGGAAAGAAATCATTCATTGCTTTTTATAACAAATCAAACTGCAAACTTTGCAAGCCGCAAGCTTCACATGGTTGTACAGCTGTCTTCGTCTATTAGCTCATATAATTTAGTTTTGATGGCTAATAGTTGCCTTTATGCAGCTTGGAAGAGTTATTTGGTGCCAGCCGATAAACACACTCAAGTTTGTTTGAGCAACTTTGCATTCAAGCTGCTGGTAATCTTTGCGCGATAATTGCAGCGGATAGAGGAAGGTGAGGGTACAGCGGTGGATGTGAATTATCGCGCTTATCCTTGACACTTGTCTCAAAATTATTTCGCGAATGTAACCAAATTAGCAAGCTAACTTTCTCGGAACTGCGCGAAGAAGATTCAATTACATTACAAATACTGACTGTCATAAGCGAGGAAATTACACTCGCAATTAACTTAAAAAAATGGTTACACTATTTGTCAGTAACAATTCAGTTCTCAAGGAAAAAAATATAAGCCCATGCCAACAATCTCTGAATATAAACTTTATTCTCAGCAATAATGCGCCTTAAGTTTTTTTGGAAGGTAACACCAACCGAGCTGAAACCTCGGCGTCGTTGATATTGGTGTGATTTTAAGAATTGTTCTTTTTGTATTGCTGGAAAGTGTATCGCAGCTTAGCTAAAGGACTGAATGTATGGTAGGTGACACGTAAAAAACTCACCAGAGGGAAACTCAGTTTTTTTTGTACCCACACATAGCTTGCCGCCCAAAGGCTCACCGTTCGACGTTTCTATCTTTCTTAAATAGTTTTAGCTAATGTAGATATAAGCGGCATTTCCTGGGAGGTTGAAGGTTTCGACGGCAGTTTATTTAAAACATCTTTAATACATTCTGGCGCACAGATTGTTTTTCACAACTAAGTCCCGATGTTTAAACTTTCGGGGGATCACTTTAGATGAACTAGAATAATAAATGCGATCGTATTGCGAAATCAAAAACCCTTTTTGTGCATTTACAACAAATACGTAATGCATTCGGTCACCATTCAATATTAACCATGATATCAACTTACTAAGATAGAGGTATACTATAGTAAATAGCAGTGAACATTGACTTCGGAGACAAAAACTTCTGCCCTAAAAAGCAGCTGCAAGGTTCAAATAAAACCGTTATAAACGTAAAAGCCTTGGTCCACGACTCCTTCAAAACCATACTGTTTTTTCAAAGGCGAGTGTTTCGAATCCCAGAGCCCATCAAATTAGACAAGCATGTGAAAGCAAGGGCTATTTCACGCAATCCCTCCAGGACGTCTTCCACGATTTCTTTGAAAACTTCGTCATTTTAAAACTAGAACTTGTAAAAATAGCAGAATGAGGAATCTGAATTGCGTGAAGTCCTGCCCAAGAACCGAATTGTTCTCCACAGTTATCCGTTGAATAGACTACCAGCACACAGGCAACGAAACCCACGATAAATGAACTTTAAAATGAGTGCACGGAGGCCAACAGAGCTGTTAAATTGTTTTTTATGTTAGCGTTTCTTCCATTCATTTTTGAAATGCGTCTATATTGAACAGAACAACTGGCTAGTGCACTGACTGGAAAATATTAAGTTCATCCAAAAAACTACTATACGGAATGAAGATTTTCAAATGAGGCGGATAAAAACGTGTTAGCGCACATCAATGTTTTTTAATGTTGCCACAGACGCAAACATTTTGCGCATGTTTCTTCACAAGTCTACTACATGCAAGGGGGAACAATGTCGAAGGTTCCTAATACAGATGGCTAAGATTAAGTCTGGTGCGCTTGTGTACAGGTATAGTATGTGGAGATAGCCTCGTTGTTCGTAACTTCGAAAGCATTTTAGAAGGTCCGTTTCGAAATGGGGAGGTCGTCGGTTGGAAGTAGGACATGCCGCAACGAATGTTTGCGCGGTTTTGAGAAAGTGACAGGTTTTCGTTCTTCGTGCTTCTGTCAGCCTACTTTCGAAACTCAGATTATTCCTTCAATTCCAAAGGAAACGATGAGCAGGACTTCCACTGGGTTTGGTTTTATTTAATGTAGGTTGAGCTGGGCTGCGGTCGTTTTGGTTGTGCCAGGTTCCTTTCCGGTATTTCTGCCCCTCAGTTATTCACATCAGTATTAAGGTAATCGCAGTACAGGACTGCCATCGGTTACCTGCGCGAAATGAAGATAAGTGTAGTGGGTGTGTTGTGTTTACTTCAGGTAATATTATCAAAATAACTTTACTCATGCAATGCTTCTGCGGAAATTACAGTGAAAAAAATTCTACGGTTGTTCTCATGGCTGTCGTGGCAAGGGACGCATTGTTGCTTAAAGCTGCTCGTGAGGCCTTTGCAAATAACAGCCCGCCAAGTAACAACGGAAATATTTTTTGCGTGGCTACTTATTAAACATATTAAATATGCCAGCGCTGAGAACACTGCGAAAGATAGGAAAATATATAGCGGGGCAATTTCACATTTCGTAGCGTTTTTCGACCACTGATGGTTTACTTGAATATTTCGTGGCCATCAAACCGAAAGTTTGTTCGCACTAATTGATTGTCTGAATGCGTTCCAGATGTCTCCGCAATTCGCAAAGCCGTGGAGGAGGCGCTCTAAAGCTAAAGAAATGGGAATTGCAGTGGCTTTCGCAATGCGGAACTTCACACTTTTAAATACCAAATTACACTCTTGTCATTCATGCTGAAGGTGTCAGCTAGCTCCGACGATTCGGAGAAATCCCTCCGCCGAGGCCTCTCAACACCCCCGAGGCTGCCGCCCAGACGCACAGAAGACGCGCAGAACGGCCACAATTTACGGCCCGGTCGCGCTGAGAACCCGAGCTCCTCCAGAGCACGAACGCGCCCCTGACTCGGGTGTGTTATGCCCGAGGACAGGAGGCGACGCCAGACTCAGCGCGACTGTTTATGTTGGTTCTCTCTCTCTCTCTTACGTGTGTGTGCTGTTCGTCCAGAGAGTCGCCCACGCCTGTGCACCCCGTGAGACGTTTTCTCCCCGTGTTCCTCTGTCCTGATACACTGTAACCTCAGTTTTCTCTATTATTAAACCTTTTAAATTCTCAAAACCTAGTTTCTCATATTCGATCTTCATTCGAGCCACGACGTAGCTCACAAAGGTAAATTCTCCCGTTTGGCCGAACGAAAATGCATAAGCTGTTGGAAACCAACAAACGTAAACACATACCTTGACCGTAGAAACGACGCCCCTCGAAGCGAAGCGGCTCTTCCTGGCAAGTGATATCCTCGCGGTTGACAATGGCGACTCACGTCCTGAGTCGTCGCGTTCCGGCACCACTGTGTGGCCTACACGTGCGTTTGATGCGACCGACCACGTTTCAAGGGCTTTTGAATGATTAGGAGCGAAGGCCAGTTCCGGGAGTGCTCCCCTCCGTCCGTCGACTCAGCCGGCAGGACGAAGGAGAAAGGAGGCCGTAACGGAGAGCAAAAGAACAGATTGAGGAAATCACCAGCCAGCCGTGGGAGGCGTTCCTCTTTCCTTGTCACGGGTTATATTGCGCAAAGAGAGCGTCATTCCGGACTGTTTGCAAGCAGCTGCGACAGCTATGCATTCCGTAACGGCACTTACTTCACACTGCGTTTGCCGGACTCAAACGGATGGAGGCGAGAACTAAGCTTGGATAAGAAAGAGGGTGATATGAGTACGGGCGACGCTTGGCCTGATAAGCTATGTGCAGTACTTTTTACCGTAACTTGTTGTTGTCGGCTCACACTGGCCACAGACACGCATGTACAGTTTACAAAAGGATATGTGACGAAACGATAGTTCTTGACGGCTTCAAACAGAGAGATGCGACACATACATAAAACCGTGCCGCAATAATAGAATGGAATAAGAACCAGGGAAACTCTTTCCTGGTTATGTGTGCATTTTGCGTATGGTGACAATAATTCCAAACAAAAGTTTACCAAATATCGTTTAAAAAGCCCACATTCTACTAACAGAAGTTGTTTTTGCAATTAATACCGTGATGTTTCTTCAGTGCTCCCGTTCACATGAATACAGTCAAACCTCGCTAATTCGAACTTGCTTAACTCGAACTTCTGGTTTATTCAAACTTACGCTGCGGTCCCGGCAATGTTATGTGTATTTAAATAGCTTTCGTTAATTCAAACGAATTTTAGAGCCCCGTCGAGTTGTCATTAACGAGGTTCAACTGTAGCTCCTCCACATACGGGTCACGTATCTTTTGGAGGCATAGTACCAAAACGATAGACTCCATCTGACGAAATAATACATCGGCGTAACTACAGACTCCGTCTGACGAAATCATACATTGACGTCTGGGATTGTTATTTCAGAGGCGGAGAAGCGCGAATCATGCATACGTGCCTGTGTAACTGCGCACGCGCAGCCGATGGTGAGCGTTGTCCCCTGGAAATGTCCCTGCCCGTTTGCCACAGTAGGAGGTGCGACTAATATTCGTACTGATTCTTTTCCCGCAGTGAACCCCCATGCTTGGAGAGGTGTGGAACCAAAATTGAGCCTACTTCCCTATTCCTTCACAGCTGGCTCTTCATGGTGCGCAAAAATTTCCTGGAGAACAGACACCGCACATCTCAACATCTGCGAAGGCTGTCGGACCAAGTATAAACACGTAAATGAAGAAATGTTTTCGATCCACTCCCAGCGCCAGGCACGATTCGCAAGCACGGCTACAAGTTGACGCAACGGCTCCCCACGAACGATTTCCAACGTGCTTGAAAGAGCTTTAAGGAGGCGCCTCAATGAGTCTCGCAGCTGGTGTCCGTGTTACGGTAGGGCAACGGGCGCGTAATCGCGTCGTAAACAGTTTAATAGGCTTGCCAAAGACGAGGGAAAGAGCTGCCGTTCCGTAAGGTTACAAGGTACTGTGGTGACCCTGCAACCATTTTTGCTCACCCCTCAAAGACGCTCTTGGAGCTATGTAAAACATGACTTTGGTGTTTGTCATGCTTTTTAGGAGCTAAAACAATAGCACTGTATTGACGAAAAGCACTTGTGACTGAGGAACCCAGAAAATAACTCCACGGTTCGTTCAGGAAATATTTGGGAAATTTATGAGGGTTTTCTCGTATGCAGCGAAAGACGCAGTGGCTAATCATTATAACGGCTTTCAAAAATGCCACACGCATTCCCTTTATAGGACCATCGATGAGTGCCGGTTTTTTTTTTTTAATTCTGCGTATTCGACTGCAAAGCAGGCAAAATAGAGTGTGAAAAATTTGAAGCTACGAACGAAGCGTATTTCAAGTACAGTAATACCTCGTTAATTCGAAGTAGTAAAAACCGGGAAACATTTCGAGCTAAACGGATTTTCGAGGTAAGAAAAGTTACGCGAATTGCCATGAAATATCGAGTTTGCAGGAAAGGCGTTACTACTTACCAGCTCTTCAACAGGAACTTCCAATATTGCGTCTCATAAAGGTTTGAAAGAAAAAACAAGCAATAGACGTTCACCGGCTGGGTTTGTTAAATAAATTCTAATTTATTACTTCAAATAGTCTTATTTTTCATTTTATGGCATAAAGGTTGTTACGCCCTTCAATTAACTGTTGAGTTTGGTTTAAAAACGTATAGGTGGCGCTGGCTGGGACTGGAGCTCTCCGGGGGGCTCCCGCGCTCCATACAATTTTTTTCGTAGCAAAAGGGAACCGCGCTCTTCATTGGGTTTTTTCCCCGCACGACACTCCTCTATCTTCTAATAGACTGTACCTCTGCGCATCTCCCTACTGTCACATGACTTGCCACACGGTGGCTTGACGAAGTTGATATGCCTCTAGGCTCAGACTTCACGTTCGGGGAACATCGGCTTTGTGGTAGGCGCGGCGAAACGAGAAAAAAAATCGAGGGACTTAGGCGCGGAAGCAAAGCGCAAATCTTGTGAAACAGATTGTTGTGAGGAGCTTTGTAGTCAAGAGTTCAGGAGGCGCATGGGACAACATCAACGTCGCCGCA
Organism: Haemaphysalis longicornis; assembly: GCF_048455015.1. Lineage (NCBI taxonomy): Eukaryota > Metazoa > Arthropoda > Arachnida > Ixodida > Ixodidae > Haemaphysalis > Haemaphysalis longicornis. The sequence continues at coordinate 166,729,591 of NW_027526422.1, forward strand.
TTTCCCAGCCCACAAAACCGCACTGTGGCAGCACCGCTGCGAGTTCCCTCGATGAACCGCGCCTGCCTTTGTACTTCGTTTCGTTTATTTTAATGCGTAGCATTCTTTGCTGAGTTTCGCCTCTGCCAGGACCGTGGAACACCCTTATTGTCCACAAAAATACAGATTTGGCGGAAGTAACAGTTATAATCGTTTTGAGAACTCCCCCAAATAAAAAAAAATTCAAAACAAATTTCTTAAAAATGATCTGGAAAAATCAAAATTATGCATCCTGTACATCTTCCCTCAAAACCGATAAATAAATGAAAGAAGTCTGCAAAAGAATGTTCAAAGTACGCCCAAGAATTAGCAAAAATGACTACCGGGCAACGCCCTGCATTTCCGCAAATATGCAGACTGTGCGGAACTAACAACTTTAATCGTTTTAAGAGCGTAAATGAATATAATTGGCTGACAGAAGTTTAAAAAGGCGAAAGAGTAGAAAAAGTAGGAAAAATATTATGTTAACTAAATTAATTATGTGACCAAATCAAAATGTGCGTGTTATACATGTCTTGTAAAAACGTAAGCAAGTCCGCGAAAGAACGTTGGAAATATGCATACAAGAACCGCGTAAATGGATCGACTATCCAGTACGCCTTGAATCTTGAAACAAAAAAAAACCATAATTAGCGAAGTGAAGGCACTTAATCACTCTAATGATATGAATTTACATCATTGGCGAAAAGAAAAAAAAGAAAACTTACAAAGATTAAAATAATCCTACTTCTTTTGCTACACATGGCCATATTTGGCCGTGAAGAACTGGCACTCTAGACAAACGGCACAGGAATGCTACGCATTTGTAAGTAATCCTCTGAACTTCTGAAATTTTTTTTCTTGCTGAGCACGCGCCAACCTTCATGAGCAGAGGATTTTTATAATATTAGGCGGTTGTATGATGTTGCCTCAAGGGGGGCCCCCGGTTTATTCATACTTGAGTCGGTAGCTTTTGGTACCTCAGTCGAGAACTGTTGTGCAGTTTGCCCGGAATCGCAGCGTAGTGATATTTCCCCGTTCCCAGATAAACCGTGCCTGGAATTGCTGGTAAGGTAAAACATCAAGGTAAAGTAAGGTGAGGTAATGTATGTTTCATTTCATTTAATTTTATATCCTTGAGGACCCCACTGGGGGAATTACATAAGGGGTGGATACACAGAGAAAAAAACACTTGAAAGCATTAGTTTTACGAACAAAGGTGACTGGTGACTTTGCTTTGATGTTTGATGGGCAGGTCGTTGAAACAATGGAGCAGGGAAGGTCGTTTCAATCTTTGGCTGCACAGAGGGGAAAAAGAGGGAAAGGAAACAGTTCAGGTACGATAACGGACACTTGAAGTGGATGGCCGGTGCGGTGTGAAATGTATGTTGATGTATGTTGGGGGGAGGGGGGGAGGGTGTAAGGGGCTGCATTCAGTGAAGAACGAAAAATTCTATAAAGGAACGAAAGGGTGGTGATGTGGCGGCGGCCAGAGAGTGGTGATAACCCGGATTGTGCTTTCAAGGAGGAAACGCTAATATTGTACGAGTACAGGGAATGAATAAATCGGGCGGCGTGATTTTGGAGGGATTCAAGATCGTTTATGAGATATGCTTGGGGCGGGTTCTATATGGAGGAGGCATATTAAAGTTTTGATCTCATGAGGAACTGGTGAGCGAGCAACTTAACACGCTGGGGCGCATGGCGTAGGTGACGTTTTAGAAAGCCCAGTGTTTTTTTTTTGCGGATGAAATGACGTTAGTAATATGCGTATTCCAAGTAAGATCGCAAACACTGTGCCACCTAGATATTTCTAGGGATATCGCAGTGACGTTCGCGATGTGGTATGACAAAGGAAATAGGCTTTTACGGCGGGAAAAGGAAAGAAGTTTACATTTAGTCGGGTTAAGACATAGAAGCCATTTATCGCACCATCCTTGAATGCGGTTAATGTCTTGCTGGAGGATCACTTGGTCTTCAGCGTTAGTTACAGCTCGATAGATTACGTAGTCATCTGCAAACATGCGGATTTTGCAGGATACGCACAGGCGTAAGTGGTTAACGTATATTAGGAATAAAGGGGGGCCAAAAACCGAACCTTGAGGTACACCTCATGTTACCTTGAAACACTCGTAAAATTTGTTTTTGACACGCACGAATTGAGAACGGTTAGTTAGAAACGGTTCGATCCACATTACTACATTTGGGTTTAAGTTTAACTGGAATAATTTTAGCATTGGTCGTTGGTGAAGAACTGTGTCGAATGCCTTTACCTAATATAGAAAGATTGCGTCAGTTTGTAAGTTGTTGTCAAGGTTAGCACGCAGGTCGTGAATAAAGACTGCTAGTCGTGTTTCACAAAAGATTCATTTCCGAAAACCATGTTGGCTAGGGTGAAAGAAGTTGTTAGAGATTAGAAAGTTTACTATCTGAGAGTAGATGACATGTTCCATGATTTTGCAGGGGACACTTGCTAGAAAAGTGGGCCTGTAGTTCAGTAGACAGTTTTTATCACCTGTATTTGCAGATGGGAACGACCTTGCCCATTCTCCAGTTATCTTGAAGAATCCCGGTGGAGAGCGACTGCGCATGCAACACAGAAATTGGGTGATAGTGTCATGAAGGTATTTAGTGCATTTGAATTAATTTAATGGACGACACCTGGTGAAAGTAGATCCATATGTTGGATGACCGATGAAATACCGTCTGTTCAAAAATCAATGGCACACATACTGGATGTCAAAAGTACCATGTCGGGAGGAGAAGGTACGCCAGATTCGTTAGTAAATACAGACGAAACGTGGTGTTAAAAGCATTCGCGCATAGCTTACATGTGAGAACGTGACCCGATTAATTAGACAAGTTAATTGGGCTAGCGGGTTGAGGGTTGACGACTTGCAGAATTTTTTCGCGTTGTCGGTTCGCATGCCTAGAAGGCATGCGTATTTTGCGTTACCAATGACGGTGGTGTATTCTTTTTCGCCAGCATTGCACTTCGCCCAAGCCTCAGGTGTTTCTTGTGTTTTCGCTACTCGAAAAATGCACTTTTTCTGTTCGCTAATCTCTTCAGTTTGTTCGTAAACCAGAGTTTGTGGGGCGTGGTAAGAAATGATACGTTGGGGATAAATTTGCCAGCTATTTCGTTCATTTCGCCTTGAAAGATCACCAAGTTATCGCGCCCAGATCGATTGGGAAAATTATTTTTAAAAACCGGACAGAAGTGTTCTAGCACCATGTTCATGACTTCATAATTACCCTTACTTTATAAGAATTATTTTCTAGAGTATTTCTTGACGCTGAAAGGGGAAAAATCTGCGTATATTACTCTATGCTCACTAATTTTAGGTGGGTATGAAATTTAGGACCAGCAATCAGGACGGTCGGTTAGTATTAAATCTAGGATGTTAGCACAACCGCCTGCTATGCTGGTAAGATGGTTTAGCGCGCCAAATGTGTCTGGCTGATTACTACTTTCATGCCAAGTAGGCTAGGGAGTACGGCGTACGTTTCATGACAATAGGCTACACAGGCATATTCACAGTCTGTCCTAAAGCCCCTTCGGCATCATTTCAGCGTCAACATTACGTGTCGTCTTGTAAATGCTCGGGGCGAAGGGAAGGAGGGATGCCTTTAATGATAAACAGAAGACAGCCTTGCAGCGAACTTGGTGTAATCTTTTTTAGTTATACGGGAACGTAGAGATGAATTTTTCTTAGCGTACTCCTCAATGTCGCACGAAATAGAGCATTTACGCTCACCAACATGCAGAAAAACGGCAGGAAATTACTCCGACCTGGCAGCAAACCTGCAAAGTCAAAACTGGTGGCGTTTTGTGTCTGAACCTCCCTATTACAGCGGTTCGTGCCAAACGTGATCTGGTAATTTTCTCGCAAAGTCAGATTTTATCATTCCGCTCAAAAAAAGAGAAAAACACAAAAACGAGGCTGCTTGTATGACACGTTATTGTTCGTTTCCTCCGGTGAAACGATTTCAAGTATATCGGGGTGAAGCGCTGTCGTCATAGCTGAGGCACAGACATTACGTGATAAAGCTCTGCAGCCATAAAGAAAGAAAAAATTAGGAGGCGGTGCCACGTAGAAAATTTGATGTCGAGTTGTTTGACGTTGACGCTGCTCTTATGAACTCTCAACAGTTCCCTCCACCCCAGCGTCACCTTTCTCGAGCCGAGCCGAGCCCACTCCACCATCTGCAGACCAACTCCTCTCCCCCTCAACCCTCCTCCACCGTATATCTACCCCACCCAGTAATACAGCACCTGCAACTTTTGCCCCATCCTCGCACCCTGTACCAGCTGGTATAGGGGTGCCAACAATACCTATCCCTCACACCAAATCCCCGTCCCACGTTCGAGGAGTGGGTCGACCGGCCGTCTAGCTCGGACCTCCCTACCCAGCACATGCTGATAGAGAGGGCACGAGCAGCCAGCAATTACCAGGGCATACCGGACTACAGGAAACCCCACACAGGACCAGTGCTCGCACCATCCTGTACCGATAAGCTAGCTATTAAAGGTGTTTATTCTCTCTCTATCTCCCTCAATAAATGCGACGCTAGTGCAGTATACTTCGCGCATTGTGAGCATAATGGATGATGCGAAGCGAATTCTCTCCAGCCTTCTTTCGTGCGGATAAAGTGCTTTTCGGTACTTCAGGTAGACATGCTGGATGTCGTAGCAATATGAAAATATGTCGTTTGACTAGAATACAGAGTACCGCTGTGTTTTACATTGCAGTAACCGGGCAGGCGAAGAGTTCTGAAAATGCGTCGTTCAAATGGACAGTCCTTATGTTTTGGAGCTGACGATGGGAATTCAAAAGGTCGTGGCAGCACAAAATAAATTGCGCCGCATGTACCCTACGACCAACTCTGTGCTTGCATTTGCTGGTCAAGTCGCTGCAGGGGTAAAAAAATATATCCTGGCATTCTGCTTCTTTCCTCCACTCGAGCCTTAACGCGGAGGTCCTTGGAGTCGATTTTTGCTTGTAAATGCACTGCGGTATCATCCACTCTTACGGTTAGAGGGAACACGTGGAGGACAGACTCGGAATGCGACCAATACTTTTTGACATGCCTATCATGGCAGCTCTTTTTCAAACAGAAGTTTTGACCGGATAATATTTTATGTTTTGTAGGGAAGGACAGATGGGAGGACAGGGAGAAACAGCTGCGCACATGACGCGGCGGCAGTGTGCAGATTTTGTTTTTCTTTTTATCCCCTCGGTTCAGAGCGGATGCAAGGCGGCTCACTCCACAGTCGTTTCCCGTTCATTGTACTCCAGCGAGCTTTTTGCTTGCGCCAAAGAAATATATAAAAAGGTCAAAAAGTATTGTTGAGCCCTTGACGTGATAAAAGGGAGCAGTGAATACACAAGACCCTCCACAATGGACAACGTTTACGGCGCAGTGGAAAAGGGCAGCAAGGATTACTGGAAGAGCAAGTGGAGCAGAGGACAAACCTCGTGGCAACTGGATGGCATTACCAAGTGAGGCGCGTTTATGTCTTGTCGGGACTACCACATGCAATGTTCTTTGCTAATGTCTTCCTTGGTGGATTTTATCGTGGTTCGATTGGGAAGGATGGGTACGTAATACAAATCTCTCGTAGTTGTAGTTAAACGTTGTTTCACGTGCAGAGCGTCCAGGAATTCCGCATGCAAAACAAACAGGGCGAATGTTTGGCTTCCGCCACCCACTCACGTCCCATAAAACAAAGTTGGAAGGAGCGTAATCGGCATCACCCAACGTCAACCTATAAGCGTTGGCTTCAACGTCGAAATGATATCCGGCCACTGTTTTATCGCGATCTTGATATCATATGAACAGCTATAAGGGCACATCCGTACGGTACACACATAAGGAATTTCGTGATATCAAGCATTCACTTGGCTGCGTCAGCGCCATGTATCTATCGTTTTTCATTCGTGTGTGTGTGTTTTTCTGCGCTCTGTCACTGCGAATATGTATAGCCTCCCCTTTCCTCCCCCCCACCCTCAGTTTTCATTTCGGTGAAGCCCCTTTACTCGGCGCCTCTCCGTCGTTCCTTTTCCCCTGTATCTTTCACGTTTAAGCACGCGCACATAAGCGGTGCCGTTTATGCATGCAGGTGCGGGGAGTGGAGGGAGGAAGGGTGGCGTGCCGGCGAAGCTGTAGGTTTCACGTTTTCACTAATGACATCCCCGTTGTGCTGGAGGGAGGTTTACACGTGGACGTCAAGCAGCCGAATGCGACCTGTCTGGTGTCTTCACTAGTCGAGCGGATTGGGTTGCGTTTTATACGGACAGTAAGTTGCGTATACGACGCGGGGGTAAAATGGACAGCCCCGTGTTTGTTCGCTAAAATAAAGCTCGAGTCCCGCCAAGTTTCATTCAGCTATGTGGCTATAAAGTATGTTCAATCGCACATTACAAACAAACGTGGTTTGTTTGGTGCCCTCCGTCGACTGCGTTAGCTTCGCAGGTCATTCATCTTTACAGAATGGAAGGGCACTATTTTTTTATTGATGATGTTGAAACATGACCACACGTCAGCCTTACTAGGGAACATACCAAAAAGAACGCAAAAGTGGCTCGGCAATCTCCTGTCATATCACTTTCTTGATGAGTGTCTGGTGCAGATACAAATTTTCAGGCAGAGGACAGGGGCAGTGTACGAACCACCTAATAGAAATTCACATTAGCTCTGCCATATACAAGTGTTCATTTGTCTTTTGTGTCGATTTTACTCGAGTAAACACTGTAAACACGACACATGACTGCCTTGGAGAAAGCTCTAAATGGTGCCCAAGTACTATGTATACGCCCTCCAAACATCAAGGAAAATATTTGGGGATGCCTAAAACTTTCGAAGGCATAGTTGTTCCTTCTGTTGAACTTGCTCTCGAGCATTATGGCCGTCCTGTCACCACTTGACCAGCGCCTAGAACAGACCCTCCGAACCTCGTTCTGCTTTGCAGCTACCGCCGTTTCCCGGCGTGCGCTGCGTCGCCCTTTCTCAAAGCCCCCCTCACCCTGCACCGCCGTTTCGCTTTCCTGGCGCGCTATCCCCGGCTCAGGCTTAGTGGCTCCCGCAACTTCAAGTTTGTTGGAGCACCAGTTTTTTGAACCTACGTCGCGCGTGCGTGAAACATAGGTATTCAAGGCTTTCGCCTTCATAAGAGTATTTGTAACGCCTGTGTTGCCGAAAAGATATTTTACAGCACACTTGCGAGGAGTAAAGCTTCGCGAGTAACTCTGCCTTGAGAGTGTAGCGACATCAGCGCCACCACCACCACCATATTCATCATCATCATCATCGTCGTCGTCGTCGGACTGGACTGGCGCGTCAGCTTGGCCACGCATCAGATCGAACGTGACACATGCCCATGCGGTCGCTCGTATTCGGCGCTCGTTGTTCTGGCTGGGACCGCTCTTCAATAAAACGTTGGAAGCCGCATCCGCTTAAACCGAGTCGGCTTCCTGCAAGAGAAAGGGCCAGAATAATATTGCTACAAAATGATAACGCCCATTAAAAGAGTGGAACTTGGTTCTATGGGCCCAACATTCGAGGAAGAAGAACCTGGGCAGGCGCGCACTTATCGCGAGCTCGTGATGGTCGCCATGTAAATAGTGTGAATACATCGTCCGCATCTCTCATGGTTAAGGTCCTGTGTTCTGATACCTCGTAACAATAAATTACCATGATCAGATTAACGGTTTGCGTGCATTCTATACTATACTCATTCATCACGTTGTCGCGTCAGGCGCGGATCATGGGCCAGAACCCCGATATTCGTTCAGCAATTATTTGAGATGACCAACCCGGTGGGTCCCGAGCAGCGGAAAATCGACCCGACTTTTCATTTCTATCCTTAGTGTTCTTACTGCTTGTTTATGTTTTCGGCCATGTTGCAGATCAAGTAGGTCATGTTTTCGTTAAAGAGAGAGAGAGAGAGAGAGAGAGAGAGAGAGAGAGAGGGGGGGAGGAAGGGATGCAGTGTATGTCTTGCTCGACCAACTTTCTGTGCCTGGCTTTCTTTTTCTTCCTCCATGCTGGCTTTTCTTTCTTCGACGCGGCTGGTGGTAGCGGTCGTATACCTCCGGGAGCGTACTAGGAGGCTCATACTCGCCGAAGAGGGTGTTGCGGGATTTCGTAAGCCCCGACATTTCCTGGTATTCCTTGATGACCTGGGATTTAGCGGAGTTCGACCAAAAGCTCAGGTTTGGAGGTAGATGTACATACGTCGAGAATGTTGCGTATGTGCGTGGCTGTTTTGCTGCGGCCGAAGAGGCGGATCGCATCCTGGCTGTTAGTCAGTATGAGCAGTTTCTGTCGGCCGTTGAAATTTGTGATGACATCTGCTATGGCTAACCCTTCGGTATGACCAGGTTCACGAATCGACAGGAAGCGACGAGCTTTTTGCCTGTTCCCGTAGTACGTGGCGGTTGGAACTATACCGTCGTCTGATACGGCGGTGTCGGTCTAGACCGGAGTGCAACCCTGCTCTATCTTCTGCGCCCCTAAATGGCTGGTGGCACGCGACCTGCGAGCTCTGCGCTCGTGGTAATTTTCCGCACTCATGTTACGGGGTACAGGATGTAGGTGTTCCCGGGAGGGAGGGGGGGGGGGGGTTCTTTAATGCAGCCTTCTGGTTCCTCAATTTGTGCCCCTAGTGAATGTACTAACCAAATGTACTAGTTCGTCCCTGCATAGAGGCGGGCAGCCGAGACTCTTGCCCTTCGCTGTGGATGTCTATACGAAGGGAGATTAGACTGTGAACTCTCATTAGTCGAAGCTCGTGGAGTGGGGTGTAATTTGGGAGTACCAGGGCCACACAAATAAGTTTCCGCAGCTTTGTTTCGAATTTGTCGCTGTGAGTGCAGGTCATCCGCATTTAAGGGACTGCGTACATGATGCGGGGAATTACGAACACCTCGAAAATTCGTAGTATTTCATGTTCTTTTACCCCCCGTCACCTCCTTGAAATCCGTTTCATCATGTGCGTTATGCGATTGATCTCAGTTTCCCATTTTTTTAACCCAATCGTCCGCTGTGCCTTGTAGGTGAAACTAAAAGGCGAGCACTCGAATTTCTTCTTTCCTTGCTTGTTGGTGCCGTCTAGCGTTAATTTGATCAACTTGCGATTATGATCAGTGCGGCCGGCTGGACCATTCTCCACAACGATGTATTCGATCTTAGAGGGGGAGCAGCTGAGAGCAACGGCTTTCATGTAAGCGGGGACGACATCAATTGCTTCCGGCATTTGGGGCTCCTGGTGCCCGGGGGAACCCTGAGAGGACCACAAAGTCAGATCATCGGCATAGATGTCGAAGTGAAAGTCGGCGAGGAAGTCTAGTTTGGCAGGCAGATCATTGAGGACTATGGTAAAAAGGGGTAGGGGAACAATCGAGCCTTGTGGTACTCCTTCACCTGGTTTGAAAGGGCCTATTAAGCGGCCGTTTACAAAGACGTCCGTGGTTCGGTCACTTAAAAAGTTATGTATGTCATTATATTATCGTTCACCACATGGATGCCTCGGAGTTTTTCCAAGATGGCTTTATGACGTGGGTTGTCGAATGCCTTGTAGATATCGAGCGCTACATTTGGCGTTTGCTGTGCTCTGCTAGGGGAGTCGTAAACATCGTGCTTGAGGCGGAGCATGCAGTCTTGAGTCGACACGGGCCACCTAAATCCTGTCATCTCTTGGTGCAGCACTGCCTTGATGTTTATCACCCACGTAAGGTGTTCTAGAATCATCATCTACGCGACTTTGCCGCCGCATGACGTTAGGTATATTGGGGGGAGTTGCTCAAGGCAATTGGATGGTTTCCCTGGTTTTGGTATAGGTGTCATTATTGTCTGTTTTCATTCTTCGGGAAGTATGCCTGATATCCACACTTTGTTTATATACCCAAGTAGTTAATTTATGGTGTTTTCTGGCAAATGTTTGATGAGTATATATATATGTGATTCGGTCCTTTCCCGATGCCGTGTTTTTCTTTATCTTATTTAGGCAGTTGTCCAATTCTTGCCTGGAGAACGGTGCATTAATACCTTCATCCACTGATTCCCCAGGACCGGGAACGTATTCGGCTAGAGGTTATGGATAGTAGATGCTAGGGTGTATCGTTCGGAGGAACTCCCGAATGAAGTCTTCGTCTGAAAGACCCATGGTCATCTGGACCTTCTTCATTGTGTGCCTAGGTCTGGCTTCTCCCAGCAGACTACGCAGGATTTGCCTCACTTGCTTTGTATCCAGCGCTTTGTCGATTTTAGTGTGGCAGAAATCCATTCACTACGAGGCCAGTTCATTTGCGTAGGGCACCATATCCTTGGTAGTGCTTTGTATGATCTTTTTTTTTTGTTTTTTTACCGCTTTTATTCCCGCTTCACTTCTTCAATTTCCTTTGCTTCGCGATAATGTTTAACAAGTGCTGCTCTAGAACGGCCTCCTTGAATTCAGCAGGGCAAGTCGTAGTGAGCTTTTCTTGAGCTTGTAGGACCAGTTGGGTCCAATCACACATGGGAATGGTTGCTGGCTGTGCGTTTCCTACGGCTTGTCAGAATTTATCCCGGTCAATGTGTTTTAGTTTGGCCGTATTGCGCTTTACTGTGTATCCCAGACCTAATCCGCAAGACGTTTTAAGTTTCTAAACTTCTGCTCCATAGAATCTTTCATTGTCTGTTGTGCCAGGTGATATCGGGATTAGAGTCTCTCGGTACACTGTTCTCGTATCTGGATGGCAGCATTAAGTCATTCGCAAGAATCATTTGGTGCTGTTCCATGGCGTGTTCTAAGAGTCACTCAGATTTGGATGTTGAGGTGTAGCCCCGTGCTATGTGCCGGGTATTAAAATCTCGTGCAGTAACTACTTGTTTGTCTCTATGCTTCAGTAGCAACCCATGAAGCCATTTCTTGGGGCTGTCATGCGATCCTCCTTGGAGCCAGTAGGCGTTACCTAGGATTACATAGCGATCTGAAAATCCCGAATGTACATTTTTCTGCGGTGACATGCTCTTGGCTGTCGTTGTTATAAGGCGTAGAATCATGCTGAATGGCTGCCAGTGATTTGTGAACCAGCGGGTCGCACATTCTGGGGGCGTTCCTTCTTCCCCATCGCTTTTTCCTGGCCTTTTGTATCATACAGTAAAGCCCGCTTATATCGAACAGCGCGTGCATTGTAAAATAGTTCGATATAGCAAAAATTCAATATAGAAAGTGAAGAAAAAAAACTTACACGAGAGCAATCTTGCCGACGGAGTCACGAGCTAACGCTGGGCTCTTCCGACCCTGCAGTTCACAATGATACGACACTTTCTCGGAAAGAAAACAATAATTTATTGGGTCGTAACAACTGCGTGAGTGTAGCCTGCTTCTTGGAGCGCAACGCGTTGCCGGTGACTGCTTGCTCCACGGTATCTAAACAGTCGACAAGCACAAGACAGCTGCTCTCAGTGGCATTGCAGTTTCGCCGTAGCAGGGCCACGGCAGCGACGGCTTCGCTCGTGCTCGGAAGCGGTACGGAGTCCTCGGCGTCTTTGACAGAGCGGAGACAAGCATGGATACAAGCGAATAACGGCGAACCCAGCGAACCGAGAAAGTGCGGGCAGCGAGTGGCGCGGGCTTGAAGTTCGGTGACACCACAGCCCGCAGCGCCCAATGTGGCGCTTTCGGCTCCAACGGCATGCATGCGTGGAACTGGTCCACTCTGCCACGGACGGTTTGGACACGTACGAGCTCGCGCGGGAGTCGCAAGTGACACGCGCGCCACCACTGCGCGCGCCGATGTATTGCGGGAAAGCCTGCCGCATGCCTAAGGAAAGCGAAAAATCCCGCGCGGGAGAGTTCGAGATATCCATTGTGAGAAAGTCGCGTTCGGTATAAAAAAATTTGAATGTATGTAGTTTTTGCCAGAATTATACAAGGGTTCGATATAGGCAATAATTAGATATATCCGTGTTCGATATAAGCGAGCTTTACTGTACCCTTCCGGGAGAAGGTTTTGTAACCTGCGAGTCCGAAATTTTTCCCGTGTTTCTTGCAGGAGTATAATTTGTGTTTTTTTTTTGTTAAACAAAGCACAGCTATTACGGGACGTGCCGTCAATGTTTATCTCTAGGCCAGTCATACGTGAAATCCTTGAATAAAACGTGTGCAAGAAAGGGTTCCTATTACACGAGCAAAGAGATGTGTTTGCGTACTGTGGTTTGAGACAATACTCTGGTTGGGTTGGGTGCGTGTGTCTTAAGCCGTAGCTGTGACTGAGTTACACGAGTGGAGTTAACGGCTTCTTTCAGTTTGAGCGAATTTCGGGATCTTGTCGTTTGCGTGCTGAAAGTAATTGGAAAACGTTATTCTTTCGCCTCTTTCTCTCTCTTTGTCTATGTCTCCAACACTCTAATTTATCCTTTTACTACCCCTTTGACTCCTTTCGCCTGCACTCAGTTAGCTCCCTGCCAAGCGTAAAAAATATCCCCAGTGCATATCCTTTCTTTTTCCCTTTTTATAAACCACAAACAATAAACAAGTTTGTAGGTAATAAAGTTGGAACAATTGCTTGAATGTTTCAAAAACGCTCTAATTCTCATCACCTTTTTAATTTTTCTTCAGTCTCTTACAGAACAATAGGGAAGTAGTTCTGGCAGGCAAGGTGAATGCAGAGGTGTTCATTCCACTCTGCGGAAAGGCAAACGAGCTCAAATGGTAAGTTTCAACTCAACATCTAAACAAAGTTGTCATAAATTTTCCCGTCCTGTTTGTGCAGTTATGACTACAAAGAAGCTGTGAGTAACATTTCAGTTACAAGGTTAACAATGACTCCACGTTGAAAAATGCAAGTGGCGGCAAGAACTAAATCCCTCCTCGTCAGTGCGAAGACACTAATATTCGTAACCCATTGTCACCCGCATGCAAACCCAATGTCCGCCCCAAAGCCAAACTTCTATGTGCGCACACTGTGCGCAAAGCAAAAAAAGGCCGTCGCCCGTCACTGCATATCACTGCCATGACAATCACCCAGTGCTTACAAGAAATAACATTGGGTTACGCACATGTGGCTCGCTTGATCTCCAGCAATACGCGGCCTCCGAGAACTGGCTAGAACAATTCTCTCTTTTACACAATCGTGCAGAGTATGGGGGAGGCCGCTTGGCGACACATCTGCACTTTGGACCTGCACTGATGAACCAATTATAGTGCGTGAACAGGCAAACCCCTCAACAAACCATGATGCCCCTTTTATGTATATCCTTCGCACCTGTAATTTGCAGTAAAGTGACAATTAAACGTCCTTGCAAGTATTCATTCGGTTTAAATTCTTGCGTGCGTGTTCATCTTCGAAGTATCCAAGTGTAAGTGCATGAACGGGTGCACTGGGCGTGTTGCTGGGGTCCCAAACCCAGAACTTCTCTTGCTCACCACTTGCATGACATTCAGCGAGGAGAACAGACGCAGCAATTGGTAATGCGGTGCGGGACCTCGATAACACCGGTTCCTGCAACTGTACTATCGGCCGCGATGAAACATCACAGTGCTCCTATTTAAACAGATCCCGCACTTATTACTGCGTGAACACGTCGGACCAGTTTCTGCAGCACCCTGTTCGTTTTCGGGCCATTCTGTAGGCAGGGCGCGCAATGGAGAAGGAAACGACGGGTAGGATATAGCGCGTGGATAGTTATCTCCGAGAGGGGAAAGGCGTCTCCGAGAGGGGACACGACAGGGGAGACGAGAGGGGAGACAACACTTCCGACGTTGTCAAAGAGGCGTCAAGCTGAGGCGCTGCGCACGAGCTGCACTGCCGTGATGGGTCTTGTGACGGCTGCGACCACGTGTAAGTGGTGCAGAATAGTCACGCGTAAGTGTGGGTCGCAAAGGAGGAAGGTACAAAATGGCGGCACGACGGAGTGGCACACTAGTGGGAACAAATGGAACGACAGGCAGCAATGCCGCTTCAATAGGGAGCCGCCTACTACGGGCGGGTGAGAAACTGCGCGTTGCACACTTCTGAACCCGCAGCAAGGCGTGCACATCAGGCCAAGTACCAAGTTTCAGAAAAAGAGGGACGGATGCTCACCCATTCTTAAAACCCACGAATAGATCTTTAGTATTTCTTTCTCGTACTACCGCAAAGGAGGGAAAGACGTTGTTATTCCAAACAAGGACCTGATTCCGTCGTCATGTTTTCCAACTCTTCCACGACGTTGACCAAAATGCATTAAAAGATGACCACTTATCCTGACCATCTGGATCGTGAACTATGTCGCCGTCAAGCTAACAATATACGAGAGCGATAGATGCGAAGAAAAGTTATTGTTCCGCAATAAACGACCCCATTCAGCGTTTCTATATACCAGGGAACTACATCCACCATAGAGGAGAAAGAGGAGAAGCGTGATATTTGAAGGAGCCAACAGCCTGCCCGTTGTTTTGTCCTCTGGTAGCTTTGCTGCTTTTCTACCTCACCGTAGCTTCTAGTTTTGCGTAGCGAGTTGCTAATATGTGTGTCATTTGTGCCCAGGTTCTACGACCTGGGCCATCGTGTTGTGGGCGTGGAGTTCATCGAAGACTGTGCCCGAGAGTTCTTTTCCGATAACGGCCTTGAGTTCAAAGAAACCATCTGCCCCGTTACTAACTGTCCGGTCTTTCAGGCGAGTATTGACGGACATTCACCCTCATACGGTACAAAATCCAAACTGCAAAAGTACACTTCAACTCAGCCGAAGTCCAACGCCGACACCCGCACTGCGAACCCATGGAAAAGGCTGGACGCACCGAATGCGGTGATAGCGCTATCGGGTTGACGCCGGTTTTCTAACGCGAGGGACCAAGGTTAGACTCTGACCACGTGCAGCGTTTTTTTTTTTCTTGAAGAGCGCACTCCCAACCCCTGTTCGTTGGCTCCTTGCCTCCTTGCTACTTTCCATCACACTTCTTGGCTACTTTGCTGCGGCGAGTTTGGCCGACGCCAGGCACGGATGGAACACAAGCTTAAAAAAGCTCAGCTGTTAAATAAACCAGCCACCTTGGCTCAGGCAAACTACAGAACCCACTGGAAAGGTCGTTTATGGTTTGGGCTACGGCCAGATCTTTGTCGGGCTTCCCGTCAGCCAACTATGTAGTCACCAATCCCCAGTGGATAAATCATGGGATCATAAATGCAGCAAAAGTCACGGTTAAGCTCCCATGGTTAAAGCACAATGTAATCAGCTTTCAATAGCTGGAGCTGTTTAAATAGAAATTATGGAGATTATCAGTAGCTTTGATTTCACGGCTAGTCGTTACCAACTAAGTTCATTGAATGTATGCGTTGACCCCATATTTACGTTGTCGTGTGACCATATTTTATTAAAAACTTTCAGGGATAAAATAAAAAAAAAACCCAACAATTGTAGGAAGGAAATCACACCCCAGAAACCGCAAATGACAAGAATATCATAACTGTACTTGATACGAATAGTGGCGAACTGCTCTTGTGCCCTGCGAAAGAACGAGCCATCCCGAAGATCCATCCCTGTGACTTCCTCCTTTTACCTATCCCCTCTGCGACAACTGCCTTGACACCCTCACTCACTCTAGGTGGGCGCGCCCTAAACTAGGTAACCCCATTTCCGTTACCAAGAAATCAGAGGACGCGCTGGGCAGCTCGAAACCGGTGCTTCAACTACTTCTGGTTGGCCGTGCCTCCACCGTCGCCACCAGCCTTCTACCACCGGCCACCACGCCTGCCTAATCCAACTTTCCTTGAAAACAAAGTGATCTCTCTCTCTCTCTCTCTCTCTCTCTCTCTCTCTCTCTCGCTCTCTCGCTCTCAGTAGCCAAATTAGGGACAAGAAGTGGGCTATAATAGTACAGCCGTGCTCTATTCACTTAATTGATAATTCATACCTCTAGCAAAGATCAACGGGAGCGAAAAATTCCACCTCTAACAACGATCTTTCACGGTTAGTATAAGATAGCTTGTCATTATTTGTGAACGTATTGCTTTTTGCTGACAATCCAACTTACTTGTACCAAGAAAACCGTCGCTAGTACTGTTACAGTTGAATAATATATATGATTTGGCTCAGCATGTACTGTGTTTTGTTCTTTGAACTTACAGAACGCCGATGGTAGGCTACGAATTTTCACCTGCAGCATCTTTGATTTCAAAAGGTAAGCAAGAGTGAATATTCACCAGAAACGTATTTCCAAATAACAAGGTGCCACTAAAAATTGCACAGCATTTTTTTCTTCATGTGCAATATGTGACACAGGCGTTTTCTATTAGAAATTTACGCGATAACAACTTCAGGCTTCGTTTATTCAAAGCACACAACATAAAAGGTCGGAAGGGCTAACTTTTTGGTCTCAATTACACGAAACAAGCTACAAAAGCTTGAAGTTCAGCTATCAGGAGGACGAAGTCTTTAGAACTTATTCGCCCCGACCTTATTCGACCTTATTCGCTTAGTCGCCTTTCGAGCTCATTCGCTTATTCGACCTTGTGCGTGTGCGTAGCGTTACGTAAAATAACAATCAAGAAATTGTGCTACTAGAACTGCACCTCAGATTTACGCAACCTTGCAGACTACAGTTGAAAATAAACGTGGGATTAAAGGCCAGGCAACCTCGATGTAACCGAAGGATTTGCACTTCTAGATAAACAAACTCTAATAAAAATAGATGTATCTGACGTTATAATGCACGTTTGCAATCGTAATAATTAACGGCACTACTCAACAATATTTTAACAAGAATATGCAAAGACAACACAAACCAGTGAAATTCAAATTTGTATTTAGGTTACTTCTACTTTTCCCAATAAATTCATCTAAAAGCTTCTGAGCGTCCGCATGATAATTGATATCCTAACCGTGGCTATAGACATTAACGTATATCTTAAAGAAAAGTAGCACAAGATAAACGTAACGTTGAAAACAAATCCGATAAGGCTGTCGAGCATTGTGAAACATTGCGGCAAAGGTGATTGTAAAAAAAAACCGAGGGACGAATAAAACGACCCCAGATTTTGAGATTCATGTCTACAAAATGCGCATGCGCTGAAGGGGAGTAATGCAACAGGAGAAAGCAATGAAGGCGACTTAAAGAGACTATGGAAACAAAATGCAAGTTTTTTCATAAAAGAGACTTCTTTGTGCTGATAACAGTGATACTAATTTTTATTGTGTACTTGCAACAATTATTTTATACAATAAAGAAAACAGATCAAGAGTGGCGACTACTCAGCTACTTTCTGGGGAGGTCTCTTTGACGTTACAGAATGTCATTTTTACAATTGGCGACTGCCTACCAAAGCCACCGCCAAGCAACATGACTATGTAATTGTAGTGGAGCTGATAGTCCCGTTTCATTGTATCACATGATTGTATCACGTGGTCCCAACGATAACTGTTTTCAGTGTTCTCCTGTGTGTTGCCAACGCCTCCTTTATTGTGTCACTGCTGACGTCGTCTAGCGTAAAATTTAAAAGTTTTTGATATTTTTTGCGTTTCTTTGATAAAAACGCTTTTTATGTCGTAAGTATAGCTGCGTTAGTTATCAAAGGGCAGTTGTTTCAAAATTAATAAGGTTGAATTTTGTCATTATGGCTTCTTGAAGTAGAAATTAGATATTCTTTTTCCCACGGTCGCCCAAAATTGCGCTTTTCTTGTCGGTCGAGGATAAAGATGGGCAGAAGCGTAAAGGGCCATGACTTCTGCTTGAGTGGCGTCCTTTCCCCTAGAGGCGTGATTGAGAATTTATTCCCCAACGCCTACTACGGCTATCACTTCACCTGTGTCGACCAGCGCTGCGTCTGTGTATGGTACTGTACTGGCAGCTATGAATTGAAGCTCGCTTTGGCACGTGCTTCTCGCCAGGCTTTTCGCTTCATGGGGTGCATGTTTTTGGCATTGGTCGAACATTAATGATAGAACTCCGCGTGGTGGCGTTTCCTCGGTGCTTACGCGTTGTGGATGTTCGAGAATTAGGATGGAATGGTCTTGACTGTTGTGGTTCTTACTGAGCCTGACTGCTTGGTTTACATGGTGGACCTCAGCCAATTCAGTCAGGGTGTTGTAGACGCGTACCTACAAAGGCTTTGCGTTAATGAGGGGGTTGGAAGATGTCAGTTTCGTTTGGTGGCTTCCGTAATGGTAAATGAAATTTGGCTTGTTCTGCTTTGAGGCGATTCATGTGGCGAGCACGTGCACTAGGCGGTCACTGCAAACGCTGTCACTAGGCGAAGGGTGCTGCTTCCCACATCCCCCTGTTTTTAGTGGTTACTCGCTTCCTGCGGGCGTCGAACTTTAACACCAGGCTATAGACTGAAAGACCCCAGTGACAATCACATAACTTGAACGTTTAGTGCTTCAGAGCTAGGCAAAAGTGTCTACTCTAACTTTTCCGATTTTTTACTTTCCCTTTTCTGCCAGTTTTCCATTTCCCGCGTGCAGAATAGCAAAATAGGATCATGCCAGGTTAACTTTCCTGCCTTCATTCTACCTGATTTCTTCCTTCTAAAAGGATCACGTGGTTTATCAGGTTTAATTGTTCATGCATTAGGTTGAACTTATGAGTTCGTCTGTTGTTGTCTTTTGTGCGGAGGTCCCGTATCCGAATTGCCTTGTATGTTGGGTTTACCTTTGACATTGAATGGTGCGGTGGACTTGTTGGACTGTGGGATATTCAGCTCTTTCTTTTCATAAGTAGGTGGTCTTCTGGAGTTCAAATTGGAGGTCCATGGTTTCACACGTTTGGTAATGATGTCTACGGCTTCTCGGAGTGAATTTTGGGGCTCCCCAGGGCGTTTGAACTGGAGTTCTATAAGGTAATGTCGTTTGCGTGGAAGGCCATTGTGTTGAAGTTTTCGTGGTAGGTAGCACGAAGTGGTATTTAAAACGAATGGAGAAAGGAATGCCCCCTGCGGTGTGCTCCTGCCAAATATCTGGGGATTGTCCGACTCCAAGCCGCCTAATTTCATTTGCACTGTTCGATCTCTTGAGAAGGACAAAATATAGGTGTAGGTGGGCTCAACGCAGTCATCGCCGTAAGGGGTAGCGGGGTCGGATCGTGTAGTGTGTTGAAAAAGGCTCGTGAGGTGCAGTGACAATATTGTACAGTGTATATTTCGGGTCGTCTAGTTGGAGGAGCACGTATTTAGCGCTAAGGTGTAAGCGGAAGCCAATCCATGTTCTAAAGAAATTGCCCTGAAAAGAAAACCTAATGTGAAGCTTGAGGTTATCACTGGTCACATGATAACCCTAAAAACTAAAACATGCTTTGAAGAGTTTAATAACGTTGACAGAGAAACACTTGTAGAAGCCTGTTCAGAATAATTGAAATTTTCTCAACATCTGTGCAGAGAATGCGCCGGAGCAATGGACGTTGTATGGGACCGGGCTTCATTCTCAGCTATTAATGAAGAGGACCGTGGAAGGTGAGCTGCTGATATTTGCTGCCTAGTGAACTATATGCACTGCCAGTGATAACTACTAGGTCAAAAACTTGGGGCCTTACTAAGCTCCTTGAAGGTACATTTAGGGCACCCAAACAGGCCTTGGAATAAAGCATAATAAGAGCAACAAGGTACATAATTCTAGAGCGTCCCACATGATAGAACAAACTTGGTTGGAAGGAAGACGGCATAGATCAATTTATGCAGAGGAACTAGACTTGCACGGACATGTCATGCGGAGTTGATCTGCAAACAGCCAGCCTCAGGAATGGTGGATATCCGGCATCCTTGGCTAGTCTTGCAGCAGAAAAGGAATTGTTGTAAATGGAAAACAGGCCACCTGTGAAAAACCAGACAGACGTGTGGTGGTGATGCCGTACTTCACGGTTTGTCTCGTCGGTCAAATTAATTCAGGGGCAGACAAGGTACAGGTCGTTTGTTCGCGCCGGATAAACTGATAAACTTGAAACCCTGAACAATCTTGTTGAAAAAGCCGTAGAAAACAAAAAAAAAGGGCACTAGCGGTTTTTGCAGAGTGGCACGCGCAGTTTCTAACGTGCTGCGGTGGCGTGGTGTGCAAGGTCCCGCTTAGACGCCAGAAGTACGTTGGACGATTGGGACATTGTCCTAATGAACAGATTAAAAAGCACCGTGCGTTGTGTCAGCAGGCGGCTGTATCAGGCATACTCACACTGCACTTTGCTGAGTGCACTCGAGATTTCCAGAAGAAAGAGGCTCTGTTCAAGTCCCCAGATAAAGTAACTAGGGACATCTGGGAAGCATTTGTGCATGGTGTCGGGCCTCAAGGGTGAGTGCGTCAGCACCCAGTCCGTTTCGCTGCTCAAGAGAGACCGATTTTCTAAGACAAGATTTGATGAATGACGCATGCGGATAGTATTGTGCAAAGTGGTGGCATGTGCCAATATACTGTCTGTCCTCCATGAATAATTTCCGTTGGTAGTCCGCGCATCAACAGTTTCGGTTGTCGCTTTTTCGGTGTTCGTCTTGTGAACTTGAGTGCTCTACAAAGTTAATTATTCTAATAGAATGAAGCTAGTTTTGGTCTGGAAACATTAAACGCTCGAAGAAATGTAGACAGCAAGCCGATTTTTTTCTTACGTTACTGCAGTAGACAGAAGAGCGCATGGTGAAACTAGAGCGGTTCCCATGCTGTATAGTACCTTTGTGCTCCTTTATATCTAACCACTGTTCATCTTTACTAGTTTTGACCCATTTATTCACGACGTGTGGTTGGTTACAGCTCAAAATTCGCCCATACTGACACACTGTTGTTACAAGGCTCCTCAACTGCAAGTTGATTCGGTGCTTTCCCGCTTAGAGAAGTAAACGTCGATGCGAAAGATTCAAAATACGGAATCATGTTTGGCCTGTCAATCTCGCTTATGCAACTACTAGGCAGGTCACAGAGATGTTTTATATTTTCGATTGCCCTACTACATTTTAGATGCTTTCCTACGATAACATCAGTAAACTCTGTGATGCCTTTCACGCACGTTTTACTGCCTGATTTAGTCAGTGCGTATATTTGCTGGGTTTTGTGCATATTTTAGGTGTTTTATATTGCGTTACAAACTGGACTACGAGGATGCATAGCGCGATCAAGATAGAGCTTTGAAATGGCCCGAGGACTAGCGCTGTAAAAGTCTCGAGCCGAGTGAAGCTCCCGTAATTCGCCGTAAAGCTTGATGAATTGTCATAATTAGTGAAAAGGTACTTTTTCTACAAGCGGGAAGTTACTTATGGAAATTCTGAGTTCAACGCGTTGCCATATCAATCCGAAATTATAAAAATTACTAACTTCATTTCAGGTTTGAAATGCACAATAGAAAACAATAAATTAAACCAGGCTTTCTGGTGGGCTTGCGCCACGTGGTGAGCTCGCAAAAAAATACCAAGCAAAAATACCGAACGCACGTGAGCATGCACCTCGTGTGGAGCGCCCTGCGTAGGCCAGCTCTGCCCAGCGTTCGTGGCGCGTGCTATTCTTTTCGCCAGTTCACGTGCGTTCGCGCCTGAAATGGAAAGCATGGACGCCCAGCCTGCGAAGCCGGTTCCCCTGGGCTCTAGCGGGTGCTGACGCGGCCCGATTTGGGATAGATGTGAAAGGGTGTGGGCAAAATGATCCGTGCCTTCCATTCATGGAGAACTTTCAGCGGCAGGTTCGGAAATTCATGTGAGGTGCACCAGCCGGTTTTCCGACGAATGAACAGGGGCTGGCAGCTCTGCTGTTTCTACAGCCTCGCACTACGAATGCAAGCTACGCCAGTTGTTCAAATTCTTGCTGTTCTGAACGGCAGCCGCAGTGGCCGCGAATCAGTCATGTGACCTCGTCATAAGTAGCGGCGTACGGAATCGCTCATTCA
This sequence comes from Haemaphysalis longicornis, assembly GCF_048455015.1. NCBI lineage: Eukaryota > Metazoa > Arthropoda > Arachnida > Ixodida > Ixodidae > Haemaphysalis > Haemaphysalis longicornis. The sequence goes on from NW_027526422.1 coordinate 166,751,426, forward strand.
GCGTGCCCCGTAGACTGAAAAGCATGTCTTAAAAAATGGGTAACTCTTACACCGGCTACCTTCGAAACATAGGATTGCAACAAAAACTGCGAGGTCATTAAGGTCTATCCCATTTTTTTTTTCGTTTCTACTTCTTGTTCACGAGATAATCATGGGTCAGGTTTGTGTGGCGGCTTTTTGACACCCTTATGTTTCGCACATACCCTTCGTGTCGAGCTGATAAGAAGTTCCAAAGGCCGGAAAGTACAAGCTTATTTCCGTTTATTTCTGTTGTATTAGACGAAATATCTGGTGTTTAGAAAATGTTTCTTTCCCAGGTATAGTGCTGTCATGAAATCGCTCTTAGCGCCTGCCTGCTCCTACGGCTTATGCGTGCCTGTCTACGACGCGCCTTGGTACAAAGGTGAGTACGGTACTCGTATTTGGTACTACTGAGTACGGTACTCGTACTCGTACCACTGCTGGGACACCCGTAAGAAAAAAGGGGAATTTCTAAATTTTCCAAATGTCCCACTCAAACGCGTCTAACGAAGCATGATTTTAATTTGGTGCTGATTTGTTTATTTGGATACTGATTTTCTTGCTAGAACAACAAACGCAAGATTCAAGGAATGTGTCTATAGATTACCCCAACCCAATGCCATCCTGTTTATTGATAAAAAGAGGTTCAAACTTTATTCGGGTCTCATATTTACTACTTTTCCCCCGGGAGCCAGCGTGCGAATACAGATCCAAGTGCAAGGTGCAGGGGGGACTCGCATTGCGACTCAGACATTTTACCCATGGTATTTCCGACAAAATTGGCAGAAAACAGCCTAAATGACGTACCCGCACCGAAAAACTGTCTTTAATGCGCCAAACATCATTCGAGGGCGTTCGCTAGCCGAGATGAATAAGATTTAAAGCAATTGTGGGGATTTCAACGCTGCAAATATGGCGTTGATGGCATGGCTGATTTCTCTCCGCTATTTTTTAGTACGAACTTAATGGAGAGTACGGCCGTTCATGGTGTTTACTGTGTGGGCTGGCAATAAAGCGAAGGTACAGGGATTGGAATGATGAGATATGCCTGGCGACATTTATTAAGGTCGACTGAGTCACACAATAGCAGAAATTTGATCCTCGGCGTACTCCAACGTCGCTTGTTCTCTGTTGGTGTTTATTTTTTTAGAACGCAAAACCACGCACAAAGAAAACCGAAAATAATGAACATGGTTTGCACCATCTTCGGATTATGTATGAAGCAGGCAGTGTTTTTAAGAGTCTTTTTGATTCGATGTTCACAGGAAACCCCAGAAGTGTCGATGAGGCTGCCGTGCGGGATCACTATGGTAAGAATATGAATATGGGTACATGGGAACTGTTTTTTCACGAGAGAGAGAGAGAGAGAATAGAGAGAGAGAGAGAGAGAGAGAGAGAGAGAGAGAGAGATAGAGAGAGAGAGAGAGAGAGAGAGATGGCCATTTGTATGGCGGATGTTCAAGCATTCAGACAGAAATCGAGTCTAAAGATCTTGTTACTGCCGCAAGACGTGTAAAATGTTGGTATATGATTGGTATGTTGGTGTAAAATGTTGGTAAAATGTTGGTACCGTAAAATGTTGGTTGGTAAAATGTTGGTAACACGTTGGTACATGTTTGCAAGGCTCGATACCGCTCTTTCGCTGTAAACACGAGACGAGTGAAGAAGATTACGTGCTAGTACGTGACTCTAAGACCTACACGTTCGCTTCTCTTTTAGAGCTGCTATTGGTGCGAGCGAATGATGTCCTGACAATCTTATGCTTTAAAATTAAGTCTCATAAGTATTTGTGTTCCAAAGGCAATTGAACAGGGCGACAAGTGAGCTTGAGTGCTGTCTGGTCGTGAAACATTATCTCCGATATTTTCAACCAAAAGACGTTTAAAATTTGGGTAGCAGAAAGGTTCACATAGTTGCTACCCTTTGGGTTGGTGTTGAATGAACTGCAACATTGCAGCCAGTGAATAAAGACAAGACCATGACAAAAGACACAAATGCTGTCGCGATAACACCATCCGCCCTTTTTCTCTCTCTTCATGCGCTTGTCGTCTTTGCGCTGACTGAAATGTCGTAGTTACCGATTATAGAGGAGACCCTACTGCCTAAAATGTGTAAGGTTGTCACTGAAGTTGCGTTTTCTGCAGGAGACGTTGCCACGTTTGTCCTCGTCGACAGTGTCTTTGAAGAGAAGCCAGGATTCCTGCGGAATCGTGGATCCGCGATGTTCTGCTTGTGGCATTTGACTGTATGAGTAGGGCACAGCAACATCATTACTTGAGGAGCCGTCCAGTCACTGCAAGTGTGAATTCGTTGCCTATAAATAAAAAAACATCATTTTCGACATGACGTGTTCGCTAATTGTGAACCGTAGTTAAAGCCCAGAACTAACTCGCTGTGTGCACAAAGTAATATTTTTGTTCGTTATCAACAACCACATTTGTAACGAAAATATATCTGCCTGTCCGACAATTGAATGCAGATTTAAGTAAATAGCATGAGGTGCGAGTTGCGTATTCTGACTTCAATGGAGGCAGAAAAAGCAGAGCTATACCAAATGTACAGAAACCGATACATACCACAGGAAAACAATAAAGAAATATGGTAGTCTTATGAAATGGTTAAAAATGCAAGTGTATTGTTAAAGCGATATGCAGAGAAAGGAGCGGAGGTCAATAAATACATACCAAATTATGCTTGCAAGCGAAGAGACCTTGAGGAGATCAAAGCACTTCTTACAAGTGGAGAATTTAAAATTAATGTCCAGTTGAATACCGCTGAGTGCTGCTTAGTTCTTGGCAATGTTTTGCAGAGGGTTTCACCCTCTTGCCGCTTCACACATTTAGTTTTCGGCAGGCGTTGCCCGAGGAATTGTTTTCTTACTGCTTGAGACGTTTTGCTTTCACCTAGTGTTTTCGAAGGGATTTGTGTACTTGCCGATCGAGAGCTTCCCGCCTCGCGTTGCCGCAAGATTGTGTCCTCTTGCCTGTTGAGACGTTTTGCCCCTTGATTCTTTCCTTCCCACTCTTTTGAATTGCTTCGTTGTCGCCGTGCGTGTTGCGCTGCTGCCTATTCTTACTTCCGTGTATTTGGATAGGTGTGGTACGTCTATGATGCGATATGGCGTTCAGAAATAGGTACAATATTGGCATTTATGTTGTGGTTCGGAACGTTAACTTGGCCACGTCGCACCCCTATACCGAGGTAAAACATTTAAAATAACGCTTATTTACGAAAAAAATGGTGGAGTTGAGCTAACAGAACGTTTTCAGGAAATGGTATCCCTGGTCTTGAAAAAAACTATTCGCATTGCCGGGGCTCGAACCCAGGCTTTTTCCTCCAGGACCCACGACTCTACTGGTAGAGTAACTTTGAAGAAACAGAGTCGCCGGTCACGGGACGTCCAATGCTATCCGATGATGGTGATATTACGAGGCAGCTGCCAATAGCCACATCTTCAATATTTTCAACAAGTACTGAGGCCGAACAGCGGAGTTTTAAGAGCCGCCCAAAAGTATAAATTAAATGTTCTACCGGAACCTTTAGATGACGCTGTGTGCGTACTGAGAGTGTCGGTCTTGCACCCACCTAACAACAGAAAGTCGCGTCGGCGATGGCGGACATTGCTGCCTTCCTCTTCGTTCGTTTCGCTGCGTTCATGTGCTGCTTTACCCAGCGTGTGATGCACTGGCGTGGAAGGCGGGGTTTTTCTACTGCAGGTTGCGGCCACCGACAATGTAGGTCTGGAGTCCATTGTGGTCTGACAAGTAATGCCTTGCCGAGTGGCCTGGCTCGCTAGTGACACTTGCCAGCTGAGTAGTGAGAGACGAAACGCTTAAGAGAGACCCGGCCGGTCACCAGCGCACTGGGGGAAGTGCGGAGGAAGTCACGTGGTTTTTTCACGATCATTGGGGAGCGCAATGAGGAGCGTGTCGCGGCATTTGTCCATAACCTAAACGCTGCAGTGTCAACACTTTCGGTGAAGTCACAAAGAATAAAAGGCAACAAAAAAAACAGTTTTCTTTGATTTTTTTATTGCAAAATATTAGGCGGTACGCGTGAAAATACTGCTAAAAACGTTTTAAACTTTGTGATAAGGTATCATAGGAGGCGCTAATTTTTACGCTTATCATTGTAGCGCCATCTAAGGTTATTAATCACTGACACACGCACACACAAGCAAAAAGAAGAAAAAACCATGGCGGTGTGCGCTGTACGCGATTTGTGTTACGAACGTTTACGAATACAGTGTCGTTTGCCCGTGGGTTCTGCCGAGTTCTTATTTGTAAGCGAGAGATTTTGTGCCGGGAATGTCGGAGCTGCTTTGGTATGGGCGGTGTAACGCAACCTCCCTGATAGAATAGACTTGGAATTATTCTACGACAGTAGCGGTGACAAGTTGCAAGGGTTCTTTTTCTCGCTGTGATCGTGGACTTGGTTTATCCTGAACGCGAGGCATACTTAGCTGGTGTGCGTACGGCCGCTCTGTGTCGTCAAATGCTACTTACTTACTGTACAGTGCTCTGTACAGCGGCTTTTCATGTCGCTGTGGCCGGTAGAAGTACGGCTGGAGTAACGATGCAAGTCCTTTTTTTATCGTGACTTAATCAGCCATTACAATGGCATTATTGAAGAGAAGTGCTAAGAACAGAACGTTCCGTTCGTTCACAATTATCTTAGGCTAGGCAGCGTTACAAACAAAGCAGTATGAATGAGCGCCAACATTGTCCCGGTAATCAAATGCACTGGGGTTATATTCCGAGTGTTTCATGACTGCTATGAACTATGGTTGTTCGTAAGTATTATTAGTATTCTTTACAATGTATGAAAGGGCAACTGAACATTAAGCATTAAGGCCATACATCTGCTGTATTTTAAAACCTGTCATTGCAGAAAGCTGGAAGTATGTGGCCCCGCGGCATTACTTCCCGTATTTCTGATAAATTGCGGAAAATGCACATGCACGCAGCGCTTTGTTATGCCTGCTACGCTGTTGGTTCGTTGTTGAAGTTGCTTGCAACAAGGTGGCATTAGAGAAGCTGACTATGCGTGGACTGAGCTCAAATTGCCTCGTATTATGTCGGCAGTGTTGGAATATGCCAGAAGTGTCGTCAACTATTGAAATTGTTTTGGAATAGCTCAATTCGTTTTGGAGGAAAGAATCAGCAGTATATTCCCCCGTTATTTTCTTCATAGTTCGTGTGTTAGTCTTAGTGAGTAATGAAAAAGTGTTTTTTTGCAGTTGTGCTTCATAGTGGTGGCTGTACGTCTATTATTACATTTTTGTGCTTGTGCAAGGAAGAATTTATGTAGTTTAACAGAGTAAGTTTACACGAATGAATTTTTGAAGTGTACTGGCAAACATTCAGCGGTCCAGCATCCGTCTTCCATGATAGACACTGTTATTCCACAGAGTGGGACGATTGCTTTGGAGACTTGCCATAAATCTTGAGTTTATCTAGATTTAACACCCCTTCCACACACTTGGAAGTTGTTGGGAGCAACTGTGACGAGAGTTAAATAGGCCTAAAACAGTGGCTGAGGGTTTATTAGGCGGAGGACCTGCAGTAATATTGGCATACACTTGTGTAGCTAGTAGAAATGGTTGCATCACCTCTTTAGAGTGCCATGTCACTAAGTTTTAGCATGCGCTGTTGTGTCTGAATATATGGCTGCGGCAAGAACAGAAAACAATGCGGGATATCATAATTGTTTACTTGAGGCCTTCAGTGCTTCATGTTGCTGCTTTTTAAGCATACTCTGTTGCTTCTGGCTGTGTAACTGCAGTAAGAATAGGAAGAATTCGCTCAACGGGTTGCAATGGTTTTATGCCACTCCTCCGAGCTGCGTTGTCGCTCCTTCACAAAGGTTGAGCTGTTGCTTCTGTTTTAAAAAGCTACGGTAAATATTCAAGACTTACGTAATAGTTGGAATGGATTGAACTCTGTGAACCTATAGGCAGTGAACTCGCTGCTTCTCAAGAATACACTCTTGTTTGCGGCCATGACGCTGCAGGGAGAGTAGAAGGCGCTTATGTACTGTATTGAAATGGATTCATACCAGGCTTGCAGGCTGCTAAGTCGCTGCTTATCACGCACGCACCAGTGTATCTTCTTTGTAGGGCCCATACCTTCGCCATCGCCTTTGCCGGCTCTCCCAGTATCGACGCGGTGAACTGCTAACCGTGCTAAGCAATGCACAACAAATTCGGACATCAACCACTGTCAATAATGCAGTTGTCACAAAATCGTAAAGGTGCTTGGTACCAAACCTGGAACAGAGAAGGTGTACTCAGATCACACTTGCACATGACAGTGACATCTTATTCGAGTAGTTTGTGCATAAATAAGCTTGATTCATTGCGACTGGTTTGTAGAAGTGGAGCTTATTGGGCCAGTTGGTAACACGGAGTAGAGAAGAGACAACGCACACGCTGGACTAAGAAGTGACATTTACTTGAAAAACAAATACCAGCTGCGAACAATTCATGCCAACACATGCACCAACAAGTGCACATGTTCTGATGAAAATGCTATCCATATACACAATGATTTTTCCCCAGCTTAGCCTTGTAGAGTGGCCATCTCTTTATTGCTGAGGGGAATGGATGGAACACTGACGCAGTTTTCTTCCTGTGGTTGACCCATATAAACAGCCCCATTTCCCTCTCTGTTTTTGTCTTGCATTTTATCAAAATTGTCCCACTTTCAAACAGTGGATCACACTCGCGCTGACGACAGTCATAGGAAAGATAACCGGTTCTTGAGAACAGGTGAACGCGAACTGCTCCTGCAAATGTTAGTTTATGCATCGCTCGTTTGGCCGATATAGACCTTTCCACACCTCGAGCAAATATCGTAAATGACTCTGTCCTCACTATTTGCGTATTTCTAGACGTGCTTTTTGTACAGGCGCGTTTCTTTTTCCCGCATTTTCAATGCGCGTGCACAGCCCGGCCAACTTACGTGGCGCGAAAAACACCACTCGAGCACTATGCCATGGAGCTATTTTCATTATATTGTGCGACATTTTATGAATATAAGGCAGCACATTGAACCTTATTTGTTTCTCATTTTCGACGGACGTCTGTACACTTTGGTTTTGCGTTTTAAACTTGACAGAGAGGCACCCAGTGAGCCCCTTAAGAACTAATGTCGGAAAACCCGCTGCAGTTAACCTGTGAGGCCGATGGTCCAGGCTTTGCCAGATTTCGTGGACACAACTTTCCTGTAGCACGCTGCGGAAACATAATGTGGCCATGCTTCATCAGCGATGGCTCAGAGGTACAGAGGTACGAGGCTGTACAAATGTAAAGCCTCGTATGGGGGTGGTACCGGGTTCAAATCTGCACACCGCCAGGCGCCCACTGGTTTCTTTAACGAGTATATGCGTACCAGGTAGAGTGCGGACCCTTAAAAGGGAAATTCATGCTTGCATAGCCGCGAGGTGCCCCTGGCCCTTGTTTATCTGGTAAGGCTCCCCGGCCTTCTTCAACACCGCATTGCCCGGGGGTGAAAAAGTCTTGCGGCGTGTCCTGCCACAGGCGGTTACCGAGTAGAGCGTCCACCGTAGCTGTGGCGGTCACCATATGCATTCGTGCACCTTGGTGCCGGGCACCTACCGGTAAAATAGATGCAAGCGACTCCTCGGCGTGCCGCTTCGCCCTTGTGTGGGACTACAACGCCCAAAAAGTTGACTCGGCTTGCATGGGAAATCACTCCTATGGAGCTACGCCTTGTACAGATGGCCGAAGAAACCGGCAGGAACCAAGACCTCCCGGCTGACTAATGCTGCAGACAAAGCCCAAGCTCTCTACTTCTGGGCGAACAAAGTTCTTGCTCTATCTCAATGGAATGGGGTGGCTGGAAAATTCAACTTCTTTTTTAGCTTATGCCCCACACGAATGATGAAGTCAATATTGCCGCTTTGTCCCTGTGGCATAAGAGAATGGGAATGCTGGTGCACAGTAAATTTTAAAAAAATTGAAATTACTGGGGCCAGATGTCTGCCCAAATGGCATGGAAAACTGGAAAGCGGCCATAAATACAGAAGTAGTTTACTGAAACACTGGCACTACAGCCAATCTTTGAAATTTTAGAAAACAGAGCTGAAGTGGTGGGTAATTGCGACATTCTGGTTGCAGAGAATAATCGAAGTGAAGAAATCTTGTCAATGGTACCTAGATGAATGATTTCAGGGACACAGGTATTGTTACTTGCATTTTTAGATGCAGCCTATAATTCATATCAGAAACACCTGCAATGCAACTCAGTTAGGGGAGGCTGCCGTGAGATGCCCCATTCCGTACACTGCACTAACAAACTGACGTGACTCTGGTCTCTGAACCACTGACACTGCAAATAAACAAAACAGTGTTCGTAGTAACAAACGCCTGACCAGGGCTAGTTGGTTGAACATACTGAATAATTTGAGGCGCTAAACAACGGGAACCAGAAGAAACACGTAGACAAAGACGAGGCGCGACTTCCGACTAAACTTTATTTGTGAAAAACCCTAGGTTAAATACAGTGTTTTGAAGTCATAAAAACGTCACACCAACAACGTGTGCAAACGAACACGTGTTCATATAAGAACGCGAGTTCTTTGAGGGAAAATGCGACCAACGGTGTACTGATGCACTTGTTTTCCGCCTTATGAATGAAGTACACTTCCACAATCTCTCTTTCTTCCTTATCTCTTACCAATTTTAAAAACGTGGCCTGTTTGAAGAGCGGAGTGCAGTTTGTAGCTTGCCGCATGGCTGAGCACTGCAAAAGGTGCATAAATATTTCGGAGGCTGTGTTTTTATTTGTGCACATAAATTGGCTCAAATAATACAAGGGCAGGACGTGCTCTTTCTCAAACGTGTGAAAGGTGACGGCAATTTTGGTTAAGCGCGTGGCTAGCATTTCGTCCACACCGTGTGGTAGTGTTCACCTACATTGCGCCCAGGCGGAGCGCCAAACAGTGTGCCAGGTTCACAACTCACAGTGAGGGCAGGTTGTCTTGATTTTTACCAACCGACCCAACCGCTATCGCTCACTGTTAATTAGTAACAACTATTATTAATTAGATGAATTATTATAGCTTCTGCGAATGGCCTCGGAACCAGGCAACAACACTGAAATGGTCGATGTAAAAAGCATGGCATACTGGCAAAAGCACTGCGAGCCCGACCTTTGTCGCTCGAGAATGTAAACGCAAGCAACACCAGCAGCATGCTCTATTCCTCTACTGCCACCTACCGTTTACTTAATTATCTTTTTTCCCGCCGACTATTGCCGCTACCACAAAAAGGCGCACCTGGCGTATCCGCCTTACTTGCATGTATGCATAAATGTTCTGAGGCAAACTCTTACACGCGCAGTAACGTTTTTACTTTTTATGATTATGTTTATTCATACTTTGCATAGACGACTCGTCCATGTTTGCTTTCTTGGTTTTGATTTTTTGCTACGTCATGGAAAGTCTTGAAACTGCAGCGCTTAGGAGACGGAGACTCCGCGTCGCTGCCATTGCTCATGGCCTGGTTATTTGTGCGAAGTGTTGGCGTTAGGACTTCGGGAGTGCACCTCCGCGTGAATGTGCTAGGCCCCGTAGGTAATGGGTGGCTTAGCTAAGAGGGAATTTTGTTTGGTTGGAATGTCCACGTCGCGACTAAATTGGAGTCGGTGAACCGGCCGGGAGCGTCTGGCTATAGCTGCTGTAGACATTACGAAATCCCCTTGAGTAAGTGTGGGAGAACTGCTCATTGCTTACTTTCATGTCGAAACGGAACCAGGTTCGGTGAAACGGCCGTTTGCTTCTTACAGCGCATGTCAAGGCCACCGGCCAATACACGTGAGTGCGCATGTTATGCATAAATTCCGCTTCAACGTATGGTTACATGAGCGTTTAGCCTGATGACGTGCAAGCGCCATCGAACTCTTTGAACGTGGAGCTTTGCGGACCATTCAATGTTTTCGCAGTCGAAGTCCGCAACGCATGCATTAGGTCCGCTTTTGGTGATCTGCAGTCATCGAGTCGCACTGATGCAGCAGATGCGTGGTTCCGAAGGACTTGGTACAATGCCCATCCCAAGGCAAATTTAGGTTTTATTCTATTTGAGTCTGTTTATTTCGTTGTATTCTACCCCCCGTGTCCGCCTTTTTAGGGGCAGTTCTGCATGCACTGAAAAATTTGACCTGTTGAAAACCATATTTTTTGTATAGCCTGCCTGAAAGGACTGCGAGATACAAAATATGAAAGTTGAAATGCGCGCGTGAACTTCGCCAACGACCAGGAAAAGTCACCGGCTTTGAATTCGAAGTTGAGAAGAGCGTGACCGGTACGTGGCAGACGGTGTCGTTGCAGACGATGAACGAGCGGTTGGCCCGTCGTAGCAATCCTGCTTTTCGCGCGCGACATCCCTTGGAGAAGCGCGCCCAGCGGCACCCAGTCGGTTCTCCTGGCTAACGGAGGACCAAGCACCCGGTTGGCCGGCATGTACCTTCCTCTTCATGGCGGTTTCTACGATCCGCCTACAGGTGCATCGCCGTTTGCGACAGAGCTATTTTAAACGTTTCCGATTGACAATGCATTTGACAGGGCTACTAGTTACGTCCTAGTTGGTTTGGTGGTACGTTCTATACGTTCAAATTAAATTTGTGTGCTGTTGGCGTTTAATGATCCCGCGTTAAGAAGCGCTTTGACAACCCACCGTCTTGTTGTACCAACAGTGCTATGCCACAGCATTCTGCATGCCTAACACCTATTACACGGCCGCTCGATGGAAACTAGGTCCGGCCTGCCCATTCACGTGCCGCCAATGGGCAGGCGCGTGACAACGGAGTTGTGAGTTGCCGCCGCTACTTTCGGTGGGGGCGCCACACATCGGTGACGGCTCCCGCGGCCCTCGCTTCGGGACGCCTGCGGAATATCGACGGTCATCGTTCCTTTAAACGTCGTTCACTCGCATTCTAGCACTCGTATTTGAAAAATATTAACACCACAATTTACGGCAAAGAGATGTCTTCAATGTCTAAGAATTTCACCTGTTTGATGGCGGTACTTCTTGTTCATGGTTTAAAAAGAGGAGTGTGATGCGACTGCTCCCGCAACCCAGTTGCCGCGATGTTCGGGAATATGACTGTACAACAAGTTACAGTGCTAATTCGTTTTAAATGCTGCCGCCCGTTTTTGCTGAAAAATAAAACTCCATTACTGCTGCCATTCATCATGCTAGCTCAAAGACAATTTTAAAACGGCTGTGTTTTAACTTTGCCAAACACAGGCTTAGCAGCCCCAGGGCTGTCTCATGTTTGAGTTAAGGCTGAAAGTTGGGCTAGTTGGTGTTGACTTCGATGCATATCACCAGCGAAAAAAACAGACAAGGACGAGGAAAGAAGCAGACGGGACACTCGCTAGACTTCAACTGAAAAGTTTACACAAGAAACACGTAATATATGAAAAAGCCAACAGACATGGATGATAGACCTTGCAAGTGATAAAAACAAACAAAAGAGATAAAACCGTCCACAATCTTAAATGCGTACGACCCACACAAACAAATTACATCCCGCGCATGCGGCCTTGCAAAAAATTCAGCTCTTTTTGCCGTCAGAGCGATGGAAGGCTTACTGATACAGTTAACTGCCTCCTTTTGAATATAGAAAGCATCAGAAATTTCGCGCTTTACTTGGTCACGCCCGCTATCTAAGACACGTGTAGCGCCAAATGCTGGAACACAACCTGGACACCGCTTACAATGGTCGGCCAAGTGCCCCCCCCCCCAGCAAGCGATGAAACTGCAGCCCGATGCTCCCTCAGACGTTCATTTATACATCGCCCCGTCTGCCCTACATAGCATTTGCCGCAGGGCAAGGGAATGCTGTAAACAACGCCAGTTCTGCAGGGAACAAACCTGGTGGCATGCTTTATTGTGCCGCCTTGCCTCTTATCTTCATTGACAGCTGGGCACATCCCAGCTGTCAAAAAAATGCGGTGTAAATGTACTGGCTACTGTCCCTGGGAAGCTGTTGCGGATGTGCCCAGCTGTCAATGAAGATAAGAGGCAAGGCTGCACAATAAAGCATGCCACCAGGTTTGTTCCCTGCAGAACTGGCGTTGTTTACAGCATTCCCTTGCCCTGCGGCAAATGCTATGTAGGGCAGACGGGGCGATGTATAAATGAACGTCTGAGGGAGCATCGGGCTGCAGTTTCATCGCTTGCTGGGGGGGGGGCCACCTGGCCGACCATTGTAAGCGGTGTCCAGGTTGTGTTCCAGCATTTGGCGCTACACGTGTCTTAGATAGCGGGCGCGACCAAGTAAAGCGCGAAATTTCTGAGGCTTTCTATATTCAAAAGGAGGCAGTTAACTGTATCAGTAAGCCTTCCATCGCTCTGACGGCAAAAGAGCTGAATTTTTTGCAAGGCCGCATGCGCGGGTTGTAATTTGTTTGTGTGGGTCGTACGCATTTAAGATTGTGGACGGTTTTATCTCTTTTGTTTGTTTTTATCACTTGCAAGGTCTATCATCCTTGTCTGTTGGCATTTTCATATATTACGTGTTTCTTGTGTAAACTTTTCAGTTGAAGTCTAGCGAGTGTCCCGTCTGCTTCTTTCCTCGTCCCTGTCTGTTTTTTTCGCTGGTAATATGCATCTAACTCATGTTTGAATTCAGGCACGGTAATTTTACTCTGAGCCAAATGTCCCCAAATGCCGAGAAATTGTAGAAGGTCACATTTATTAGTAAACCGGTTATTTACTCGTTAACTTTAAAACGCCTCTCACTTGCCGCGCGGTAAAAGCTCGTAATTAAAAACGAAACAAAACAGGGACGTAAATTTATATGCGCTGCGTGCCCGATGGCTTTGCTTGGGGGAAACACCTGTGTACTATCGGTAATGTGTTTGTGATTTGCTTTCTTCTTGCTATATTTTGTTTGAATACTGGTTTTATTTCGCATGTGCGGTCGAGTTTTTCGCATGTGTGAAATCTGATGTGTGAAGTCTGATAGGCCGATTGGGTGGATATTCATATAGATTTATTAAAAACTGATTGGCAGTGAGATCTTCTGTATTTTTGCGTGGTTCTATGTTGTCTAGCATTTGCGCTGCTTGTCGTTTTTTATTATGAACAGCACCGAATTAGCTCAGCTTCCAGTTTTAATAATCTGTACACGTTAACTCCAGGAGGGTGTAACCGGAATTAACGCGGGCAAGCAACACGGTTGGAAGGATTAATGCGGCTTGCAGCATAGCGCGTCGGTGACGGGCTAGGGCTTGGAAGCGAAGTTTATGGTTGCCGCTTGTATCGCGGTGGGGTGCCACGTGTCGGCGCAGACTCCGGTTTCGGTGCGAAAAGCAGCAGCGGCGGGAGTGTTGAAGCTGGCGTGAGCGCTTCGAGCTTTTCGTTTCACAGAATTCCGCGCACCACGCGTGTAATATAGCGTACTAGTGTGCTCCTGGCTATGAAATGCCCAAAACTACTGGGTGCCGCGCTGCAAGACGAATTCCTCGAAAACCCCCGACGTCTGCTTCCATGCGTTCCCAGCCAAAGAGCGACTCCGAGACGCCTGGCTGCACAACACCTCCCGTGAAGGGATCGACAAGGGGAGCCAATGTAAGCGAAGCTCCAGGTCGGTCGTTTTCTCGCTGCACTTAAAAGACGATGACTACACGGTGGGATTGAAGCGCAAGTTGTTGCTGCCAAAAGCTGTGTCGACAAGATTTCGGTCGTACCCAACGTACATGCAGCCGGGAAGCCCAAAAAGGAGGAGGGCGCTTGTTCGGCCGCTGCTAGCCCAAGGTGTGTGCGTCGGCATCTCAAGAACGCAATCAAGGGCGAGTGAGCACGATGGTTGCAGAAAATGAAACGATTGAACGTTCAATTCTGGGCCTAACTGGATAATGAAGAAAGAGGTCGACCGCACTCACCGACAGAGGCAGACCCAATCCTGTACGCTCTCACGGACATGCAATCATGCGGCCAACGTAATTTTGAGACTCGAGAATGCCAGACTTCGTTCGATCTGACTGGCAGGCTTTTTCTATAACACCAAAATAAATGCCCACCGCCTTAAAATAAAAGCAAACAGACTAAACGAAAAACTACAAAAACTGCAAAAACGCTGCGGCGAATTGCGCGAACGAGTGAAGAAGTTCGAGGAGGATCGCGCTGTAGAGGCAGCTCGACACAGCGGACCAGTTTGTGAGCTCCTTTCAAACACCGTATTCCCACACCTCGCAGACTGTCCGCTGATGTGGTGCGCCAGCAACAGGGACCCGTACTACTGTCATGAGCTATGCGAAATGTTCTTGAAGGAGTTATTGAAGCCGCTAGCTCTTTGGAGAATCTACGGAAGCTTTCGCGAAAACATTTCTTGCCAAAGGTTTTCCGCTTGTAAAGCGGATTGCCTTTGAACCGTAGCTTAAGAGGGCTTACATATTTTCTCACATACCCAATAAATCCCCTTTTAAATGTATTATATTTACCTTTTCATGTCCCAGCGATTTAACACAGTTTAATTTACGTTCCAGCTGTATATTACGATGTGCAACTAGTGTAAATCAAAGAACGACTGCCGCAGTTTTACACAATTCCAACTGCATCCTATACTCATTTCCGTGTTTTGTTTCCCATGCAAATAGTGTTCTTGTTGCAATAAATCAGTTCATAGTTGAATTCGCTCTGTCAACTTCATTCGTGTGTCCTCCATAATTTTGTGTACCCTGTAACCTAACGCGCAGTCTAACAATATTTTCGAAGCAAATGAACCAATGAACACTAAAACCTATTAAGATTATTCCAGTTTCATGTGAAAACGCAGTTAAAGCAAGGTGTGAAAATATCCATTCACATTTGTCAAACGCGAACTGAGAAATGGGCGGGTACGACGCAGCATGAAACGTTTATGTCATTTTTATTTACGCGCAAGTTATAATGTTACGTAATAAACAAAAATGCGGTTGCTCAGACTAGCTTGCCACGCCAAATATTATTCCTGAAAGCCTTGGGAAAGTCTTCAGAAAGAAATCCGCCTATTGCGCTCGACGTTAGCAATGCGCCATCTGCTAACGTCGCATGCGGCGCGCTGAAAGGAAAACAAATGCAGCGCTGTGCCTACTTCGGAAATACTAGTTAGTCCGTGACGCCTATATTTTGAGTTTCCACTTCACGTATCACCGCATTTCGTAATAAATTATGAAGATGCTGATTTCGGCCGTCGGTGCAGTCATGAGCAACTTACACCGCATTGAAACCGTGACCGGGGCCGGCAGCCGCTGCTCTCCTTTCACATCTTTATGGCTTTCACTTGAGTTACTGTATATGCTCCCTACGGGAGCAGAGTTGCGCATAGGTCCGCCATCTTGACCGCCGAGCATCCAAAGCAGCGTGGGAAAGCCAACCGTCGGGCTTGAAGGAGTCGTGCACACCACGCGAGGGGAGCGTGAGCGCGCCCCGACGTCGCCTGACGTCGCTGCTTTTTTGTTTTTTTTTTTTGTAACGCGCGTTGCTTTATTATAAGGGATGTTTTCCTATAACGCATATCCGAATATCGGGAAGATATGGCTGTGCAAAAGGTTCCGAAATATCCCTCCAGGTCTTAACAAACATATATGTGTTACTATAAATTTAACGAAGACGTGACTCGTTTTGCTCAATAAACCTCCATACTGGTTAGATGCCTGGTATAGAATCAGCACGCGCGTATATACACACTGGGTTATTTGGAACTCAACCTACAGTTTTTGCAGTCTATAGTGCATGTCGGCAAACTTTCATGCCTTGACAACGTAAAGTGATGTGACAAAACGCGTTCGAGCGTTCGGCAAGGTTGCAAAAACTGTTTTACCTGACATATGATTACCGGGAATCGTGATGCCTTCTGCCAAAGCCGACAGCCCTGAAGGCCTAGAATTTGTTTTGGTCTTCCATTTTCACTGTTGTCGGTTATTAGCAGCTGCCTGTTCCTTTTGTTCGAATGCTTACATGATAAGCTGACGCCTAGCTTTTCGCGCTGACTCACATGACCGCGTACTGAAGTTGTGCAAAAAAGATACTCTTCATGTACTAGCGTGTTGCGGCTTGTCGCTCTCGCGCTACGAACTACGAATGCGACATGGCAGCGGCGCAAAATGTACGAAAGACGCCGACAGCAGAGGGCAGCAGCGGCGTTTCAGCCGGATCGTCGGCTTCTCTGTGGTGTGTCGATGCTTTTTGGGCACGTGATGGCGATCAGCGAATAGGGTTGTGAGCGGTGAATGTAAATCAAAGGCGCAACTCTTGCTCCCGTAGGGAGCATATACAGGAACTCTAGCTTGCACCGATGATTAGCACCACAACTGACGCTGCGGCGAAAAAGGAAACTAATGCCGTCACCGGTGGAGAGGCGCGTTCGGCACCTATCATAACCTGCCTTCGTCGGTCCGGAGAATAGAGAGAGAGAGAAGACTTTTGAAATAACAATGCTGGCGCCGTTACGCACCAGAGGGAGTGAGGCCCTCTTCGCGGGCTCCATTTGCTGTTGGGGCCTCTAGGTCCCTGGTGATCAGTAGGGTCTGGTCCTCTAGGGCGGGGCTGAGCAGCAAAGTCTCCGTCGCTGAAAAAGCGGGTGGGAGCAGAGATGCTCGAATCGGTGGCGGAAGCTTTAAGAGAGAAATTTGCGGTGGTTGGCAGGGTATCTTGAGAGGGAATGTCTTGAGGGGTGATTGGTCTGCGCGGCGAAGGCGATTTGGGAGATGTAGATGAGCGACTGAATGGTGGAGAAGTTCGGGACCTCCGTGCGTCGATGAAGGTGGCGTCACGGCTGGCGGAGACATTGTCGTAAGATACTGCGGTGTAGGCCTAGGTGGTGGCGGCTGCAGCACGATAAGCAAAGGCAGCCCCGCAGGCCGTAGCAGTGGAGGCAGCGCCAATGAAAGCGGGGTAGCGGTTAGGCAGGTGAAGGAGCGGAAATTACTTCGATTTCGGGAGATCTGGGGGCAATTGAAACAATGAAACAAACAAATGAAGTGCAGGCAGTTGATAGGGTCACTGCGGTGTTGGTGAAGGAGGCGACGTAGAACCGTTATCTTTACGCTGAGAACTGACGCGGCGCCAACGCTGTTTCAAAATGTGCCCGCTAAACTTTCAAGGTACTCTGGTTCTAATCTAACGTTAAGCTTCACCCCTACGACGAGAGAAAACTTCAAAAAAGACCCACATATGGGGCAGAAGTTGTACAGTTCGCAGTACTGTGTTCCACTTCCCTCGCGACTCGACAGATCAAGACACTTGGAATGCGTGCAGATGGTGCTGCTTACCACTCGATGGTGCTGCCTACCACTAGTGCGGACTTGATGCAGGGATTTATAAAAAACCCTATAAGAACCCCCAACACCGCCCAGGAGGATTTCGGCACTCCCCCACCCACCCAAAAATAAAATCCACAATCACGAGCACCCCCCCCCCGGAATTTCGTCCCTAGGGACGAGCACCCCCTCCCTAACATACCCCCCCCCCCACCCGGAAATCGAAATTCCGTATAATCCCCTGACTTGAGGAGCTTCGGGCCTCAGTAGTCAGCTAGTTAACGAAGTAATCAAACTTAGCCTTTAGTGGTGACATATTAGAATGGCGAAACATTTTTTCCGCGAGCCATTTTTACTAGCCTGAATATCTAAACCCCACAATGGCATCACCACGCTGCATAGAGCCAATGTACTCTTGCTGTCAGACATTTGGCACCTTTCTAGTTTATTTTTGTTGCTCTTTTTACGACCACCTTCTAAGGCTACTTAAAAAGGCAAAAAAAAATGTTGCCGCCATTTCGTTTTCATTCAGCATCCAACACCCATTTGTAGCGACTTCGCAGGTCGGTTCGGAGGTTCTACAGAACAAGATGCTCGCTACAGCGTCCCCGTTACCCGCAGCCGCTGCATAGGCGTCGGGGTAACCAGAGGCGGTTGTCGGTGTATGGCCAGTCAGTGGTGCTTCCTCGTCTCGTACGCACCACGTACTGCACTCTTCGGGGGCTGCGTCAGCTCTGAATGGTGAAGTTAGGTCACGCAGAGGCAAATGCTATATGTTCAAAACGACAGGCAAATTAAGTGAGTTTCTTTGTGTGAGTTTGCGGTTTCGCATTAACCAATTTTGGGACAAAAGCGTGGTCCTTTGGCTGGGCGGATAACCGGTCAGCGAGGGTAGTGTGACTCGCTAGGTTACCGGGTAATCATGCATTTGTAAAAACTTACTCGCAGTGTCTGTAAAGCTGGTGACTGAATGCTCGCGCTTCAACAACGTGTATTGAAAAGTAATTAGGTGAAATAACTCAAGGAATGCTGACCAATAAAGAGGGACAGCTCTAATGGGAACTGACGCCGGAAGTATAATACAGACAGGGCTTAGTACACCTTATGGTCTAAACAAAGTTAGGTGAAAGAGGGTAAATAAAAACACGGGAAGCAAGAAAAGTACACCGTGTGTACATCAGATATAGAGAACCACTGCGGTAAACCAAACTAAAACGTTTATAACCAAAACGTGATGGATGTTTTCGGTGATAGGCAAATAAATGCTCAGTTTATTTCCTATGCGAAGAAAAAAACAACAATGCGGTTTGAGAAACGAGAAGTGAGTTGAATCACTAAAAACACAGTAATATTTTTTTTTGCCGTTACACAGTTTTTTTGTGTAGTATATACTCGACTGGGGCCAAAAATGATATTTGGCTGTTCAATGTACCAGCTTGTGAACAAGCGATTTTATCGTCCCCTTACAAGGGGGAACTGGGGCGCAACAAAAATTAGTCCCAAGATTTACAACCCAGTTCAAAGTCCACTTTTTAAAATGAGTGAAACGAGCAAGTCCGCAAATATACAAACTCTTATTCATCACAAAACGCATGGGCCGCATGCTGGAGCCCATTTATGTTGCCACAGGATAGTGCGGATATGAGACGTCAGATGGTGTATATAAGGAATTAAGTGCAGTGTAGGCAACAAAAACAGTGGCAGCTCGAAGGCACGCAGCTAGGTTGGTTGTATTGTTCAATGTGGTAACCTCGAATTGAAGCACATGGCTTGTCCAGATGAATCTCCAGCCTTCTTTTCTTGCTATTCTTTTAGCCGGCAATACATCAACGCACCCACAACGGTAGTACATACCCGCAAGGGGAGAGGTTGAACAGAGCTGGAAAGGCGGCTATGCTAGCATTTATGAACTTTCAGAGCGAAGCTGCCGAATGTCCGGGATAATGTATTAGGCACACACTGCACTGCTTCCAACCTGTTACCCCCGAATAATAATCACTCCTTAAGTGCAGCATTGTTTATTCATTTAAATATCTTCAGGGGACGTCAACATCACTCCAAAGCGTCATTACGTCAGTAGCAGCTGTCTTTAGCGCTGTTTGTTCTTTCATTCTGTCGACCTGCCCTGGAGAAACGTGGTTTCTCCAATCGCCGACAATCTCTTTACGGACAAGATCTCCCATGCCAGTCTCGCGGGTGGTCTCGTCAGCGGCATTCTTTTCCGACTCCGTAAATTCGGGGGTCGACTGCTGAGACACGTTCGCGGTCTTGCTTACTATGATCTTATGCTGAGGATTAATTTTTTATACACTGTACATTGATTCCAGTGACGATCCTTCTCAATATTTTAGGGTTCTGCCTCAATATTTTAGGGTTATCGCCGTACTGCTCTTTTCCAAGAAAGTCGGCAATCTCTAGGACCATGCCTGCGGTGTCCTTCTTGAGCTATTCGTAAGTATGCAACAGCACGTTGTTGTCGTTGCGATGCTCGTGCCAGGAGAGCAGGTGGTCGAAGTAGTCCCCATATTCCACTTTCCCTCTGACGAACATGTCCAAGAACTGGTCAAAGCTACCTTCTTTAAAGTGATACACCGGGTAGGTTTTTGTGTGGTAATAATCATACGGGTTTCGAGTGATGTAGATGCACTTTGCATTGGTTGAGTAACGGAGGTTGTGTAATGGCAAGTGGGTCTTGATAGACCCGGGTCTTGGCAAGGCACATACGCCCTCGGGTCCCAGAACTTCCAAAAATGGAGTCATATTCATAATCTCCAAGAACGTCTGCGGAGGGTAGCCGTCGCAAAAGATGTTGCACACTATGTGTTGCATCCAGGTCATTCCACACTTTGGGTAGGCCACTAAAACGATATCGCTATCCTTGGGGGTATACGAAAAGGCAAAAAAGAGTTTCCTGTCCGTTAAAAAACGGCTACAGTAGAACCCCTGGAAGTCTCGGCACACGTCCAGGTTGCTTTTCCGAGGCTTGCGTACCGGCGGAAAACGAAGGCTCTTGTAGTCCTCATCACATCGATTCTCATTTCCTAGAAACTGGTGTGGTTTCCAGGGTAAGAGGTGCCTTATCAGAGTCACAAAGCCCCGCAAACTACACGCAAGGCCGTAGCAACAAACATACAAACGCAAAAATAATGTCCAATCAGCTATTTATGTAAGGTAAAACAAAATGCCTAACCTACGAACTTACACAAAGTGCCACTGAGAATTAGACATATGGTACATGAGTGCCTCTATATTGTGCGTACGCGTTCAATAAGACGCAACAATAAAAAAGCCCTTTCTGGAATTCACAGAAACAGATAATATGCATACATTGTGAGTAAAAATATAGAGACAACGCCAACCTAAATAACGATGTCAGAAGGACAAGTACAGCTTAACAAAAACATGACCAGCTAGAGATAGAAATTATGCAATTGAAAGTTCATCTGAGTAAAGTCTGATTAAAATGGCTTCATAATTGAGTTGTGTTGGATATATTTGTATGCGTATATTTATTAAGTATTCACGGGAATTATGAGATAACAATTGCCACTCATATAAGGTAGGTGATATAGAGCCGGGTTTTTTGTGTTTAATACAGTGTTGTGATACGTCACTCCCGCTAGTGATGCTAACAAGAACTAATGGATGTTGAAGGCACATGTTTCACATGTTGTGAAATACACTGAATTTATATAGGCAGTCAGTTCTGATAAATTATGCTTCGGAATAGATACTGCGTACTCGGCGAAGGTTCAATCGTTTCAATATGCCCCGTAATCATATTTTGAAGAACCGAAATAATATGCGCATCGATGTGCGTAGTAGTCGAGTACACTATGCTGCAATAACTAATGCATGAAAAGAAAAGGGAGTATTATATTTGTAGTAAGCTTTAAGCGGAAGAGGACATTCACCGCGAGATAATTCCTGTCAGCGCGGAAGTTTCTTAGAGAGGTGGTCGATATGTGTGGGAGCGCAAGCTTGGAGAAGAAGTGGGCGAGAAGCGGAGGCACGGAGAGGTGCAGTCAACCATCAAAGGATCGTAACGGCCAAGCCGAAGGGACCAGAGCCGGTATGGCGCGACGAGCTTGTCTCGAAATCGAAGCAAGTCAAGGAACCGATCCGTCTCCTTCCCTCGCCTGCCACCTCTGAGAACTGAAACTCCATCGACCGCTAAAAGTTCGAGTGCAAACAACGGCAGTGCCCGTATATGGCCGGAAAACTCGAAGACGAACGCAGCAAAGGTAGGTTGGGTGACTGAAGCCTCCCAAGATGCAAATGCGGAGGTCGCAAAGGAATTGAGAGAACAAAATAGTGAATGATGGAGCAAAATAAGTCTATAATGGAGCGAAACGCGTAAGTGGAACGACAGCGTGACAAAATTAGGACCGCCATCACAGCGAAGGCATCGGAACAGGTAGCCGATTCGATGCAGGTAGTCCAGTTTCCTTCTCCCGAACAACTCGAATCCAAACTCAACGATTTTGACGAAAAACGCGGCGGTAAAGGATTGAAACAAGGAGAGATTTTCGTAGCAGTGTAAGAGTTGAAGAGCCCGAAAAAGGCAGAGGATAGACTACTGGAAATGGAGAAATGCATAGATCGGTTAGACAAGTCTAACATTAGACGGCAAAAGAGCGCGAAAAATCAAGAACCCAACAGACCCCATGGATCACAGACAACCGTCTCTTACAGCCTGGCAGTGGTATAATAGGGGATACGGCAGAAAGCGTTCGGTTTTGCACGCTTTCCTCGACATCGGCGAAGATCGTCCGGAAATAATTGCGATTAAAGCGTGGGGGAAAATTCCTAATTTTCGGGGTACGAAGCTTTCCCGGGTGTCGGAGCGACACACGGGTAGTCATGTTCGTCAAGGGAAACGTAACGGCCGTGCAGCGCAAGATTGGGAATACCGAGATAAACCCCTCGATGGTGGAACTCATCTCGCGCAGGAGCACGGATAAGAGTCTATACGTCTTGAATGTGTTTCAAATCCACCCTGCTTAGACCTCTATTAAAATTAGTGCTGCTCAGCATTGAAGACATGCTGTCCAAGTGCTAGTTCAGGAGGAGAAGAAGGGGGGGGGGAGGCGCTTTGATATCCACGAGCTAAAAGCGATTTGCAAGAGAGCTCCCTTCCTTCTTCTTTCCGTCTAAGTTCTGCTTGCTCCTTTTATCTCATGGGAGTCAGGCTAAAATGCGGAACCATAAGGGCACCCCTATTCGACCAACGATTGTATGGCAGTGGAATTGTCGGTCGTACCGAAGTAAACAAAGCTCGCTATCTCATTTCGTATTGCTATACTCACCGACAGTCATTGCGCTTCAAGAGAGAAATGCAGAACAAGTGACTCTCCGGGGTTACCAAACGTACGCTACTGATAAGACAGCGAGTACAGCGATCCTGGTTCAAGCAAGCCAAACAGCGCAGATGCATATCCTACCAACAGACTTGGATTATACATTTGTCGAGATCATCCCGGACAAGAAGATGCAAGCCAGCATCTTCATTTTGAATATTTACAGTCCCCCATCATCATCCCTGGGTAAAATCGATCAACTTTTCAAGACGGTTAAGCAGCGCTCCAAAGGACATGACTTGATAATCGTCGGTGATTTTAATGCACAGCATACTACGGGGGGTATCAAAGAGACAACACGAAAGGGCAGAAATTATACGAAGCGATTTGTAATAAAAATTTCCATCTGTGTAACAACATAGATACCCCAACCAGAATTGCCAAGAGCGTCTCTTGCGACACGACCGCGGACCTTACGCTGACCCGTGGCATCAAAGATCCAATTTGGGAATGCCTAGACGAAACACTCGGCAGTGATCATTACATCATCTAGCTGCAGCTACCCCATCATGCCCGACCCTTGAAAATAGGCACAGCTCGCATCACAGATTGACAAAAATTCCGCAATACAGCACCAGCCTGCCCCATCCAAGCAATAGAAGAATGGACAGCACAAATGCTTGCAGCCGCCCAAAAACACACGAAGGCAAGTACGCTGACCGAAGATTGCCCGGCTGGAGACACACACTTACTACACCTTTGGGAATCCCGAAGAGGACTAACCAAAAGGTTGAAAAAACCGTAGAACCAACAGGAAGATTCGGGTCAAAATAGCTCGGCTAACGAAAGAAGCAGTTGAATATGCAAAGCAGCTTAGCCAGCAAAATTGGTTCCAATTCTACACACCACTACAAGGTACACTCGGCACTCGTCGTACGTGGCACCTACTTCGGTCTTTAATGGAAAACAGAGAGAGTAAAATGCCAATAACACATCAGCTCAAAAGATTGGTACATGACTACCAAGGCACAGACGAAGTCCTTATCGAGGAATTGAAGAAACCGTGGGAGGATACAAGCAAAACGGCACCGCTCCCTATGGCACCGTACGCGGGCGCTCCTAACCCAGAAATGGACGCCCCTTTCAGCCTAGTCGAAATAGAGTCAGCAGCGCACCATCTAACCCAAAATACAACGCCAGGAAATGACAAAATACCCAACAAATTACTCCGGAATCTGGATACAGAAGCATTACAGGTTCTTCTAAATTACATCAGCGAACAATAGACGACCGGCAAGTTTCCTTCTTCATGGAAGCATGCAGACATCACACTAATACCCAAACCTGGAAAACCGCTCGCTCCCGGCAACCTGCGGCCCATCTCCCTCACATCATGTGTAGGAAAGCTACTGGAACACATGGTGCACAATCGCCTTTCTCCTTATATCAAAGATGGTGGACACTTCCCCGGCGCTATGTACGGGTTTCGGCCACACGTATCCACGCAAGATGTCCTGCTGCAACTGAAAGAAGAGATCATTGACCGCCTCACCAATACCCACAAGAGATGCATTTTAACCCTGGACATCAAGGGCGCGTTTGATAACATCAGTGATAAGGCCACCCTCCAAGGTCTAGCCTGCATTGATGGCGGACAGCGCAGGTACGACTACGTCGCAGGCTTTCTAACCAACCCTACGGCGAGAATTGGCATCGGACACCTCCGCTCAACAAAATTCAATACAATTTCTCGAGGCACTCCCCAAGGCTCAGTTATTTCCCCGCTCTTATTCAATATTACTATGAAGGACCTTCCTCCCCTACTGAAAGATATCCCGCATCTTAGACATGCCCTCTATGCGGAAGATCTCACCCTGTGGGCACCAACAGAATCAATAGGGGAACAACAAGATGCTCTGCAAGCAGCCATAGATGAAGCCCAACGTTACCTTCACGATAAAGGGCTCGAATGTGCTCCGGAGAAGTCGGCTCTCCTCATTCTCTGCACCGGGACGGCGCACCAACGAAAGCGCAGCGTTCCAGTCCCGGAGCTTACCATCAACGACCAGACAGTGCCAAATGTATCTAAACTACGCATCCTAGGTCTTACATTACCAAAAAATGGATCAGGCCTTCATACAGTTGCACCGCTTCAACAGACACTCAATCAGCTAATCCGCCTCATAAGACGCGTGTCAAACCGCCGATTTGGCTTGCAAGAGTCAGAAGCAGTGCGCATTGTCCCAGCCATACTCATAAGCCATGGAGGTAGCTTACGAAACATCTTATTTGGCCCTGAAAACAACCGAAAAATTCCGGCTCAATGCCACCATTCGTCAAGCATATAAGACAGCTTTAAGACTGCACCAAAAAACATCGACGAATAGATTATTGCATCTTGGACTACATAACACATGGGAGGAAATACAGGAGGCGCATCATAGCTCTCAACTGGAACGCTTACGCCTAACACCAACGGGACCAGCTACACTGCGACGGCTTGGATATGGTATACCGCCACTGCAGGAGCATAAGGAGCCGGTTCCACTCCAACTCAGACAAGCCATCCTAAGAAACATGCACCCACTACACAACAAAGCTCGACGCATAGCAAGAGTACGAGCCATGAATAATAAATACGGCAACAATCCAACAACAAGGTATACGGACGCGTCTCCATACATAAACAAGCCAGCCCACGTCGTGTGTGTCGCCAACGCAGCAGGGCAAGTAACAACCGCCCTCACCGTCCGCACAACATCAACGGAAGCTGCTGAAGAAGTCGCTATTGCCCTGGCCATCACGACGGAAAAAATGCAGTTACAATTTTGACGGATTCGCAGGCAGCGTGCCGCAAGTTACCAATGAGGCCGCATCAGCAAAACGGCACTTCACATTCTTAAGAATACTGCCCACATACCTGAAACGCGGCTCATCTGGATACCTGGACAGAATCTCTCGACGGTAATGAGGCGGCTCACGCCGCTGCCCGCGCGCTTATACACCGGGCCATTACCATATAGGGGCAAAGACCGCTTGCGGCCCCCAAAACAGAACCGCTTGTCAGGTATGCTGACATTCTCATATACTACCGTCAAGGCCGAAGAACCTTCCCGACTCCGCACTCCCAATTAACAAGAGCAGAAGCCACCACCCTTCGAAGACTACAGACAAATACGTACCCCCACAGAACCCTACTCCATGTGATTTACCCCACCCATTACCCGTCTACCTGCAATTTCTGCCTAACGCTCGGTACACTGTACCACCAGATTTGGGAGTGGCAGAAGACCCCAGGCCTTGCCCCAATAACCTCCCCCTTATACAAGCAGTGGGCGAACCGCCTGACGAGCCCGGACCTTGGGATCCAGTGTGAACTTGTGAAGAGGGCCTGGACCGCCAGCCGAGCTCAGGGTATCCCAGAATAGGGAAGCCCCCCACCGGGCGGTTGCCCTAACATCTGCACCAGCTTGACAAATAAATATTTATTCGTCATCATTGCGATGGTCGTCGAACATTACCGTAGTACTTCTAAAGCAGTTAGGAAACAAAGCACGACGTTTCGTCGTATTGCCACGGGAGAATGGTTTGTGGAAACTGCGGTCGGGATTTTGGCCCGCTGGGATTATGGCGCGCCGCAGTTGTCTATTGCAGACACGGGGCTGACGTCGCAAGGCTTTCGTGAAAGGGGTTCTGCGGCGGCTGTAGAGTGGTCTCAATTTCAGCGTCGCTGCATTTGTTAATCCAAAGTGTAGGGCCGTTGCCCTAGCAACCAAATTTACGATTAGGTATTTTTTGGAGTTATTGTGGGATCGGCAAGATGACTAGATTTAACAGTAAGGGGGAACATTCGGCGCCTTGTGGCGTGCGTTTTGAAGTGAGAGGCAAGTGCTGGAAGTGGGATTTAGTATAATAGCTATCCTGTTTCTGAGAAAGCGCCGGATGTAATTGAGTGAGCGTGATCCTAGGTCTATGGAGTGCACACCGTCGAGTCTGATTGTGTGTGAAACATTTTCAGGAGCTGCGGTTAAATGTAATGCTAGTATTGCGGCGTTGTCAGGTTTGATAGTTTGATAGTTTAGTTCTGAAGGAAGGAGTTGCTGGTGCTGAAAATCCTTTACGATGTTTCTATGTATAAGATGTTGCATGAGCCTTCCAAGGCAAGAAGTAAGGAAGATCGGTCGGAGATATTTAGGCTCGAGTGTTTTACCTGGTTTAATTGGGAATAAACGTGATTATACCACGGGAGGGTTGCCATGGGGGACGAATATCGCACAGCGGGAAATGTTTGAAAAAAAAAAGCTTGTGAATCCCTGTAAAATCAAGCAAGCAGACGGACAAACAAATGCACACGATCGTCTCGCGGTTCAAAGGTACCTGGATCTTCTGGAATGCGTTCAAGCGCGAATGACTACCGCCACCTCGAAGAGCCGGAGGCAACTTTCCACGCATGTGATTAGCGCGTGGACATGGAAAGGGCCCATTATGTTTTTGTTGAAGAACCACAAAAATACCCGTAAGGCTGGTCATATAGGATCAGAACAGATGGAGGAAGTAGGCAACTAATTTCTTCTGTTTTTTTGTTCGTTGAAATTTGAAATCAGCACATGGATTATCTATTTTACGCGACGGAAGGATGGTCAAGCTTTCTTCATGCTTTACACGTTAGCGTTTTAACACATGGTCACCGATAAACATGTACTCATTCCCATGTTTTAAAAAAGGACTGATATGAAGTTTCTGCACACTTGTTACAATTTATATTCGCCGTTGTTAAAATATTATCAAAAAGGTTTTTCCGCAAGTCGAACCACCTCTTGGGTCAAGCCTGGCTCGATTGTATTTCAACAGGCTTAACAGTACGAAAATACGTTTGTGGCCCCATATATGAGTGAAGTGGGTCAAAGCGCGTTGGAAAACTACTTCAGCCATCCAGCTGTGGCGCTTTATTCGGACGGCGGAACAAAACCAGCTGCTTTCTTGTCATATCCGACAAAAAGAGTGCAGCGGTGCACCTAAAGGCAGTTCTAAATGGTCCAAATTTCGCGCGCGAAGTCGCAGCTGCGGCGCCGAACGTGCGGCAAGATGACCTATTTCGCTATTTTCATTGCTGCGACAAATTTCCAAAGGCCACGCGTCGTTCACAATAAACGTTGGACGGTTCCAAATATTTGGAAATTTGACGCACCAACGGGAATAGATCGTCGTGCTGCCCGAGCGGCGCCGAAACTGCGAATTTGCACGCCACATTCGCACCATGTAGAAAGCGCTTTCGTGAGTGCCGGTGCAGTTGTGCACGAGCTCGCGAACACTGTAGTTCGTTGCGACCCTTGACCCCGGGGAAAGGTCAACGCATTAGGGCTTGCTGTTTTGTGATCAATTTAGCGCTGCCTTGCTGACGACGAAGTGCCGCTCTTAGTAAAGGTCCAACCTCAATTAGAAGCAACAAATTTTCGCCGTTCCGAAAATACTACCGTCAAAACTGTATCGATCAAAACCCGATATTACATATTTCCCAATCTAACGAACTTATTCAGATTCCCTCGGGGGTGCCCACACGGCTCAATGGATTCATGAATTCTCACTAACGAAAGAGAGTTAGGGCCATTCCTGATTTAATGAAGTATTTTGAGTAACAGGCACATTAAAAAGGAAAAATTTCGAAGGTGTGTCGTCCAAGCGCAACAAAGAACAGCGCCGAAAGCGGGCCCGGATAATCACGTGATACGCTTCGAGGTGTGTGTCGCAAGCGGTGTGTTTGGGGTAAAACGGTAAACTTGCGCATCCGCGGCGAAACCACTGTACGAAAGTAGTGAAGCTTTGCTTTAATCACCTCAGGACCTTGAATCCGGTTTCCGCTCACATCATGATAGGGAAGTCAGGGAATCGTATCTCATTCACAAATTCAAATCCATGAAATCGGTTTTAAATGAAAGCGTTGGCGCGCTGGCTTTCTTGTCGCACTGATCGCATCTGTGTAACCTTTTTACTGCTGTTTACCTAGATATATTTGTGTTTGAATTGGTCCGCGTGTATGTGGTAGCGTTCGTGCCCCAAATAAGCATTTTTTAAACATTTTTTTTCATCTTAGCTCCGGCATTAGTATCACAAGTGATGCTATATATACTGCATTCCTTGCGACCAGCTGACTGCTCAGATGTTACTGTTTTATCTTTTTCTCTTTTTTGCCGCTCTGCATTGTATATATTTTATGCTCACTCCGCTGTTCAGTAGAACGCTTGTTTTTTATCCAATACCCTTTACCCATTTTTCGTCACTCTATCTACCTTTTTTGTACAGCTGTCAGTGTATCTTGCCAGTGTAAGTCACCTGGCACTTAAACATCCTGTTAGCCTTGATCTGAAATCAAATGTTCATTAACTGTTGTCGTCCTGCCCAACACAACACGTGTCACTATGTTTACCGTGATTGGCTCCTGCTGCTTTATAAGCCAGTTTACTTGCCATTTGTATTTATTCTGACGAAGGCTTACCCCAAGCTGAAACGTGAATACATTTTCGTTCGTTACCCTTTAGTCTTCTCTTTTACTGTACATTTTTACCCGCCCCATTGTACTTTATTCATACCCCTTATATATATATATATATATATATATATATATATATATATATATATATATATATATATATATATATATATATATATATATATATATATATATATATATATATATATATATATATAGCCTCTGGCTACCAAACCCAACTGCAGCAATAAAAACATACCGTAACATAAATAACTGAGAAAGTGGAGGGGAAACAGCTACGCCGGTAGCGTAGTGGTTATCGCACCAGACCGGTATTCTGGAGGTCGTGAGTTCGGATCCCACCCGGCAGGCATTTTTTCACCACTTTCTTTCTGACTCAAAAAATTGTTCATCTGTTTCCATGACCTACCGCATTCCCCCCTTAGCTTTCCGAGGTTTTCTCGACTGCCTAACCTTATTCTGTCTTAATTCACTGAGCCCCTCAATTTCCATTTCTCATTCGGTGCATGCATAGCGAGGGCCTCTGTTCTGGCAGTCTTGGTGCCAAAGGTAGCTTAAGAGGGTTCAACGCTGGTCGACCACTCTCGACATGCCGTAGACACTCGAGTCACGGCCCGGGGGTTAAAAAGAAGGTCCCCTTCACCCCGAGTAGTCCGAGTGGCGCTGGCTACCACCCCCAAGTGCAGGAAACAAAAATACCTTAACATAAATACACAAGAAAGTGGTGGGGAAATAGCCCTGCCGGTAGCGTAGTGGTTATCCAACCGGACCGGTATTGTGGAGGTCGTGGGCTCGGATACCACCCGGCGGGCATTTTTTCACCAATTTCTTTCTGACTCAAAACATTCTTCATCTGTTTCTATGACCTACCGCATTCCCCCCTTAGCTTTCCGAGGTTTTCTCGACTGCCTAACCTTATTGTCTTAATTCACTGAGCCCCTCATTTTCCATTTCTCATTCGGTACATGCATAGCGAGGGCCTCTGTTCTGGCGGTCTTGGTGCCAAAGGTAGCTTAAGAGGGTTCAACGCTGGTCGACCACTCTCGACATGCCGTAGACACTCGAGTCACGGCCCGGGGTTAAAAAGAAGGTCCCCTTCACCCCGAGTAGTCCGAGTGGCGCTGGCTACCACCCCCAAGTGCAGGAAACAAAATACCTTAACATAAATACCCAAGAAAGTGGTGGGAATAGCCCTGCCGGGTAGCGTAGTGGTTATCCAACCGGACCGGTATTGTGGAGGTCGTGGGCTCGTTACCACCCGACGGGCATTTTTTCACCAATTTCTTTCTGACTCAAAACATTATTCATCTGTTTCTATGACCTAACGCATTCCCCCCTTTGCTTTCGGATGTTTTCGTGACTGCCAAACCTTATGCTGTCGTAAGTCACTGAGCCCCTCATTTTCCATTTCTAATTCGGTATATATATATATATATATATATATATATATATATATATATATATATATATATATATATATATATATATAAGGAGTTGAAACTTGATTTTAGAAACCCGATTTTACAAATACGAATTCTCCGATTTAACAAATTCGGGTTCCCTCCGCATTTGCTCATAGGCCTAATGCATTTTCGAACTCGAAATAAGGAAACAAACCTCGCCGTCAAACCCGATTTAACGAAGCATTCCGGGAAAAAAGATGCATAAAAAAGAGGTTTTTATAGCATTAGAATGTCTGGCAGTGAGCTGCCAACGCAGTGCAAGCACACGAGCTCGTGTGATGACGGCACACGGCCAGCACACGCGCTGGCAGTGTGTTGTTAGCTTGTGTTGCGGGCTCTACAAGCCTGCAACCCAAGCAGGAAAAGACGTCGCCCCGTTACCTGCGGCCACCTCGTCGGCGTGACGAGGTGGCCGCAGATCAGAACTTCGACGACTTCGTGAACGCTGATGCACACGCGCACACCGCAAAACAGATGGAAGTTTTGAACTACGAGGAGATAATGCAGATGTTTCCGGCGCTCAATAGAAGTCTGAAGATGCGAACGATTCGGGTACTATCAAAGCTCCCATGCCCTCACCTAGCAGGTGATGGACGCCGTCCACCTTCTGAGGCAGTTTGCTGGGGCACGTGAGGGTGCCGATGACGTTCTTACTTCACTGCCCTCTGAAGAGAAGGGTTTACTACCGCTGCTCACGAAGCGAGCGCAGGCGAAAATCACAAGCCTTATCTCCAGGCAATAAATTTGCCCTCTCAATTTTACGAAGTTCCTTATTTAACAAAATCATTTGAGGGTCTCGGAGTGATGAATTTTCGTTGCAGTAATTTCAAAGTAATTACATTACTTTTGAAAAGTAATGGTAATGTAATGTCATTACTTTCGGCCACCTGTAATTTATAATGTAATTTAATTATATTTTATAAAATTCTAGAAAAGTAATGAGTAACGTAATTTATTACTTTTTCGAAGTAGGAGGAAGGAGGAAGTGGTTGTTGGGGGGGGAAGGGGAGATAGAGGCCGGTAACTGTCTGGCGTTTCGCCGACACCTCAACCGGCCGATTTTCGAAGTAATTTTGCCATCTCTCGCGTACCTGTTTCCTTCTCTTTCACAGAGGACATGGCTAGGTCATTGTGGCAGACGCTGATATTAGCGGTATGGGCAAGCATGTGTTCAATGTTGATGAGGAAGAAACTCTCACTAAATGCACATAATGTACTCACAAGACAGAGAAAACGGGCTGACGTTGCTGCGCTGGCATCCGTGTCTGTTTTGATTTTCCGCACTGTGACTGTGGCAGCCACTTACTGCTCGAACTGTTGTCACCTCGCAGCAAACTCGTTTCAGCACGTTCCGTTTTGGTGCTGTCCTGTTCGGTGGTCATGGTAATAAATTCCCCGACAACAATGCATTTCGCGTCACTTTGCAAAGTGACTGGTGGTGGTGCGCGGAGTTTTTATTATGTTTTTTTTTATCGCTTTCTTATGTTTATGAGACCTATTGTAAAAATGTTGACCAACAATTTGCTTCCGGTTTCTGTGCTCAAACGTGTTCCGCGATAAAATTTATCCCGAATAATGAACGCACCCTTAATTTCACATAGAATTTTTCGGGGAAAAAATGTGCGATGATTACGCAAATAATACACAATATATATATATATATATATATATATATATATATATATATATATATATATATATATATATATATATATATATATATATATATATATGTCAGAAGATGATGCAACGGGCCCGGTGAAAATACCGTAGAGCGAACAGACGAAGGGGTAACGAACAAACTGTATTGACGTTTCGGCCTGGGACAGGCCTTCGTCAGAAACGAAGGCCTGTCGAAGGCCTGTCCCACGCCTGACGAAGGCCTCTCCCAGGACGAAATGTCAATAAAGTTTGTTCGTTACCCGTTCGTCTGTTCGCTCTACGGTATATATATATATATATATATATATATATTGTAACGAAGAAGAGAGGTCCGGGTCAAGGGATTAAAGCTCAGGCCGAAATTCAAGCTGAAGCAGGGCAATCCAAACGGACAATCCGCACGCATCAATCGCGCAGCATGCGCAGCGTGATCGAGTTCAGTTCTGGCTGCCCCTGTTTCTTCGGCTGCTCGAGCTCCTTCGGCCTACGTCGCTTGATCCCCTCGGTTCCTTGGCTGTCTAAATAAACCCCACTACATTTTGGTGGAGGTGCGGGTTCGAGCTCAGCTCCCATCACCCTGGAACTTCGAAATCGGCGGCTTCCAACCCCAACCATGCCCGGTAACGACAACGCCACTCAACCGCAGCCGACGCCCTTGCCTGTGATCTGCTCTGGCGCGCTCCGGGAGCAGGATCCTGCCAAGTTCACCGGCACTGGCGACTATGACGCTGACGATTGGCTTTCGTCATACGAGCGCGTCAGCAACTACAACAGATGGGACGACCCGATGAAACTCACCAACGTGAGTTTTTCCCTCGAGAAGGTCGCAGAGCTGTGGTACAACAACAACAAGACCGACATTCATACCTGGACGGACTTCAAAACGCGCTTTTTGTTTTTGGAAGCTTTTGATCGCCCTGCCGTGCGGAGAATTCTCGCCGAACAGCGCCTTCGCGGACGAGCCCAGCAGCTGGGAGAAAATTTCACCAGCTACATCGAAGACGTCCTGGACTTGTGTAGGCGGGTCGACCCCGCAATGACTGACGCCGAGAAGATCCGGCACATCTTGAAAGGCATCGACGACGGTGCTTTTCAGATGCTCATTGCGAAAGATCCGACCACGGTGAGACAAGTTATAAGTCTATGCCAAAGCTATGACGAACTGCGCAGGCGCCGGGTCGTGGCCCGTCAATCTTTGGGACCAGTGAATACCGTGTCGGGCCTCGCTCTCCCTTTGGAAAGCCCGTCCCTTTGGGCAAAAATACAAGATTTTGTGCGCGAAGAAGTGGCGCGCCAAATATCTCTTGTGCCCCACGTTCAGGAGACGTCATCATCTCTGGCTCCTGCTCTTCAAACTGTTATTAAGGAGCAAATCGCCGAAGCGCTTCCGACGTCTGAACTTACTGCTGAAGACGCCGCACCGCTCACTTACGCTCAATTAGCGGCCCGAGCTCCACGCTAGTTCCCCGCAATTCGTCGTCTGGGGCCAACGTTTTCTCCGCCCCCTTCTCACATGACGCCACCAGTCACCACTCCTTGGCGAACACCTGACAACCGGCCTATCTGCTTCGCCTGCCGCATACCGGGCCATGTCGCACGTTATTGCCGCCGTATGCCACTATCTCGTCCCGACGCACTTCGTGCAGCTGCCTACTCACCCCATCCCATGTCGATGTATCAGCCGCCGCTTCGTCGTGGGGCACACCCTGGTCCTACTCCTGATCGGTTTCCGCCCAATCGTGCCGTTGACGCCAGCCGCCGTTCACAGTCACCACGCCGCCGCTCACTGTCGCCCATGCGTCGCCGCCCCGAAGATGTGCAAGAGGGAAACTAACGTGCGCAGTTCACGAGGCACGAACTGCGCACCCATCTAAATGCACATGACCTCGATCGCCCCCAAGAAATGTCATCGACGTAACAATTGACGGTATACGCACAGTCGCCCTCGTAGATACAGGAGCCGCTATTTCTGTCATAAGTGAAAAACTTTGTCGCTTATTGAAAAAAGTTACCACACCCCTCACAGGCCTTTCGCTTCGTACCGCAAGCGCTGTACAAATCGAACCTTATGCGACGTGTACAGCCCGTGTAGTTATTCAGGACGCCATTTACCCCATTGAGCTCGTCGTCCTGGCCTCGTGTTCGCACGACATTATCCTGGGCTGGGATTTCCTGTCTCGCCATCACGCGATCGTCGATTGTGCCCGTGCCGAGGTCGAGTTATCTGCTCAATATGATGAGACTTTGTGCGATGTTTCCGATTCGTCCTCTTCCAGCGACAAAATCATCATCTCCGAAGACGCTCATATTCCGCCGTACAGCTCTATTCTTGTACCTCTGTCTTGCTACTCTATCTCCGATGACACGGTTCTGTTTACTCCTTCCGAAGTATTCCTCCACCGGAAAAACCTACCCCTTCCTTTCGCCGTTTTGGAGCTCCAGTCTGGCGGCACGTCAATGTGGATTACGAATCCGACGCCCTGCCCTTTGAGTTTGCTGTGCGCGAATCCCTCGGCAATATTGAACCCATAGCCTCCATTCTCTACTTCGACGATGCCGAATTGAGTACATCTGCCCTGGACATCAACGCTCTCACCACTCCGTCCTCCCATGCCCATCCGCTACCGGCCGACGCTTTCGCCTCTTCATTAGACAGCAGCTTGACCTTAACGCAGCGCACGCAATTGCTCGCACTGCTAAGCGCCTTCCATTCTTCCTTTGACTCGAACCAAACTGCCTTGGGCCGCACGTCAACTGTCGCCCATCACATCGACACTGGCGCACAGCCACCTTTGCGCCAGCGTCCATATCGAGTATCACCATCTGAACGCCGCGTCATTGGTGAGCAAGTGGAAGACATGCTTCGGCGAGGTGTCATCCGACCGTCGCAAAGCCCGTGGTCATCGCCGGTAGTGCTCGTAACTAAAAAAGACGGCTCCATACGCTTTTGCGTTGACTATCGGAGGCTTAACAAGGTGACCCGCAAAGATGTCTACCCTTTGCCCCGCATTGACGATGCCCTTGACTGCTTGCACGGTGCGGAATTTTTCTCTTCATTAGATTTGCGATCCGGCTATTGGCAGGTTCCGATGGCCGAATCTGACCGACCGAAAACAGCCTTTGTTACTCCCGACGGCTTATATGAGTTTAATGTAATGCCATTTGGCCTTTGCAACGCGCCCGCAACGTTTGAACGGATGATGGACAACATCTTAAGAGGTCTCAAGTGGAACACGTGTCTCTGTTATTTAGACGATGTTGTCGTGTTTTCTCCAGATTTCGAGACACACCTCATCCGGCTCAAACAAATTCTGACCTGCCTGACGGCCGCTGGACTACAGCTAAACTTGAAAAAGTGTCGGTTCGGGGCCCGAAAATTGACAATCTTAGGCCATGTGGTGTCCAAGGAGGGTGTTCTACCTGACCCGAACAAGCTGCAAGCAGTCGCGGAGTTTCCCAAGCCGACGTCACTCAAGGCCTTCCGCAGCTTCATTGGCCTCTGCTCTTATTTCCGCCGGTTTGTCCGAAATTTCGCTTCCATCATAGCGCCCCTAACCAGACTACTCGGCAGCGACAATGGAATAACTTCGTGGTCGCCAGACTGTGACGAGGCTTTTTCTACTTTAAGGCGCTTGCTGACATCACCGCCCATTTTGCGCCACTACGACCCTAGCGCCCCAACCGAAGTGCACACGGACGCCAGTGGTGTCGGCCTCGGTGCTGTTCTCGCACAGCGGAAGTCTGGCTACCCGGAATACGTCGTTGCCTATGCCAGCCGGACCGTCACGAAAGCGGAGTCCAATTATTCCGTAACGGAAAAAGAGTGTTTGGCCATTGTTTGGGCCTTGGCAAAATTCCGGCCTTACTTATACGGCCGCGCATTCGACGTTGTTACCGACCACCACGCCCTATGTTGGTTGTCGTCTCTCAAAGACCCCACGGGACGGCTTGCACGTTGGGCCCTACGTATTCAAGAATACGACATTCGCGTCGTTTACAGATCAGGGCGCAAACACTCTGACGCCGATGCCCTCTCTCGCTCGCCTCTGCCAGATTCGACGACGTGCTCCGATTCTCCGGAGTCCATCGTCTCTGCGCTCACGCTTACTGACCTGACCCTTCACCAGCAACAAGACCCTTGGGTCTCTTCTATTATGAAGTACCTTAACGCCCCGACGGCCACCTCCCAACCTCGAGCACTACGACGGCAAGCAGCTCATTTCGCTGTGCGGGAGGGTCTTCTATACCGTCGCAACTATATGACCGACGGAAGGAAATGGCTGCTCGTAATGCCACGCCATCTACGAGCCGAAATATGTGCAGCTTTCCACGCTGACCCCCAATCCGCCCACGCTGGAGTCTTGAAAACTTACGCTAGGCTTCGTCAGCGGTATTACTGGAAGGGAATGTATAGTTTTGTGCGCAAGTACATCCGTGGCTGTGAGGCCTGCCAACGACGCAAGCAACCCCATCCAAAGCCTGAAGCAGACTTGCAACCTCTACCGTGCCCTTCACGCCCCTTTGACCGGGTTGGAATTGACCTTTACGGACCTTTACCATTCACGCCTTCTGGGAACAGGTGGATTATCGTCGCCGTAGACCATCTTACGCGCTACGCGGAAACGTCCGCGCTTCCCAGCGCTACGGCACGCGACGTCACCCTGTTCCTTCTTCATCACTTTATCCTACGTCATGGTTCCCCCAAGGAGCTTCTCAGCGACAGAGGACGAGTATTTCTATCCGAAGTCCTTGAAGCTCTCCTCAGTGAATGCAAGATCGTTCACCGGACGTGTACTGCCTACCACCCGCAGACAAATGCTTTGACGGAACGATTCAATCGCAGGCTTGGTGACATGCTTGCCATGTACATAGCATCGGACCACTCTAACTGGGACGTGGTGCTTCCATTCGGGACTTTCGCGTATAATACCGCAACG
Source organism: Haemaphysalis longicornis (assembly GCF_048455015.1). NCBI lineage: Eukaryota > Metazoa > Arthropoda > Arachnida > Ixodida > Ixodidae > Haemaphysalis > Haemaphysalis longicornis. The sequence goes on from NW_027526422.1 coordinate 166,788,588, forward strand.
CAAACCACCACCGGGTTTTCTCCCTTTTTCCTTCTTTACGGACGCGAGCCCTCACGCACCATGGACGCCATCCTCCCATACAGCCCCGATGCCTCGGAAAGCAAGCCCGTCTCCGAGATAGCGCGACACGCCGAAGAATGTCGCCAGTTAGCTCGTGCCTTCACGTCCCGTGAACAAAGTCGCCAAAAGTACCAACATGACCTTGGTGGGTAATCTCCGCCCTCTTTTCCCCCTGGATCTCTTGTTTGGCTATGGATACCGCTCACAACGCCTGGCCTGTCTTCGAAGTTCCTCGCCAAATATCATGGCCCGTATCGCATCATAGAGCGCGCATCACCGGTAAACTACGTCGTCGAGCCGCTCACACCATCTGACGACCTTCGTCGCCGTGGCCGCGAGACTGTTCACGCCAACCGTTTGAAGCCCTACCACGAGCCCATCGTCTCGCCCTCGCCATGAAGTCGCCAGGATGGCTCCTTATCACCCGGGGGTAATTGTAACGAAGAAGAGAGGTCCGGGTCAAGGGATTAAAGCTCAGGCCGAAATTCAAGCTGAAGCAGGGCAATCCCCACGGACAATCCGCACGCATCAATCGCGCAGCATGCTCAGCGTGATCGAGTTCAGTTCTGGCTGCCCCTGTTTCTTCGGCTGCTCGAGCTCCTTCGGCCTACGTCGCTTGATCCCCTCGGTTCCTTGGCTGTCTAAATAAACCCCACTACAATATATATATACACATATGTGTATATATATATAAAGGATCGAATACGCCGTAAAAACAGAGGTAGCCTGAAAGCAGTGAAGAGACGTCTTGGCGTGGGGAAAAAGCAGATGTATGCACTTAAAGACAAGCAAGGCAATATGTCATCACAAATGGGGATAAAATAGTCACAGTAGCAGAGGAGTTCTATAAGGATCTGTACAGTAGCCGGGACATCCAGGATAATGCCGAATGACAAAGTAGTTCAGAGGAGATGAACATCCCACCAGTAACGACAGAAGAAGTAAGGAAGGCTTTGAAAAAAATTAAAGGGGGCAAAGCACCGGAGGATCAGATAACAGCAGACCTCTTGAAGGATGGTGGAGAAATTGTACTTAAAAAACTTGCAAACCTGTATAAGCAATGCCTAATGACCGCGAATGTACCGGAATCTCGGGAGAACGCAAACACCATTCTAATTCATAAGGAAGGTGACATGAAGGACTTGAAAAATTACAGGCCGATCAGCTTACTGTCAGTCGTCTACAAGGTATTTACCAAGGTAATCGCTAACAGAGTTTTTGCAACCTAAGATTTCAGTCAACCTAAAGAACAAGCAGGGTTCCGTAAAGGATATTCAACGATGGACCATATTCACACAATCAATCAGGTGATAGAGAAGTGTGCTGAGTATACTGAACCCCTATATACAGCCTTCATAGATTATGAGAAAGCATTTGACTGGGTCGAAACTTCAGCAGTCATTCAGGCATTACGGAATCAGGGGGTAGATGAGCATTATGTAAGAATACTAGAGGATATCTGCAATGGGTCCATAGCTACCATAATTCACCATAAGGAGAGCAGTAAAATACTTATAAGGAAGGGCGTTAGACAAGGAAACACAATCTCTCCATTGTTATTCACAGCATGTTTACAAGAAGCATTCAGAAAATTAGATTGGGCACAGGTGGGAGTAAGGGTTAATGGAGAATACCACAGTAACCTCAGATTTGCTGATGACGTTGCCATGCTAAGTAACTCGCGGGACGAATTGCAAAGCATGCTTTCCGCACTGGACAAACAGTGTAGAACCGTGGGCCGCAAAACTACACTGTAAACGCAAACTAGCCGGAAATGGAGTTTTAATCAAGTAATGTGCCCTGAAAAGTACTTATAGCAAAAAATGTACTCCCTAGGCATGGTCTAAAAAAGTGGACGAACCTCCATGGTAGTACCGTTGCCCATACGTGTAGCAAAAGGGAGGATTTAGAACGACTTAACACCATTTGTGAGATGGCGTTCGGTTCCTTGTATACGACCACGTCCACAATAAACTCCCCATCTGGGGTAATCATCTCAAGCGGGCGGTCGCCGTGTTAGTCTTGTGTTGTTTCCGTGTATCAGCACTTCAATCATGGCCTAATGGACCTCTCCCTGTATGTAAACAACGTGACGTCACTAAGCGCACGTGCGCGACGGGTGGCGCCTACTGGCGGCCGCGAAGTGAGGTGGCGGTTGGCAGAAAGCGCCTGCGCCGACGGCACGGCCTGGCCGCGCGGCGCCCGAAAGGAACGATGTGCCGTTGGTTCGGGCCGTCACTGGCTTCCCACATTGCAGGTGGGGGTCTAGCTATCCTAGCTGTGGCCGTCGCACCTCCATGTAGCTTTCCGCATCTACAACCTCCGCAACACTTTCGTTTACCGTACGGTCAACTGAACAGCGACGCTCTCGGATAATCAGTGCACGGCAGAACAGCCTAAACGAGTCATTCTGAAGGTTGGTGCTGTTGCGACGCATCCCAAAATGTTTTTTAAGATTCTTTGTGTTCGGACACATACCAAGGAAAGCTAATTTATTGTTGCTTTTGAGGTCCGCTTAAGCTAAGCGCGGTGCCTCAGGCAGCTAAACGCTCACCCGCCGCGGTGGCTCAGTGGCTAAGGCGTTGCGCTGCTGAGCACGAGGTCGCGGGTTCGATTCCCGGCCGCGGCGGCCGCTTTTCTGATGGAGGCTAAAAGCAAAAACGCCCGTGTGTACGAGATTTCGGCGCACGATAAAGATCCCCAGGTGGTCAAAATTAATCCGGAGCCCTCCACTACGGCGCGCCTCATCGTCTGCGTTGCGTCGGCGCGTTAAGCCCCACAATCAATCAATCAAAATCAATCAGCTAAACGCTCCCTGTTCTTGGTCTCTTTGCGTCGCCCGGAGACAGTGGCGTACACACGATTTCATGTCGAGGGGAAAAAGGAAAGGTAAAGAGCATGAAAGGATTAAATAGCAAAATAAGCAGCAACGAAACAAAAATATGAAGAGCAAAAGGCAAAAATTATTCCAATAAAAGTATCGCGATGATGTCGTTCTCTACGTGATTGACCGATTGTTTTCTTACATTTACCCCAGTGAAATCTCGAAAAGGTTCATCGTCATTGTGAGAGTAACATAGCCGCCACATATGGCTATAGTGCGTATATCTTGCGACAGTGCACTGAAATATTTTCGGTAGTCATTATTTCATGATAGTTAAAGTTAGTGTCCATGTACGCCCGCTGCATACGCCAGCGTCGGGAGGCCGCAACAAATGAATACATTCACTGAGTCTGTTCGCTAAGGGCAAACACATTTTTCGAGTCGCGTGAGCGGCCCATCTCGCCCCGAAGGCACAATGCTACATGTGAGCACGGCAAGCATCTCAGTTTTCCGGCATCCTCAAGGCAGAATATAATTTATCAAGGTAAAAATTTATTGTACTTACAAGCAATGAATTTCGTTCGTCTTGAACAGATCCCCCCGTAACAAAAGACCAAACTTGTCGTTGTCGATCAGGCGGCTATCGCGGATCCCTCGTCGAAACATTTATTTCGCGTCGCTTAAGCAGGTTAGGCATTCATTGTGTTTTTAATACAGTGCTCTAGCCCCTCAAAACATGACAATATTTCGCAGCAAGAAAATTTCCGTCTGCCCCCTCCTCCTCCTCCTCTTCCCCCCCTATTTCACTTGAGCAAATTTCTGCTGGTGCTGCATGATAGCAGATGGTTGATAAACAGTATCATTTCATTGCACGAATCAGCGCGGACTGCCAATGTAGACGGTATGACTGCGCTTTGGAGAACAGCTGAAGTTCGAGAATGCGAAATGTTGCTCCGAGTAAGAGCAGACTATGTCGCTGCTTTGGCTGCCAGCCTCTTCGGCACATTGCGCGCATACACAATACACGCCGAATTTACCTCTGTGGGGACTCCGAAAAGTCTGATGCCGCTGATTTTGCTCGCAAAATTTGGGTAGCCGAGAGCACACCAGCCCACCGGCATCAAAAAGCCAACACGTAAACAAAAATTCCACTTTTGCGCGCGTCTAATGCAGCCTCACTGCATACGCGCCGCGCGCCGGTCCGAATGTTTTGCCAACCACCCTCCCGGCCACACCCAGCACGTGCGATTTCCGTGACGTCACGGCCGCCGCGTGACGTACCCCGGGAGAGGTCCATTCTAATTAGAACGAGTAAGCAGGACTCGACGGTTGCATGCAGCTACAAACCCGATACCGTACGTATACCCGTATAGATGCTTCAGCCAGCGCGATCACAGGCAGACAGCGCGGCCGTGTTGTTTCAATCTGCTTATTATGGCGAAAGGTGTTGTCAAACTCTGCTGATAACAAAGAGACAGTTCTCGCCGTTGCAAACAATTCCAATGCTCATCTGCTTCGCTTGCTTGCGCATATATAGACGATTAAAATTCTCGTGCCAGCGCGCCAACGCACCCGACTGCAGCGACTCAACTTGCCCTGGCGGCACGACTTGCTGCCTGGATGTAAACAACCTCCGTGCTATCAACTCAGCGCGGCCGGTGACTCGGTGCGGCCGGAGCTTCAAGCGTCGCCTTGGGCCATCGTTTTTTCTTATTTGAGAAGGACTAGTAGTGCCATTTGGTGGAAAGATTTTTATGTGCCCCTGTCACACGAGGAACGGCTGCTAACAGCATTTGGATACGGCGACAGCTGTGGACAGCTCGCTGGTAAGTGGTCTGTCATCAGTAGATGCGTTTGTCAAACGTTTGGATAGGGTTAACTGCGAAGTACCCGTGCCGCACACAGCACGTACACGCACGGGCCAAGAAATAAGCGCACGCTCATTTTATTGTACTTGTTTGTGGCTTTTGGGGTATGCATTCGCATTCTTTTGTAGGCCGGTTTGTAACCGGGCATTCGACATGAAATCGTTTGTCGCGCGCGGCGTCGTTTCAAAGCAACGTGACGGTTACTCAGGTAGCCGAATCGCCTCCGACAGCGGTGCATCGTCGGGCCCGGTCGGTGAATATTGTGGGACTCTGTCTCTCATATGCATCGAACTGCTCGTGTTCTTTTTAGTTAACTGCTCTACTTTGTAATATCTATTTGTTAACGCTCCTGATGGCTTGCCTGTCCAAATATAAGTCTTTGTGTTGTTTTCGTTCAAGGCTCTGACTCATTCTTAGCGCTCTGGTCGGCGAAAGCCGCAGATCAGACGGCCACCCCCTTCGAAAACTGTGCCCTGTAGATTCGGTGGGGTTGTTTGCTCGCTTGAGTCGACTCTTCGCATCTAACAGCGCACCCTATTAGGGAAACGGTGACATGCGTAAAAGATGCTATGAGCCTATCAAACGATTAAATGCATATAGTGTGGACCACGACGGCGACGTGGTTCGAAACCGAAATGTTTTTATTCCCTTTCGCATGATAATGAGGGGTCTGTATACAATCGGGGCCCGTCAGTCGCCAGCTAAGGCCACGTAATTAAAAACACAAATTCATACCCTTATGGAAGAGAACCGAATTTGCCGTAGCATGACACAAATCTGCCGGGCATACAAAAGGATATCATTTTTTAAAAGAACAATGCACACACTCTTTTGTTGGTAATAACTTTGTCATAATCAATAGTAAGACCATACCCAAAAATTACTCGATTCATCTGACACTGGATTTTGAAACGGAGCTTGCAGCTCCAACAAGTGCACTGTGGTTTTGCGTGACGAAAACTTCTACAATCACGGTAAATTAACTAAGGCAGGTGTGTGTGGCATGCAACGTTGGTAAGTTTGCGAGAATAGCGTTTCCATTTCAGCTGTTTTTTTTTGTTGCCATGCAATTACAAGTAATTTGGTGCCATGAACGAGGTTTACGATAGCTAACAAGGCTGTAGTAACGGTTGCGGCTACAAATGACCTTATGCACCAATCATGCTTGTCAGCTCGGTGACACAGAATAATAAGGTGTCAGAATACGGATGACTGAGTTGCCTAGTTTATCACTACTGTAAAAAAAGAAAGTGTTTTCTGACCCGGTGAAGGATTTCCCGTATGACTAGCTGTGTTATGGCAGATGACCATACTTGATGAGACAAGCCGTAACAAAGTAGCTTTGGATGTAACACCAGGAGGGAAATAGGTGGAGGTATCTGCAAGTATAACTAAAACAGTGGGTGCCTGTCCGGCATGAATTCATTATTTGCTGACACGATTTTCTTCTGCAGATCCTGATACATGATCGAGTTGAATGACTTCATTGGTCTTAAGGCAGGATAGGCTGTGCTGTAGAAGGCAAAGCTGCATTCGGAAACCAAGGTGGACCAAGTTGGCCCAAGTTGGCCTCCAGCAGAAGTGAGTATTGCTATGGCTTGCAACAGCCGTCCAGCTCGCAAAAGCTGCACTTTTTCTATGAAAGTGAGCCACCATGGTAGGGGAGAGGCAGTGTAAGGGTTTGCATGTTTAACTGTGTGCCCACTCACTTGAATAGATGCAAGCTGGCATCTTAAAGCAAGAGACAGCAGTAAACAAAATCATGCAATACCAAAGTGTTTTTCAGTCAAAAACAAACTAATCTATCAACCTACAGAGACTTGCATTGTATCTTCACTGTCATTTAAAGTTTTGCCCGAGTATATTGTGCGGAAGTAATATCTTTTTTATTGCTGCAAAAGCCACGACGGTTAATGTAGTGGCACTTGGTTTTATGAAGCCTTTGCATTCCTAATTTAGGTACAGGAATTCGCAGGGAACCTGGCCTTACAATTTTATTACTGTACTGAATTATGAAGTTCATTTACCCATAGTGTCTGTTTTGAATTTTACGTGTGGGGCATTTTTTTTTCTCTTTTGGTTTTTCAGGCAGATGTTCCTCTGACTCCCTCCCTGCATTCCGTGAACGGGGAAGTTAGCCTCCACATCGATGGCCAGCGTGTCTTGACTGCATCATCTTTACTGGGAGGACTGTGTAGTCTGTTTGCATTGTTCTGGGTTTTCAACATTCAATACCCCAAGAAGGCACACAGAGCTCTAACAGTTTGTGGAACATGCCTTTTTGGACCTTGCCAGCACCAAACCACATGTGAAGGATTTAGAACTAATTAACTTTTATCGCATCAATATCGCTCACTAATATTTGTTTTCAATTCTGTAATCATTGGATAGTAGTCAAAAAGAATTCCGTATTATATTTCTGACTTTTTCTTTTTTCTTTTTTTACTGAAAAGGGCATATTTGATGGGCCGTTCTGTATGCTGATAATACAGCTATCTTTCAGGGAAGCAATAATATTAACAAACTAATTTAACTTGAAACAATTATCTAAATAATATTGGCAACTGGTGCGAAATGAATCAACTAAAAATTATCCGAAAAACACGAATTTCATGGCTTTTTGTTCTCACTCTAAAGAAGCTGTCGCGATACCACCCATTCAGTTCTATATCATTGCAATTAACCCGTCAGACTCGGTCACTTTTCTTGGCGCATTTGTGTCTTTATCAAAACGCACTGGTATTTTCCGCAGCATATTTTTCGTTCTTTATATTACTCATTTATCCATAGCCATCTCACTGCAGTCTGTCTCCTACATCATTTATCTCTTGTGCCTTTACCACTTACAAAATGCTTGTTACCTTTCAATATCAAATCGTGTCACAGCTCTCGCTCATTTCACCACAAATTGAAAAATTGTTTTGTTGTTGTAAACCACTGCAACCATTTTTTCTTCACATTGTGTACATAGTACTCATTTCACTACAAATTGAAAAATTGCTTTGTTGTTGTAAACCACTGCAACCATTTTTTCTTCACATTGTGTACTTAGTACTGATGCGTACTGATAAGTTCTGATAAATACTGACGCGTTCTCGATCCTCTAATATTATATAATGATTTCACTTACCATGCGGTTGTGTTTGTGCCTATCTGTTTTTCAAGTAGTCCCAGTTCTTGTATTATTATTGTTTCTACAATTTCTTCAACTAGCACACAGCTCTCGCTCATTTCACCACCTACTGAATTTTTTTGTGGTTGTTGTAAACCACTGCAACCATTTTTTCACTTTGTGTACTGAGCGCTGATGCGTACTGATAAGTTCTGATAAGTACTGACGCGTTCTCGATCCGCTAGTATTATATAATGATTTCAGTTACCATGTGGTTGTGTTTGTGCCTATCTTTGTTTTTCGTGTATTTCCAGTTCTTGTAGTAATATTGTTTCTACGGTTTGTTCAACTAGCATCGTACTGCTGTCTTCGATTCCTAACTGGCGTGTTATTTAGCAATGTACCATTTGTGATTTCTAATATGAGGTCGCCATAAGTATTTATTTCAGGACCTCCTTGTGTACACCATGTACCATGTAAACTTGTCTGCGAAAGTTCGTTTGAAATAAACTTGAAATCGAGAAAAACCGTGTGAAATCAGTACTCCCGCAGGGAACTAGAAATTCTCCCTTGTGGCCTTGAAAACCTCCTTTCGGAAGGCCTTCAAAACTCCCCAAGCTTTCGTAAAACTCCATTCAAAAGAAGTAAATGCTTCCCTTGAACCTCCTGAAAACGCCCCTAAACTAACATAAGTACTTCCAAAGGGAGCCATAATAGGCTCCTATTCAACCGCCTAAAAATTCCATAAACATCACTTAAAAACGCCCTTCAGGAAGTAAAGAATACTCCATTTTGACCTCCTTAAATTCTCCCGAACATTGCTTAACACTCCCTAAATACCTTCTTTCTATAACCTAAAAACGCCCTGTTTTGAGGTGGTAAACAAAACCTCCCTGTTCCATGTAGTAAAAAAACTCCTACAAGGAGGACCACTAGACGACAGGCGAAAAAGAACCTCTAGGGAGTATATGGGAGGAAAAAAAGTTTAGAGTGTAATATGCAGAAAACTAGAGTAATGATCAATAACCTCGGGACAGCACAGCGGTTTGAGACAGGTGGCGAGGCAGTGGAAGTGGTAAGCGAATATATCTACTTAGGCCAAATTGTGACTCCGTATCCCAACCATAAGGCATAGATAATTAGAAGGGAAAGAATGGGGTGGAGTGCATACGGCATGCATTCTCAGATAATGAATGACAGCCTACCATTGTCCCTGAAGAAGAAAGTGTATGACAGCTGCGTCTTATCTGTACTCACCTACGGGGCAGAAACTTGGAGGTTCACTAAGAGGGTTCAACTTAAATTGAGGACGACTCAGTGAGGAATGGAACGGAAGATGATGGGTGTAACATTAATAGACAAGAGAGCGGAGTGGGTCAGGGAACCAACGCGTGTTAAGGACATATTAGTAGAAATTAAGAAGAAGAAATGGACCGGGGCAGGGCACATGTAATGCGAAGCAAGATAACCGTTGGTCATTAAGGGTAACAGAGTGGATTCCTAGAAAAGGCAAGCGTTCCAGGGGGCGGCAGAAAATTAGATGGGCAGATGAGATCAAGAAGTTTTCGGGGATAAATTGGTGGGAGTTATCACAGGACCGGGACAATCGGAAATTAATGGGAGAGGCCTTTGTATATATATATATATATATATATATATATATATATATATCATCACCAGCCTATCTACGCCCACTGCAGGGCAAAGGCCTCTCCCATTATTCTCCAATTACCTCGGTCCTGTGCCAACCGTGACCAATTTATCCCCGCAAACTTCTTGATCTCATCTGCCCATCTAACTTTCTGCCGTCCCCTGCAACGCTTGCCTTCTCTAGGGATCCACTCTGTTACCCTTAATGACCAGCGGATATATATTGTAAGGCCGATGGTAGGCGAGGCAGACCAGTACGCGCAAACCGCTTTATTCGCAGGCCGAGCTGCAAGGCGGCAAGGTTACCGATGATGATAGTTCGAGAAGGTAGAAGAATCGGTGATGATGAGTATATACAGAGGTGAAGAAGCCGAGGCCGCAACCGAGCGCCAGTGAAGATTGCATTCCACTGGGACATTGCATTCAGCGTTCCGAACTTCCACAAACAAGGCTACCACTAATCTCACAATATATGTATATATATATATATATATATATATATATATATAGCGAATCAGAATAGGAAATGAGGGGCTCGTTGAAAATAACACAGAAATAAGGGTTCTTCACTTTCTTTCTTTCTTTCCAAATTCTTAATCTGTTTCAATGATCTACCACATCCTCCCCTTTGCTTTCCGAGGTTTTCTCGTCTGCCAACCCTTATTTCTGTGTTATATATATATATATATATATATATATATATATATATATATATCAAGGTTGCAGTCGTCATTGCCAGTGCTATTCGGCTTTTTTCGAAATATTTAATAGGGCCGAATGACCTGTGCTTGTCACGTTTCTTTGATTCATTGATAGATAAGCGAAAATATAAGTCGAGAAAAAATCCGCCGTTTTTCCGGGAGCCCGCTCCCGGAAAAACGGCGGATTTTTTCTCGACTTATATTTTCGCTTATCTATCAATGAATCAAAGAAACGTGACAAGCACACGTCATTCGGCCCTATTAAATATTTCGAAAAAAGCCGAATAGCACTGGCAATGACGACTGCAACCTTGATATGTATCTTTACCGAGTCCCTCGTCCCGTATCTCTCTGTTCTGCTATATATATATATATATATACATATTCATAGGGAGAAATAAAACTTGGAAGATGGTAGAGAACAGAAGAAAAGAAAACTTCAAACGAAGTAGAAACCACGATTGTTGCCAACGTTTCAGCAAAGAGACTTGCCTTCGTCAGGACAAACCCTTGCGTTGCTGGCACGCTTTATATAGGTGTAGATCCCCTGGTGAGAGGATAGAAGGAAGTGGAAATGAGAAAGCGGAATGGTTTGGGAGTATGTAGGGGGAGATATTTCAGTAGTAAGAAGGTGGTATAGCTTGAGCCACGAAGTCGGTGAGAGGGACGTCAGCCGGGGGTTGATATTCCGGGAAATTCTTGGCGACAAAAGATGACAGGGGGTTTGTTGCCCCTCCGTGCTGCCTACAGAGAGGTAATCAGTAACACCGGAAGCAGAACAGGTGGTGAGAGGAGTCCTTATCAAAAGCTATCTGCAAGCCCCAGGTGAAAAAAAAGGTAGAGGAGGGGGAAAATAACTAGGTCATGGAAAAAAGGGAGGATAAACCACAGACACACACACACACACGCACACACGCTCACAGAAAAAAAGCAATAACCGCGCAACTGAGATGGTATGTGTCGCCAACAGCAATATTCCTGGAACAGGCCCGTTCTGAAACTCAAATACGAAAAAATAAAGTTAGAGGGACGCACGGGGCACAAGACAAAGCGGAGCAAAACAGACATACAAAAATGAAAATCAAATGGAATTTCAGAGAAAAAGTTGGAGGGATGCCTGCGTGTACTAAACTGGACGCTAAAGAATGAAAAGAAAAGGTATTAGGTGACCGCAGAAGGAACAGAGTAAGGGGTCATATTCTTTGGATAAGGTACAAGCAAGGCAGTGCTTAATGCTGCATTCCCTGTGAATATCGCAAAGATTCCAAGTTTCCCCTGGACGCATTAATTGCAGCAGGTTCAATGGAGTTAAATTTGCGAATTAAATAGTATTCTAGGTATTTCTGTCCCTAGGAGACTTTAAGTTTGCCTGAAGTCTATACAACTTATGGTTATCAAAATTGTGGCCTGGTTGGTTGAAATGCTGCGCTACTGCTATGGAGGATTTGCTTAGAGCATCTGCCCGGTGACCGTTCAGGCGTAGGTTCATAGGTTGACTCATTTCGCCTTATACTGTTTGTGGCACATTGAGCATTCTAACATACACAATGTTGGATGAAGCGACCGTACAACTTGAATTACTTTTGTGAACATAATTACTGGCTGTGCTTTTTACAATGCAGCCTGTGTGCAGGTGCCTGCAAGTATTGCATCCTGGACGGGAGCAGCTGGCTATGACTGGTTGCTTTGAATGCCCTGTTTTAGCGGGTGGACAACGAAAGAACCCGAACGCGTTTTACCTGCCTCAAAATCCCACTCTCTAAATAAACTGGCTATTTCCCCTCGTGTTCAAAATCCCTCCTCTCGTGTGCACATGTGAGCAATTGTCCCCTCTCGGGTCCCCTTGACCATCACCCTCTACTCAGCGAAAACGAAGGTTAGGTCGACTTTTGTTGCCGCCCAGAAAAAAAAGGAGCAGTGGCTGCCATGGAGCGCAAATCGCACGATGCGTTTGCGGAGACGTACAATGAGTGCTCTCCTGCTTTGCTGGTACGGGGATCACTTTCACTGATAAGGCCTTTCGCTCCATCTTAAAAACCGACTGCAACGAAATTTTCGGCTGCTTAAATGCACTGTTTTCCGGAAGTATTACCTTCAAAGGTGCTCCCTGCAAAATTTGGAGGCCCAAATATGCGTCTTGGCATCGTAAACGAATTTCAAAAGTGCTATTTTCAAACTGAAACTGCAAAAAAAGGGCGGCCATTACAGCTCGCCGGAAGTGACGTTACACTCAGGAATCGAGTGGGCACAGCCGCCCGATTCTCCTACGGCTGCCGGCGAGAAGACGGCGTGCATGCGATGTGTTTGGGGTCATCCGTTTTTTCAAAAGTGCTATGAAAAGGGCTTTGGAAGTTCGTGCAACCATTAGTACTTCGCTGTGAGCTGCTGAGACGCGCCTATTATCGCCATGTAAAACGAAAACACCGGTGTCGCGAAATGTCGTGGCGAAGCAGGAAGCGATGGGCGTCGGCACAACGAATATGCCCTGAGCCGATCGAACCATCCTGTGTTAGTGAGAAGAGAAAAAAAAAGCTACCGTGGGAGGAAAGTGTCGAAACATGCGCGTCTAGCGTGTAAAATACGGTTTCAGCGCATATGTTATCAAAGTGCAAATTCAGAACTTTATGTTTGTTTACACTGGCACTGGCAGTTTGTTCCTGGTAGCAGGGTGCCCGCTCCAAATCATTAGATAATTGTGCCGTGCAGCGATGAAGGCACTGCAGTGTCTTCGCTGGCATCGTGAAACAGTGACCTGTCCCGAGGCTCAATGCTGCCAAATGTCACCCCTTATCTTCTTTTTCGAACCGGTGAGCGAAATGTTGCCAATTGTGGCTAGTTTTTATTTTTTGACGAAGTTGTTTGAACTGAATCGATTGCGTGCATCGCGCCGCATGCTGTAGTTGTTCGCGCCCCGACCGGCGCATCCGCGTATCGCCTCGCATCGGCCGTACTCGCGCTCTCGAAGAGTCGACCGGGCGGGATCATGCAGTGGGCCGCACAGTCTGCTGTACTCGTTCCCGCCGGGACCAGCCGCGACCAGCCGGGACCAGTCTCGAATGGGCCGATCTGCGTATTGCGCACTCGTAGAGACTCCCGGCCACGAGCTTGCAGAGTGCCGCACAGCTGCCGTAGTCGTTCGCGCGCCACCTCACCGACCTGCCGCGCCAACAGCGTATCTTTTCGTGAAGGCCGTACGCGTGCCTTGTGTGCTTGTCGAGTCGACCGAGAGCCTGGTGCCCACGAAATCAACCGTTATGCTACTGCCGTACTCGCTCGCCGACGGCGCATTGCTTCGCGTCTACCGACTCCTGCGCTCTTAGAATTTGCTCTTTATGTCTCGAAAACCCAGCGCTTCTCAGCTGCTCGCATTACGAAAACGCGTGAAAGCAATTATTCATGCAAGATGCACAAATTATGCTGCTCACTCGCGTAAGCCCACACGCAAAAGGGCTAGAGGTGACGGCCGCTCGGGAGTCCTGACTGGAACGTCACACCCGGAAGTTCGCCGCAGTGGCGATCAGTTGTGGCGACGCTCCGCTGGTGCTCCATTGGCTGAAGCGGCGTGTTTTCGACCGGTTCTAATAAAAATACTGCGCGTGTGTGGAGCTCAAAATTAGGTCACAACGGACGTTCGTTGTATATACCACATGTTGAAACAGAATTTGGGGCAGGTAAATTTTCGTTGCAGTTGGCCTTTAAGCTGCGGAAACACGGAAAATGCAGGCGTCAAAAAGGACCGAACAGATCAAGTACAAAGCGACGAAATAATTACCAACAATATTGTCGAAATATAGTGGAGTAATAACAAGCAGATCATTTCAACATTAAGGGTGTAATGCCGTAATGCGGGGCAGTCACAGAAATGACTTGAACGAAAAAGGACTCGCTCTAAAAATGTTACCTACGCCATGAACATTATTGGTTGATTGGATTTTTTATTGGACCAAGGAGAGCGTGTGCCGTACGATGGGGAGAGGGGATAAAACAAAGAATTGAAGAATATTTAAAAAATTATCTGAACAAGCTTTGCTGATCATAGAAACAGAACGCGCGGAGGAAAAAAAATTGCCAGCAAAAATTTTGTTAAATAAACAAAAAGCTGTGCAGACAAACTTTGATCCTATTTATATATGTTGATATTTATCTGGCTCATATTTATCTACAGTTCTTTATCTATGATGACCGGGCTTAAAATTTACTGTTAATATTTGCAAGTTAACAGGGGAAAGAACAGCGTAAAAATCAAGGAAGTACCCAATAAGCATTTCGAATTTTTTTACTGAAGTGAGCACACGGACTGAGAGTGTTACAGAAAGTGTTTACAAATTGTTGTGAAGGAGATTATTCATAACTTCCGGCACGCCCGCCTTGGGAAATTTTTTGTCGTAGTGGGTGGCCGTTCCTTCTACTTCCGAAACTGCTGTGTTGCTTGCCTCCGTGTTAATCTAAAGAAATGAAGTTGCTTATGACTCTCATGATAGTTTTTTTTCTAGGCATGTTGGAGAGTAACTTGCCGGGCATGCGCCCAAATGTGCCTCAGGACCTAGAAATGAGCCCGTATTTAGGCCGCGTCGTCAAAGTGCAGGTTCCATGCTATTATAGAAAGCCCAACTATCGCTTCTCTTTAGCGGGCCTACAGTGACGACCCGGGCGTACCGAAGCACAAAAATTTCGCCACAAAGGACAGAGACCTGATTCCTCTGCTGCAGTCCTTTTAGATGCGACGCTGAGAGGAGCATCTCTTGCCGGCGGCCCTGTCCTGCGTGCGTCCGTCGTCCGCGTCCGCACAGCTGCGTCTCCCCTCCACTCACCTCCTCTCCTCTCTCCGATAGCGAACACTCTCTCCCAACATCTGCGGTCACGCTCCGCGCGGTTGCGCATTGTGCGCATGTGCAGTACTCTCTCTCCGCGGTCTCCTCTCCTTCGGGAGCGCTACGCATAGAAGCGGAGTGCCGCACTCCGGCCGGTCTCTCAGTCGACGGTCGTCCGCGCTTTCGCTTGCGCTTGCTCTCTTGCCGTACCCGACGATTGCTTGATTCGACGCCAATGGAACCTCCTTCAGTTTCGCATCACACCAGGGTTCCCGCGAGGGGAGGTGGGCGTAATTTTTCATTGCTTGCAGGCGGGGATGCACGACCGTCTTTTCTCCCCAGTCGGACCGAGGCCGCACAATGCCAGGCGGGGCTCCCCTGCTCCTTACCACTAAAAGGGTCGTTCCCATCTCCAGCTCATGGAGTGCTTTCGAGGCAGGGGGAAGCGCAACACGTAGGAAGGAAGACAGGGATTGCGGGCAGTGGGATTTTGAGACAAGGGGCAAGCGGGGCGGGAAAACTTCGATGGGGGAAATGCGCCATGGGGAGGCGTACTACACCCGTTTTAGCATTTTAGCATGCACTTAAATATCTTTTAGATTCCTATTTCTTCTGGTAGGTAACCCATGGTGCTTCCGGGAACGTCTTTTTAAGTCGGTCGTTGCTGGCTAAAATCGGGTAGTATTTCTGCAGGATATTGTTTACATTAGGGAGGGCGTTTGAAAATTTAGTTAGTAGGGCAGGCGGCCTGGCGCTTTCGTTTTGTCGCTGTTTGTTGAGCACGTCATCCCTTTTGAGATTAGATGCACCTTGGTACGCCTGATCGAGCGAGCTTTCGGGGTGGTTCCTGTTCATAAGGGTGGCCTTGAGTTCGTCTAGGTGCTTTACGTAGTCCCTGTCATCACTGCATACCCTTCTAATTCTGGTGGCTTGTCCTACAAACTCCCTTGTTTGCAGTGTCTTGGGTGATGGCTTTTATAATATAGATACTGATGCCTGTCTGTTGGTTTTCCAAAAAACGTGGTTTTAAATTTACCGTTGTCTACAGTGATGGTAGCGTCCAGGAACTTCAGTTTCAGAATGCTGGCAGGAGAATTTAATAGTCAGATGCGAAGAATTGAGATGAGATATAAACCTTTCTAGAGTTGCGCGACCGTGTTCTCTAATCATGAAGATATCGTCTATGTAGCGGAGGTAAACCTGAGGTTTATGCGGAAAAGAGTTTAATAGGGTGGCTTTAAGTTGCCGCATGAAAATATTGGCATAGGTCGGCGTGAATAGAGTGTCCATGCTGGTTCCAAAAACTTGCAAGAAGTGAGACGAGTGAAATTCAGGATAATTGAGAGTCACAACTACTTTTAACAAATTTATGTACACTTCTGGTGCATGTTGGTGCGGGTTCTCTGATAAAGCTTTTGAAATACCTTCGATTCCTTCGACGAAAGGGATGTTTGTATACAATGCGGCAACGTCAAGAGTAACAAAGAGGGTTCCATTGTGTAGGCGCCCACCCTTATTTATCTCCTCTATTATGCGGAGGGCGGGAGGGGCGTCCTGAGCGAATGAAGGAAGAAGAGCCGGAATGTCGGATAGGTAATGATTCAAAAACAGAGATAATGCTTGGGTAGGGGTATTGTTATTCGAAACTATGGGTCCGCCAGGAATGTCGGAGTAAACAATGATTCTACGGGTACTTTGTGGACTTTTGGGAGGAGGTAAAAATGTCCTGCCTGCCTATTATTCGGTTTCATGAAATTTAAGTCAGCGGTCATAATAATTCTCTAGATCGCAGATTGTTAGGCTGTACGCCTGGATCGGATCGTTATCTAAGGGCTTGTAGTGGCAAGGGTTGTTTAGCTGCCTATAAGCTCATCTTTGTATGTTCCCATAAGTAAAACAACTACGCTACCACCTTTCTCGGCTAGCTTTATGACTATGTCGGTTCTGGCTGATGGGCTATTCAGGGTAACTTCTTCCGACGGAGTTAGGTTCTTGGGCTTGTTTGATTGCTCAGTTGTGGTTAATATTTCTCTTGATACTGATTTTAAGTACAGATCTAATTCTGGAGATTGATCTACATTTGGGGTCCAAGTGCTAGGCGGGTGGAGTTTTCCGAAAAAACTCTCTTAGACTCATTCTCCGAGAAAATTCAGTGAGATCTTTATGCAACTCGTATTCATTCACACGGTTATTTGTGGGACAGAAAGTTAGACCTCCTTTTAGAATACCTTTTTCTTCGGCTGTGTGAATAATTGTGAATAACGTTGCTGGGGCAGGTACCGAGGGAGCTCGTTTCTTCAATAGGATTATTTCGGGAGGGAGGTTCTACTACAGCAATCTCTGTATCGAGGGGGACGTTACATGACCTAATACTCCATAGTTCGGATTATTGAGAAACTTATGTTCTACAGTGCAAGCTGTATTTCGCGAGGGAGGCTTGTAACGTTAAAACGTAACCGCTTCCTCATTACTTAGATCATTTTCCTTGCGATTTATAAAAATATTAAGATCTTGTTTCTCCGGCTCAGTTAGCGGAAGAGCTTCAATCTGGTCATTGAAGAGGCTGAGTTGGCTGGTACAATGGTCTCTAAGGATTTCTAGGAGGGAAAGCGAAGCATTATTCAGAATACCTTGCCACCTGGCGGCTAGTTCAGGAGGGAGCACACGTAGGGAACAACTAACTTTTAGGCGGAGGCCTTTGGGAATCTTTTTGCTTTGGAGATACGAGGAGTACGTTTTGAGATGAAATCTGTAGTTGGTTTGTTTGCCGGCTAGTTTTCGAGCTTTAACGAAAGAGCGAGATTTAAGGGTTGGAGCATCCGGTTTACTCCGTGGTAGTCATTTGTGTTTGTTTCGAGCAGATCTCTGGGGTGGCACTTTTTTGCTTGGAGTCTGTTGTTTAGGGGGGCTGCTAGCGGTGAGGTCCACATCAATGCCTGTTTTGGTGCTTGTTTGCGTTCTAGTACGTGTTGGGGTCTGCGTGAACACTGAGCGTGATGTCTTTGGTGGGTCTGGTTGTTGTTCGCTTGTGTGATGTACAGCTGGTGTTGCGGCCACGTCCACAGTTTTTGTGCTGACGTCAGATGTGCTACTCTTTGGTGGACATGGCATTTCGCTACTGTTGGAGATGTTGGGTTGGTTCTGTTCTGTGATGGCCGCTGACGGGAGGCTGATGCATGTAGTGGGGAGCGTCATCTTAAGTGAGTTCCTAAGCCTATACCTAATGTTTTCGGAAATCAGTCGGACGCCTCGAAAGTTAGGGTGTAGTCCGTCCTCGGCCAGGTGTCCTAGGGGGTCGTGGTAAATTTTTGCGTGGTGGAGGACGTCAACGTTTCATCTGTAGTGTCCCACCTCCACGAGAAAATCGTTAAGCTTAGCTGACCTTTGTGAGTGAGCTATAAGTATGCGCCTCTGGGGTATGTCTGGCTTGTGTTTGTTTTCGATCCTGGGAAGTACTGTTGTGACGATTATCTTTGCGTTGGGCCTGTTAGTGTGAAAGTCCTCGACAAGAGTTTTCATGGCCGCAATAGTGCTTTCAGAGGTGTTCTCTTTTAAGCCTTTAGTGCCAAAGTGAAAATGAAGTGACTGATGTAGCGTGGGGCGGCGTCAATGAGCTTTCTGATGTCATGGGTTGTGGCACCGCTTTGAAAGCTGATGTATATTGGGTGTTCTCCGGAAAGGGGGCGGTCGTTCGTGATGTCCTTTTAGTGGCTATCACCGATCAGACCTACGTGTGCCAAGGAGAGCAAAGGGGGCTTACCTTGTTCCGTCATCTTCGTACACGAAATCCAGGGAAAAATAAAACTTAAAAGATTGTAGAGAACACAAGAAAAGAAAACTTCGAACAAGGTAGAAACCACGATTGTTGCCAACGTTTGTGTGTGCACATACCGTTCACAGTCAAAAGTTGTAAAAATGGAAACAAAATACGGATTCTGCAAGCACCAACGGCGATTTCAGCGCGCTTGTCGTGCTGTGGTCAGAAGTAAATTGAAATATACGAATAAAATCCGTGCAGATCCACACCAACAACGATGCAGTGAGTCTTTCGCCAGCCACAAAAAAATTTTAAGTGAAACAATAGAGGCAACTCCAAAGCTACATAATGATGTAGGTAACAAAAGTCTGGCAATGCCAATGTGGCGTTAATGGAAGGAATGAAGGAATGGGCTTTGCCGAGGCGGGTATGCATTCCCGAAAACACCAAATTGGGGCTCTGGCCGCCGAGCCTCCCCGTACTAGGTGCCGATGACAAGGATTTCTTCAATCCCTTGCCGATAACGAGGTGCCTTTAACTGCACCTACTTCAGTCTAACCTAATTATCTACCTCTAACTCCCTCTATGTACAATTATAAAGAATAGGTTTCTCTGGTTTGCACCAATGACTACATCACCTGTGTGTGTAAAGTATCCACGAGGTCGACTTTAGGTAAGTATTAGTCACGTGGCCAGTGTCTACTGACCCCTATTTGAGCAAACGTGGCTCAAAACGAGAGCACATGGCAAAACTTGAATTTTAAATAATTGTTTAGCCAATTTAGCCAAACGCAAAAAAAGTATAGCCATAAATGCGTAAACAAGCGCTCATGACTAAACTTGAATCGCAAATAACTAAGCTGGACGAACTGCAGAACACTGTCCGGAAGTACAAAGAAGTCAAAGTATTGCGAGAAGCTCAGCTGGAATATCTGGTTAGTAACGTATATGACCACGGAAACCGGAGCAGAAAGAGCAACTTGCTTTTTTGTGGCGTGCAAAATAACGACGTGCAAGAAAAGTATCGAGAGTCTGAAAAACACGTTTAGGGAATCTGTCGGTCGAACTTGTATTTGGACGCTGCCACTGTCTCGGAAGATTCAAGTCCGGAAGAAATCGAACAATCGTTGTCGAGCTTGCCACGTTTAAAGACAAGCAAGAGGTACTATAAAAATGCAAGGAAGTTAAAGGAAAATATTTTATGCATATCGGATGTTTTTTAAAGAAAATTTGGGAGGAAAGGAAGCAACTGTGGGAGTACGCGAAGGTTCTTTAAACTGAAGGCGATCAAGTAACCCTTAGGTATGACACACTGAATTAAAAAAAAAACTAAGCATATGTATGATGACTCAGTTCAGCCAGTTAGTGCCATCTGCTTGTCAGTTACGCCCAAAACACTCTCCCTTCAAAATACTTGTAGTAAATTTCAGAAGTATTATATTATTCTTTTAGGCGATTTTAATTTCCCTGACATCCATTGAAACTTGCCTTGTACCATACCTGGCTCCAGTAATTCCGAGTCCACCTCTTTCATTAATACATGCTTAGAGTTTAACCTTAGCCAGTTGGTTAACACCCCAACCCGGGTCACTTCTACTAGTTCTACCATATTAGATTTGGTGTTCACAAATAACCCTGATCTCATCCAGTCTCTGTCAGTCGTACCAGGTCTCAGCGATCACTCAGCCATTCACTTTCTTGTACCGAACACGCCATCCAAAATTAGTAAAACTACAAAAGTAATCAGGGACTACGGACGAGCTGACTACACGTTAATTAATGCTGAACTGGAGACATTTTCACACGACTTTTTTTCTAGCTTTTCAGAACACTCGGTAAACGAAAACTGGCTACGTTTTAAAGCTAAAATCGCGGAACTTACCGACCGCTTCATACCGCTCCGTAAAATAACCGATAACAATCGATCTGCTTGGTTCACGCCAACTTTAGGGCGGCTACTTAATAAAAAGAAGCGCATCTTTCGAAGTTCAAAGCTCTCGGGCAACATCAAAAGATGGGATGGTTATCGCCGTGTAGCCGACGAGTACGCACGCGCACTCTCACTTGCCAAGCACTCATATTTTGAACAAACGTTGCCTTCCTTGTAAGTAACTAATCCTCGTAGATTCTGGCAGGTGATCGGTGGAAATAACAAGAAACAAATTGACCTAGTTTCTGGGAGCGAATCATTCATTCCAAGAGAAAATTGTTGCCTAGCTCTTAACAGTGTATTCGCATTATCATTTGTAAACGTGGCGCCTACCTCTGTTCCTAACTTGTGTACTCACAACTATGATCTAATGGAGCCAGTACACATTGATTGGCAGGGCATAAGGAAATTAATTCAAAATCTCAAGCCTTCTTCTTCCCCCGGAGAAGATGGAATTAACCCCAAGTTTTTAAAAAACACCGCATTGTTTTCGTCCTTAATACTGTCCAGAATTTTTTCACAGTCTTTGGAATCAAGTACCCTGCCAAACGACTGGAAATTGGGGAAGGTGATTCCGCTTCACAAGTCAGGTAACACCAACGATCCCCACAATTATAGGCCCATCTCACTAACTAGTGTGCCATGTAAGCTATTAGAACACGTCATTTACTGCCACTTAGTCAACTTTCTTGAGAGTAATTCTTTTTTTACCAACTTTCAGCATGGTTTTAGAAAAAGTTACTCCTGTGAAACCCACCTTTTATGCTTTACTAATGATTTGTTCTCTGCTATTGATCGTGGTGCTTTTATTGATTGTGTATTTATTGACTTTTCTAAAGCATTTGACACAGTTTGTCACGAATTACTACTTTTAAAGTTGAGTAAACTAAGTCTTGACCCATACATCTTAAAATGGATCGAGTGCTTCTTACATAACCGCGAGCAATTTGTGACTGCTAATGAATGTAACTCTCCTCCTACTGCCGTAACCTCGGGTGTGCCCCAAGGCTCTGTTTTGGGTCCCTTACTTTTTTTAATATATATTAATGACTTGCCTCGTAACATTTCCTCTTCCATTAGGTTATTTGCCGACGATTGTGTTATTTACCGTGAAATTTCGTGCTCTAACGCTACTGACACCCTGCAAACTGACCTGGATAATATTTCTTCGTGTTGCAATACTTGGCTAATGAAACTTAACACAAATAAATGCAAATCAATGAGGATAACTCGTAATCCGTCAAAAGTTGCGTCCCCCTCGTACCAACTTAACAACACCCCCCTAAGCAACGTTTCTTCTTACAAGTACCTCGGTGTTAACATCTCTAACAACCTGTCATGGCAGGCTCACGTTGGTTACACAACATGCAACGCTAACCGAACTCTTGGCTATTTACGTCGAAAATTTTCTCTTGCTCCAATTAACCTAAAGCTTCTTCTGTATAAAACATTAGTGCGGCCAAAACTCGAATATGCGTCTTCTATCTGGGATCCTCATATTCACATGCTCATCGACAACATTGAATCCATTCAGAATCGCTCAGCACGTTTCATATTGTCTAATTACTCTCGAACTGCAAGTGTCACATTAATGAAGGCTCATCTCAATTTGTCTAACCTCTCAATACGACGCAAAAATTCACGTCTCTGCCTCTTTCATAAGATCTATCACACTAACAGAACCCTCTCTGATTCACTGTTTTTTCCACCAGCCTACATATCAGCACGCAATGACCATCGATACAAGGTTGGCGTTGCCTTCTGCCATACGAACCAGCACTTCAACTCTTTCATCCCTAAAACATGTACTGACTGGAACCACCTTCCCGCATCGATCGTTTCAATCACAGACGCCAACGCGTTCAAATCAATCATTTCTGAGAGTGCATTGTAATTTGTTTAATCCTGCTGTTTTGTTTTACTTTATGTTTGATATTTGTTGTCCCACTCCTCTCTGTAATGCCCAGTGCCTTGAGAGTAAATAAATGAAATGAAAATTAAATGAAAGTATTTGAATAAGACGGACGACATCTCCAGACTCCTGGAAATGGTTAAGACAACTGCAGTTATTGGAACTGAGTCTTGGCTGGATGGCGACAGAGAAGATACCGAAGCATTTTCTGAGGGTTACGATAGCGACAGTGGGGCAGGAGGCGTCTTTATTTTAATTTGCGAAGCAGTTGACTCCCGGAGGCTAGAAGTTAAGGTCTGCCAAAGCGAGTTTTTTTTTTTTTGCGTCCAAATTAGGCTGAATAATTGAGAATCTTTTTCGCAGCGTTCGTTTTATCGCCCTCCTGGAAGCCCGGTCTAAGTGCTAAGTCACCTGTATGATTTTGTGGAGACCATGGACGCCCATTGCTAAGTCGTCGTAAAGGATTTCAATCTACCTGAAATCTAGTGGTCAAAACACACCTTACTTAAAACTCGGGAAATGCATAAACTCAAAAAATTATAAAGACATTCCACTCCTTTGCATTGGCTAAGCTAGTGCTGCAACCCACACCTGGAAACAATATATTCGATCTGTTTTTCACAAACGTTATCATGGCATCGCTGTCTACGGTGGTTGTGCCAGGAAAGGGAATCATGACGCTATAGTTTGTAAAATGAACCTCAGATATACTTAAAGGGCAGCTAGCAGCCAACGGCGCATATATAGTTACAAAAAGGCCCATACACTTGATATATCCCGAACATCAGACGATTATTGTGCCATTTTTTAAACGTTATCAGAAACACGTGACGTACATGCGTTGTGGCACACATTACAGAGTTTCATACTAATATACGCTAGAGGGGACACTGGCGCTAGTGTCTATGCGAGCTGCCGAATGGCGGCTTCAACCCCCCAGTACACGGCCATGCCCGGAGGACGCGCGATTTTTGAACTTGGCTTGACGAAGCCGTTATCTTGACTTGACTCAAAGAACTTTTTCTGAAATGCGAAAGCTATGACTAATGTTGATTGGAGCATAAATTCTCATTCGTGAAATCAAATGGTCCTTCCTGATAATTTTATATTGAAGTTTAGGAAAATTATTAATAAGAGGGGAAGATATTTGTAAAGTGTATACTCGGCTGAGCTTAGCGGTGGCGACGATTAGGCCGACTAGGCGGTGAAGCGTTTCTTCTTTTTTGCGTGCGAGTCGGCAATGGTGTGCGGCTGAAGTACGGCAGCTGTAGTCCATTCCACAAGTTTGCATGGTCATGGGCGGTGATAGCGATTGTGCCTGCGCCTTGGTCACGTCAATATTAACAGGATTCTGATTACCGGCGGGAAAGGGAAGCCTATCAGGCGACGGTTGCATTGGCGGAATCGTTCTGTGCATGCGACCTACCCTTCGCCGCTTTCTACCGTGTTGAGGCGCTGACCACGATCAACTTGGTGTTTACCCACCCGCAGGACGAAGCTCCCGCGATATTTCTTTGTTGAGAAAAATTAGTCGGCTGTACATATGCACTTACTGCTGGCAAATGTTTTTTTTATTTCGCTTAGCCGCAACCCCACTCGGGTTGTTCTAGCAAGCGTCGTCATGAACTGGACTAGGATGAAACAGCGTGCTCGTACCGTCTACTCTGTGCGGAATCTCGAGTGCGGGTCCGTTTTCAGAAATGCCGTAGAACATGACTAGTTCTAGTGTTGGGGCTACACGGCGGTGCTACTGCTTTCATCATCTATTCCACTCCAACCAAGCAGTATTTATTAATTGCACCCTCTGGAATCGGGCGCTAACAGACATTTTACACCGGAACGAGCCCTTGACGCTTTGGACCCCGAAACCGAAAATGATGGCGCAGAAAAACCCGAAGCCAAGTTCACATAGCAATCGCCAAGCCTCAAGTTAAGCCAAGTTCGAATATCACTAGTTTACGTCATTAGATTGAGCGCAAGCAGCGCCCGAACGATAGCAGCGCCAGTGTCCCCTCTAGCGTGTATTAGTATGAAACTCTATGGCACACATTTAAACCGAAACTTTATGACGTGCGTCAACGTTACGTACCATCACAGGTGATGATGTCCCGTCACTGCAAAAGTAACCTGTGGTATAGAAAAAAGTGCGCAAAATCGGCAAACAAAGGCAGTTTGTTTATGCAAAATACAAAGCCAGTCAGTCATCCGCAAGAAAGCTTAAATTGCGGCCCTTTACAAAAGAAATGAAACTGCGGTGAAACAGACTAAGGACCCATTTTTCGGCTATTTTCACCCACGTATTAAAGCGAGCTTAAGGGGTCCTGGAAGCGTATTAAAATCAACAGAGAAGACGACCTATCAGTTCCCACAAAAGACGATTCCGGCAGCATTGTTCATGCCAACCTTGCCAAAGCAAACGTCTTTAACTCAATCTTTGCTTCGGTGTTTTCGGGGCGTGGATGTGGAAGTAATGTACACATGAATTACGAAAAATGGACGGCCACGGAAGCCATTGTAATAGATCAGGAAAAAATTGATACAGTACTGAAGCGGGTGGATGGGGGTATGGTTTGTGGATCTGATGGTATACCAGCTGCATTTCTGTCCCCGTGCACTGAGTCAAAATTGGAATACGTTTGCGTTATTTTTAACAAGTCCTTACACGAAAGCTCCTTACCTGAAGACTGGAAAGCTGCATGTGTCGTTGATAGTTCTTCCTCCACAGGCATGAATATTTTACCGGAAACTCGTGTAGTTACGTATATTGACCCGTATAGCAAGCTCACTTCGATAATACTGCTGATTGTATAAATGAAATTCAGAACTGGATTTCCGCATGAAAAGCGTGAACATCGAAATTTTTGTTAAAATTTTGCAATGGGTTTTAACATTGTGGCGAGATGTTATAATGATGCAGTCTAGTTGGGGCTCTAAAGAACTTTGATGGGCCTGGTGCCACCTCAAAAAAAAAAAAAAAAAAAAAAACAATCGAGAGCAGCACTTACCCGACACATGAAACCGCGCCCGGACTTTTTAAAAGGCAATGAGACAAGCGCTGACGAAACGTTTGTTGAACCTTCGGGGGGCCATGTGCCTAATTGCAGAGTACCCACCTGCCAAGCAACATATTCTTCTGCATTAGCTGCTCCCACGACGATCTCAAAATTGTTGGAAGGTCATGGCCGCAGCCAATTTTGAAGTTCAAGCCGGCGCCTCTAGCCTGACGTTGTGTGCTGCCGACCAGTGGGGTGTAGGGCCGACAACCGCCCCATATTTTTTGCATTGGGAAATTCTTTGACGCTGTGGATTTCACTAGCAGAGTTCCATGCCGCTCTCAGAGTAATCTGCGCTAGCAGCCCTTGATGTCCCTCAAGTGCCTCCTGGCTTTTTCATTACCAGCTGTCTCCTGCTTCCCCCACCCAAAACACAAATCCCTCTCGCCCCCCCCCCCCCCGCCCTTGGTGGCTCTTCCATACTTCAACTGCTTTTAATTGTGGGTGAGATGAAAAGAGGTGTTTAATATTTTGTAGCCAATATTAGGAGCCTTCATAACATGTCTTTCTGAGTAGTGATCATCACATTGAAGCAGAGTGCCCTTTTTGTCTCCCTCATCCTTGGGCACGCACTTAATTCTTGAAACCTTACGTGACTATAATGCGGGGTGCCCTTGCCAATAGTGGCTCGACATCTCGAAGCGCTGTTTGTAATCAACCCAGGCAAGCATGCCGTGTAGACACTGCAATATTGAGCATGTTTTAAGGATGCAACAAGGTGCATTGGAATGTTTTTTTTTTGTTTTAGGAATCGCATTTGTGTAAAAGGGACTAGTACACCCCACAAATGCGGCAGACAGCAGTAGGTTAGGATGGCTGGCATATATTAGCAGTTTGTAGGAGAGCGTGCATGTGTTTCACTGTCTGGGAGTGACAGCTGATGTGCTACATGTAAACGCTGGCGTATTGTATAGGTCAGATGAACTGGGACATGCAATACTGCCGCATCCATGTAGACGACCTTATAGTAATAATATTTGTGTGCTAGCTCCACAGCATAGCGCTTTTCAACTACTTGGGACTACTTGTTTCTTTTGTGCAGGTACCAGGCAGCACACATTCGCACGAGAAACATTTGGAATCTGGAAGCGTCGCTTCCCTTGTTTGGATATGCGGCTGCAGCACCGGCCCGAACGCTCAGCTGTCATAACAACAGCCTGTGCTATTCTGCACAATATTGCCTGCCGACGCCAGGAGCCGACCCCACCTGCAGTGCCTGCACCAGTATTGCCAGAACCAAACCGGCAGTTGTGCCTGCAAGTACCTCGGCCTCCTGTAGACCCGGTCGTTGGCTCCCGTCACCGGGCAAATCTGATTGCCAGGTGTTTTTCTTCGTGAAAAACACTGAAATCCTCCTAGCTGCCCGTTTTGAAAGCATCTGCGGGAGGCTACGGCCCACTCCCCACTGTCGCCGCGGCTGTCAGGGCACATTCAAGACAGATTTACAATTTGCATGCGCTCGAAACCCACAATTATGTGGAGAAGTCACTCTGTTTGAAAATGTGGTGTATGTGCGAGAGTGATATTTCGCTGGCCCCACATGTACAAAATAAATGTGACAACAGAAAAATTCTGGGATTATCAGACTTGTTTATTTACCCTGCAACACAAGTGCAGGGGCTAATCTTTTATGCTTGGAAGCAAGCTGCGCTCAACGTTGTGCAAGCTGCGTCCTGAGCAATTCCAGTTCAATTTGGCTTTTTTCTAGATCAATTTTTTTTTTGTTCCAGGGCAACTGCCTTCTCCTCAAGCGCAATGTTCTTCTCCGACATGTCGTGAACCAGTTGTTGCTTGTTGCGTCGTTGCGCCAGTTTGCCCCGCAGCAGCCTCAATGTAAGTCGGTGCTCCTGGAACTTCCGCTGCCTCTCCTCGTTGACCGCGTCAGCCTTCGCATGGACAACTGGGGCAAGATCACTTTCTAGGGCCTCGTCCTGGGCTCCTGCTGCACTGGCGGCTGGCGCAAGGGCACTGCGAATGGCCGGCCTATTACCAGGAGGCCCTGTGGCACGCTGTGGTGTGGCACCCTCAAAGCTACTTGCAGCTGGCACATGGACGCTGCGAACAGCCGGCCTGTTGATAGGAGGCACTGCAGCACCTTGCGAGATACTGGTAGGCGTGGCTGCCGACGGCCGCCTCACGGTAACTGGTAAGCTTCCTGTGTTCACAGGCCTGTGCACCCCAGTGGCAAGCTGCCTCACGGGCACAGAGGCAGGCCTCGCCTGTGCAGCAGGGGCATTGCTCCCTGGCCTGCGCCCCGCAGCGTTTGGGTGGATGTGGTGCAGTTGTGGTGCAGCGGTGAAGGACGACCTGGCTGTGGTCTGCTGGGCTGGAGGGGATACGGGCCTCAGGGGCGATGGCGGACTCCAATCTGCACAATTAGGCAAGGAGACACCGTATAAAAAACAAAGGCGAATAAAGTAGCAGTGAGGGAACAGCACGTATAAAATTAGTGAACACGTATTCAGTGATGGAATATGGAATTAATAACTAGCAATACTGAGTGATATTTGTGAATTGTTCTTTTATTTGTTCTACCATTCTGATTTTTTTTTAGGGTGGAGCCCTTTGTTGCCCGTTCATGGGCTGAGCTGCGTCACCGTTGTCGTGACAGAGCGAACGATCAAAGAAAGTGGAGGACAGTTTTGCGAAATTGGGAGGGGAGGGCGGTTTGCCGTGGTGGCGCGAGCCAGCACTCTCGGAAAGTGTGCGGTGGGGGAGGATAGGGGGCAGTATGCTGTGCCCGCACGAGGCGCTCGACGCTACGCTTGGCGAAAACATGAGGGGGGCGTGCGTGTGGTGATGGTGTGCGTTCGCTTAAGACGCACTTCGCGGTTCCTTCCTGAGACGCACTTAACGTCGCCGACGAAGAGACTCATCATTGCTGCTCTCTAGAAAACCCACGAGTGAGTGCTGCCTCAGCGCACTGCTGCTGCGCCCAAATATCGCACTAGGGAGTATCTTAACCGCCAGTCAATTTTTTATAGTATGTGATTTAGAGTACTCCTTTGTCGTGAACCAGTAACTTATGCTCTTCTTTTGTTTAGTTCCAGTTCGGGTTTGGCATGCTGGAAAAAGTTTGGGTAGGGTTCAGTGAAAGCAATGTTTACTGCTGTACGGTGAGACCCAATCCTCCTGTGTTCACAATGACTTGCTACAGAAAATGAGATACTCGCCGACGGGCTCCCAGCACCTCCTAGAGGTGCGAGAAAAGTTGTGTTCTGTAATTCATGGTATGCACGACTGCGCCACAGCTGGGCATCTGGGCTTTGCATGCCCTCTTCACCGCACGCATCGTTTCTTTTTTTAACCGAGCTGTACGTGGCGAGTTGCCTCAAGTGTCAACGCAACAAATGCCCATTAAGATGGAGTTACGTAATTGCGAGCCACTTTTTTATAGTACGTGACCTTAAGGAACATTTCTGGAAGTGAACGCAATCTACGCGAATTCCATGGAAGGTGGCACTAACAACATTCAGTGTCAAACTCCAATTTGTTTGCAGGCATACAAAACCGCAGCAATCTGTGAAACGCATACACAATGATATCTGTGAATGATTTAAAATACACAAGATCCAACCTGGGAGTACTGTAGAGATGTTGAAACATGAAATAACACAGACAGCAAACCTGTTATAGAATGCAGGTAACACTTGGGAAGCGACCATCTCCATGTGCAGGTAAATGTGAGAGCTAACTCACCAGAATTTTCATCAAAACTTGTGGGGTGCCCTGCCACCATTGGCTCGAGGATACCAGCCACCGAAGTCATCTCTGGCAGATCCATGACTGCTTCACCAGCATATGCCCCAATGCTGTCGAACTGGTTCTCTAGTTCAGTGCTCATGTGTGAGGCGGCTGCCCCCACCAATTCCAATGTCGGACTGGCGGTCTGGTCCTGGCGTGGCCCACCTCCTGTAAATTAACAAAGCAATGTCGCATGTGGACACAAAACACGCGGATGCAACATAACAGAACGGGAATAACATCATACTGTAGTCGAACATTTCAGTAACATAACACAGTAAACAAGCTCTCGCAGGAAGAGAGAGTGCTCCTTCCTAAGTGTGATCCCACAACCAAATATTCTGAAGTACCTACACATAACGATCCCTTCCCTATTGATTGCTGTTGCATAATAGGCAGGTTTAGCATATCGTTACCGTGTTTACGTTACCGTTTACCGTGTTTGCGGGAGTAGACTGCGCAGCGCGAGAAATACCGCGAACGGCAACTTACCGGCAACAACATTTGGGTCAGCGTTGGCGAGCGAACACTGCGTTGTTTCAATTGTATCGAGCAGGTCACTCACCCGTGCGGTGCTCCTCCCGCTTATCTTCGGAGCCCTTTTTCTTCCACTTTGCTTTTTCGTTCTCCCACAGCTTTCTCAGCTGTTTCTCGGTCCTCGGGCGCATACTTGCGTCGCTGCAGTATTCGAGCCAAAGGCGCTCCAATGCCTTGTTTTTTGCTCTTACCGACACATTATCCGTTTGCCGATTTTCGAGCACATCATACTTCGAGACCAAGTACGCCGCGTGCTGGCGCTCTTCCCTCGTGTACATAAACCGCGGTTCACTCATGGTGAACGAAGAACGAGGCGCGCCTCCCGCGCACGCGGCCGATGTACGAGCGGAGGCGGCAGGTTGTTGCCCGACGGGAGAATGGTTTCGGCCGTTCAGCAGCATAGTTTATGCTACGTTAAAGCAAAATCTCATAGACAAAGAACACCTCATTTATTTACACCTTGTTTTATTGCACACCAAACAACTACGCGTTAATTTTAAGCTTAGCGTTTGTTCTATAGAATGAGCGTAAACACGTAGCCTCCACCCCAGGTGACTGTCATGTCTATCATGTGGCGAGGAGGCTTTCTCGAGGAGCGACTCCGCTGAGGAATCCGGGAGGGCCGTTTGGGAAACGCGTTGGCCACTCGAGTGGAGGATCCCGTCAGATCGCCACTTGCTCAAGTTGAGTAGAAGTGCGGAGTGGAGGCGCGATTAAGAATACGGGGGTAAGACTTCGATATCTGTCATCGCAGTCGCTGGAACGGAAGCTTCCCTTGTGACCGGTCAGGACCCAATCTCTGAGCGGTCTCGGCGAGCGCTCGTTGGCTCGGAGGGAAAGTGGGTTTCCTCGGACTGTTGAGGAGAGGGTGGTGTGAGACGAGGCGACAAACTGGCCCTCCGTCCTCCGCGCCCTCCGCAAGCGTTCGCGGCGAGCCGGTTCGTTGCGTCGCATGGGGTCACGAAGGGGTCATGGCTCACGTGACGCGCCGGCTGCAAAAATGGCGCCTTCCAGCTAGCCAAAACATGTGCGGACGAGGCGTAGGGATATCAAGATCCCCACAACGTCGAGACACAACATGGCGCTACCTTTCATCGTACACAAATTGACGTGCCAAATAAAATTATGTACGCAAATTTATTTAGAAATTCCTTGCAATTGCCCCTCTATTAAAATGCTGGCGCTCATGTGAGCTAGCACGCCGCAATAATCTGACTCATATGTTTCGGCCGCTGAACTGCGATCAAAGAAGTCAAGACGTGAACGCTGGTTCCCCTCTGCTTGCCTTCCGCGCGTTGTATATGGCCGCTGATGTGCCTGCTACCGCTAGTGCGCTGTAAATGTACGTTGTAAATGTTGTAAATGTATCTACGCTGCGTCTCAGCATCGTAGCGATATTTCTTTTCTTCGCGGAAACGCCGTTATTATCTATTTCGCAACGAGCATGTTTGCGGAAATTTATTAAATGTGGGAACGGAAATAACTTATTAGAACGTCATGCTACTCGTAAGCATTGTTCGTTTTCTGTTGTTGCTATTTAATGGTTGGGAATACTGCACCTGATGGTGAAACTGTATATCAAGCGGGGGACCGCTATACAGTGAAATCTCAATATAACGAACTTCAGGGGACCGCGAAAAATTGCTCGTTATTCTGAAAGGTCGTTGTAGCGAAAATCGAAAAATTTAAGGCAACAAATAATATTCCAATGCCTAAAACGACCTACAGGTACAGCAGTGCATCCTTGAAGTCATTTTTCTCAAAAAATGCACAAGTGATCATGAAACAATGCACGTTTATTTAAAGTAGTTGGCAATTTTCTTCAGGTGCATGCAGCACAAGCTTCCTAGCACGAAGGACTACAACTCTTCCACATTCCTGAGGACTTAGTCGCTGGCCATGCGGTTTTTCCCCGGAAATGTGCGGAGTTTTCGTATGCTGTCCAGCACATCCGCAGTCGTCACGAGCTCGTCGTAGTCTTCGAATGCTGCCACTGCCCCCTCAGGGGCATCGTCGTTCATGCCGTCTTCGCTGCCTTCTTAATCCTGAACGCTCACGCTCTGGAGAATGTCTTCTGTTGTTAGTTCCGCTGATGTTCGTAAAGATCCAGCAAGCCACCTGAGCAGCGGCGGAACGTAGAAAAACTTGGGGTGGGGCGCGAATGTCGTGGTCGCGGCTTTCTGGACGCAGAAGGCCACCCATGCTTAATTTTTTGTCTTCTCCTCACATTCTTTTTTCTCTCTCTCCCATAGGCTCGCGCATTCCGAGGAGCAAGCTGCAAGACGTCCTCTTCTGCGCTACGCTTTGCCGTGTCGTCTGCTAGCATATGGCTCCGGTTGTCGCGATTGTTTAACGGAAACCTAAGAATCTCTGGCCTTGAAAATATGAGTTCGTAGTACTGAGGCGTTGTTAACATGGCACGGAACTAAATAAAATGATCGTTATTTTGAAAAGTTCGCTATTCTGAGTACGTAGTAGTGAAATAATTTTACATTAAATATATAAGCAGTCGGTGTGGGACTTATTAAATGCTCGTTAATCTGAAAAGTTCGTTAATGTGGTGTTCGTTGTACCGAGATTTGACTGTACAGCCTTTTGCGATTTACTTCTTTCTTCGTATAACGTACGATAAATAAATAATAAAAAATCACTTTGAACTCCAAACAATTATAGCGTTGTATTATATAAGCAACATTCCCCATCGAAACACGTTTGAATTCGTAAAAGTACAACTAAAAGAAGAGCACTTGACATCGTTTTCGCGACAAGATAGAAACACTTCTCACAAGGTAATGTCATTAAGCTGCCAAGGTGTTTGTCCGTTGCTCACCTTGGTTAATTTTTCGCTCCGTTTTGAAGGTTGTGCATTGTGCACTCTATGTTCCTTTCCGCAGACAGTTTTTAACTAGTTTATATACAAGCATGGGGCAAACGAAGCGGAAGCCAACCTACAATCTGGCGAAAAACAGGTAGGTGTTTTCACAAGAGATCGGACAGGCGTGTCCGGTCGACATGTTGAAGTTCCTTCTTGAGGCAATTTTTTTTGTTATACCCTCAAGCCCGCACTACTCCCTACTCTTGGGCTATTAGCCTCTCTCTCTCTCTCTCTCTCTCTCTCTCTCTCTCTCTCTCTCTCTCTCTCTCTCTCTCTCTCTCTCTCTCTCTCTCTCTCTCTCTCTCTCTCACACACACACACACACACACACACTTCTAGCCGTCTGATCCTGTTATCACTGACGGCGGCTGAGGTCATGGTTATATATTGCCGCGAACCATGCATTGCGTTTATTTGTGTTTTGCTTTTACCGCCCGGCTGCGCCGGTCTGTGTTATCGCTGTGCCAAGGGAAGCGCGTGTTCCATTCTTTCTTTCTGTGCCGCATGTGTTATCTGTTCTGATAGGGAGAGCATTCAGATCTAACGTGAACAGCCCAGAATAGTCTTCTTGGATCTACAATGTTCTAGATGGGAACCCACGGTTCGAGAACCACGCGCGCCGAAAGATAAAAAGCCTGCAGAGCAGACGCCGGGGTATTCGATCGCCGACGCTCGCTTGCGTATACGTCACTTTGCTGACTGCTGCTTCGCCGCCTGTGTATTCTTTTAGTTGTTAAGGGAGCACAAGTTCGCTCCAATAAATTAGTTTTTCCTCAAGACCTCTTCGTTTTGAATCCTTTAGTTTTGCTGGGAAGCATGAGATCATATCTTTCTGAAACTAAGCACGAGCTCAGCTGCCGTCCTTCAGTGCCGGAACACTTACCCCTACGCTGCAAGTTAGACTAAGATCGAGCATAGCCTCTGCTCCCCAGTCACACCCGAAGGGTCCGGATCTCATCTTACAATCTCTGTGTATGCGAGTGGGCCTACAAAGCGCGCGCACAACATGGAGCAGCGCATGAAGAGATGCATCGTGAAGAGCGAGTGCGACAACTGGATCGATCCACGTGGGGCGCTCATCTACAACTTGTTAAAAAGCTACTTTGTTCACGCTTAATATCAACAAAGCATGCTAACCGCAATGCTTATTTAATGGTTTTATCTTTTTAAAGGCCATTTCCCGCCCTAAATTGCGGCCACAAGCTTCTTACAAATTTCCGCTAGGGTATGTCCAATACTAACATGGCTTAATTTGCCGCTTTGTAGCTGAAAAACAACAAAAATAGTGCAAAATATTTTAATGTGACTGCTAGACAAATATCTACGCTTTAATTTGGGAAAGTTTTATAAATAGCGAAAATGCCGTTTTTTGATTGGCTTTCAAAATATACCAACTGCTAGTAAAGGGATTTTTTTTGATATTGTAGAGTCTTGACCACATAAACTAAAATTTGCATGGAGATTGAACAAGGATAGATGATTAATACCAAAAAATGTCAACTAGCTAGCTTGTTTAGATTCTGAGAGAAAAAGCCCGACATATCAGGAATTTTTAAATGTTTTTCTAATATGGCAATTTTTATTCAAAGAAATTCGCTCTGCAAGCCAAACAGGGATATGTTAAATCGTTTGAGAGTATGCAAAGTCTTTGTACAAAAAGAACTAAGGTGATAGCTGCAGTGTTTTTGTGTTTTACAGCGGTAAAAGTTTCCAGTTACCCGCGAGCCGCTCAACGCGCGAGGGATCCGAGCCGGCTTTTGTATTTTTTTTTTTGAGAAAGGGAAACTTATTTCTCACAAAATAACTTCACATATGTTTTTTCATCCACAAAAGGAGCTTTGTACAAAATTTTCGTCTATATTAAATTGTCGACCGGACGCGGCTATCCGATCTCACGAAAACCCGCAGCTGCGGGTTCAGTGGCACAGCATCCGGCCCTTGCCGGATGTATGAGTGGGCGAGTGAGGGTGCAAAAAAGTACACAGAGAAAAAATTCTTATTGGAGCCAAATAAAAATAAAACAAAGAGACGGGCGGCTTTTTCACAGTCGAGAAATCCGCGCGCTGTATCCGCTGCCCGGCCCGTGCGATGAGGTAACAATAAAAACAATCCG
Organism: Haemaphysalis longicornis; assembly: GCF_048455015.1. NCBI lineage: Eukaryota > Metazoa > Arthropoda > Arachnida > Ixodida > Ixodidae > Haemaphysalis > Haemaphysalis longicornis. The sequence continues at coordinate 166,823,535 of NW_027526422.1, forward strand.
CAGAACTGTCGCTCTCTCATGTACACTGCTGTTTCTCTCACTATGAGTATTAAAAATGCATGACCATGCAGCTTTCCACTTCTGCAGAAGGCCTCGTCCGTATTGCAATATTTTTGTATTGCGTTTTTTGAAATAAACTTTACACACAAAAATACTCATAAAGAATTGGGACTTACTTAAAAATCAGATTTGAAAACACAGAACAGGTGTGACTACATCCGTACGGCTTAAGAGTAAATATTTACGAGTACAGCGACTCGACCCGCCACTTCCCGGACGTACCTTTTTATACTGTACGCGTGGTTCAACGTCTGATATTTTTTTGCACAGCACAGCGCAAAATGCACACGTGGCGGTTCCTAGGACTGTTGTTTCTATTTCTTAAATCGTTGCTCTCCTCCAGATGCACGCTGATTTTGTTAGGCACGTTTCGATGTAAGCTGACTTTATTGTTCTGCAAACTTTATCGTGGACTGAGTCGCACTTTTACGCAGATAGAAAAGGGGTATTTTGAGTTGCTTATTGCAGTCTTTATCTTTGTAATGATCAAAACTAACGAGTTAGAGCGCAAGAGAAATTCGGGTATTCGCAAAAATCCCAGCCAGGAAGATATGCTGTGCTCAAAAATTCCGCTGGCCCTTACACCACAGGCATCTTAAGCCATCCTTGAAGATAAAATGCTGTGAATTCTTGAGTTTCAAATGACACGGCACTACAATTGCTATTGTATTTATTTATTTATTTTTACGGGTACGTGCAATGGCCTCACGGGCATTGTTGTTTTGGAGAAAACAGGCATTGCCATACAACACACTTGACATATTGATGTAAAGAGTTGCAAGTAGAACTCTACAAATTGAACAAAAACGTGTTAGCTTCCGCTGTTAAAAATCACGCATTGCATTGTAAATGCAAAATAAAAACAAAAACCGTAAGATGGTAATATGTTGTGAGGGAAAACCCCGCCGGTTCTTTGTTATTCAGTGGCGGCTGGTACTTGCTCCAGTGCCAATAACCAGACGAGGGCCTTTGCAGAGAACATCGCAAAACATATTCTGGAATCAACACATGCGCAGCCAATTACAACACAGACCCACACCAGCTTTCCATGGCCCCAAAGAATACCAAGCCTAAATAACAAACCAAGAACAGCCCACACAAAATGTTCGCAGTGATAAAGCGCTGCCCGCTGGGCGTCGTGGGTTCTGGCGACGATGCGAGGCGAGGCGTGAAGGCGCTGCAATGTCGGTGTCCCACGTACCGAGACGTCAGCTCGGAAGATTCACCGTTGTCCTCGTATACAACGGCGTGCTCGGCACCCGTTCACGATCATGCGCCAGGTAACAACACCTAGCGAAACGACGGTCGTTCAAGGGCGGGGTACGCCGAATTTGCGCGCCTTCACGAATCAGGAACAGGGTTTCGGCCCCAGGATACCAAGGCGCCCGTTAGAGCCTTCTACAGCTTCGATCTCGAAACCCCGATGATCTGGACGTCCCGCTCCTCGACCGTGCTCTGTCCACTCCTACAGGCGTTATCCTGTTCAGCCTGGCCTCACCAGCTCCTTGCTTGTGGCCACTTGCCATTGGCCCACGTCATTCCCCCTTGTGGCTTCCCGTTTCCTCCTCCTCGTGGAGGGCACAGTTAGGGCAATCCTCGCAGCCCGCATTCGCACCATCAGCACTGCGAGCATGTTTCCGCTACGTTGTCGTCGTCGTCGTCGTCGTCGCTACGACCGCCTCACTTCATATATGGGTAACAACTCTGAAATTTGCGGTGTATTTTTTACCTTGTCAATGTTCTAAGTAGTCTTGAAGTTCTTAAGTTCATCCAACCTTAGTTATCGCCTATTTATATTCATGCATTCTAAGCCATGCCAAGTATCGGTTCTGGATGTTAGTCAAGCTGTCATTAACAGCTTTTTGACCGCAATCCGTATTATGCTGGCGGGAAGATATAACTGGATTGAATTTAATTGCTTACTGAGGGCAGCGAAAAAATGCATAACAAATGCGGCACCTAAGCAATATTTTATCGAGAAATGATGGCAATTTCAAACAAAAGGTGACGGAAGCTTAGCAACAGTTTCTTCTGGCAATAATGTTTCACTGATGCGTGTTGATTCGAAAAGAGGCATGTTTGAATACGTCAATTCTAGTCACGTAAACACCATGTTTTCAACAATGCTTAACACGAAGTAGGTTAGGTAGGTATTTAGGTAGGGAGCTTTTATATATACCGTTACGATGGCTCCTCTTTTGAAGATTACGCTGTTGCGCCGGTCGGCCATCTTTTGAGGGGGATGGCCAGGTTCCAAAAAGACGACATGGCCGAGGGCCGGACGCCAAGTCTTGTGGGTTGGAGAGAGGGGCTTTGCAGGCAACAAAAAATAATCCGGGAATTGACAAAAATATGAGACAGTAAATGACAATATTCTGGCCAAGTGTGAAGCTGGTAGTCAATGCCCAATGGAAGCGATCAATTCTCTGTTCTTGTCTCCCGTCTAATCCCCCAAGCAACCCACTACTTTTGGTCGCGGAAGCACACAGCGCAAACAAGAGCGCTAGATTTGACAGCGCTGCACTTGATGTATGAAACGGAGTATAGGTGTTTGGTTTTGTTTTGGGTTTTTTTTATGATTTTTGTGGTTTTGGGGTGGTTCCCATCTGATTGTAGGAGACGCATGCGTGTTCTGATGACTGGGAGGGTATTTGTTCTTTGTCGTTTCTGATTAAACTTTAGTTGTGAGTAAGCGCTCGCCGTGTGTTCCCTTTTTTGTGTCGCGTTTTTTTCAGTGTTGCGCTTTCTTAAGGTTTCAGAATATAGTAGTCGAGCGGATTTAAATCTGGAAAACTAGGCGGCCACAAGTTGACCGTGATGTGGTTGTAGAAGTTGTCAGTCAGCCACTTTTGGGTGACGCAGGTGATGTAGGCAGGAGCCGAATCTTGCTGAAACACATTAGGTCTTCCCTTGGAAATACTCTTTTTTTCAGGGCTTTACAACAGTGGGAAGGACATCCACGTAAGTGGCAGCATCAAAGGGGAGTGCTTCTGCAAAAAAAGTGTGGCAGCATGGCGCCCCGTTGCTGATGACGGATAACACCATCACAGATGACGGAAATTTTGTGTGCATCAGTGTAGGCACCTCATCAGCGCTTAAGCAAAGCCACCTGTTGATACTGCGATAAACGTTTTGGTCTTGGTCAAAGTTCTTTTCATCTGAAAAAAAAAAACCACAGCATTCCAGGCTCCTCGGGTATTCTCGACTTGTTTAGCCAGCGCCTAGACTGCAGCAGACAATTCTCCCGAGATTTATCAGACATGAATTGCCCCTCCTCATGACGTAGGAATGGTAGCTCAAATCCTCTTTCACAGCGAGCCTTACAGTCTATTCCGCCACATGAAGTTCCTTTGCAATGACCCACATTGGCTTCCCTGGGTCGTCATTCACGATGACTTGCAGCCGCCAGAAAAAAAGCAGTGGTTCTCACGACGTATGACCGCTGACTGTGCTTTTTACTTTTCACCAAAGATGCCATGTCACCGCCCCAGCACATCTGCTCTGTCCGCACTTTGTAAACGAAAGACTTTGCTGCGTTGAGAAAGGTTCAATGTCCAAGTCGCTGTGGTGCGCGGCCAGGGCGACGAGGACTGCATGGCGCTCCATTTCCTGCTCCGACTTCTACACTTCCATCTTTGAACAAACTGCGTAGTGTGAATGACAAGGGGTCGACGAACAAGAAGCAGCGCACATACATATGATGGGCCTGTTCGTGTAGATGGCGATAAGGATTAGCGTTCTCAAATAACTCGCGCATCCTGTACATAGGCGTCAACATTGCTGAGAAAAAGAAAACATTAGGCATATTTGAGATGAAAGATCAATTCATAACTGGCACCAGCAGGGTTCTTTTAGATGCGGAGCATCTCATGCTCGGGGCTGTGTCCCTCCCACCCTTGTCGTTGTTGTTCGCCGTCCGCACCCCCACTGTGCATGCCTGGGCAGGCACCGCTGATGATTGTGGCAGGATGCCCCTAGAGATTGGCCAACCAAAGAATCCATCATGAGATAGCTTCGCGTTCAACCCCCGTCGTCATCTTCCCGTAGGGGAACCACTGAAGGAGAAGAAGGAGAAGGCAAAGCTGCAAGGAGGAGGGCCTGTACGTTGCTCTCAGCTCATGCTCGGGGCTGTGTCCCTCTCTCCCTTGTCGTTGTTGTCCGCCGCCCGCACCTCCACTGCGAATGCCTGGCCAGGAACCGCTGATGATGATTGTGGCAGGATGCCCCTACGGACTGGCAACCAAAGAATCCATTACGAGATATCTTCCCGTTCAACCACTGCCGTCATCTTCCCGTAGGGGAACCGCTGAAGAAGAAGAAGGAGATGACAAAGCTGCAAGAGGAGGGCTTGTACGTTGCTCTCAGCCGGTGACCAACGTCAACAACCTTTACCTCACCAACGCTGACGGAGACTACCGATTCTACCACAGAGACGACAACATCGACAAGAACATGATGGACGAGTTTCGGCGCCTCGAGAACCACCGCCTACTCACCGTCACACAACAGTAATTGCGTGCCTTTGCCACCTGTGTGGACCCGGACGCGGAATTTTCTCTTGCGCTACTAAACACGACATCACTCAACATAACGGCAACACAATGGAACCACACGGAACCCCCGTGATGTTTCGCATCCTCATCAGGGTTTCCCACGGAAATATGGTGTAATTTTTATTACAGGGGCAATGAAGAGATAATACGAGAGTGTTTTATTCCAGAGATTCAGTGTTTCATAGTGCCCTTAGCACTTGTCCGGCGGGAAAAGGTGTTTTATTCACTGAGAAATTGAGCAGTTCAAGCAAAAATGTCAATTCTTCCGCTGCATCGTGCATTTCTTTACGTCAACTGAGCACGAGGTCGCGGGTTCGATTCCCGGCCGCGGCGGCCGCTTTTCTGATGGAGGCGAAAAGCAAAAACGCCCGTGTGTACGAGATTTCGGCACACGTTAAAGATCCCCAGGTGGTCAAAATTAATCCGGAGCCCTCCACTACGGCGCGCCTCATCGCCTGCGTTGCGTCGGCGCGTTAAACCCTACAATCAATCAAATCAATTCTTTACGTCAACAAGGACGTATTCTGTGCAGATACATAAGACAGTTTAGTGTGTTCACTGAGAAAGCTACTAGAGGCGAAATGTATTTTGTTACCTTGGTTTCTGTCTGCCCTCCTAGATGCTGCAGCGATACCACTCAACGATTACTGTGCGTCATTTTTTTCTTCTGATCGGTCTTGTAGCTGGCATATTTTTGTTGATGTTGATAACAATCGTTTTGTGAAACATTGGGTATGACTTGATGGGCAGAATTGTGTAAGTGGCAGTGTCACTTATGTCAGATGCCCAGTGTCGTGTCCCACAAGCCCGACGCACCCAACAGTTGTGCAGCATCTGCCAGAATACCTAGTGAACACCATACACAGAGCTCCTATGTTCAAGTGTTCGTTTGTAATTTTCATTGTTTACCCCACCATTCTTACTTCTTCAAAAAGAATGGGCCCAGAATCCAAGCAGACAAACCTTCTTTTGTGAACTTATAATCCCTCATTAGTTTGTACTTGTTTTTGTTGGCCTAAGAAAACTGCAAAAAGCAGCTCTTAATAGGTCATAAATTCAGTGCGGAAAAGAAGCTGGTGAGTTGCATGGCCATTCGCTTCTTCCAAATTGCATAGCTTATTTGAGTGAAGCTTGCGTTAAACGTAGTGTTAGTGTTATTCTAAGGAGTTAATCTTTCAAATGAACCAACCTTTTCCAAGGTTGGTTCATTTGGTTCAATGAACCAAGAGTTTTCTCTGCAGCATAAAACGGTGCGGACAAGTGAGGCTAAATATTCTGGAACAGAACAAGTGTAAAGGCTCCTGCGATACAGATTAAAAAGCGAGCATCTGAAGTCAGGCCGCTGCATAAAAATGCTTAACACTACTGCTTAACACTACTTAACACTGCTTCCTGTTGGGAATGCTGGAGACCACGGCAAGTCCACAGAATGGTGAATGTCTGTGGTCGGTGCCGACGTGGAGCAAAATGAATGTGTAGGACCGAATGAACCCTGTCGATCTGGGGGCCAGGAGTGGGTGACAGTTGGCGTAAGTGTGGCACCGACGCAAATTCTTTGTAGCAACACTTCCTAGCGGTGGCTAAGCCCATCGGGGAGGTTAGATCCACACGATGGGATAAGTGCACGGGTGGAGCACCGAAGGTATTTGTCAAAGGTAAACTCTGTAATACAGTCAACTGGAACTAAAGGTAGTAGACGCATCATAGCAGTATATGTGTTGCCACCATCCACACGTCACTGCCCAGGAGTTGACGCCCTCTGGGCCCAAGGAATCTTCCCTTTGAAGCTAAGAGTTGCAGCCTTTGCGCAGGTGGCTTGGAATACGGGTAATTGATGGGGTACTTTCTAAGAGTATTGGGCGGCTTGCATTGAGTCTGTGAAAATCACAAAAGGTTGTGATTATTCTAGACGCCTAAAACGCTCTACAGTCGTCATTGCTTCGGAAACCACTTTTAGTTCAGCGAGTGTTGACGGGGGGCCTCTGAGTGGCATAGTAGTGGCGGTTTTGACAAAACTGCATGTCAGGGTTCACAACTACTGTCTTGACGACGCTGCCTGAAACACTGGCGTCGGCATAGAATGTGTCTCAACTAGCATTGGTGCAAGTTGTGGAACAACATGGCTAGACCAACCCAGAGGCGTGCAGTCAGTAATATTTGTGTTCAAGAAGGGGGTTCGGAAGAGGTAGATGATGGTCTATTGGATTGGAGGCTCATATATTACCTTAAGGCAATCACAGACGAATACACCTTCATTTCAACATAGCATGACTGTCGTTACTGGTGTTAAGGCCAGATTCTTCCTGTAGTGTAGAAACGGGTGTTAGGGGAGGAAGGCAGGTAATGGTTGTGATCGCTTCTCTATTGATGGTGTCTCAGCGAGCCCACTCTGCCCCACTCATACACGCAAATTGAGCGAAATGTCACTGCCAGTTCGCGTCTATCTTTGTACGAGCTCCTACTGCTTTTTGTGGAAATCCAGCAAACTAATTTAACGATTGAAAGGTGTGCTTGTGAGCTTCTTGGAGCCATGACATTGCTGTGCCGGAGGGCAGAGCGCAACAGGTGGGCCTCAACGAGAAGAGAGGCACTTACGTGGCAGGAGCGGCACACTATTATTGTCTTTACCAGATATTTTTGGTGAAGTGAGCACGTACAGTGGAACGTCGTTGATACGTTAAAAAAACGCAAGGGAAAAACGTACTATCTGAAAAAAGCGTATGATCCACCGCAGTAAAAAAAGCAATCGAGAGACGAACATGAGCATTTAATGACCTTTTCCACTTGTACATGCCTGTCAACATCTGCTGGTGCATGCTGCGGCCATTTGAGAGCAAGAGCTCCCTTTCTAAACATTCCAGACTTTTGTCTTCACTGAGATTGTCCTTCATGCGAAAGTAACGCCGCACCGCTTATAAGCTGACTACGCCCTGAGAATATGTATGGCCGTTGGATACGCCACCTCTTCCTCACTGTCCTCGCCGCGATCTTTCTCGGAGGTTTTGTCCTGTGCCAGTGCTGCTTCATGGCGTCATTCCGCTGCGATTTCTTCCAGGGGTAGCGTTTTGGGCATTGGGTTGTGGTTATACAGGCGACACTGGGTAAAGGCAGCCGCGTTACCAAGTGTCTGAGGCAAGCCCAGCACTGCGGGAAAGCAGCCACGGTGACCCAGGCGCCCGCCGGCCACTCGGCGCCTGCTTATTGCGCCGTGTGCACTGAGGCTCAGTCCGCACACTTGTCAGCACGTTTTTTGTTCACCGTAAAATGTATCATCCGGTCGTAGTTGGATAAAATTTTTAAAATTTTGAACATACTTACCTGGAAATTGTGTTATCCAGGGAAGTAGTAACCAGAAAAAAAACACCGTAATGCTATGGAGCATTTTTAGCGTTCACAATTGAGAGCGTAGTCAACAGGAAATTGTATGAACTGGGAACGTATCAACATAGTTCTACTTTACATGGCCAGTTTTATTAATGTACAGAAAGTGATTCCAAGGCCGTGAGGGTCCAACACAATTATTTAATGAGCACTTAATTCTGAAAGTGTAACTGATTCCTCGTAAAATTCGCAGGCACCACCGTGACTGTCAGCAGCAGCGACAGCCGTGCCTGCTGGGCGGTTTTGGTGGCGACACCCATCATGTGGCGAGCCGAGGCACTGGACGTGGGGCGGGACATCATTTGGCCGGGAGGCTTACCTGGTTCCGGGGTATCCGTGATCATCGAGGACGGTTGGGTTTCATTGTTTGCTCAGAGCTTTCCCGGGGCAGCCCTACGTTTGCGTTGGGTAGCCCCTCCCCCTACCCGCCCTCCCGCATTGTTGGACGTTTGCTGCCTCCTGGACTAGCCTCTTCCTTGACTTGTGGCCAAGATGGCCTCTCCCCAGCCCGCCGCCGTGCACCACCGGCCTCCAGTGCCGAAGTCACACCGCTTTAAGTTCGATGCGCCGAAAGACGCCTCTGTTGACGACATCACCGATGCCATAGAAGACTCCATGGGTCCCCACAGCCTGAAGGGTCTCCAACACCAAGAAGGCATAAAGTTTTGTGCTGCGGGCACATCCGCTGCTGCAGCGAAGTCCCTGAATGAGCATTCTGCCATCGTCGTGAATGGCATTTCGTGCCCAGTTACATGCAGTGGACCCCATATTGTGTACGTAACCATGTACCGTTTCCAGTAGTACGTGAACGACCTATACCTGGGGGCGGCCCTAGCGCCTTACGGTCGTGTGCTCAGCATTCAGTACCCGAACTTCAATAGTCGGCCGCGCATGAGAACGGCATGCGCCTCATCCGCATCCAGATGAAGTCGCCCATCCCCAACTTCTTGTCGGTGCGAAGGTACATGGTGCAGTGCGAGTACAAGGGCGTGAAGAGAGTTTGCTCTCGTTGTGATCTTGAAGGTCACAAGGGCACGGACTATAAAACGCCGTGGTGCCGTCGGTGCGAGACATTCGGCCATGAGTTCAACTCGAACTTGGCCCGATGTCAGCGTTGTCGGCGAGATCACGCCACGGCCGACTGCCTTCGTCCGCGTTCTTACGCGCAAGCGGCAAGCGACTTTCCCGAACTGCTCCGAAATACCCGCGATACCCCTCAAGCGACTTTGACCCCCCTACAGGCCCTACCTGCCGACATCCCTTGTAGCCCTGCACAATCTTCCAACTATGACACGTCGCAGGACACGAGTACAGTTGATGAGACGCTGATGGATGAATCCCCGTTCTTCCGGAATCCTGACAAGGACACGTCGTCATCTGAAGAGCAGACTAGCCAGCCCAGTGCAGCGACGGAGAGTAGCTCACCCTCCGATGCCTCCCTTTCGCTGCCAAGCTCTTCGAATATCGAAACAGAAGAAAGTGGCTCTACTGACTTTCATACACCCCCGCACCACTGAAGTCAGTGGACTCTGCCCGTGCTACCAAGCTTTCCCGAGGACCTCGCAGCCGTGGTCTCCCTGCCTCATCCAAAGAGGACGACGTGAAGCCCATTCGTCGTGAGGCAGAAAAACCCTACCATCGCGATGTGACAGCAGCTGACCATTATGGCGGCCCTCCTCGACTTTACGAGGGTTCCTCCCTCGCGACTGACCCAGCACCCTTGAGCGAACCGGACTGTCCAACGCAAGGGAAGGACCCGCGTCTGGTCAAACCAATTAATCACACTGTAAAAAAAAACTGCCAATTTTACGGAGAAAGCTGCTGGTAAAATGTTGCTGGACACATTTCCGTAATTTAGAAAACGAAAAGAATTTTAAGAACGGACATTCCGTCGTACGGAAATGCCGTAACAAAACAAACACCCCGTTTCAAAAAGCACGTCTTTCCGTAATGATAGAACCTTCAGAAAAGAAAAAAAAATTACTTTGACGAGGAATCGAGCACGCGGCGTTGATCGCATGGGCACAACGCTCGGGACCACTGCAGCACCGCACGAACCCTGCACTTCTGCCGAACAACCTGAATACTACACGGATGCCCACCCTGCGTGTTCCATACATCGGCGTTTACTAGCTGACGTACAGATTTCCTGGCTGATAAAGTGCGATTTCTTAAATTGCGCTTGCGCAGTAAGGTTCCGCGAAGCCCCCACAATAGTTGATCGCCATCAACATCGCTTTTTCGAGAAAGCGCTCGCAAAAAATGTGTGTGACTGGCTGCGACTGCGATTTCGCACTGCATGAGTAGTGCTTCCTGTGCTTTGGTTTTAAGCTTTAGGCTAAATACTTCGGCCCATATTGATTCCTTAGGAACTAAATTACCTTCCGCAACTCTGCTTCTGCACGCAAATGACCTTATATTTTCTACAAGTGTGCCGGTCACACACGCATGTGCAGTTTGCAGGTCCGGGGCAGCGACGTCGCCGGAGCGTCGTAAAGACAAGATACAGCGCTCGTTCTGAGCGGTATGGACTTCATGGTCCTCACTAAGTTTACTACACTTTAGACACTATCGAAACAGAGCCGCAGTCATTACGCCACGAATGTTGTCGGGGCGCAGTTTTCGATTCTCGATCGATTCCCGACGATCGACGCGACAATATATTTCTCGCAGTTATTATTAACCTGATCAGTGTCTGTTCTACATCGTACAGAGGAAACGCCCGTATTTTGTAAAGGCGAAAAAGATTCCGTTTGACGTGTAACGGAGAGAGCATCCGTATACTGAGGGACGGAGCGCACTTCCGTTAAATTACGGGTGTTTTCTTTGTTCTGCATCAAACGGAACACGGCTCTGTTTTATTACGGCCATCTGGTGCGTAATTTGCGCGTAAAAGTACGGATTGTTTTTACAGTGCAGGTGTGGGACTTTCTAGGTACCTCACGAGTGTACCGCAAGCGGCTGTTATCGACGTCAATGCCCTCACATGAAACGGCAGACCCCAGTAAGAAACTGCGCCTGCCCGCCTCCAACGCCAGTCCTGATCTGTAAATGAAGACAGCATCGATGGATTTCGTTGTTAGTCTAGCCATCCTTCATTGTCAGGTGGCCGTGTTATTCTTGCTTGCCCGCGGGGTTTTAGGCTGGCGAAATGGGACGCAGTGGTTGAAACGATTGCCAGCACGAAATCCCATTGGTGCTACTTTCATTGCCATTTTGATGCTCAATTTTGTTTTGGGTTCGACAGCCATTTTGGTCGCCTTTCCTCCTCAGTACACACATCATGTGACAGCGTTCTTCGTTTAACACTGCCTCTGCCAGCTCCCTCGGTTGCTCCGTTCCCGCATCACGTGCATGTTGTGTGCTCGCCTAACGCGAGGAGCGTGTTAAAGTGTTGGGCACGCGAGACGCAGGGAGGCTATGCCTCACAAGGCCGTATGCTTCGCGTTTTTTTAAAGGTGTAACGAGGCCAGCTCAGCTCGTGATCCGCGTCGCTGATTGTTCTGGAGGAGTAAGGGATTGACAACGGAAAAAAAGGTCCTAAATTAACTATATCCTTCGGTGCAAGTGCATTTACTATCTTTAAATGCTCAAGGCTTCCGCAGCCTCGACAAGCAGAGAGAGATCATGCATTTTGCGCGAGCAATGAAATTTGATATTTTTTTTTTGCAAGAGTGCAATTTCGCACCCTGCACGATGTTAAATTATTCCAACAGCGTTTTTCGGTTCATGCCTTTTTTTCGCTAAATGACTCTATGGCCTCAGGTGTTGGTGTTGTCTTTTTGAGTTCTTACCTTCGCGACAAAGCACATGTAACTTTTGGCTTTGACAGCCGGGTAATTGCCGTCGATTTTAGATGCGACTGCATCTCATTCACTCGCCTTGTCCCTCCATACGACGTTGTTGTCCGTCCACACCCCTCCCCCTACACTATAAAAAATAATAGTTAGCGGCGCCCAGTTTCGATCTCATGACCCTGTGGGCGGAACGCGAGGTACATGGTGCTCTTCCCACTGCGCCACAAAACCGAGACAGACTCAAACGCTACGAACGCGCCTTATATCCTTCACTCATTCAAACTGCGTCAAGAAGCTACTGATACAACGCATGATGGGGCAATGACTAACACTTGCAATAAAAGAAACGAAGCTCCCACTTACAGCAACAATGATTGAGTAAAGGTCGTTGCGACAGCGAAGCCCCAAGCATACCACGTAGAGAGATTGACCAAGATTGGCCAATAAAACGCAACAATAATCATACAACATAATAATCATACGCGTTCCCGACGCGTTTCACGCGATTTCAGAATCAATCCAAGGGAAACACCAAGTGAACCCCACGATGCATCGCATCTACACAGGGTTCCCCTCGCGGGGAGGTGGGGCGAAATTTTTATATCTGTTCTCGCGCCGGGTGCGGGCAGTTAATGTTTATGGTCCTGCACCGCATCATCTTTGAGCCACTTTCTTTCGTTCGCTAGACATGATTTTGTTTGATGCCTACCCAACTTGTCTAGTGGGCGATTTTAACTGTGTTGGTGACCCCGAGCGATACTTTCGAGGACCAGGCCGAGGAAGGCCGTATAGAGGGGCGAGTGCGTTGCGCGACCTGATGGAACAGTTTCGCCTCTGCGATGCGTGGGTTCATCTTCACGGTGACGTGTTTGTGGCAACATGATCTGGGGGTCCATCGGCCAGTCGTTTAGACAAATTTCTTTTTCCCCCCGAGTTAAGTGGCTTGGTATAGAGAGTTGCGAATTGTTGTCCTTCCAGAGAAGGCGCCCAGAATTTGAGATCACCCACCAGTTTCGGTAAAATTAAAATCCCATACAGGTGATCCTAACCCCGATTTGTGGCAAATGGATCAATGCCTGCTTACTGATGCCGTTAGCGTGGCAGTAATTAGGGTTTCTTTAGTGGAGGAAAGGAACACGCATGAAGGGGATGCCGACTGGGACTGCTTGGAAGCTGGATGGCGTACACTTCTTACCCAGGCAGGGCGTGAGCGCAAGGTTCGCAGCATGCGTGAACTAAACGAAACCCTCAGAAGGTTACGAATATTTAAGAGCGCGGGTACTGTAACGTTTTCTATGCGAGAGTACAAGGATCTGATAAAGGCGCGATATGAGCGCCTGTTGCGCCAGTCGTCACGCGAGGAAAACAAAGTGTTCGTTTTGGGGCGCCCAGTTTCAGATCCGTCTGTCTTAAGGCAGGCTAAAGCACGCCCAATAGATCAGTCATCGCGTGTTCAAGTTCCATACGTACAGTCACATGGTGAAAGGAGTACGAATAATGATGATATCTACAGGACGTTTGAACAGTACTTCAGAGAAGGCTTGCCTTAATGAGAGCAGCTTCAAAAATCACGTACGAATCTTTTGCGGGGCCTTGTCCAGCGTCCCTAGCTACTTGCACGAGCGTCTCTGTGTCGCTGTCACGGCGGAGGAGCTATGGAAGGTATTGAAAGATATGTGCGACTCCTCAGCTCCTGGTCCTGACGAAATCCCGGCGGGCTTTTCCTAAGTGTTTTTCCTGGTCCTCAAAGATCAGATGCTAAGAATGATGAACACATACTTGGCCGAAGGAAGGAAACCCGACTCGTTTCGCGCGGGGGGAGGCGGGGGTAGTTCTTATAGCTAAGCCGTATGTCCATCCTTCAGAACCGCATGCCTACCGGCCGATAACCCTGCTGAATGAGGACTACAAGCTGGTAGCGTGTGTGCTGGTTAAACGCATCGCACTGGCGCTCCCGGAGATAGTTAGCTTAGCGCAGACGTGCAGCGTCCCGGGCCGCACTATATTCTTGGCGCTGTCAATAACTAGAGACCTCTTCACCTTCGCCACGCGAACGGGCATCTCCGGCTGTTTTGTCTCGGTCGATCAGGCGGAAGCCATCGATCGGGTTGAGCACCAGTACTTGCTGGCCGTCCTGGAAAACTTCGGCTTTCCTCGGGACTGCGTGGCAAGGTTGGGGGCACTGTACACGGATGAGACATCGCAGCTTTTTGTTAACGGGCAGCTAAGTGAACCTTTCCCCGTCACTCGTGGAATAAGACAGGGTTGCCCGCTGTCGCCCCTCCGCCTTATGCCTTGATCCGCTTTGGCGTCGAATAATTGACCCCCCCGCGATACGCGGCTTCCCGTTGCCTGGCCAGGGCCAGGCCAAGGTCTCGTCGAACGCTGACGACGTTTCCCTGTTCTTAAGAGACGAAGACAGTTAGGCAGCGGTTTTACGGCTTTTCACAGAGTAGAGCGAGCTGTCTGGTGCCCAGCTGAACAGGGGGAAAGGCAAGGCGCTCCGCTTTGCCGCGTTCGTGTCGAACCTGCCTGGCGGCATTGAGTGGGTTGCAGTAGTGAAAGTGTTGGGGGTTGTCTTTCGCGCGTCGGGAGAAGTGGCGAATGAGACCTGGAGGAAGTTAAAGGGAAAGGCAGAGGCCGGATAAAGGTAGCTGCATTCTTGGACCTTTGTTTGCGGGAGCGCAACTATGTGATAAATGCCTGTGTGTCGCCAGCCGACTACTACGTAGCGAGGGTGTCGCCGCCACCGTGACGTCTAGTCAGGAAACTCGGTACTATGCTCGGCTCCTTTTTCTGGGGTGGGAAAATGGAAAATGAGGCCCGCACTTGCTTGCGACTTCCAAGCAGAATGAGCGGATTCAGTATCCCCTGTTTAGAAACTATGAGTAGTCTCCTCGCAATAAAGAACTTGTTCAACCTAGTGCGTGATGAGGATTTCCCGGGGCGAAAGCTCTGTGAATTCTTTCTTAGCACTGACCGAGCATTGTTTTTCGATGGTGTGCGGGCAGGACCCTCAGCCGAGCAGCCACCGACTTTTTATAACCACGTCATAAAGTCGTTCAGAAATTTCCGAACGCAACTCCCTGACATGGACGTCCTCAACACACCGCCGACTAAAGTTTGCGAAAACCTACCCGTGACGCAGCTGACGCAGGACCAGCTCTGAAGGAGCAGGGCGGTAAGGTGGAAGCAGCTGACGGCCTCATTTTTACCGGCCGACGTCAGAGGTTTCAGCTGGCAACGCGGCTGGGTGGTCCTGCCGACGGCAGACCGCATCGCAGCATCGGGTGTGACCCCCCCCAACAGGTGCCCACAGTGCGGGCTGCGTGAAACCCTGAAGCATGCGATGTTCGATTGCCAGGTTGCAAAGATCTACTGGAAATTGTTAGCTCGGATCTTTGGACACAAACTCGGCGCACGCACAAAGTCGCGGGGCACATCTGTTCTATTTTTATTGTGCGTTAGTGCCCAGATCATCTGGAAAAGGCGCGGCTTTGCGGAGCTCTGAGCGCGGTCGCAGAAGTGCATGTTTCAATGCTTCGACAAATTCGGTCGCGTCTATTCGATCATCTGGAGGCTGAGCTCGCCGCGCTGGGGGACGAGCAGAAGCTTGAGCGGTGGTCCACTAGGTTTATCCCTGTGGTAAACAAGCAACTAGGAGTGTCTATTCTACCCTATTGACTGTTGTATTGGTGGTGTCGTGTTGTTGTGAACTGTCGAGGATGTGATCTAGAGTGATCTTTCGGTGTAATAGTGGTTCTAGTAGTGCGTTTACCAGTGAACTATGGAAAAATGTAGAATGAACTGTGTGTAGTGAGTGGTGTGATAGACCTGTGAATTGATACATGCAATGTGTATGGTTTAAGGCTTCCAGGGGTTCTCAAGCATGTTGGTCCCAGGGAGCCCTGCTAAGTTCCCTTAAGTGCCAAGGAACCTCCCCCCCCCCCCTTCCCGCCATTTTTCTTTCCGTTCATGCTACATTAACGTGCAATAAATTCAAAAGTAAGCAAGGGTATCGTTTTTTTTCCCGTCCACTTTACGCGAATGCGTACGCTAGCAGCAACTATCTCCAAACAGGAGAAATGCGCGTGGGGGTAATATAAGACCGAGATTGGAGTGCTCGTCCCGTGTCACCGCCTTTTTCTTGTGTCCTCGTTTTAGTGCGCTTTTTTACCATGTCGAAGTCCCATCACCAACTAGCCCAAATTTCTGCCCTGAGGAGTGCAATAGTTTGACCACGTGGCCCGTTTTCGGAGTCTGGCTGGCTACAAGCTGCTGGCGAGATTTATTGCGCAGCTCGCGCGTTTCTGTTATGCGCCGAGATGTGCTTACTGACACTCGGGCGTGAGTAATGGAGGTTCCTTAGATCGATCGCACCTCAAGTTCACCATATAAGACTTTGCGACTGCGGAACCAGGGAAAATTTATCAGTGGCTCGCGGAACCCTGAGGAGGGGCCTGCGGAACCCCAAGGTTCCGCGGAACCCACTTTGAGAAACCATGGTTTAAGCGACCCGTGTAGTATTTAGCACAGAGGGTCTTTGTATCGGTTACTAATGCATTTTCTCTCTAGACATCATTTTTATTGACTTGACAACCTCCAGCGACATGACCTGGTGCACGGTGGTGCCGGTGGCAACAAATGCTAGTGCAGTCCACATCATAGTGCTGCTCCACAACGAGCAAAGCACTGAGGGTACCTAGCAGCCTCCAAGCTGCTAAAGAAAACCTATCCATTTTGTTTGCTTAGAGAATCAGTGTGCAAGATGAAAATGATAAAGACGATTCCATTGTTGATGTTTGATGTAACACTGCTTGTCGGAAATTAAATCAAACAAATTGACTCATGTTTTCTGTATACCATCTTTTAGTTGACTGGCGTGCATCTGCATGCTAATCAGGTCACAAAATCTTATGGCCACTGTTTAAGACTACAAACTAGCATCTTTATGACATTATGATGTCATAAAGTGTGTATAAAGGGATTTTATGACATTGTTTCAAACAAGCCCTGGCAGTTTGTTATGCACTTCAGATGAGTGTCCTGTAAAGTCAGTGCTTGGGTTTGGCTCTGGAACAATTAAATTTGAATAAAATCTTGCCTTGTAGCAAATTTGAAATGTAAATTAAAGTATAGAGTTGCGTTGCTCTCAATTAGTGTCCTAGGCTCCTTCAAAGTAGTATTAGTAGCTTGTCTTCAACAAAACAAAACTTTTATATTTGCAAGAACGAATGGAAATGAAGCATGTAGAACCTGCCGTTGTAGGACAGTTGTGTATCCTTCCAAATGGTCTGTTATGTGTAATAATTCACGTCTTACCGTTTTGCGGCGCCACGGGTCTTCATCAGTGATCATTAAAGTGTAGAGAAGGCTGCATTAGAGCAAGCATAGCCAACAGCAAGACAGCTGCTGTGTCACTTTCATGTGGCATAGGGTGAGTGGCACTGGTTGACGGCTGTTCACACCAAGATGGACTAGGGCCAAAGGCATAATCTGATGTCAGCATTCCAATTGGCAAGAAGTGTTTCGATTATGGTGGACCCGCGCAGGTTTTCTGTTCTCACATTGGCGACACACCATAGGAGTTGAAGTTTTATCAAGTTGCAAGGTGGATGCTCGCCATGCAGCTGTAGTACAGCACGAGTGCCAACGTGGGGAACTGTGCTGTAAAGGAGTGTGGTGGAGCTGTGGAGCCATTGCTCGGCTTTTGCATTCTCATGCAAAAGCAGTCACAAAATGTCTCTGCCAACTTTTTAAACTACTTCACCTATTTCTACATGCCATCAAGCCTAAGCACGCAGCCTAAGAACGTCGATGCCATGCTTTGCATCGTAGGCGACAGGGCCGATGCCACTTTTAACAGATGTGAGCTTGCCGCAGATGCAACAAAACAATTAAGTGTCATGATGGGCCGTTTTAAGAAATATTCCATTCCCTATTGAAACACGGTACAGTGAAATCTTGATGATACAAATCCCGTGGGACTGCAAAAAATGTTCGATGCATCCAAATTCGTATGAACCAACATAGTCCGAAAATTTAGCCCCTGAAAAAGGTTATCGTATATTTTTGTTACTTTTGTGTGAAGAAATCTGAGATGTTTTTCTGCTTTTTTCTTACTCTCCATGTCACGAAGTTGTCCTTTCTGCAGCACATAACCTTTGCACTCATCCCCTCACTCATGATGTCCGAGCTCATCGTACACCACAACACGTCAACAAAATGCGGGGTTTCACTCGCTGACGGCGCTTCTTCATTTCTGCCGCAGTCCTCCTTTCCGTCAATGTTCACTCTAGCCACAGTCACTTCCTTGAACCATGTCAGGAGGATGTCATCAACCTTGACGTGCTGGGCTGTCTTGGCCTGTGTTAAGAGCAACCTCCCGAAGGGGCATTTGCCAGGAAGAAGCGTATGAAATGTGCCAACATTGAAACGAACATTGAGACCAGACGAAGGGGAACGAGGCAAGCGTCGGGAGAAGGAAGAAGAGTAGAAGACCATTTTCAGGATTTTTATTTTTTTTCTTTAATCTCAAACCTTTTTCCAACCGGTCTAAATTATCTTTCCTAAACGTCTCGTGATTAGATAAGAATTCCATTCATTTTAACCATCCTCTGTTGATTGGCCGATCCCCTGATTGGGTATGTGCCATACCCAAAGGCGCAACAACAACAACAGGCCACGCTCCCGGAACCGACTCCAGCGTCAACAGTGCCTGACGACACCTCAGGCCTACCGACAGGAGCTCCATCCTGGAAAGAGACCACGCGGCAACGCACCATCGGCAACTGCAGAAACGAAACCAGCTGGGCTACAGGTGGCGACGCTCGGGATACGCTGCGACGCCAGTTCCACATCGAAACTAGGGCTATGCTCCCTTGGCTGTTGGTGGTATCGGCTGGGCCCACTTCCAGTAAGCCTCTACGAGACGCGACGAGATGCATCGAATGCAACGTGAGGCGACGTCACACTTAAAGACTTTTAAACGAACTCAAACGACGAGAACGCTTTTATGACAACCGTTTTTTGTCTTGTGCTCTGAAATACCGTCGACATCAATTAAGTTTTTTTCTGTGTGTCCTGCCCACTTGGTGAATTGACGTGACAGCCTGCTTGGCGTTCACGCCATGCAAAACCATGTCACGTTGCCAAACGATGGCGCACAATGTCAACGGCGGCAGGTCAGGCTCTTTTGTCAAGTCGCTGCACTTCCTTTTTGGTTGCTGTTGACCTTATTGAGAATCTACAGCTGCTTTTTGAAACCGCTCTCCTTTTGCACGACATAGCTGACAGCCGGGTTGATTTGGTTGGGAGAAGCCTCTTCACCGAAAAAACCTCGCACAGACGTCTCAGCAAGCGAACAACCACCAAGACCATATGGCGGCAATAGCGAGAATGGGTTCAAAAGTCCCCAAAATCCGAAGGGGCGGCCCCCCACCCAGCACCAATGAGATGCCAGAAACTAACTGAAGTTGAGTCGCTAGCCGACCGCATCTTAGGCGCTTGCCTGCCTAAAGCTATCAAGGTGCTCTTCTCGCGGAGTGGCATTGCCCATATCCCGCCTGCACGGCTGCAGTAAACTCGGCGCACTATGCATGCATGTACACCACAACAGCCCGGCCATTCTCGTGTAAACAGTGACAAAGAGGAGAGCGAGACTGTATGTTCGTTCCCAGACAAATAGTGACACAGAGGGAAGAGGGAGCCTGTACCTGTACGTCACCGTTGCTTACTCGGCGGTCACGGCAACTCTGACATGTTAAGCGCCTCACCGGCTCCTTGACATCGTCCTCCAGTCCGCAAAGGTCTATCCGTAACAGCCAAAATTGTGCCCATTGCAAACGAAGCAATTTCACCAGGACTTCTCAGAAATTCGTATCACACAGAATCAGGGCCGTAGCCAGAGGGGGCGTTTGGGGGTACGAACCGCTCCCGATATCTATTCCAGGTAGCGCGTGAGCAATACTCACTTGCTTTTGGCAAACCTACCCCTTCCCAAAACAGATAACCCCCTTGAAAAAGTTCTGGCTATATACTGCCCTGCACTGAATGATATCATCGAAATTCCTCTGAATATAATTGAGCGTGCTACAACACACACGTTCAAGAAGATTCTCCTGAAGACTGTGACACTGCGTCATGCACTGACCCAGCATTCTACAGCCACCTTAAAAGAAGCTGGTTGCGAATGATTAGTTACCGTAATTTATGACCAGATGACTACCAGAGTACTGCTCAATCACGACTTCACCCTTTAAAAGGCTCTAGACTCTATACGACAACCTAAAACAGTAACGCAGGAGCAAGAGAGTTTCACCCGGGCTTGGTAGCTATCAACAAGGTGGGCATTACACCTCGTGGAATTATATAATATATGAACAGATGCAAAATACTTTGTCCACAAATACAAACATATAAATATAAATACATTGACCCCTTCCTTCCATTATACAGGCGCTCGTGCATAGGTACAGTAGGGGTAAGACTATTTTTTCATAGTTTGAAGTTAGGACCGTTTGTTCCGGGACCAATAGTTCCGGGACCATTTTGTCCGGGACCATTTGCTCCGGGACCATTTATTCCGCGACCGGGATGGAACGCACGTGGATAAGGGCACCGTTGTTCTATAACCGTTCTATAAGGTAACTCAATTCACTCGCGTCTCCGCCTGACGGCAGCGCTGGCATCGAGGCACCCGGCCTGGAGCAGTGGACCGCGGTAAATTTAAATTGACTTGAGCAAACCTTTAGTGTGCTTACCTTGTGAGGAGAGCGACCAAAGAGGAACAGCATGAGAGGTGAGCGGGAAAGCAAAGGGAGGCATTTACTTGGCAAATGTCGACAAGGACTATCGTCTTTTGTCGACATTTGCAACGAAAGGAGCAGATACGCGGCCATTTTTCTTATTTTTATTTTGCATTTACAATGCAATGCCAGATATCTAACATTGTGAGATAACATGTTGTTCAATTTGTAGAATTGTACTCGCAACTCTTTTCGTAATATGTCAAGTGTGTTGTATGACAACGCTCATTGTCTCCACTACAATAATGCCCGTGAGGGAAACGTAGGTACATGCAGAAATATACAAATAAATAAATACCGCAATAGCAAGTGTAGTGCCGCGTCATTCGAAATTGAAGAATATGCAGCGTTTTATCTCCAACGATAGCTTGAGATGTTTGCTGTTAACGAGCCAGCATAATTTTTGACCAACGCAAATCTTCCTCGCTGGGATTCTTGCGAAGAACCGCAGTGCAGTTCACGCTCTAACTTGTCAATTCCTTTCATTACAATGATAAAGACTGCAATAGGCAGCACAGAATACCACTTGCCAATCTGCGTAAAAGCGCGACTCAGCCTACGATATAGTTTGCAGAACGATAAAGTCAGCTAGCATTGAAACGTGCAAACAAAAGTAACAGGTTGGAGGAGAGCAACGACTTAAGAAATGGAAACGAGGGTCCTAGGAACCACCACGTGTTCAATCTGCCCTGAGCTGCCCCCAAAATATGAGAAACGTTGCACCACTCGTACAGTATGAAAAGGTACGTCCTGTAAGCGGCGGATTGAGTCGCTGTACTAGTAAATATTCATTCTTAAGCCGTATGCATGTAGTCACACCTGTTCTGTGTTCGTTTTCAAATCTGGAGGTCCCAATTCTTTCTGAGTATTGTTATGTGTAACGTTTATTTCAAAAACGAAAAATATTGCAATACGGACGAGGCCTTCTGCAGAAATGGAAAGCTGCAGCATTTTTAATACTCATAGCGAGAGAAACAGCCACGTACATGAGAGAGAGACAGTTCTGCGGATTGTTTTTATTGTTACCTCATCGCACGGGCCGGGCAGCGGCTACAGCGCGCGGATTTCTCGACTGAATAAAAGGCACCCGTCCTTATTTATTTTGTTTTAGTTTTATTTGCTGCAATAAAAGTCGTTTCTCTGTGCACATTTTGTCCCCTCCCTCACCCACTCATAAACTCGGCTAGGGCCGGATGTCGTGCGGCCGAACCCGCAGCTGTTTTGCGCCTGATAGTACGTCGGCTTGCTCTTCGTTAAGTGTATAGAAACCATTTAAAAGCGGTCTGCGGAAAGGAACAGAGAGTGCACAATGGACGACATTCCCGACGCAGCGATAAAATTCACCAAGGATTACTGGATCACCAAATGGAGCACAGGACAAACACCTTGGCAGCTTAACGACATTACCATGTGAGAAATGTTTCTATCTTGTCGCGACAACGATGCCAAGTGTTTTTGGTTTATTCGTACCTCTACGAATTTAATCGTGCTTCGAACGCGAATGTTGCTTATGCAGTAAAACGCTATTGACTTTTGAATTTCAAGGTGATTTTGTTTTAATTTTTATTGCTTATTGTCGTAAGTGATACGAAGGATGAAGTAAATCGCAGAAGGTTGTGTACAGGTCTCTGTTTTGTTATACAGTTTTACCCTCACTTGCAGTATTCCGAACCATTAAACGACAACAGAAAACGAACCAATGCTTGCGAGTAGCATGACGTTGTAATGATAATATCAATGATAAACAACCGATATTCCCGTTCTGAATTTCAATAAATTTCCGTAAACATACGCGTTGAGTGAGAGATAATAGGCAGTTTTAGCATATCGTTACCGTGTTTGCGTTACCGTTTACCGTGTTACCGGAAGCCTGAGTTTCCGTTTACCGCTGAAAACGGTAGGGCACGTTTTAGCGTACTGTTTCGGTTTGCGTACTCCGGCCGCCGAGGTGCAGGTAGCGCCATCTGATGAATTAGTCTCAAAGCAAATGACTCATAATTTTCTTGCTCATATCTATTTGCATTAGTTTAAAGTAACTTGAATATTTCACTTTTGAGGTAAAGCATTCACACTAACTGTAGTTGTTTTGAGAATAGTGTAGCCATCATCTGTAGAGCTTTAAAAAGAAAACGAGTTGGTGGCGCCATCTACTGAGGAGAGTTAGAATCAAGGTAAAATAGAATTTGCCCCCGCGCTAATTATTTAGGCAAGAAATGAGTGAAATATGTCGTATCAATTACTCAGTAACCTACACTACCTTGCGTAGCACAAGTTTGGAGGCCTAAAAGCACTTTGCGAGCTCAGAAACCTATCTGAACTATTTGAGGCGGGCAAGGCTTAGAACCAGTAGGGACGGCCATTTTGCTCACCCATCCGAGAAAAATGGTCGATTGTCGCTTTCCTGAGCATTATTTAGCAAGAAACACGTAATAAACAGCACCAAGTAAGATTACTTTATTCGGCCGTACCAAGCATAAAGCGCCGACCGCACTGCATTTGCTGTAATCAATACGCGAAGGTAAACTTCGTCTGCTCAGGAAGCTCGCTGGCGACGGTAAAGCCTGTGCCGGTAAGTTACCGTTCACGGTAACTCTCGCGCATGCGCAGTCGACTCCCGCAAACCTGATAAACGGTAACGCAAACGCGGTAACGATATGCTAAAACTGCCTAATACGCAGTTTTAGCATATCGTTACCGTGTTTACGTTACCGTTTACCGTGTTTGCGGGAGTAGACTGCGCAGCGTGAGAGTTACCGCGAACGGTAACTTACCGGCACAGGCTTCACCGTCGCCAGTGCTTCCGGTAACACGGGAAACGGTAACGTAAACACGGTAACGATATGCTAAAACTGCCTAATAAAATCCTTTTCGCGAATAAAAGAACTATTGTTACAGTGCTGAGACGAAGCGTAGATATATTTACAACATTTACAACGTACATTTACAGTGCACTAGCGGTAGCAGGCACATCAGCGCCCATCAGTGCAACGCGCGGAACCGAAGCAGTGTTGAACCAGCGTTCTCTTCTTGATTTCTGTGATCGCAGTCCAGCGGCCGAATCATTAAAGAGTCGGATTTTTGTGGGGTGCATGTGCTCTAGCTCATATGAGCGCCAGCATTTTATATAGCGGGGTAATTGCAAGGAATTTTTAAATAAATTTGTGAAAATAGTTTTGTTTGGAACGTCAATTTGCGTACGATGAAAGGTAGCGCCATGTTGTGTCTAGACGTTGTGGGGACCCTGATGTCCCTACGCCTCTTCCGCACATGTTTTGGCGAGCTGGAAGGGGCCATTTTGGCAGCCGGCGCCTCACCCCATGCGACTCACCGCACCTGCTCCGAGAGGACGAGCGGCCCGCGCGGGCGTTCCGCTGGGTGTTGAGAGATTCGTCCTGACTGGTCGCAAGGGAAGGCCCCCTTCCCGAGAATGCGATGACCAGAGTATCCAACCGGAATTTTTTCGGGTTCGGTTTGGGTTCCGCTTCAACTCAAGCCTGTTGGGTTTTGTTCCGGAGAACAATTTCGTTCCGTTTCGAACCGGTTCGCACCGGTTCAAACGGGTTCGGGGGGGGGGGGAAAGTAGGAGTATTTTTTCGTGTTTTGCTATTTCAGGGCTGCGCTTTCGTTCATCTGTCACGTCGGTATAAAAACTAATACATATTGTACATCTCTTTGTGCAAATGTTGCGACTAGGCCGTTAACTATGAAACCTACCGCAAAATGTTTACCATGGGAGGTGAACGATCACAACACTAAATGAAGCGAAAGTTTACAGGGACACTTAAGGGGCCATGGAGACAAAACACAAGGTTGGTTCATTCAAGGGATTGGCTCTTTCGAATCACACTGACACCACTTTTAATGTAAACTTCGCTAAAATGAACTACATAATTAAGAAAAAAGAGAATGGCTATGCGGCCCACCAGCTAAATTCCCGCAACAGAACTGATGATGTCATAAGCCCTGCTGTGCGATTGGCTAAGGCCTGCGAAAGCAAACGCAAATTAGGCAGGGCTTATACGTTTGCCGAACGAGGCATTTGTGCTTAAGTGTAGGGCAGATTCTTTTTATTGCAGTAATAATTGTGGGGTGAGCAATTAAAGTTACGAGCGAACGCGTAAACACCGAGGCAATTAGTGGGGCACCTTGCCGGCTGACACCGCTAACAAAGCTGTCGAACACGCTGGACTTGCCTGAAACAACACTGACCAACTGACACAAGCTGTGCGATTGCTTACGGAACCATGTTTGTCGATTCATAGCTTAAGTTTTAGGAAAATATTAGTATGCCTCGTAATAAAAATACGAAACGTGTGGAAATCCGGACATAAGTAAACTGCGAACAGTGACACTTCATCAGTATTGCAGCGCCGTCTATATAAGTGGGCGATAAACAATATAATCAAACGGCCGCCTGCGCGATGGTAGCAGTCGGGGTCAGTCGCTGTATTTATTTTTAGGGCCCTACACTTAATACTTCATAGTCGATGTCACCAAAACACACAATTTAGCGGAAGAATTGAAATTTTGTCTGAAAACATTTAATTTCTCAGTGAATATAGCTTTTTCTGCCTAACAAGTGCTTAGGGCCCTATAAAACACTGAATCTTTCGAATAAAACCAACTTGTATTTTGTTTGCGTCTCCCACTTAAGGCCCTTTATTGCGCGTGAGCGTGAAAACATTACTCTTTATGGCCGCAAGTTTTTTTGTAATAATTTAGTTTATTTCATTTCATAAAATATACTTTATTTTGTACTTCGCGCATAAATCCGGAGTTCCATACTCCGCAGTTGCTTTCGTGAGGAAACAAAAAAAAGGCTGACGATTACGATTACTCCCTCATGCTAAATTTGAGCGCAGCGCAAACTGCAGTCTTCTCGGGGACAGCGCATAGCTATTGCGTTCCAGGAAGGTTTCCCGTCATCAGCGAACGTACGAGGGCGCGCGATATACTATTGCGTCATCTCGTAGCGCGTCGCCACCAGTTAGCACGTCTCACGTGACCTCGGAATACCGCCCTTTCCTTCACACCTCTGCCATACTTTCATCCTTCGCGTTCCTGGTCGCTGTAGCTTCGGTTGCCTCTTTGTTATCTCGGTTAAAGCGAGGCCGACGCCGAGGGAGGACGCGAAACCAAAGGAGAGGGTGCTTAAAGGGGTACTGACACAAAATTTTAAAGGCGAGATAACCTCGGAGATAGATTTGTGTGAACACGCATAGATCATCTGCAAAATATCAGCGGCGAATACAGCGTAGGACACATTTAAAATCAATTTTAAAGTGTGCGAAACGCAACCGAGCAGCTAGCAGAGGACCTCGCGCAATCGACATCCCCTGGATATTTTGTAAATAAACAACATCCAAATAAATCACGAGTTTGTGTTTGCCGCTTCCGCTCTGCCGGTGTTTTTCGCCGGCTCGCCCGGCTCACCGCTCCAATCGGAGGGCGGAGCTTCTGCTCTCCAGAAGGAACGACCCGATCATTGGTGGCGGAGGTGCCCTGATTTCGTCGGCTCATCGAACAGCTGGCCGCGACCAAACTTGTACAGCGATTCCAGGCACTCTATTTTTATTAGTTTATTTACATTTGACGGGAAAACGCGCCGGAGACACAGAAACCCCACTGAGCGAGCCGCACGGTCTCTGTGCAGACGGCGGCCACGGCCGCGAAGTGGCGCAGGCCGGTGCAGGTAGCTCGAGTGATAGCTTGTTACCGCGGAACTAAATTGGACTCAGGTCCCAACTATGGCAGCTTATATGAGAAAGGAGTTAATGATGCGATGGCGGGTTGGATTAAAAATTGTCTTCTGCAGTGCTTACGAGAACGGCAATCGAATATCTGCCGCAGTGCTAAGCCGAACACATCTGTAAGCGGACCTGTAGGCAGACCGGCCGGCTGCTCCCAGCGCGCGTCTTGCCACCCACTGTCTCGAGCGTCGCGCGTCGTTCTCTAGCCGCCGCAGCCTTTGCACTCGCACCACCTGCGTCACGTCCACGGTCGCTTTTTAATTAATCGGCTCACGAGATCAGTAAGTGGGGGCATTCGCAGAAAGTGCCGGCGACGTGGATTCCCCAGTGCTACAGAAGCTGTGATTTGTGATATCCCTCCGACGGTCACGTGGTCAGCTTTGTTCACAGAAAATCCATCGTTTCGCGGCACCCGCTGAAACCAAAACTGCGACTGGCTGCATTGAAAATGCCTCTAATTAAACAACCGTAGCACGCTGAAGCAAATTAGGTTTCTACAGGTGATAAGTAGGTGACTAGCTACTTATCGCAACAGAAAAAAACAAGATGCAAAATTTTTGTGTCAGTGTCCCTTTAAGAGGCTTCAGCAGTGCCGGCCTCCCGTAGACAATACATGGACGCTTTCAGAAGCCATAGCGTGCCTAATATTTGGCCTAACCTGATGCGTTTAGTATCGACTTTTTCCGATGTCAAAAGCGGAAAGAATGTTGCGGACCTTATCTAGGATCTTGTTTTTTTACAAACGAGTAAGGAATATGAGCTAAAACATAGGTTTTCGGGGTGCCTGTGTTTCTGCGCGCCGTATTAAAAAACATTGCCCAATATCGAAATTCTGTTCGGAACATTCCCTCCCTTTGGCTCTTCTGGTTGCATACATGCCGGTAGAATTCTTCTGAGGCCCACAGTTTGAGCGCTAGGCGTTTTCAAAGTTCCGCAGCTCGACTACGCCCGCAATCAAATTTCCCACTCTTGTTGGTGGCTCCGTCTTTAGTAATAATGAGGAAAAATTATTAGGCTCTACCACTGATCGCGTACACGCTGTGGTCTCGCTATGTTCTTGCGCGGATCGCTGGACTTTTGGGCCCATGCGGCATACGCGCGGGAGAGATAAGGAAAGATTTCCGTCACTCATGCAACTGTGAATTGCGGCGTCATCTGTTGCGAGCAGGGTTCGACACTTATTTAGCGTGCGGGGAATAACATGGCTGGAGCGATAGCGTTGGTCGAAGCGGTGCATATTTTGTCTTTTCACGGAAGGATGGCTTGGTTCCGTAGTAATGCCGCTTAGTTTATTATTGTTCAACTCTGAACCCTTGCCAAGACCGGACCGACGCGGCCCTAAATCTCGCCAATGCATCTGTTGCATGTCATTCATTGCAACACATGAATTATTGCCGGGGTGAAAGAGTCTGGCGGTACGTCCTGCCACAGGTGGTTGCGAGTTGAGCGCCCACCGTGGCTGTGGCAGGCACCATGTGCATTCGTGTGCCTTGGTGGCGCCGGGCACCTACCGGTAAAATAGGTACAAGCGACTCCCCGACCTGGCGCTGGGCCCGTGTGTGGGACTTCAACGCTTGGGAAGTTCACCCGGCTTGCACAGGAAATCGCCTCTATGGAAAGGGGCTGCTGCAAAAATGCAGGAACTTTTTCTTGCCACAGGTGGTTGTGAGTTGAGCGTCCACCGTGGCGGTGGAAGGCACCATGTGCATTCCTGTGCCTTGGTGGCGCCAGGCACTGTTACGAATCGGCCAAACGCCGCCGTATTTTCCCGCATCAGCCACCACGTGGGAATCTACCACGTGCGCCCGCGTGTCGGTGAATCGTACTTTCGTGTCTCGCCATGCCGGGTCAGTCACCTCGCTTTGCAACCAGCCTCCGGCGGCTGCCAGCGGCACGCCCAAGCATGCTTCAAGCTGTTCGCCACACCCTTCAGGCACCTGGGCGTCGGTGAGTCACGCCCCGACATACCCGACTCAGACGTTTCGCTATCGGCGCGATCGTTCTTCGATAGCGCGACCCCGGCACCCTTCAAGGACACTCTCTCCCCCCCTCTCGGACGCCTCGTGGGACGAAGCCGTGGATGACTCACGAACTATGGAAAGAGTGTGTGCGTGTCTGTGATGTTCGTGGCGTGTTACTCTTGGGGGCGTTTTTTTGGGTATAAATAGAAGCCGAACAAACGCTGATATTCATTCCTGTCTGAGCAGCGAGTCCATGCGGTCGCTCTGCTCGAGTCCTGTATTGTAACCTCGCTCGTCAGGGCATTGTATGTTTTTTTGGCTTCGGCTCACCTCTCGCTATGAAGTAAACAGTTACGTTATCCTACTGCTCTGGACTTCTCTTCGGCTGCAACAGCGGCTGGCCGCTCGCATCATACACGCTACCCATCGTATGTTGGAGGCCACGACGGAGAACGGATCGGGTGCCCCCGCCCGGTCGCAACAGCACCTACCGGCAAGCGGCTCCCCGGCCTGGCGCTCGGCTCTTGTGTGGGACTACAACGCTTGCGAAGTTAAGCCGGCTTGCACGGGAAATTGTCCCTATGGAAAGGGGCAGCTGCAAAAATGCAGGAACGTTTTGTTGTCAAGTTCTCTTCTTGTACCGCCTGTTGCACTGGTTTCTTTTAAACTTGTGTATAGATCAGCCCAACTGTTCATTCTTGTTTTCAGCTTTATTATATGGTTTCAGCTTGATTATTTATTACTGGGGGCATTGCTGTAATTTTTACCAATTGTTTTAAAGGTTTTTCGGACGTGTCGATTTCAAATTCTGCACAATTGAGTATTTATTCTTCTTTACTTTTTCTGTACATTAGAACATTGAAGCTCCTGTTTCACAGCACAAAAAGTGCCCAAAAATATTGATTAATGATCATACATACGTTCAAGAGCTTCATTGATAGCTCAGTTTTTCCGTTTTCCGGAATGTCTGGTTTTTTTAGGAAGACGGCTACGTTCACAACCGCCAAGGCATCCAACCACGCACTATTTTATTAATTTATTTCAAGTGCTCACCAACAGTACTGTGTCTTCTCTGGTTGGCACTGGGTAAATGAGGAATATAAGGCATACAGAGAAACACATAAACAATGGTAGTGAATCAAAAATAGGTTACATAACTGTGTACGTATACGGTGTGTTCAGAGAGACTAAGTAATTTTTTAAAAAAAGTGGGATTTTGGAAGTAAAATTGTTTTTCTTGCGCTAAGTGATCAGGGGCCGTGGCTGGTGCCGAGTGCCATTAGGGGAATATGTAACTTGACTTGGTTAATTACCGTTTCAATTATCCTACGTTAGGTGCTTGGTTGTAATGATTGACTTGTAGAGGATCATGACTCCATCTCGTATGGATTATTACATTTCCCAAATTGTAACTGCGTGCAGAGGTACAGTGCTCAGAACCGCAGCTGACCATATGCGCGCAAAGGGCTCCGGGCGGCAGCTGAGTGCCGCAAACCTGCGCCCACAAGCTCATGTCACTCGGAGCTGTACATGTCAACCGCACGCCGCGGTTTATCTTCTGCCCGAACACAGCCAAGGGACACCTGAACAGTCGAAAAGCATCTGACAGCCAGATTTCTATATTACGAAGTTACCAGTCTGTTTTACTTTTATTTTCATTTCCATTATTAGCGCATGCATCATGGCTGCCGCACGCAAACGGCGGCAGGTCACGGCCGCATTCGGCAATCGTTATGAGAAGTCGCATTAGGGCGGGCGAGGAGGTTCTAGCAGATGATTAACACGACGCCGCTTGCCTCGTTTCTAGCAGAAAGATAAAGCCCGTGGATAAAGCATGGCGTGTATGCGACGTGTACAGCTTCGACATGGTAAAAAGGGCACTAGACGGGGACGGGAAAAAAGACAGTGACACGGGACAAGCACTCGTCCCGTGTCATTGTCTTTTCTTCTGTCCCCATCTAGTGCGCTTTTTACCATGTCGAAGTCGCATCACCAACTAGCCCAAACTTCTGCGTTGACGTGTACAGCTCCGAGCGACTTTTTACTAAGCCTTTTACCGAAAAAAATTGCTATGCTTTTTTGTATGCGCTGTGCGTCTCGTTTTATCTAGGAAACTCCCCTATAATTGGTGTGCGGTCGTTCGGCACGTATGGTGCATTTCGGGCGCCGTGCGTCTTGCTCGCTTGTCGGGGCCATATCTAAAAATCCGGATGCGATGTCGTTGGTTGCGTGGACCGGCGCCGGGACAGCACGAAAGAGGAACGGGCGACACTGCAATACATCGCGCTACGCAGCGCGAAGTTGCAAGTTTCACGGCGCAACCGCCACAAGTATTCCCTCCCTGATGTGTTTACCTCTTGGCTAAGGCTTGCGTGTTCGCTGTTCCACACGGCGGACCAAAACGATTATTTGCACCGCGGTCCGCGCATCACGTGATAGGACGTCACCAGTTCGCGCGGACCGCCGTTGGATCGCGCAGGACCACGGCCTTCGCGGTCCAAATATTCGCCGAGGCTTTTCGGTCCGCAGTCTCGAAGGCGGACCGCGACATCAATCAGCGTGGTCTGACAGCGGCCGCGTCGCGTGGGCGGAGCCGCATCCAGTTGCGCCAATAGAGAACAGCGCGGGCAGCGCGGCTGTTTCGAAGCGCTCGAAGGAGCCTGTCAATCGCCCGCGGTTGGATAAGCGACGGGCTAGGCTTACAATCGCGACGCATACTTCATTCGCGCTTTTTCTTGCGAGTCCTATGACTCTTACTAGTGCGATGTTAGCTATGATTATCACCTTGTTTCACTTTGTTTCACGCATGTGGACCTCAATTTAGGGAAGAGTTCGGTTCCAGCGAGCGGTGACGAGCCGTATGCAGCCCGGATCGCCCCGCCGTCGCCGCTCATGCGAACGGCGGCGGAGGCTGCGTGAGCACGCCCGCCCGGCTTGCATGCGGGTGGCCGTTATTGTGGGGATGAAAGGTTTCGTGCAGGCTTGTGCGTTACAACAGGTTGTCGCGGCCAAACGGCGCCTGTGTTCAACCTTCTGGCTTGTGAGTTCAGACGGTCGGCCATTCGCGATCCGCTCAGCCGGCCCGCCGTGTGGATGCGCTCTGCTTTGGATCGGACCGCGGCGGACCGTGACGTTTCATCACGTGACCGATTGGACCACGGACTTGGTCCGTCGTGTGTATCGGGACGCAGGGAAAGGCGTCAGGGTGGCGCGTCGCTTCTTTCTTTCTCTCCAGGGATACTATCATGGTGCCAGGAAAGGAGCTGAGGGCAACAGGCAATGGGATGCCTCTCATTGGTCGATGGCGTGGGTTAACCGAGGTCAGCAAAACAAAGAAAGAAAAAAGCGGAATTTTCGCCGCCTTGTGCCGCCGATTGCACACTCTTTTTACTTTCACGCTCGCGCTCCCGGTGCCGGCGCGCCAGCAAGGCGGTTCAGCGAAGAGGGGGTAAAAAATCGCCCTTCAGATGCATTTCTGACGCCGTGCTCTGGTGTTTATTTTTTTTCTTACTTTCATGGCGTACAGTTCCAGTAAGAGCTCGAAAGCGCGGCAACGGTTTAATCGTTGTGTGCTCCACTGTACATATAAATAATGCACTGTCGACGCCCGTAGCGTCAGAAAGCGCACGGCTGTTAGCCAAGCTTGTATGGCTACGGTTCCGTGTATAATTCATGTCTTTAAATAAGAACTCCCGAGACTCTATGTGTCTTCGAAGCGCGCGGGATTGTAGCCTGAGACTTTCACTTTCATATCACTTTCGTATTTATGTCTGGGTTCAAATATCCCTAATGTTTTATTTTTGTTGAATAAAGCTGATAAATAGGAAGCATGGTACCAGCTTTAGTAGCGAGGGAATATTTTGCCAATATGAAGCCCTCGATTAAGGATTCTTTTAACTTTTGGCTGAGCGTCTGAATCGCGGGGCAGTTGGCCAGTTGTAGAGAGGGCACATTATGTACATAAAGCTACTTAACGGTGACCCCAGCTCCCATGTATACAGCGGGGCGTGATATTAAGTTGCAATAATAAATTATCTTTATTACAGACACAGACAGACAGACTGACAGGCCAACATTGTCGCGCTCAAGTGGCCAAAGAAAGGCTATCGTCTTTAAAACCAGCTGGAAAGAGACGCTGCCGCAACTGTTCCGCATTCTGCGAACACTGCGCAACCGTACTTCCGCAAGCGCCGCCAGCCCGCAAAGTAACAGATAAACAGAAAGACGAAAACCAGCTACCGCGCGAAAAGCCAAAGAGGGAGGTCCCGCCGCGAGAAAGGGACAGCACAGGGGCGCTACGCGTCGTTGTGTCTATTTCCCTTAACAGCACGGTCAAAACCCCCACGGGTCTGACCTTAATCACTAATTTTTGTGTGCGTGTGTGTGCGGTTAACCAGAGCGCCCGACGGTGGGCCCGATTCGCGCCTCAGTCAAACAGCTCGCGGCAGACGTGCCGCGACTTGGCGGCACACAGCGCGGCCGAGTCTACTCTCCTTTTCCCATCGAGACGGCCGCACCAAATCATGCCTGGGACGACCGGCCCGAAAAAGACATGCAGCGAGTAGACCCTGGAGACGGCGCCGCTGAGTCTCCTTCCCTTTCTTGTCATGGCTCGGCTGACGCAATCACTTCGCTTTCAACCTGCGGCCAGTTATAGTCCTGATTGGAAAGATTCGAACTGCACGCGGCTGCGGCGGAACCCCGGGGGTGTAAAACCAGCCCTTAAGCAGCGGCTGTGCAGCGGCATTTCATTGGAGGCACTGAGTTGAGAAGTGCTATCGCCTTTGTGCGAGCCATGTAACACTCTTGCTACCTTTGTATATAGTGTATATAAATGCAGCTTAAAATCGCCGTCGGCTCGACAACTTCATCGCTCTGCTCTGCGTCGCGTCGATGGCGGACTGAGCAGGGCAACGTCGCAACAGTGGTGACTGAGCAGGAATGGCCCAGTCCCAACACTGTGCGTGTGTGTGTTGGGGGGGGGGGGGGGGTAAGGGGGGGGGGGGGGGCATGGAGAGGGTATCGCTCGCAGTCGAGGGCCGCAGGGCACCCAGTTGCTGCCGGTGCTTGGCAGCCGTTCCAGCAGTGTCGAACTGCGCTGCCGTGCTTCGTGCACTCGAGAACAAAGTTTGCAGACGCGTTTTAAATGCGGAGCATTTCAGTAACTCACGATGTCACCCGCGTTGATGTCCGTCGCTGTCCGCACCCCTCCCCCTACACTATATAAAAAAAATACTATCTGGCGCCTGGTTTCGATCCCTGGTTGGCGCCTGGTTTCGATCAATGTACATGGTGCTACCCATTGCGCCACAAAGCCGACACAGAATGGGAGGCTACGAACGCGCCTTATATCCTTGACTCATTCAAACTACGTCAAGAAGCTGCTGATACAACGCATTCACTACCACCAACTCCCCAAACACTAAACGTTAACGCAATACACCCACCCCCTACGCGACGCATTTACTCGAGTCCCCCTCGCGGGGAGATGGGACCGCCAAAAACAACGCGTTCTGGACTGCGCAGTAAGGGTGCCGGCACGTGCGAGAACCGCTCGCGCTGTTCGTTCCAGGCAGGGGGCGCGCGAGCACTGCGAAGGCGGGAAATATGAACAGCTTTGGACAAACCTCCGTTCAATTCATCAAGAGAGAAGTGAGACAGGGAGGCGAAGAGCGTGATGGGTAGTAGCAGTAAGCGGATAACGGTGCCACAGGCCGTTATGGCGAATCACTGCTCTGCATTTACGACAGCTTTCATGTTGAGTGGAACGGCTTTAATTTTTTCGGAGGCGGGATAGCTTGCACTGACGTCACTGTATTGCCGTGTTGGTTGGTTGGTTGCATGCACCATGGAAATCTGCAGCTCTTATCTCGAGCAGTGCGGATGAAGCTGACAGCGATCGATCAAAAAAAGCTGCGGCATCGTTATGTGCATTCCACACGTTTTACGAGATGTTCCAAGACGTGAGCTTAAGCGGCAATACCGGCGTCTGGCGTTGGCGTTCATCACTTCAAAACGATTCCTTCACGAGGCCTCCCACAGGGTGAGCTTAAACTCGACAGTAGCTGCTAGCGAGGGGTGGGCGCCCGCCTTTAAACAGTAGTGAAGGTAGGGGAATAACAACCACCGAAATTCACCATCATCGTCAGCGTCGTCATTACACGGTGGCATAAACGAGAACCGGTGAATGGGGTTGCCACCCGAAAGTAAAGCCATTCGAAAGCAAAACGATCCTCCAGCGGCAAGATGCCAGAGCTCTTCGACAGAATATGTGAGGCTAAACAAGGCGTCGCACGCGTTCAACTGGATATTATGATGTCCGATTCACAACTGACAAACGTGCTTAGGTGTAATCGGATATTTTATTTGTATTGCTGGGGAAATTCCACCGCCGCACCTGTACGGTGGGGCTATATGCTCACTTGTAAAAGGAACTACACGAGACCATATTACTAGAGAACCTGAGCAAAATGGTTCAAAACGGGAACCTAATAAAACCATATGGGCGCACGTACATCAGCCAAATTTTCGCTTGAATACACACAGCGAAATGGTGCGGACAATTTCGGTGAGACAAACGTCACAAACCACGTAGTCGGTTTGACGCGAGTTACGTAAATTACCTGCGACTGTTGAAATGAGCGGTTCGGCTCACAAAACGACTACGCAGCGCGACATGCGTCTATGGAAACTTCTGAAAACCGAAAAAGAGGGATTTCAGTACGCCTAGTGCGTCCATTGTTAGCAGCCTCCACCGCCTCTCCCCTAAAACAACTGGAAGGGAGCACGCGCAATGAAGCCGCCACGCGTTCACAGGCCGCGTCAAGAAAAATAACTGCGGCAGTCAACAAGTGCCGTAGGAGAAGAGCAACTGCGCCTGCGTTTCCCGCCGGGCCCTCACCCCCTCGTTTTCCCTCTTCACCGTGACCCCTTTTCAAGCGACCGCCGCGAAATGCTTGCAGCGCCAAACAGGGACCGGGAAAGGGGGGAGGTGCAGTTTTCGTTGTCTAATTTTGCCATCCTTGACAGTTAAGCTGCACAGCGGCACTGCTAATGTTTGCGACTCGTACACGCGCGTCCAAACTCGAGCTCGTGATAAAACTTGTTTGCAGTACTGTACTCGCGAGTGCACATACTCAAGAGTGCAAGCGCTCGCAAAACCAGTATTGATGAGTATTGTACTCATGAGTACTGTGTACTCACGAGTACTGTGTACTCACGAGTACTGTGTACTCATGAGTACTGTGTACTCATGAGTACTGTGTACTCATGAGTACTCATACTCATTAGTACTCAAACTCATGAGTACTCATACTCATGAATGCTGTACTCATGAGTACTCATACTCATGAGTAGTGTACTCATGAGTACTGTACTCACGAGTAGTGGACTTACCCCTGTACTCACTCGTCATCATACTCACTTTTTTTTTCTGGGTGTGTACTCACTCATCATCGTACTCACTCGTGAGTTTGAGTACAAATGAGTACAAATGAGTGTACTCACGAGTGAGTACGCCGACCTATGCATATGACTTAAGCGATACGGTAACGTTTACCTAAGCTGTGACCACCGCATTGCACTTGTTACAAGCGCTTTCGTCGTTCCGTAGCATTTATGGTCATAATAATTTGTTATATTTCTTTACAAGAATAAATGATACAAAAAAACGACTCAAGTAAGTACACTGCGTAAGATTCAAAGCCGTCTATATAGAACATGTTGGTACACCAAACACATTTCCCGAAAAAGAACAAAATGAACGATCTAAGAGAGAAATTACCATCGTTAAATAGGGCAAGATGAGGTCATAAAAGGGAGTTCTCGGCAGAGCCATGGCCTGGATCCTATGCGCAACACCCGGTTTCCCGTTTTGCTTCTCATGCTAAAACACCGGGCCACTGGGCAAATTGAATTGTCCAATAACTCACAAGTCGATGATGGCAATGGCCACAATCACTACCGCTCGAACCGCTATGTTCATAGCTTAGATTGGGCTTAACCGCTTCTATAATAGCGTGATCGGGAAAGTGATAGTCGTTCTTCTTGTTTGGTGATTTTTATGACGAAATGTTATCTCGTCGATACTACTGATAATCGTGTGTTCAAATTGTTCATGTCTCATTGAACGAAACTTTTCAAAAGCCATACAGCAGTCATAAATTTCAACTAAGCTATTTAACTATTCGAGAAATGTTATAAACCATGTTATCTGGACTGCGGAAAATATTTAGGAGGAAATTTGTTCAGAGAACAATTATGTTTGCATGTTAAAAGCGGGGCGGGTGCAACCTTAGGCATCCTTCTTCATCTAGGAGGGCTGATAAAGCTGTAGTTATCGCCAGCACAACGCCGCACAGCATGATTTGCTCGCCCGCAAGAAATGTGTTTTCAGTTTCTGCTCTGACATTGGCGCGCTTTTTCTCATGCGTAACACTCGAAATAGTCGCTGCAGGAATTGAACACGCATAAGTGGGAGGGAATCGTCCTTAAAGAAATCACGTTTCCTAGCTTATCTGCGGGTCGCAGGAAATGAATCAGCTTTTCATTCGCACCACGAAAAGCACCCTCCTTGCCCTCTTTGCAAGTCGCCGACTTCGGGTTTTCCAGAAAAAAAAACAGTACGCAAAAACGTAAAAAGAAACATCTGGGCCAAGTCATGCCAGTATTCATTCCGTACTGATATCACACATTCTTGGCCACGATCTTCGGTCGTATAGGGGAACGCTCGTGTCATCGCACGACCCAAGCATGCCGTCATCGGAGCTATATTTCCTTTCGTGCGGCGGAATAAAGCGTGCTTCGGTGTCCTGGTTGTTTTTAGAGTGCTAGATTGCTGCTACCTGACGCAGCTTTTTCGCGGCGATATGTTATGCCATCTATGAAGCGAAAAAGTGGGAATCTCAGTTGGCGCCGAACTGCTGAACCCTCTAAAACATTGCCCTCCCGCCGCGGTGCTGCGTTGTGATCTACTCCCCTAGCCTATCAGTGAAGGGGCCACACCTCATTTCCAAATAATGCCTCATTGTTCCACAATACGTACGCGTGCCCTGGCGCGTTTGTAAACTTTTGACGGTACCAAAATTGACGGCGGGCGGGCAGCCTCTCTGCTGCCCAGAGAGGTTGCCTTCCCACCACATTCCACTAAATCCACCATTTTTAACGGATGATCCCGTGATTCCTCTGCAACGCACTTTAAGTTCCTTAGTTAAATCAAGCTTTGACACCTAATTTCCTATCTCGCGTGGTTTTTTAGACGTAACGTCATGCCATGCACAAATTTAATCTGGACTTCTACATGAGCCATCCTCGCCGTCTTTTACTGATTCTAATTTTGTTTTTGTTGAGTGATTTTGGGGTTTACACCTTCCTCCATCGTACATAACCACTGTTTGGTTCTCTTTGCCCTAGTTGGACTTGCGCCATAAACATCCAACCATAATCAACATCAAGAAAAAGGGCCGGTGGCCTAGAGGACGGCGAGTAGTTGTGTCTGCACTGCTTTTTGTATATACTGGCTTATTCCAGCAGAATAACTGGGAGTTAAAGAGTTATTGTTGATGATGTCCCTCAAGACTTTCACAAGTGGAAGGGATGCATTGAATTTAACAACGCGTTGAAAACTTTACATAGTGTTAAGAGTATTAAGCACCATGCGTATAGAAACCCTACAAAATAAACCATATCATTTTGCCTGATATTATATGTTCTAACTTATTCTAAATGCAAAAAAATTGGTGGAGATGGGCCGTTTCTAACGCGAACTGATAGTATATATGGACAACTTCACGTTAGTTTCAGGGATATAATTGCAAGAGAACCTGATGGGCTGTGGAATTACAGGCTATGCATGATATTTGGTGGTGATACCAGGCCAGTGGCAAAAATACCTTGAGACGCAAGGTAGAGAGCCATAACCAAAAATTGGAAATTAGTTTTGTAGCCCCGGAACCGGTTCGGAGCGGTTTCTTCAATTCCTTCGTCTGGGTTCAGTTCCAAAATGGAGCAAAAATACGGTTTCGGTTTGCAGTTCTGGGCAAAAATTCGAGTTCGGTTCCGGTTTTCGGTTTGGTTCCAGTTCCGGATTGACACCCTGGGGATGACAGATATCGAAGTCTGAGTCCCCGTGGTTTCAGCGAGTGAACAGAGCCGTTGTCTGGTATATACTCTGTATTTCAAAAGCAATAAAGCCTTACTTTGGATAGCCGGAGTTTGTCTACCTCGTGCGAGTACCCGAACCTGGCCGTGAGTCTGCGGATCCCGCTGTGGCAAGAGTACGGTGGGTAACATAAGCCAGCCGGGGTCGTCTTTATTCCGTGCGTTAGCCCACAACGTGACACTACCGTGCGTATACAAACAGCTACGTCGGTTCTAATGCTTGACGCAAAAACCACATTGTGGAATGGCAAGATTGGAATTTCTTACTGTTTGAGCTGGCTACAAAATTTTAAATGCCTCTTTTCATCTTACGCACATTTAAAAGCAGTTTAAGTTTAGGAGAACCACCAAGGACAAGAGGCGATTTGTGTCTCTAAAGGAGGAGGCTGGAGACAGCTGGTAATGGCAAAGTTACGATGGTCTTTGTAGGAACTTGAGGGACACCAAGGGCTGCTTGCGGAGATTACTCTGAGAGCGGCGTGCAACTCTGGTAGTCATATCGACAGCGTCAAAGAATTTCCCATGCAAATAATATGGGGCATTTGTGTGCCTTACACCATCCACTCGTCCGCAGCACACGACGTTAGGTTTGACGCGCTGGCTGGAACATCAAAATGAGGTGCAGCCATGACCTTCCAACAATTTTAAGAGCATTGTGGGAACAGCTAATACAGAAGAATATGCTGTTGGGCAGGTTGGTACTCTGCTATAGAACACATGGCCACACGAAGGTTGAAGTAAACGTTTAGTTAGCGCTTGTCCCATTTCCTTTTAAAAAGTCTTTCTCAACCCTTATCCGGTAATGTGCACCACAGAACCGCTTAATAGGATGTACGTGAGAGAACAGTCTCGGCATCCTGCTCTTATACCCTGTTCTTGGTTAGCGCTAAAGTGTAGCACAAACGTTAAGCTTGAAAGTGGGGACAGTTAATAGCACTCTTAAAAAAGGTTGTAGCATTCACTAACGGAACACTAACAAGGTACTTGTCCCAGTATACACTAGGTACTCAGTAACTGATGTAGTAAATGCAGCAACAGTAAGTACTACCTCAAGCGGGCAGGAAGCAACCCAACCTTCACAAGTAAAGTACCAGCAATAACACCCTTGTGAGCTACATTCGTTTACTAACTGGTCATGCGTAACCTATCCAATATACGACGTTAATCTGGTATACTACTTCCTACACCCAGTTAATTTACTAACCACGCAGTTGCTTGTTACAGAGCCTACGTACAGTAGTGCGGGACAGTACGGTTCGCAAGGATTTGTAAATACGGCCATTACTGCCCTTTTACGACCTTTTTATTAAGACTGTATGGGATATCTATTCTGAACGGCGTCAATAACATTCACACTTTAACTGCCATTCGCAAAAATTCGTGTGATTTTTTCGGCGATTTTATTTATCATAAAATGACGGCATCAGGGGAAAAACTAAGTACGGTGGCGTATGTGTGTTCGAAGAGATTATTTAAAGCACAGTAGTTTTTGTACAAACACCGCACAGACCATATGCGTGGAAGAGCAGTTCATGGGTGGTTCTGCTTCAAAGGACGGGCGCGAGAATTTCATTCGATGAGAGACTGCGCTATGTCATTCCGGGTGTACCCCGAAACAACCCATTCCCATTTGAACCCGTCCCGCTTGAACCCATTCCCGAAACGCCCTTCCCGTTTGGCCCGTCCCGCGTGCGCCTGTTCCCAAAACACCCTTCCCGTTTGACCGCTTTCCATTTCAACCTGTTCCCAAACACCCTTCCCGTTTGAACCCGCTCCCAAAATGCCCACCTCAAATAGTTCAGATAACTTTCTGAGCTCGCAGTGCGCTTTTAGCCTCCGAAATTGCGCAGGGCAAGGTCTTGTAGGTTATTGAGTAAGTACTACAACATATTTTACTCATTTCTTGTCTAATTATTTAGCGCGGGGGCAAATTCTATTTCACTTTGACTCTAACTCTACTCGGTAGATGGCGCCACGGAAACGGTTTCTTTTTATAGCTCTACAGGCAATGGCTACAGTATTCTCAAAACCACTACAGTTATGGTGAACTAAAGCAACAAAATTATGCGTGATTTGCTTTGAAACTAATTCATCAGATGTCGCTACTTGCGCCGCAGCAGCCGGAATACGCAAACTGCAAACGGTGTGCTAACCGGTAACATGGTAAATGGTGACGCAAACACGCTAGCGATATGCTAAATTTCTCTATTATGGACGGATAGCTACCGAAATGTTTGATTTTGCTTTTCAATGTACTGCGTGCCTGCCTATGTATTATCTGTAAAAGGTACATGCAAGAGAATGCAGCTTGGGGTGTTTAACGCCTCGATGAAAAATTTGTGTGAACCATTTCCTCCAAGCGAAAATTTCAGCTTTAGACTTCAATGGCCATTCTTTTACAGATATATGCATATAAAGTGACCCTTGGCAACACATTAAAATTGACCGTACCACTGGCTTCATCCATAATAGTTACCGCGTTCATAAAATGTGTTTTTTTCTGTAGTTTGCTAGATTTGGTAATTATATTCCGAGAGATCTGTTTCCTGCGTATAAATAAAACAGTAGCCTTGTACTACCCCTAATAAATTAATAGTTGCATTTGTTAAAACACCCAACTTCATTTTCGGCAAGAGGTCCGGATCCTACAAACTGACACTGCGTCCGACGAAAGGTTCTATTTTGTTAATCCTCGTCCTTTCTTTTTTTTTTGTATGTGTTGCATATAAGTGCATGTGCATTCGTATATGCAACTGCAAGGGGTACAACTATCACCACTGCCACGGAGTACGCATGCGAGCAACACGTCCCAAAGAGCTCGATAAACGCAGAAGAAGATGGAATGGTGTGGTTTCAGCTGTACTTCATTCACCACGCTGTACGGGGCGGACATAACTCAGCAACCTACGTGTTGTTTGTTAATTGGCACCGCGTATCGTAAAGCGGACCATTCCGAAAAGGTTGCAGGTTAATAGGGCATCAGCACACTTTGGCTCCGCCAGCCGTAACGTATTTTTTATGAGGTTAAAATACAGTCGGACGCAAGTATAATTTCGAAAATCGCACGCCTCGGTCTGAGTAACCCGAGTCGAAGCTGGGTTCGTTATTCCGGGAAGGGGCTAAATGGGAAAATACGAAACGGGAAGGGCGTTTTGTACCGGGTTGAAGCAGCACGGAACAAACGAGAAAGTTCAAATGGGAACAGGTTCAAATGGGAACAGGCGAAATGGGAAAGGACGAAAAGGGAATGTCGTTTTGCGCCGGGTTGAAACGGAAGAGAACAAGTGGGAAGATTGAAATGGGAATGGGTTCAAACGGGAACCTCCCGTCATTCCACATCTCTGTCCTTTATGACCCGGTGGATCATAATCTCCAGTGTCCAATAGCAATGCGCATTTGCCATTCCCCTGTACTCATGCCTCACATTTTCTCCGGGGGAGCCCGGCCACAATACCAGTACTCGTTCAGCTGTCACTAAGTATATCAACGGGATGACCAACAAATTTCCGGAAAGAAACCCCATTCTTCAATTCGCACATTTGGCTCATAACTCGTGGTTTGTTATTCAGTTAGTTTACGGTGCTGAAGCGACTGCAGTACGTTCAACAGTTTGTTCTTAGGCCAGTGCAAGTAATATTTTATGGTCACTAGTAGATGATGAAGGGTTTACCTTTCGTGCAAACCGATGCGTGTCCACTTGCTGAGCTTAGAGAGAATAGTGTTGCGCGGCTATGTCGCTTATGGTTGAAACGTATTAGAAAGTTAGAACGGGCAGACTTAATGGTTCTTTAAAGTTTACCTGATTCCCGTCCTGCTCGCTTATATAATAACTCTCTTCGTGCGAAATATTTATAGAGGAAGTTCTTCATTAGTGCTTGACGCCTTTCCTGAGCACGGTTATTCTCATCTATTTTGTTTTTTATTTGCGAGTGCGATATTTTCAAGAACAGAATTTCCTTCAGGCCTTTGCAGAAAAACAAGGAAATTGTCCTGGCCGGCAAGGTGAATGCCCAGGTGTTCATTCCACTGTGCGGAAAGGCGAAAGAGCTTAAATGGTAAGCTGTAACTCGACAACAAAAGACACTTGTGATACGAACTTCATGGTTTGTTTCAGCTCCTCAGGCAACTGACCAATGTACGAAGCATGATCACGCGGAAGAGAATTTTCCTAACCAGTTCACCCAATGTTCTTTATATAGTGATAATAAGCTGACATCATGCAGAAATATTTACATCTGCATGCCATTCACCACTTTTGAAGAACGGTATAAATTTTTTTGCTTAAAATAACGTGTGTCGGATATGTGCTACTCTCGATTGCGTCCTTTTTGGGGTGGCAGCAGGACCATAAAGGGTCTTTGGAGCCCCAACTAGACTGCATCAGTAGAACACCTCTCCCATGATTAAAACTAATTGTAAAATTTTAACACAAATTTTGATGCTCACCCTTTTCATACGGAGATCCAGTTGTGAAGTTTGATTGAGAGATTCACCAGTATTAGCGTATATTATACGGGACAATATACGGGTCAATATACGTCAATATACGCGTTGCCGGTAAAAGAATCACGCCCGTGGATGAAGAAGTATTTTTTGGCGGTGGATGTAGATGGCGAAAAGAGTACGTGGCGGAAACTAAACCACGCGTGCGTCAAATCATGTGTCTGTATTTAATGCATCGCCGCCCAGGTTTTGACTTTTAATCCGCTTTTAGCGATAACAGAACAGGCCACGTGAACGTTTTGCTTCAACCTTCGGCTGCCTGCTGCATACCCAAGAAATCTCTCCTGCCTACCGAAGCCGCATATGACTCTCAGTGAGCTTGCGGCCTGCCCATTGCCTCCCCTACCCATCT
Source organism: Haemaphysalis longicornis (assembly GCF_048455015.1). NCBI lineage: Eukaryota > Metazoa > Arthropoda > Arachnida > Ixodida > Ixodidae > Haemaphysalis > Haemaphysalis longicornis. Next base: position 166,866,857 of record NW_027526422.1, read on the forward strand.
CCTTCTGCACCTCCCACTGGCTTTGCTAATTTGTCGCAGGGAAGAGCCAAAATACGCATCCCTTATGCGCAGGTTCTACGACCTGGGTCACCGAGTTGTGGGCGTGGAGTACGTCGAAGAGTGCGCACGAGACTTCTTTTCGGAGAACGGCATCGAGTTCAAAGAAAGCAGCTGCCCCGTTAATAAGTGCAAGGTTTTTCAGGTGCTTACTGACTGACGTTGTTCATTGTTTATAAAGACTGCATACTACACAAGGGAAGGGATATTAGATTACATTGATCAAAACAGATCTTGTCTTAGTCCAATGTAGAGCAACTAAACCCTCTCGCGAGGGAAACTAATTTCAGGCGTTCTGTACACGTTCGTAAACTTAAGACATGGATAGCTAAAAAATTGTGTAAGCACGCAACCAATAAAACAAAAAGAAAACAAATCTCTTAGAGGAGCCCCTAAGCTTTTTCCTATAATGTGACAATGCGGGGATCTTACTTTAGTTGCCCTTACGTAGAGCCCAATTTCGTACCATGCAACTTAAAACTCGTTTCACGTATAGAACTACGAGTACCATTGACTACGCTAGGCCTCCAAGCTTGCCGTCACATCAGCGACAATCCGTTTCGAAGTCGGTGCAAGCCGGGAACTACTGGCTAGATGCAGAACCTAAACATAGTGACGTGCTCCTCTCCGTATCTGACCGACCTCAAAACCACACCAGATATACGTGTTCTAATATCTTCTGAAAAAAACTATGCTTCTAGTAAACGGCTTTAATGCACTACCTTGCATAATAGCTCACAGTTCAAAGTTTATCTCACCGTCAAGTTTTTAGAGATGTTGAATGACAAAATTTGATATTATAGGCCACCCAAACAGCAAGTGCTAATAAATCTGATTTTATAAAACGCAGATTGCTCTGATTCAAAGTGGCGTTTACACTGCTCGTCTGCCCTGTAATGAGAAAGGCTATCTCGCAGTAGCACATGAGATCTGTAATGCGGCAGTTCCTGATTCATTCATTCTGGACGAAAATTGTGCCGAGAAATAAAGAGTACATAGAAATTCTACTTTTGTTGTCGCTATTTCCATTTGACATCAAATACCTGGTTACGTTTCGTGAACGTAAGGCTTCGTGCCGACAGTCCAAGTAATTTACACTGAAACAACCGCCATCGCTAATATGTAACTAGAATGATGTAGAGCATTGTTTCAGCACTGAGTTCATTTTGCTCCTTGCACTTGCAGAACTCCGATGGTAGGCTCCGAATTTTCGTTTGCGACATCTTTGATTTCAAAAGGTAAGCAAGCGTGACTATTGTCAGAAGAACTTGTCAGATCACAATAATTTGCTGAGTAACATTTCAGGGTGTTTTTCGCCATGGGAAACTTTTATTAAGGCGATTTGTAGCAACTAGTAAGCTACAATAAAATACTGTTGATTTCTTTCATTCATATCACCAAAGTTAGTAGATGAAAATTGCTGACTCTATGCACTCACTCAACTGAACCTGGGCCACAGTTCATGAGCTAATGTTTCTGGCATCAGGGGACAAAGCTGTAGGCATTTACTAGAAAATATACACTTTAAAGGGGCACTGACACAAAAATGTTTCATCCTTTTTTTGTATCGATAAGTAGCTATTGACCTATTTATGACGTGTGGAAGCCTCATTTGCTTCAGCGTGCGACGATTGTTTAATTGGAGACGTTTTTAATGCGGCCAGTGGCAGTTCCACTTTCAGCGCGTGCAACAAAATGTATTTTCTATAAACAAGACTGTCCACGTGACCACACAACACTTTGACATGTGCCGCACCCGGCAACCTGCGCACGTGAAGCGCGGTATTCGCACGTGGGAGCACTTCAGCGGAGGAATACGAGGGAGATCGTGACGTCACCGAAGGTGGACCTCCGCTTGGTCAGCTCGTTCGCTCACACTAAACTGTACTAGAAGAAGATCATTCTAGTAAACTCTACTCACACGGAGCATGCGACAGCCGGACGGATATCACAGAGCCTAGCTGCCGTAGCACTGTCGGTTGAGCGTCGGCTGCAGTTTCTGCTAATGCCCCTACGTGCTTTTTGCTTTAGCCGATTAGTTAAAAAGTGACCGTGGACGTCATGCAGGCGCTGCGAGTGCACTTTAGTGCCGCGGGTAGAGAGCGACGCGTTACGCTCGAGGCGGCGGGTGGGGAGACGCGTCCTAGGAGCAGCCGGCCGTGGTCTGCCTACTGGTGAGACTACAGATGTTAGGGTTAGCACTGCAGCAGATAGTCGATTCCGGCTCTTGTAGGCGGTTCAGATGACAATTTTTAATACAACTTGCCATAACATAATTACCTCCTTTCTCGTATGCCCCGCCTTGCTTGCTCCTTGAGTCCCATATGGTGCAGCGGTAACTAGCTATCCCTCGAGCTGCCTGCATTTTCCTGCCTGCGCCACTTCGCGGTCGCGGCCGACGCCCGCACAGCGACCGTGCTGGTGGTATACGGGTTTCCCTCAGTGCGTCTGTCGTATGCGCGAAGCGTTTTCGCGTCCAGTGTGATAAAAAAGCAATGTAAATAGAGTGCCTGGAATCGCTGTAGAACTTATGTCACAGCCAGCTGCCCGATGAGCCAACTAAACCCTGGCGCGTCCACCGCCGACGATAGGATCGTTTCTAGCTCCAGAGCAACAGCACCGATCTCCGATCGGAGCGGTGAGCCGGCGAGAAACGCCGTCAGTGCAGAAGCTGCCATCACGAACTCGTGACTTGTTTGGATGTTGTTTATTTACTCCACATCCAAGTAGATGTACATCTCGCAAGGACCTCCGCTGACTGCTAGGTTGCGTTGCGCACACCTTAAAATTGATTTTAAATGTGATCTAGGGTGTATTTGCCGCTGATGTATTGCGGATGATCTACAGTAATCCCAAAACACAAAGTATTCTTTGGAGAAAAACTTTATTAGGTTGCAAACAAGGCAGCTAGCTTTCGCTGTTTCAAGCTCTTACTGGGCGCGAGCAACCGTTGCTTTGGCCAGCTTTGGCCAAACATTGCATGACGCTGCGGTCGCCGCACATAAAAGTGGCAGTGGCAGTGGCAGTGGCAGTGGCCCCTTTTATAGGGGGCGTGCAGGCGTCACGGAACGCTACGAGAGTTCCACGCTAGAAAACGCCGCAAACACAGTGGCTCGAGTAGTTTGAGGAGTTTTTTTTAGCCAGAAAACGTTTAACCGCTCATTGTGGGTGCACAGAGCAATCATGAAAACCGACGGGTTTTACACTAGGGGCTTTGCATGAAGACTGGGCAATTATTTCCCTAGCTGTGCAGAGTTATTTGGTGCTCTTCCGACACTGCTTATTGTACGGTTCAAGTGTCGGTGTTCGCGCACCGCCGCGTCCGCCTCATTGACCAACGTCTAGAAACAAAATTCAATGACCCTACTACGAATTTGTACCTTTTGTCTTAAGTCGGACGGCGTGAATCGAGTATGACCGGCTCGAGAAATTGCCGGGGCAACACCAGCTTGCGTTGACCCGCCATGTTGATAGCCTGACCCGCGCTGAGTCGCCGCCGCTCGGCGAAGCCTCCGCTCGCCACTTCGCTCTAAGCGGGTCAAGCTCTTCGTGCTCTTCGAATAATGCGTCCTAAAATGCATGTGTTTGGGTTGGGACCCGAAGAAATTTCAAATGAAGCGACATTTCGAGTACAGCGAGTTCGTTATAACGAGGGACTACTGTATGTGTGTTCACACCAATCTATCTGCCAAGTTATCTCGCCTTCAAAATTTTCTGTCAGTACTTTTTTAAACATCGTATTTCCGTAACCCAAGTGTATACAACGGTACCAATAAAAAGCAGTGCCTTCGGAATAAACAATTTATCAAGGTGCGATTAGGACGGAGTATCTCGATTGAGACGATATTAAAGCACAAACAACTTCTGAGTAACAGAACTGAAAACAGCGTTATGCTGAAAGAATGCCGGAAAATGGGGATCAGGTTAAGGCAGCCGAAGACGAGGAATTTTCCTCCATAAACTGCAAAGATAATAAAATGGAGTAAGGGAATAAATGATAAGTGCCTACTGGAATCTTCCTGACGTCTTCTCAAAGATACACCTGTTGGAGCTGCACAATAGATAGTTGGAAAGTAATCAACGTTAGTTAAAAAGGAATACCCGAGTTTTTATTTGAAAATTCTGCTACAGGAGAAATATACTGAATATACTGAACTGAATGGGAGAGAAACAAAAGAAACTGACGATATTTTGCTTCACTTCACCCAATCAGAGAAGAAATAACGCGTTTATCTTTTGAGACACGGTAGCCTCTTTAACAGAGAGCTCCAATTTTTATAAGACTACAGCCCTTTCTTGCACTACCGAAACACTAAAAGTTTGGTCTGTGTGCCTGTCTCTAACTCAAATAAACCAACTGGGAAAAGCCATTTCAGAGAAGCTTTACCATAGTGTATATAGACCAGACTTTTCAAGAATACCAAAACTGACTTCGTGGGAGATACAGCAGAACATTACGTCTGAGACGAAACGGAAGTACATGCCCAAAATTACGAGCGTCCCTACAACTAGCAAAATACGTTGGATTGGTTTTTACGGTCGCAAATAGAAGAAAAACGCGTTACACACAATGGTGTGTAAGATACATGGTGTGTAAGACATGCAAGATACAGGAAAAGCCTAAAAGAGAAGACGCGAAGAGTTGCTTGAAATAAAACAAAAGCAAAAGGTCCCAACAGATTTCTCCAGCACTGTTTAACAAGGGAAAACTAATTTAGGCATGCCTATATGTCATGCGTCGTAGCAGGATAAAGACGGGACATGAGCGTGAGACGTAGGAGGAGGAAGGCGTAGAGGGTGCTACTTGTCAGGGATAGTATAAGGTAGACGTCTTTCGATGGCCTTTCAGTGGAGCTAGCGGAGGTGCGGCTAATTTTTGAACTGTGAACGCTCAACTATCAGCGCTACGATGGCAGAAATGACGCTTCAACAAAATGATGGACATTTATTTCCGAAATGTTTTGAATCCAATGCGAAATGCGTATGAATGAGCGTCAAGAGCAGCTCCAGTTGATGGTGGCCATTTTTTATCTTCTTTTACGCGATGCGGCCATAACTGTGGAAAAGGTAGAGCAGCATAGTAAGCTGAGCCTACAGGGAGTAGGTGAGCTTGAGTAAAGCGTGCAGTTATCTCTAGTGACATGGTAGCCCTAAAAAGAAAACACGCTTTCTTGGGTCCGGAGATAACGTTAAAAAGGAAACACTTGTAGGAAGCACGCCCAGATTAGCCGACATCTTTACTAAACGGGCTCATACAATGCGGCTCGTCCCGTACCACCAAGGTATTACGGGTGAAAAAATATACATTTCAAACCTTATGGTTCGGTTCAAGTGGAAACGGAGTGTAGAAAAGGTAATTACAGCTGTTGAACTTTTCTCCAACACTGTTCTTGACAATCAGGGAATGCGCCGGCAGCATGGACATTGTTTGGGACCGGGCTGCATTCACGGCCATCAATGAGGAGGACCGGGCAAGGTGAGTGCTTGACATGTGTTGCGTGTTGAACTATTTAGGATACGTAATACCCGGTCTTTCGGCTAGTGGGCATTCCTGACGGCGGAGAACAACAAATAGGAAACAGTTCACAGCCACTGCACAAGGAATGAATTTATTCCTAATGTAAGAATCGAGGTCATGAAACCTGTATAAAAGTCTAGAAAACCGTCCACAGATTTATGCACGTAAAACAAAAAGTGTGCCACATTTACGAGTCACTCAGCTTAGGAGGACGAATGATGCCTTCCAAAAGTGGTTTAGGTAGTCCACCTCTGGCTCTGTCCACAACGTCGGATGGCGTCTAAGCAGGCAGTAGGAAGAAGTAGGTCAGTTTAAGTAGGGGGATCGTGAATTTCTAAGTGCAGTGTAATGCTGGTGTTTTCTGTCCTCCACGTTTTATCGCTGGAAAAGTCTACATCTTACGCTAACTTGTTGCATTCGCTTCGGTGTGTAAACCAGTGAAAATAGGGCAGTGTTCGGGTTGTGTGGTATTTGTACGTTCCGTTACCTCCAACCCACATCTAGAAGGTTCAACCATTTCCAGTGATGTGGGCATGGCTCTTGCTTGACGCATCCCCGCTAGTACGTACACATGTAATGAGGTCCCTCCGCTGCAACGTGATTCGCTGTTCTTCGGGAGTACACTGACGCACTCATTTAAGCAAAAGGGCAAATAAATGTCCAAGTGTTTTCCTTTTTGGTGTTCATTTCTGTTATCCAACTACCGGGAAAGTTAGGGAAATGTTTTATTCCTCCGAAAGCTCTGCTATACATGAGTTCATGATCGGTTCTAACAATTTGGTGTGTAATCTCTTCATGCTTTATGCTGCCTCTCTACCTGTCCTACCGCACGAGACTCTGTGCGGGCAAAACGGTGGTACCGGGTGAACGATGCGCTAAATAAAAATTCGTCTGTCTCAAATTAAGAATCTTCGAACTCCTCGTCGAGACCAGCGGTGTCGGCAGAAATAATTTTCAGGGGGTGTTACGCCACCGGCAAAAAAAACTAAACAGAATGAAATCCTGCGCCGAAACAGTATACATTTTTTCTGATATAGAAATTCCTAGCTGTTGTATCGTTGACTTTATTACCTGCATAAAAATAGGGGCCCAGAAATCTCGTACAAACGGACATTTGTATTTGCACTGGTTGCTTGAAGACCGGCAACGGTGACAGTCAATCAAAGAAATGACGCGGTGATGAAGTAGCGGCTTAGTCATGGAACTGGTGTCCGGTTCATTGAAAAGCCTGATTTGGAGAGGCTGAATGCAAATGTCAACTGCGTTTACAACGTCTCTGATATGCAAACATGATTTCAGCCAGGGCTTCCCACTAAAATTTAGAATATAATCATGCAGATGAATCTTTCTACAACCTTCAATTCGCATTCACTTGCCACTGATGAAGTAGCCCCTTTTATGTGTCGGCTTTTTACCCCTTTGTACTTGCAATGTTTAGGCGTCTAACAGATCTTACGTTATGCACCGCGGCAGGGAAGAGGTTCTTGTTGATTTGAATTAGCAGAGCAGAAAAGGCTGGAGTTCAAAGCATCTCTTTTCTCGCCAGGTATGCCGCGGTGTTGAAATCACTGTTAGCACCTGGCTTTTCCTACGCCTTATGTGGGCCGGTTTACGACGCACCTTGGTACAAAGGTAGGTGCACTATTCGTATGAATGTCCTTGTTTAGATTCAAAAGTGGCCATTTGCAAGTGACGTGTTTATACGGGGTATTTCGCATACTCAGGAAGCCTTGGAAGTGGGGTAGTTGGTATTTGAACATCTTCAAGTGCAGTTGCTGCTCACTTCGTCTGTTCCTGTGTATTTCCCCTGTTCGTTGCACGTTTTTGTATCAGGCAGCGCACCTCTGCACCTCAAGATTTTGCGCGGTTTTATGTATTCCTGTATATGGTCTATTTCACCCCCCTTCCCGGGAAGGCACCAAGTGCCCACAATCCCTACTCTTCAGCTGCTCTTAAGGACAAGCCGCCACTACCGAACTGCCCGATACAAACGCGACGAGAAAAGCAAGCTTCCCTTTGGTCGATGGTCTTTCTCTTCCGAAGAGGGTTTCTTTTTTATCTTTAACTAAACACAGCTAGTTTAAGGTGATAGAACTGTGTGAAAGATATTCCTCACATCGGCACGGTTTTAAAAGAGGCACCCGACATGTGATTGATTGATTTCATTGAATGTGGGGTTAACGCGCCGACGCAACGCAGGCGATGAGACGCGCCGTAGTGGAGGGCTCCGGATAAATTTTGACCACCTGGGGATCATTAACGTGCGCCGAAATCTCGTACACACGGGCGTTTTTGCTCTTCGCCTCCATCAGAAAAGCCTGACATGTGAAGTGTGTGCAAAGAAGCTGTTCCCATACCATAAAAGAGGAAGCGTCTTTCAAATGGTTCTTTTTGCGAAGGATCAAGATTTCTGACATCGATCGTGATTCTAATAGGATAAACATTTGTTTTCCGGGCTTCAATTTTCACTCGTCTCCTTTGAATTATTTAATTACAATTTCATTCCGACAAGGCTGACTAAAGCCCTAAAGCAAGTTGTATGTATAAAGCCGCAGTTAAAGTTTACAGGGCCACAGAGGGGGAGGGGGGTGGAAGGAGTGTAAGAGTGGGACAGGAAGGAGGGAGACATGAAGGGATTGCAATGGCCTCAGAGACGTACAGCAGAGGCACCTTCAAGAATGTTGACTACCTTGGAGACATGGAGGATGTCTACAACAAACCAAAAATAGACTGATGTCTACATGGCGCTTCACTAGCGAGGCTGCCGAAGATAAACTTACGTATCTTACAGCTTTCTCCCTTTCTCACTAGCCGATAGGTCACGCACCTTGCTAATGCCAAAAAATTTTTTCATCCTCCCCCTCCGAAACACCGCTTGCTCTGGTACAAATGGAAGAGTCATGACGGCTGGACCCAATCTTTTTTTCTGCATGCTGCCTGAAGCGTCCAAAAAAGCATTGCAGTGGCAAGTTTTGTTGTGTAGGCTGTGATATAGATCAACCAAGAGTCGTTTATTATATGGAGCTGTGAAACTCCACGCTAGAACGGTATATCACAAAGTGACCCCTGATGTGCCCGTCGCATCAGGAAGGTTTCATCGATGAGGCTGAAATTTGTGGGCAGCTAGTTTAACTAACAGACAATTCAGAACAATATTTATCACAATAAAAATCATTTAAATGTCAGAATAATGTAATATCACAATAATAGTCTGGTGTTTATTGATGCAGGAAAGTTCATATTCGCTATTAGAAGTCTGTTAAAGGTATTGCTCACCTCTATCCTCCAAGTTTTTTTAAAGTGGCCATAGTGCGAATATTTAGTAAAGTGCGGTTTGTATGCATGTGTTGTATTGCGAGAATTTCTTTAGCCTAGTATATTTTGTTTAACTAGGACAAAATCAACAAAAAACATTTCTAACACAGAAAAGCTTGTTTTTCATAACTGAGTCAAAAACAGCGCAGGAACGAGACAAAAGGAAGAGCACACAAACACGGCGCTGACTGCAACACAGGTTGTTTTTCAGCTATGAGCACATTTGGAGCTCGTTCGCTAGCCGAGCCAAGAATTCTACCCTCAAAGGTGCTACGAGGCTGCAAATCTGATGGATGTATGGAGCAGATATCCCTCTAGTATGTCTTAGTGCGGGACGCAGACGGGAACGGCGTTCATGGTGTGGGTTGTTGGGACTTGGCTGTTCGAAACAAGAAGGCAAGTGAGGAGGGAATGATAAAAGAAGCATGCAGCTATTTATTGACGTCAAGCGAACCGGAAATGGCAATACTACACTGGTAACCACTGGCTCACAGTTTAGTTATTACATAAAAAAAGACGTATGCCGTTTTTTATTTAAAAGCATAAATGAACGTACTGTAGGGAGCCGAAAAGAATGGACGTTTTGGAGTATGTGATTAAGACGAGTGAAAAAAGTTTCCTTGAGAAAGAGCCCAGAAAAGTTGACATAAGTAGAGGACAGTCTCAAGTGCTGATGAACAACGAAGGGAAATTTTATTGCATTTGACAGCATACAGCTGACCGCATCAGCGTAATCTTGACGACGGTGATTGTGGTTGTCCTCTTCTTCGTCCACGTTTATCGTGCTATTTTTCAAACAGCATGTACCTAACTTGTTCAACGACAAGCTTTAGTGAAATGGAAGGACATTTTTACGGTCTTGCTTCCACATTCCCAGGAAACCCGAGAAGTGTCGATGAAGCGGCCGTGCGGAATCACTTTGGTAAGTTTGCCCATGTACTCGAGCTTATTTCCGCAAGGTATAATGTTAGGTTCACAGCCAATATTCAAGCATACACGAAGCGCAGCATTAGGGCATAACGCTTTTGTTTTTATTGTCTCAAGATGCGCAAAAAAGCGGTATACCTGGATTTGCACGTCCGCAAGCCCCACTCCGGTGTTAAATTACAAGACGGAGAAACTCACTACCTTAGCGGCTGCTTTAAAGTGGCTGCCAGTGCGAAAGGGACTCTTCCCGTCAAGCCAGGTGTTTTAAATGCAGAGCATTTCTTTAACTCACGATGTCACCCGGCGTTGTCGGCGTTGGCGTGCCTCGGCGTCCGCAACAGCCTTTCCAGGTGCGTCCTCTCCTCCACTCCTCCTCTCCCGCATCACGCTACCCTCCTCGCTCTCAACAACAGGTCCGCACCCCTCCCCCTACACTATATAAAAAGATAATACTTACCGGCGCCTGGTTTCGATTTCACGACCCTGCGGGCGGAACGCAAGGTACATGGTGCTCTACCCACTGCGCCACAAAGCCGACACAGAATGGAAGGCTACGAACGCGCCTTATATCCTTGACTCATTCAAACTACGTCAAGAAGCTGCTGATACAACGCATTCACTACCTGTGGGCGGAACGCGAGGTACATGGTGCTCTTCCCACTGCGCCACAAAACCGACACAGACTAAAAGGCTACGAACGCGCCTTATATCCTTGACTCATTCAAACTACGTCAAGAAGCTGCTGATACAACGCATTCACTACCACCAACTCCCCAAACACTAAACGTTAACGCAATACACCCACCCCCTATACGACGCATTTACTCTAGTCCCCCTAGCGGGGAGAGGGGCCCTTTTAAAATGGAAACTCCTGTTTTCTCTTCCATAGGTATTATGACGGGTAAGTAATGAGCTGATGGGTTCGTTGTTTCTGAAGATTGCATACGATATATAATATCATAGGACGTTATTTAAAATTCTTCAACAAAATCAGTTTTCAAAGGGTAAATAACTCTTAAAATATAAATAACCGGGTAGAAATTTCGATTAGTGAGCGCTGAGTGAACTTGAACGTTGTAGTCGGCATAGAAAGGAGACCAGTGTGAACAAAGACACTGAACTCGGACGGGCAGATGTGACCCAGGGTGACAGACTAAAACCTACAAGCTAAACCTTCTTTTAGGGGCGAAGCTCCTTAAGGCGTGGGTCTGTCCATCCTCGACGTATGTATGTAGCCACCTCTAGTTTAGTTCTTGGATTGTTTACTAGATGGCGTGGCTACCTCTAGTTTAGTTCTTGGATTGTTTACTAGATGGCGGGGAGCGTTGTAATAAAATCCGTTCGCTGTTGGCGCGCGCTCGGAGTCGCCCGATGGATAAGGCTGCAGATGTGCGAGCCCGCGAGGCAGAAGCGCTCCGTGAAGCTGCGCGACGCCGCCGCCAAGATCCTGCCGTACGAGAGCGGGAGGCCGAAGCGTGTCGTCTGGCTGCGCGACGACGCCGCCAAGATCCCAGCGTTCGAGAACGAGAGGCCCAAGCGTCACGGCAACGGCGCGAGGACCCTGCCGTACGCGAAGCGGCACGGCTGCGGCGCGAAGAGGATCCCCAAAACGTCAGAGAACGGAAAGCGGCGAGAAAGCGCGCGTATCGGCAGGCAGACCCCGATGCAGTGAGAGCTCGTGAGGCGTCTGCAAAACGCATCAGGCGAGCTCAGCCCCAAGGTGCCGACGCGCGGTTTAAGCGAGACTTTCTAGACGTTACGTTCGGACACAGATGTAGTGGGCGAACTTTCACTGAAGAGTCACGGTTTTACCGATGATTTCCCCTCAGGAGCTTCGCCCACTCATCATCATTCACCCCGTGGATATGCTGTGAATTTTTTTACTTGTACTGTTCTTTAATTCCTCCCTTGTTACCTCTCTTCCGCCCTACTTCCTTCTGGGATTTTATTGCATCATCCGCATCGCCGCAGTGTAGCATGAGGGCGACAACATACCGCCAGACCTCCCTGCTTTGCTCTAATTAGGAGCCTTCTCTCTCTCTCCCTCTTTTCTCTCTCTCCCTCTCTCTCTTCGCTATCTATCTATCAATCAATCAATCTATCTATCTATCTATCTATCTATCTATCTATCTATCTATCTATCTATCTATCTATCTATCTATCTATCTATCTATCTATCTGTCTGTCTGTCTGTCTGTCTGTCTGTCTGTCTGTCTGTCTGTCTGTCTGTCTGTCTGTCTGTCTATCTATCTATCTATCTATCTATCTATCTATCTATCTATCTATCTATCTATCTATCTATCTATCTATCCCTCTCTGTCTCTCTCTTTCCGTTCTCTCTGTGGGTCTTTCTTCGTGCTCTAGTCCTTTGGCGGAGGATGCAATGTCGAAGTTCGTCTATAGAGGAATGCTGTGTGCCATATGCCCTGTAATTCTGCCTTCGAAACTCCTTCACCTGCAGGAGACGTTGCGAATTGTGTCCTCGCCGAAAGCACATTTAGGGAGGAGGCGCCATTCCTGCAAAACCGTGGATCAGCTACATTCTGCTTGTGGCATTTGAGCGGATGATGTGCGCACTGCCACATCGCTGCTTCAAAGACCGATCACTCACCCTGTGTGCGCGTTTGTTGCCTACGAATAAAACGAGGTGTTTAGGTGGGAATACCACATTTCGTTCAATTTGAGTAAGAACTACAAACTAGCACTTAGTAGCGGCGCGCGCAAGGACATTTCTAGGGCTGGCATTCTGAACGACACCATTTCTAGCAAAAAAGGGGGAAGTTGTTCGAATAATTGAAACTAATAAAGGTTCCACTACCACTGGTAAAGACGGTAACTGAACGGACAAAAGCCTGCGTACAGCTGTATCCACAATAACCGCGTAGACAATGCAGCGCTTGGAGTCGTGGAGAATGAGATGGCGACGAATCACGGCAAAGTGATCGGGTCACTGCAGATCCTGTCTTGAATTTATCGCGGGTCATTGCTTGGTGTGAAGAAAACTGGAGTTGCCACGGTTTTCCTGGCCAATAATTCCGACAGGACTGAGAGTCGATCACCATTTTGACTGCCCTTCTGCGCTAATAAATAAAACAGCTCACTACAATTCGAAGGAAAATATGCGTTACTAGTTATGATTGTGAAGGGCATTTTTGCGTAATCGTGTGACAATTAAAACTTCAAGAAATAGCTGACAAAAAACTCGTGTCGGCTCATATTTTTGTTGTAAGCGTTGTAACCGGAGGCAAATATTTTACTTTTAGATGTCACTGTATACGTGCACATTGTTTCTTTACTGTAGAACCGGACTCCGAAATAAGAGTAAGAACAGGACGAAGAAAAAAAGAACAAGAAGACAAGTATCACAGAGAAACTAAAAATATTCCAAAAAAAAGCATACGCCCTTACGTGCTCTACATAATCATCCGATAATGGTGCTAAGTTTGGTTTCTTTCAGCGGTAGGGCCAAATGGCGGATGTGCTTAATGAAAGACTTTCCAAGATGCGTAAGCTTGGCACTTTATATACAACAGAAAAAAAGCGCGTAGTTATTATCTGGTTATTGTGGGGCCCTTGACCTTACCCTTTACTCTCAAGGTAGAACCGCGGCGCCTCGATTTGCCCCTTCATACGCGTTGGCTTGCCACTTCTCATCAGCGTTTTTATGAAAAAGCTTTATCAGACTATGCCAATTCCACTTTTCTTGTCTCGATTTGTGATGCCAAAATCACTATGCGCAAAGTATGTCACCCGACGAACGTCCGTGTTACGCATGCACGATTAAACAACCTTGCGAATAAACAAATTCTGCTTTCGCAAGCACACCATTTCTATTCACAGCACGGTGATCCACGGATATGCAATTTTTTTTACTCCGTGTTCTTTTGCAGGTTTGTTAGAAAGCTTAAACATGTTCTCACAGATTCTCCAATATTTGTTTCCCAGAAACATATTCTGAACGGTTCTCGCATCTAACATTCACCCATACACACTTCTTAAATACTTTTGCAGAGATTTTGTCATTCTAAATGACTTCAAGCGAATACCACTGGAGAAAATCTCCTACCAGATCGTTTTCACAGCCCTTGTCTTTGGTCATTAATGTTGTTGTGCTCGTTGTGGCATCTATATCATTCTCAAACGAATGTACCACCACAAAAGCTCTTCACTTTAGGATGTTTTATTACGACGAATAAAAACATCTAAATATCTTTTCATGGCTCCCTCAAGTTCTTTTGGTAAGTCTTTAAAATATATGAGTTATTCTAGGCCATTTAGGGACCGTTCATGCAATTACTTGGAAAAAACTGTGGTTGATTCTCTGCCATAGTATTCGATAAAACACGAAAATTTATTATGCAGCGAAATCTGCAGCTGAGCATGATTTGCGGGTCGGCGGCTGTCTTGTGGGTGTGCTTGGCGAGCGACGTCCTGTTGTCGGGTTACTTCTGCAAAGGTGTGCTGGCGTCATTTCCGTGGCGGGTATATTGTCAGTGAAATCTTGGTGTACCGCGCCATAAAACACTTTCGCGTTAAAATAAAAAAACCGAAAACGAACAACTTTAACGCACTCTTTAGTACAAAAGGTTGCTTTCCCGCATGGAGGTCCTGTGCGCAGGGGTGCACACTTTACAGGACGCTTGCTTCGTTGTGCTGGTGTCATTTCGGTGACGGATATGACGTCAGTGATATATTTGTCTATCCCGGAATAAAACACTTTCGTGTTACAAAGTCGTTCCTCCGTCCTTTCCCGTCGTTACCTTGTCACATTTCTGTCACTTCACCTAACCACGTAACACAAAAAACATGTTGATTGGAATGGCCAATTTAGTACAGCCGTTTCTTCGCATTTTGCACATTCAAGTGCCTGTTATTTACCTTTAGCTGAGTTAATAGCATTCTTATGCACGTTACGCACCGTCGGCCCGTTGCGTTGAACGGGTTAGGTGTTTTGTTCTCACCGACGCCTCTTGGCAGCATTCTCTGTGGATATGTGTTCCGTGTTGGCTCTCTGGACTCATTTCCCTACTTGGACCCCAGTGCGACGAGTCTCGAGGCGAGCAGCTCTTCGTTGGGCGTGCGGACGATTCGTGGGTGAATGACGACGCATGCGAATGATGAATGCACAGCCGTATATCGTGAGCGGAGGCATCGAGTGACGCGAGCAGTGTGATTGTGATAGCGAAGGTGTTGCCACACTTGCGCTGGGGTGTTTTTAGTGGGAAGTCTTAGCCAATGTCTCTATGATTGCCGTGACAAAAGTGAGCCGGGGCTTCTACTGCTGGGTGGTCACTGTGACGCATAAGCTCACGCGTGCGAGCTCATATGCGCTCTTCCCGGGCTTTAACTGACGAGCGGTCGCCACGAGGACCGGCTTCACATGCGGGCGCTCAAAAATTTTAGGGCAAAGCTTTTGAGCGGCCCTGTCTGCGGGGAGCCGCATGAATGGAGTGAATGATGGCAAGACCGACGAATGAAAGAAGAAGCCAACGATGAAACAAAGCAAAGGAGGAGACTGTCGCAAAGTTTGGATGGGAGGGCGGTTCGCCGTGGCGGCGCGAGCCAGCGCTCTCCGAAAGTGTGTGGTGGGGGAAGAAAGGAGGCAGTATACCGTGCCCGCACGAGGCGCTCAACTGCGCGAAGCTGGCGGAAACGGGAGGGAGGCGTGCGCGTGACCATGATGTGCGTTCGCTTCAGACGCAGTTCGGGGTCCTTCCTGAGACGCACTTCGCGCCGCCAGCGCAGAGACTTATCATCGCTGCCGTCGACAGACAAACAGACAGAACAACTTTATTTGGCCACATCTGGGTCGATTAGGCCGGCGACATCTTCTCCGTCGTCCGTCGGGCGGCAGGGCCCCTTTCGGGCAGGGGTCCGGCGCCGTCAGCCAAGCGGGCCAGGTCGTCTTGAACTTGGAGGTTTGGGTACGCAGGACGCAGGATGGTAAGGAGAATCGGATGAGATCGGTGCCTGGATAGTGGGATACTATCACAGGCCCATATGATATGGGGTAGCGATGCGTAAGGGACCGAATAATATGGACATGCGTCTACGTAGGTGTCGGGGAAGATCACAGACATGATGGCAAAGTGGGGAAGGAGCGGGTCTGGAGCTGCCGATAGATGACCGCCAAGGATCGGGATACAAACCCACGAGTCAGTACTGTCTCAGCGCACTGCTGCTGCACCTAAATATTGTATTAGGGAGTATCGCAATCGCCAGCCAATTTTTAGATGCAAAGCATCTCTTGCTCTCGGCTCCGTCGTCCGTCGTCCATCCATCCACCGGCCCAGGAAGACCCCAGGAGCACTGTCGCTCCAGGAGCCATTAAAGGGTAAGGCCCCAGATCCCAACCATGAGGCAGAGATAATTAGAATGATCAGAATGGCGTGGGGTGCATATGGCAGACATTCTCAGATAATTAATAGCAGCCTACCATTGTCGCTGAAGAAGAAAGTGTATGACAGCTGCATCTTACCGGTACTCACCTACGGAGCAGAAACTTGGAGGCTCACTAAGAGGATTCAACTTAAATTGAGAACGACTCAGCGGGCAATGGAGCGGAAAATGATAGGCGTAACATTAAGGGACAAGAAGAGAGCGGAGTGGGTCAGAGAGCAAACTGGTGTTCAAGACATATTAGTAGAAATTAAGAAGAAGAAATGGACGTGGGCAGGGCATGTAATGCGAAGGCAAGATAACCGCTGGTCATTAAGGGTAACAGAGTGGATCCCTAGAGAAGGCAAGCGTTGCAGGGGGCGGCAGAACGTTAGATGGGCAGATGAGATCAAGAAGTTTGCGGGGATAAATTGGTCGCAGTTGGCACAGGACCGAGGTAATTGGAGAATAATGGGAGAGGCCTTTGCCCTGCAGTGGGCGTAGATAGGCTGGTGATGGTGATGATAATGAAAGGGTAAGGCACCACCGGGCGTTCCGCAAGCCGAGCATGCGCAGTGGGGGTGTGGACGGCGCAACAACGACAAGGGAGGGACACGCCCCGTCGCGTCTAATAAAATTACACCATCTTCCTGTAGGGGAACCCTGAGTAGTATGCCAAATAGATATGGCCTCAACGCAATTTCTCATTTCGTAGTTCCGGTAAGTGAAAAGTGTGGTAGTTGCCATGGAAACCAAACTGTAAATATAACGGTAGCTACGTACCTCAACCTAAGGGAAACGACGAACTGAAAACTAATGGGCACCTGAATCGACCCCATGGCTACTTTGTATACTACTCAGGGTTCACCTACGGGCCGATCGATTGTGTAATTTTTTTTCGTACTTTTACGTGGAGACACGAAAAATTACGATTTCTTAAAGAGCTTCGTTCTTAGAAGGTATTAAGTAGAGAGTCGCCGATGTTGCCGAGACGTCACGTTTTTCTATAAATTAATAATGGTCATTTGATGCACCTGATATAATGCCCAGCGTTAATTTACATGGGCCTCAGGGATTCACACGCCACTGTATTTTATTTTCCCCCAGCACGTTACATAGCCTATCTCTTTCTGAGCTCCTACAATTCTTGTGCAACAGAATGTTTACATAGATTATTTTTTTGTCACCCAAAGTGTTTTTTCATCGCGACTTCAAGAATATGTTTCAAATGCCTTGACTCACAGTTTTGCCATGTATGCACAATTATCTCCTTGCACAATCACAGCTTGCGCATAAGAAATGTGCTTGTAGTTTTACTAGTGACATTTTATGATTACAAGTACTGTTTTTTATTGTATTGACATGTATACCAACGTTAAGCGCTTGCTGTGTATTGGATACGAAAGAAAAGATAAATGATTGAATGAGGCTATAGAAATTTCGAACGAATGTCTGCCCATCTAGCGGTGAAGTTACAGCTGCTTGTCACAAAGCATGCCGCTCATGCCTGTATAGGTTCCAGTGCTTCTCTATTCGAATTAACAAAGATAGCTAGCTGTAAAACTTCCCCATTTATTAACAAAAAAACAAAAAAGAAAGACACCAAATTAAGTTCCCTACCCCTCATCCTTCTGAAGCCATGACTAAATTTCAAATGTCAGGTAAACCTTGCCGCACTCTCATTTGCTTTGGGGTAGATTTTTTGTAGACATTTCAAGCCGTACAAAATTGTAAAAATTATGTGCCTAAAAGAGTGTGAGTGAAAACAAATAATGTGTAGGCAAGCAACTTTCCCCACGAATAGAGCTGGTGGCGTAGTTAATATACTTCACCATTATATAGAGCCACGGAGCAAGAATATATATAGGAGACGAAACACTTATCGCAGTAAGCGCGAGCGAAGGGACGGATAATGCCACAATGAAAACTAACAATGTCCTCAAAGCTTCGGAGCAGCGACGGCGAAGGAGAAGGCAGCAGCACCTAACAGGCCAATTCGTATACCGGCCACAATCTGCAGCGCTAAGAGGATCGCGGCAGCAGCGCAGCGTAGCATTTCATGCTCCCGCAACACATGCCGCTCGAGAGATTAAACTGCGCCAAGTGTTTGGCGCTACCTGGCCACCCTATGAACACAGCTTTGCCCACCTCTCTTGCTCTCGTTCCGTTTATAGAGCCGAGGAAACTTTGGGGCATTTAGTCGAAACACAAGAACCCAACCGAAGGTAGGAGTGTTCCTTTAAATAAGTATATGTGCTGAATAACTAAAGGCCCATCAACGCACTAGGCCAAATAGAGGCTTTTTAACAAAATAATAGTTACCCGCATAAGCCACAGCCTATATTTTCAATAACCCGAATAACCACTCAGCTAGTAAAGAATATTTTAGAAAGGTACATCCATATCATTAGTCAAGCACTCGAAAAATCCATAGAGTTAGCAAACCCCTGCAAATGACATTTAAAGACTGTGACAAGGCATTTCATTTACTAGACACTGCACAAGTGCAGGAAGTCATAAAAAACCGGGGAACAGAGGAGGGCTACATTATAATTCTAGAGGATATATATGTGGGATGTACTGGAGGTTGATCCTCTGTAAGAAAAGAGAGAAATACCCGATAAGAAAGCGGGTGCGGTCGGGAGTTACCTTGTCACTGAAATTGTTCCAGCACGCCTGAAGGTGACATTCAGGACGTTTGACTGGGGGAATGCAGGATTTTGTGTAAACGGGAAATAATTGAGCCATTTGAGGTGTGCGGACGATATCCTGATGTTCAGTGGGTCTGCAGAACACCTGCGAAAAATGCTTGCGGAACTACAATCAGGAAGCCTGGCCGTAGCCCTAAAAATAAATTGGAATATATGTATAGTAGTTTAAATAAGCATATTGAAAGCGCTTTCACTTAAAAAAACGTTTTCGCATTTACTAACACAATGATAACAAGTTATTTGTCACAGCATGTACTCGGTACTTAGTAACTGGAGTGGAGGTAGTAACTGTAGCAGTAGTAAGTTTAGAAGCAGGTAGTAAGCACCGCTACCTTTATCGGGAATGTCCTATTGAATAACACTCCCCTCAGCTACATGCTTCTACGAACTGGCCATGCATAACCTAGTTAAAAGCGCGACCTTAATCTAGTGCGTATATACATAACCTTTTTACACAGTTATTCTCGGGAAAGAGTGTCAAAAGCTTGCCCCGGAGGCACACAGCTTTAAAAGATGTTTTTTCCTAAATAACGGTGTAAGGATGAAAAGATTACGCACCCCTCCGTCTAACGAAGGCGATGGTTGAACGCAAAGCTTTCTCTTGATGGATTCTTTAGTTGCTAAATTCCACACTGCGAGCATGCGCTACTCTGGAGGTACACTCTTAATCTGGTTCCATATAAGTTCCAGTTAACAAGGGTGATCCATATATTTTATGTGGATCCAAACGAAAGAATAACTGGAACGAAGCATATATGTGGATCTTATCTGGAACCGTCAGCTTGTTTTCTTTATGCTCGTGGTTTTTATCTGGAACCGAAGAAATGGGGTCATGCGATGTCGGCGGTTCCAGTTACTGTTCCACTTATGTCCCAGTAAACGTTTGGGGAGAGTGCGTTTGTATATTTTTTGCTCGTGTCTTGTTCCACATAAATCGTGCATGGCAGTGAAGTATGATCTCTTTCATGCATCAACTGGAACAATGAACCATATATATTAGGTGCTTCTTGACCCAAGATGCACGTGCGCGTTTAATATACACGCGCACACCGCACATAAAATTTAATGAACTTCGCCGACATCTATGAAACTGCCTTGCAGCAGTTAACGTTCATAATACGGCTAAGCTGTAGTTTTAGTGATGTCCTTTGACAGAAAACGAAATCCCACTTTTTTGTCAACGCCGTACAAAGCATTAAAAATGTCGAGAGGAGGATATCTTAGGCAAAAGAAGAAATTGCAGGAACCCATTTCCAGGTGTTCTGCGGCACCCAAACCACTTTCGTGAACATCGTATTTTTCTAATTTGGGGCGTCAAGTATACAAAATCACCAGTGACTTCAATTTGAGAAGGACTAAACGTCTTCCCTTTCCCCGTCTGCCGTTCGGGCAAAGCCATAGCTGCTATAGCGCTGAAGAATTCGTGGTGCTTTTGTGAACATCTTCATTACGAAATACTTATTGAGGCCATTACATTTTATGCATTTGGTTTACAAAGTTTCGCAGAAACGGCAGTTTTTGTTCAACACTCAGTCATCATCTCGCTGTGGTGTAGTACGCGCTCAATGGTACTTAGTCCACGTTACTTATGTTGTGATGGGATACATACATAATGGTAACCGACTGCGTCACGTTTTACACCGCACACATCATGCTACGCATGCAGTTATATGCTAAGAAGTTCGTTTTTGTATTTTGTCTCGTCCCGGCTATTAATTTTCACAAGCAAAAACGAAAGCCTCTTTGCAGGAGGAGAACGACACAGAACCCGGATAACTAAATCTACCCCGCGGCATCTGCCTTACATTGTATATATTTATACTGAAATGTCATTCTTATTTCAAATTATGCATTGCAGTATCGCGAGAATTCGCAGTGTTACCCTAATCTTGTTACTTGCCATAGTAATTCAAGTTCACCGAATGACCTGCCTTCTCCTCCTGGTCCCCCCGTTGCTCTTTTCCTGCACTATTAGTGTTCATGAAGACAAACTGCTGAAAAACGGGAAGGTGTATTATTACTCGCTTATTAGCGAGTAATCACACTGGATTCACTATACGGAAGTAGTTTTCTATAACGTGGATATCAAAGAGCGTCGCAGTATATATTTTTGGTATTGGAAAGACTTGTTGTCAAGAGAACGCAGTCAATAAAGAAGCGTCGTTTTGTTTTCAGTGCAAATAACGAAATAAAGCTGTCATCGAAGTTGATGCACACATACCGCACGCGCTCACGGCCCGCGGCGAGAAACAACTTTAGCCCAACTAACGTGTTAAATTGGCTAATATCTGAGCTCTTTGTTCCAGCCTCAGAGCCGCGTAGACGTCCGCTTAGAGGCCTACTACCATTTTCCGAAGCAAATATAAGCGATCACGGGTGCCGAGCTTGTGATCTCTTCCGCGGACTGGTCACTGGCCACGGCGTGCATCGCCCAAGGCACGGAGGAAGAAAAAGTTGGCCGAAACCATTACGAAACGACCGCCACTTCAGTGCGGCATGCCGTGCGCATGCGTTGACAGCCGCAAGGCAGCAGCGCCGCTTGCGTTGATGCATGGTATAGTGGGACGGCAACGGGTACAACGACGATGAGGGAAAAACGGGACTGCGTGAACACTTTTAACGACAGCAGCGCCCCTACGTCTCAACGTTTTTGCAAGCTAGTTTTTGTTCGTCCGCATGCAGCGCCACCAGTGGCCTTCTAAAGCGGTGTTCTTTATTGCTCGCGTTATGCGCCTGATGTACTAAATGAACTGTCGGTCAGACTGGCGGGAACGGTTACCAGTTTGGTTGTGGCGTGAAACTGCGGATTTCTTCATGTCCTCGGGCTGTATTTACTGTTCGACGAAGTGACGTTTTGCCGGGAGGCGCAAAAAAGGTCAGTGCTGCTTATTTATGTTCTGGTAACAGTTGTTGTTCATTGACTTGTTCATCACTGCGTCCGATAAACGTGTCGCTCCGCTGCCTGTACGATGCGAGAAACGTTTGACTGCAAACGTTAGCTAGTGCTATTTAGAAAGTTGCTGGTGCGCGCATTTCTCGAGTCTGCATGTCCCCTTATGGTGTGGTGTTGCTTAGTTGTATATTGACGGTTGCTGTACCTGTCAGCAGTGCTGAATCTTCTCGAGTTAGTCGCACGCTATTGTCTCGCGCGCACACACTGCACGGCTTGTTTGTCGGAGCGTCTGTCTTTAGCCTTATCGGTATTTTCAAACTTCCGTGTTAATTGCGTTGTGTTGGTCTTCTGAGAGCCATACATTTACTGTGCTAATCACGCTATTCCGCCTAATGTTGATGTGCGTTCAAGACGTTGGCGGCAGCACTGCTTACGTTTATCTGTGCTGTGTGTGTAGTTGTTCCCCGTTTCTTCCAATGCCTTCGATGAATTCAGATGGTCTATTTACACTAGTCAACTTTAGTTGGCTCCCTGACGTGTAGTGAAATGCAAGGGAAAGTGGTTGTCTGAGCAGCAGCGTAGTAACAAAACGTTCCTTTTGTGGAGGAGAAGTCAGGTGGAAACACGCAGAAAGTGTGGAGCCGTTTCTATGCTGTCAATGTCAGTGGTAACCTGAGACCTCAGAATAATTACCCATGAAGCTCACGTGTGGACTATTAGAAGTTTTAACGTCACAAAGTAAGTTTAAAAATAATTCATTCCAGCTATTTTATGCTATCAATTTCAGTGGCAGCTAGAAAGTTGGAATAATTTTCGAAACGCTCAGGTGCAAAGTTGTTGAATCATGATGTGCACCAAACATTAATCCATTTTTGTTCTCCTTTGAACGTAGAAATTATACTGCAAAGCAGATTGCTACATTCTGTTCTCATACTCTATGACCTGTTCAGAAAGAGTCTGTGGCTGACTGTGGAGACATTTGGCCCTCCACTGATAGGTTGTGACA
Source organism: Haemaphysalis longicornis (assembly GCF_048455015.1). NCBI lineage: Eukaryota > Metazoa > Arthropoda > Arachnida > Ixodida > Ixodidae > Haemaphysalis > Haemaphysalis longicornis. The sequence goes on from NW_027526422.1 coordinate 166,889,662, forward strand.
AATGTTTTTGTTTCTCTGCAAAAAAAAATGAAAACAAAAATATTTCCATTCTTTACATGCTCCTGCGAAGTCATGGCTGTGGCATTTACTGGCTGAAGACATCTTCGGCATGCTGAAGGGTCGTCGGGGAGAGTGCGGCGGATTATGAATGCCCTGTGGAGCTCATAAGCCACAAAAGAGTACCTTTTGAGTCGTGCATATTGTGCAGATATTCACCAGTTCGCATAGACCAAGGACAGGTGAGCTTAAAGTATGTTCAAATATTTTTATATCTCAAATTGTTTAGCAAGAAAAGATTACCAGGGCTTCCGCTGTAAAAAAGACATTCGACTTTCGTGGAACGAATCAAACATTGTTCAATATTTTCTCGTGCTCCCTGGGTAAAGCAAGGCATAAATTTATTCTCTGATATTTTTGTACTGTTTATTTTCTAGGCAATAGGGTGAAGATAGACCTAAAACAGCTGTACAACGAATGCATATGGCCATTTTAATTGTATTTGGACCCCTTCTTGGAAGTGTATCATCAGAAGGCAACACATTAAAGCTCTTGCACGGGATGAAATCATTTCAGTCTACAAGTAAGTACGCACTGCCATTTTCGGGTCTTTCATGGCGCGTTTTTAGGTAGTTTCTTTGTAACTAATGGTTTGAAACTTGAACTTCTTTTCAGTGACAGCTTGGTCTGTGGCTCAAGGTGACAGTAGGAGCTTTTCGGAACACGTTAGCGAAACTTTCCTGGAAGTGCACTTTGAGACGTCCCTGGCAGAAACACCCGGGTCATAATTTTGGTTGGGTAAGCTGGCATTTTGTTTTTGCGGGACTCAATTTCTGGGCCTGTTCATCCTAATAAAATCTCACTGTTAACAAGTTATTGTGAACGCCAATATTGGCCATTGTGTTCACATTCCACCTATTACGGATGCTCCAACAGTGGCCAAAAAAAACACGATTTTGTATTTAGGTTTTGTAAATATTTAGCTTTTACACCTTGAGAGTTGTTGCTGTGATTTGCCAGCACGACGGACACGCCCAACGTGGTTGCTGCTACAACAATACGGTGGCAACTTACGATTTAAATTTCCCTCTTTTAATACGCCCGTAGCACCAATAATACTCCCAAATACAACCGTAGCATGAGTAATGGTTGCATTGGATTTTGACAGGTGGTTAACTAAGGGGCAATTTTTTAAGGGAATTGTTTAGAGCACAGAAAGTGTCGTCTGCAAGAAAATGTGCTATAGTTGTGATTTATAAGAAAATTGTGCAACAGCCTAGTTCAGCATTAGTCAGCTCAACTTCTGCCTCATACCACTACGAACCATGGAGGTAATACATATCGAGAGGGAAATATTTTAGGTTGAACTAATTCCCCCCAAAATTTCTGCCACAGTGCGATATTTATGATTTCCTATGACTGGCCATTTATTTCTTTGCGGTAGAAACATCGTTTAGCTGTAAGTTATATTAAGCCAGCCTCACTACAGCATTCTAGGGAGCACATTATACAGTACAGAGAACATTTTTTGCAGAGAGAAGGTGTGTAAAATATAATGCCGAAAGGTGATTATAGTAATTATTATTTGATTTATTTAATAAACGAAACCTCTCAAGGATAAAAAACCTTATATTCAGGATACCGAGGCAGCAAGGTGGGATACTTTCCAGAATCAGGGCAATTTCATTGATTGTCTGTGGTGATATTGTTTAGCGCACTTTCACCTTTAGCAGCACTCCCAGAAAAAAACGCAAGAAATCACTGATTTTAAATCAATTATTGTCTTATGAAAGGGCCTAAGCAACTCACTCATTTAAAGCAACCATGTAACAAAATATTCTTGTTTCCTCGAAGGTACATGAGGTGAGCAGTAAGTCTTCTCGAGGCCCGGTTATTCTGAGAGAAGGGACTGGCGCCATCAATATTGCCCGCAAGAAACACATCACAGATTCGCCGCCTGCATTGTCACTTCAGGATGTGGTCATCCTCTTCGCCGCATATGTCATCTTTTTCATCGTGTCATCATGTTCTTATGGTTGTGTGCCTTTGAAGAGTTCTTGGGACTTTTGCTGGGAGTTCTTGGAAAGCATGAGAAATTTGACAGTGGCCTGGTGTCATTTAAGTTGGAGTCTTTGTTGAAATACTTGAAGTGTTCAGCTCTACTTGGGATTTTAAATTATTGGTAAAGGTTAAAGTATCTCTTGAAAGGCATGAAGGAGGTCAGATGAAAGGCATGAAGGGGGTGAAATCAGATGAAGAGGTTTAAGTTACTGGCACATGCAAGTTTCATGTCAACTGAACAATGAAGTCGTGCCTTATTTTTCATCATTGGCACAATGCGCAGGCTGTCTTTGAATCTATAGTGGGTGTTAATGTAGTTCATGGCACCGCATTGTAACGTCCTATTATTCAAGTGTAGCTCATGAGATTTTTTTTCGTGGCAGTGCTGCTGCTGATGCAAAAGTGACAGTGCTTATTTACGCAGATAGCTTGCGCCTTCATTAATAAATTTTAGTACTGCAAGTGAGCTGACACCCATGCCGTAGAAGAATTTAAAATGTGCTTATTTGGCTTGAACAAGTCTTCTCCTTTGAACAAAGTTGCATTTCTTGCTTGGCGGAAGCAGGGATTTGGTCACAATTACACTGACAGCAAGACGGGAGGGTTTTTATAGCACGCAACTGTGAATTTTACCTAAGGTAAAACGTTGAGGCTGGGAAAAATGCTTTCAAGTCTGCTTTGTAAAACTGGTCCCCTGTATGATTCAACGCTGGCTTGTTTGCTTCTTAAGGATGTCTGACTTGTTCCCGCTTGAATTGATGACGTATATAATTAGTCTGCTTGTTAAATTTTAATATGTGTAACATGCTTCCAGCTACCTGGTTTGCAAAATTATATAATATTCACGCTGGCTTTCAGGAGATTTTCGGGGATGAATTATTTTGAACTACAAATTGTTTGGTCAAGTAACGTGCCTTAAGTCAAAGGCCTTTTCAGGACGCTCATAAAGTCTATTTTGCCTACAAATAGCTTGATGTTACACTTACGTCTGGTGTCAGGAAACTACTATCTTTAATAATCATGTTTTAATTGTGGCATACTGCCACATGTGACCTCTCGTGTCAAAATGTTTTATCATTAATCTTGGCTCGAGGGTTGTTTTCCTAAAATCTTCCACTGCACTGTTGTAGGTTTCTGATAAAACAACCGTTTATGGCTTGTTTTTAGGCCTTTCCCTACAATTTAATAGCAAACTATATTTTCCCAAACAGTTATGCGTAAACACAGTATGGCAAGCGCAATGAGTAATTCCGCCTTTGAATTACCTTGGTTTACCTGATAAGACAGCATATTTGATGCTCACTGTTGTATAATGTCTGTGTCAGTGCCGCGGTAGACGCACACGGCTATTTATTTATGAAGCAGTCGACCCTAATACCGTCTTTATTAACCATGTTTTTGAGTAAAAGTGAATATGTGAAAATGCCACTTGGAGCCTAGTGTTATCGTTATGGTATTTATTCCTTGTACGTTGGTCATTTTCTGTGCAATTTAAAATAGACAGCTATTAAAATCTGAAATGTATGAATACTAACACCCAATAAAGTTGTATAGTATGTTGAAAAGCAGTGTATGAGTCATAATAGTTTGTTTCGTGCGTTTAATGCAAGTATTTTTATGCAATGCAATGCAATGCAAATTTTAATGCAAGTATATTGTTTCTTTTATATGCAGCTGAAACCCAGCACAGGATTCTGCGGATGAAGGCAAAGAGAGTGTGCCGCTCTAGGTGCCTCAGACCAACTTTTATATAGAACTGTGCTCCGATAGGCAACTGTTGGGAACTGTCAGGGACCACACTGCTGCGGTGGTTTCTGCTTTCCATTTGTTGGTATCACTGCGGGTCATATATCAAGGCTGTGTTAAAATGGTACTTGCGGTTTCCTGCTGATACCAATGCATCCGCCAGCCTAGCATATGACCTCGGTGTATACCGACAGGAAAGCAGAAATATTGGAAAAGTGGAGTCCCAGGACAGCTTCCCAATGCCTATAGGAACACCGTTTTATATAAACAGCTGGTCTGAAGGTACCTGGAACGGCGCACCGGATAAATTCCATAATCATTTTACATGGATCAATGTTCCAGTAACTTAAACTACCCTTTTATTTGGAACAGTGATCCGCATACTTTTATTTGGAACACCGATCCACATAATTTAGTTGCAAAAATATGTGGTGCACTGTTCCACTTAATTTTCAGGATATGTGGAACACGGTTCCAATTATATAACTGGAACTTTTTTGCAAAAAAGTTCCAGTTACTAAGTGGATCTTACGTGGAACCAGATTAAGAGTGTACGCACCACTTTTCTGGTATAGCCACAGCAACTCTCAGGTGTGTACTCCGTATGCATAACGTCTGGGGTGTACGGCGCGAATCATTGCCTGCTGCTTGGAGTTCAGTCGGCGAATTTTTGAGCGGGGGCCAGTTTGAGGCGCTAAACCCAAAGATGTGGCGCTAGGCCTAACGTCCTAAACTTCAAAATGGGAAGTTATCCCTAGCGTCTTGTCCTACAGCACGCACAGCAACGCAATTCTTCTCGTGACGGATTATTTGATCGTGGTCTGAGCTTTCCAAACCGCTTCGACCATGTAGAAGTGGAGTAATCGTATAGACGCCGGATTCGTAACGCGAGCACCTAGGTTAGATTCCGGCCACGGTAAGCGTTTTTATTCCACTTCACCCACAATCATTCACAATCATCTTCGGAGTAAGTTGGCTTCCCTGCAGTGCGTATGGGCGTACAAAGGCATCTGTGAGGACAATAAAGCTTCGCTTTAAAAGGGGGTGCTGATAAATGCCCCACAAGGCTGTGGACAGCGCAGCTGTGCGTCACCATGTAGATCGGCTGAGCGCGAAGCACGACATACAGACAACATTCAACACGCACATATCAGACTTAGACCACTAATAAATTCAGCAACAAAACCAACGGGGGGAAGTAAATATAATTTAATATACCTCACATATCAGGCTGCAGCGACTACTGGTAACAGCACTGCGCAAGAGCAGAAAGTTAATTTGTGCAGTCTGTTTTCATGCAACATGGTCTATCTACCCACTGCACAAAAATTGTTGGGGGTGGGCAACAAGCTACTTCAACTCAAGTCACACAAAGTTGATCTGCGTTCAAAGAAAGAGTTTCTAAACTGTACTGGTATCAATACGGCAACAGAGATACGCTGAGGATGCTGCCCCTGAACACTATAAAGCGCGTATACCAGCGCAAAAGGAAGGATTCTTTTCCTCAAGTTTCCAACTTGAGCTTCAAATGACTCATCAGAATCGACAGGACACGCCACAGCAGTGGGAACATCTCCCGTTGCGGCCGAGCTCGAAGACATGTAGCACCACGATTTCTCCACAAAATAAACGCACCACCACACGTCAGAAAGTTGAAGGAGAAAGGAGAATTTATTATTATTTATTTTATTTATTTATTTATTTATTTATTTATTTATTTATTTATTTATTTATTTATTTATTTATTTGTTTGTTTGTTTGTTTTTTTTATTTATTTATTTATTTATTTATTTATTTATTTATTAGTACTGCGATCTTTCTTGAAGATCTTAGCAGGGTGGGAGAAAATTTACATGAGTAACTTTCGCGCAAAACGCACACTGAAACATACACAAGAATATACATAAAACAGAAGATGTATCATGTGAGCAGGTGCAGATAGCGATTTTCGAAAGCAGATAGTGATTATTCGGTTACCGTATTGTTAGAGAGGTTGTTCCTATCGACAATGGTTCTCGTGAAGTATGAGTATTCCAAGCAGTTGTTGCGTGGATTGAGTGGTGTGACTGCTATCGTGTGTCGGCGCCTTGTATCGTCATTCACATATCAGGGCGCAGCGACTAGTCGTAACAGCGCTGCCCTAGAACCGGAAAAAAACCAATCAGTTTCCAATTGCTCCCGGCATTTAACACTGCACAACAAATGTCTGTGGTGGTGAAAAAAGCTACTGCAAATTAAGTCCAGAGAAAGTTCATAGGCCATGTATAGAGAGAGTTCAGAAACTAGCTGAAACTCAATACTGTACAATAGGTATGCTCAGGATGTTGTTCCTGACTACTTTGAAGCGCGTGAACCAGCGTAACAGAAAGGCTTCTTCGCCTAGAACTGCCAACTAATTTTCTAAGTGACTCAAAAGGATAGACCGGACACGCCACAGCAGCGGGAACATTGCCCGTGGCGGCCGGGCTCGAAGACATGCAGCACCACGATTTGCACCGTGAGGAACGCACAATGCCGAATCTCACCAGACGGTTACGCGTCGGAAGAACTTCCCAGACGCGCAACCATCCAAAACCCCAACAACCGACGGAAGGGCCGCCGGAGTAAGCTGATGCCAACGAATGCCACGTGATCTTGCTATCTGTTGATTGTCTAACTGATTTATTGCCAATTTCTCGCAGAATTCGCTTGCCGTACTTTCCCTAAAATTTTAGATGCGGTTGCATCTCATTCACTCGCCTTGTCCCTCCATACGGCGTTGTTGTTGTCCGTCCACACCCCTCCCCCATTCTCCTCGCCGCGCGAGCTGTGCTCTCCCCCGTTCACCCCCTCTCCTCTCCGATAGCGAACACTCTCTCGCGAGGGGCATTGGATTGGCCTCGATTGGGTTGGCTTGGCTTGGCTTGGATTGGATTGGATTTGGATTGGAGTGGATTAAAGGAGATTTTGTTGGATTGTGTTGCGTCATAGCCGCGCCACGTTGCGTCATAGCCGCGGTCGTTCCAGCACCGGCGTTCCGATTTCGGGCACGTGCATAGACTTGATCTTCGCTGCAAATTGCACGGTGGTCCCGTTACTTCACCATCCACTACCCGTACACTTAAGTGACCACAAGGCCGTCATCGTTAACGTTGCGCCGCGTGTTAAATAAAGAATACATCATACGCCTTCCTCACACGTTGCACGCAATTAGAGAATCAACCCAACGGAAACACTAAGTGAACCCCCAAGATGCGTCGCATCTCAAAAGGGTTCCCCTCGCGGGAAGGTGGGGTAATTTTTTTGGCTTTGCAAGGTAGACTGAATGTTTTTCAGCGTTTTGACAACATAGGCATAAAATGGCAGTGACTGCTCGGCAAAAGGACCGGCAATGCCTTCGTCATAAAACATTGAGCGGGAAGGTCCCAGAAAGTAGTGCAGGGTACTCAGTTGAGTTCACAAGGTTGAACACCGCGCGTACGGCCAGCACGCTAAGCATGGTTTCCAAACAAGGCAGACTGAAACCACCCATTGACTTGGGCAGTCTCAACAGCGCACGCTACACTGTTTATGTCCTGCGCGCCCAAAAAGAACGACCCAAACTTCGTCGCGAGCTGACGGGTGAAATGGTTCGGCGGTTTCGCTACGCGTGCTACATAAAAAAGCGCCGCCAAAACGGACGACCTAATTATGTAGCTTTACTCTGAGAAGGAAAGCCTGAACTTTGCTGCAACTGCAAGACGTTTATTCGCTGTCTCAAGGAGGCGCTTCCAAGTACTACGCGCCACTTCACCCGAGGAATGGAAAACGACACCGAGTACTCCTCCTAGCGGGGGGAAGCGGTCCCGCCAAGTAGCCAACGCCGGGACACTGGCCTAGTGTTCCTCGAGGTCTAGATACTAGACAAGGGGCGGTGAAGCCCTGCGTGGCCTGATCCGCCCCTGCATGCCGGACTCCTCAATAAAGCTCATTTTCTCTCTCTTCTCGAACACCCGTAACGCCGCCCACAAGGCCAGATGCGGATGTGCCGAAGCGCACCGCCATACTTTTGACCCTGTTCAAGCGAGCTCCAGACAGATCACCGTACTCACTGAACACCCGCATAAACGCTTCATAGCTCTCCACATCCCGAATGAACAGGGACGCATCGTCCGCATACGCAGACACTTTGACTTGGCCTATGCCTGGCAACGGAAAGTCGCGCACGGAGGTGTTTGAATCACTACGGCGACAAATGACGCAGAGCAGAGGCGACAAGGGGCAGCCCTGCATTATCCCACGGGTGACAGAGAACGGACTAATTAATAGCACGTTCACAAGGAGTCTAACACTCAGATTCGAGTACAGCAGCTAGAGTATTGTTACAAAGTATGGCGGAAAGCCGTTTTGACGCAAAACGCCTGCCAGGTAACGATGTTCCACTCTGTCGAAGGCTTTCGCTTGGTCTAGGGAGATCAAGCATCCAGTGGTGCCAATTTTCGTCGCATAGCTGAATAAATCACGCGTCAATAACTGGGACGAGAAAATCGTGCGACCTGGCGCGCTGCATGCTTGCGCTTAGCTGTTAATAGAGAGTTTTAGAATAACGTACGCAACCGTACGCAAATAGCTAGCTAACGCTATTTTTTGCGCCGTTCGCACTGCGCATGCGCCGTACGTTAAGCCGCATTTGCGTTTAGCGGACGGAAGAATAGCCGACGCTATTTCAGCAAAATAGCGTGCGTACGTGAGGCCGCTTGCGTTTCCAACATGGCGGCAAGTAGCGCGACAACCATCCCCGGTTCCGCTCTTCTGTGGACAGTAATTTGCTTCCGATGGGCCAATTTCTTTGCTCCTGTGTTTTTATATACGTCGAGTGGTTAGCACGTCGCCCTCGCGCAGCTCTGTATCGTCGTAACATCGCTGACTGTCCGAACGATGCTTGCAGCCAAGCCAGCGACCGAAGCTGTGTGTGTGTGTGTGTGTGTGTGTGTGTGTGTGTGTGTGTGTGTGTGTGTGTGTGTGTGTGTGTGTGTGTGTGTGTGTGTGTGTGTGTGTGTGTGTGTGTGTGTGTGTGTGTGTGTGTGTGTGTGTGTGTGTGTGTGTGCGTGCGTGTGCGTGTGCGTGTGCGTGTGCGTGTGTGCGTGCGTGCGTGCGTGTGCGTGTGCGTGCGTGTGTGTGTGTGTGTGTTTGTGCGTGCGCGCGTGTGTGTGTGCGTGCGTGTGTGTGTGTGCGCGTGTGCGCATGTGCGCGTGTGTGCGCGTGTGCGTGTGCATGTGCGTGCGCGTGTGTGTGTGTGTGTGCGTGTGTGCGCGCGCGCTCGACGTTGTGCTGCGGGTGGATAGGGCATCCCATGCACTGGATCATCTTTTTAGAGCGACGTACGACTCAACCTCGCATCGGGTATGTGCTGATATGTGCTGATCGCATCGGGTATGTGTGGCGTTGCGCGCTGTGTTTATGTAACGTAAGTGCTTTTCGGCTCACTTACGCGCGACTGCGGACTGCGGTTCTCTCCCTCTTATCTTTCCCACGCCGACCCTCCGACACCAGACGCCGTGCCTGCGGCCGCGGGGTGCTCGCCCCTCGTGTGCTCGGAGCGAGAAATAAACAGTTCTTGTCGGACTGTGGAAGCGTTGAGTCGTGTCTGCGGCCCTGGCCGATCTCTTTTTCCCCGACGGCTGCTCTGCGCCGCCACATTTGGCGCCCGAACGGGGACCAGGGATTTTAAGCAGTTATTCAACGTATGTGGGGTCTACGCTCTCTTCGACCACCCCTTCTGTCACCGCTTGCTACAGGTCGACGTCGCCCACGTTTTGTGAACATAATGGAGCCATCCATCGAAAGTTTCGCAACCATGGACGACACGGCCAAGACGGAAGCGTACAAAGCCTCCGTCGAAGAGGTAAGAAGTTTGAGGGAAGAAGTTGAAGAGATGCGGCGACAACTGACGGAGCTGAAAACAGCAGCCTCGCCATCCTCACAGACTTCTACAGTGCGTCAGCCGCCAGCAACTGACATTGAAGTGCAGCTGCAAGCTACGCAATAACTGATCGCGGATATGCTTTCCCCAGTGTTGTGCCGCCTCGACCAGATCGAAGCAGGGATGCGTGGAGCTTCTTCACCTGCGACAGGCAACGAGGACTCCGACACGAGCTCTTCAGGTAGTCAGGTGAAAACCAAAAAGAAGAAAAGCTCGCCACAGCAAGTAACCTCGGTCAAATCCGAAACTACAGGAACTCCAGGTGAGGAGAAGGCGCCTCTCACTTCCGTTGCGGCTGCCTCACTTCCAATACTTGGAAAGGACGTCACGGCTTGGCTCTACCAAACAGAGTTTTGGTTCAAAACCTTCAGAATTGCCAACGACGTAGCCATCCCCCTGATCGTTTCGAAATTGCCACCGAAGGATTTCATGTGGATGAGACACCACCTGAAGACAGCGGACGTCACAACCTGGGATCAGCTAAAATCAGTTTTCCGCAAGCGCTACAACCTGGATGATGAAGTGGAAACGAAGCAGAAGATGTACGGCGCGAGCCAGCGTTCTGGAGAGTCATGCACGGACTTCGCCCTCCGAAAATTGGAGCTCATCGAGCAGTGCAGCTACCCCGAGGCCGAAGCGGAGAAATGCAAGTTGATCCTGGCCACTCTTTCACAGAAAGCCAAGAAGCATTTCTTCGACAAGACTTTCAAGTCTCTGGACCAGCTGTTCGATTCGCTACTGCGCTTCGACCAAGTGTCATCAACTACAGGTAAAGCGCCAGCACTCACCGTGACCGTCGGTACACTGAAGGCTGCACCACCCAAAAAGCAAAGCCCACCAGTTTCTCCCTCAAGGAAACAACCACCCACCAGATCCGGAAGCAGCACGCCCCCAACTTCGTCTCCTCGAATGTCGAGAAACGCTGCAGGGATGTCGCAACCAGCGTCACCTTCACACAGCGCTCAGCGTTCAACTCCCCAGCAGACACAGGTACGTCGTCTTTGCCTCAACTGCAAGAAACCTGGACATTTCGTCACGCGCTGTAGACAGCCGTTGACACAGCAGTTTTTGGAATGGCAAGAGCGTTTCACCAGTGCCAGCCAGGGAAACGACGATGTGATGCCTCTGACGCCCGTGAGAGGTCATCATTAGTCAAGCGTGTTGCATGTCACACGGAAGCGGGTGGAAAAAGCATCGATGTTTCCATTGAGAGAAGAACGATCTCAGCACTTTTGGACTCAGGAGCAATGAGAAGACTAATGAATTTTCTCTTGGCACAGCAGCTTGAGCTAGAAATTAAACCATCTTCCCTGCATTTAAAAGGAGCAAACGGCCAGCCACTAATCAATTTAGGAGAAGCGACTGCGTCGATTGTTGCTGACGGCCAAGCATTCCTCCAAACCTTCATCGTTGTCCCTCACCTCGAGAGCGAACGACTTCTCCTTGGGAATGACTTTCTGGTGACATCGAAAGCCATTATTGACTGGGGTACGAACACCTTTCAGGTGCCTAAGCCTCAGCGACTTCCGAAGATTAACCTTATAAAAAGCAGACCCACATTCCAGCAACATCGCGGAAGCTTGTGAAGGTGAAGTTTGCTAGCTCACCCCAATTGGAAGAAGAGGCACAGATGGAGGTTGGTGGAACGCGCTTGCTATTTGAGCGACACTCCGTTCTTCTCGAGCCGGCGCTAATAAGCTCAACGGAACGAATATTCTACGTTCTCTTGACGAACTGTTCAACGCAACCTGTTATCCTGACTCCTGGCATGACAGTGGGATTGGCGGAAGTCGTCTCCGACATCACAGAGTTAGATATCAGCGCTGACGAAGCAGAGAATATATTCCGCTGCACTACTTTGCCGTCTCCTGAGGATATGGAGGAACCAGCGTCCGCCCCTTGCAGTGAAGCTCAGCATCAGACCTTAAACTTGAATGGCATTTCATTCAACGTTGGTTCAACGCTGACACATAGCCAGTTCGAAAAAGCAAAGGAGCTCCTCGCAGCAAACCTCGCATGCTTTTCCACAAGTAGTACAGATGTTGGGAACTGTTCCGTTGAGGAACACTCAATACCGACCGGAGACGCAAAACCAATCGCACAAGGCGCTCGCCGACTATCTCCTGTTCAACGCGACATCGTGAAAGCGATGATCAAGGACCTAATTGATGCCAAAATAATTGCACCATCCAGAAGTCGATGGGCATCACCGTTGGTACTGGTGACAAAAAGAGATGGCTCGATACGCATTTGTGTCGATTACCGGCGCCTCAATGCAGTCACGGAAGACACAGTCTATCCTATGCCAAGAATTGAAGACGCATTGCAAGCTCTCACTGGTTGCAAATTCTTCTCAGTTATGGACTTGGTTTCAGGCTTTTACCAGATTCCAATGAACCCTGCCGACACTGAAAAAACTGCATTTGTGACTCAATGAGGACTATACGAATTTCTTCGTATGCCTTTTGGATTGAAAGGAGCACCCTTCACGTGTCAGCGCGCAGTGGATTCATTGATTGGAGACCTCAAGTACGACAACGCTCTAGTTTACATGGACGACTGTGTCATCTATAGCAAAACATTTGAAGAACACCTGAGCCACTTGCAAGAAGTCTTCGACCGATTTCGCAAGGCTGGACTTAAGTTCAAACCACAGAAGTGTTTTCTCTTTTGCACATCAATTGTTTACCTTGGACACGTTGTCACAGAAAATAGAGTTTCTCCGGATCCGAGGAAACTGGCAGCTGTGAAGAATTTCCCTCCACCGAGGAATGTCCAAGAGCTTCAGTCATTTTTAGGACTGACGTCGTACTTCAGGAAGTTTATCCCAAACTACAGCGTTCATGCCGCACCTTTGCGCGCGCTGTTGAAAAAGGACACTCCATTCCAATGGGAAGACCCACAGCAAGATGCTTTCGAAGTACTAAAGGCTTGCCTTTGTGAGCCACCGCTGCTGAAGCTATTTTCAGACGATTTGCGGTTAAACGTTCAAGTGCACACGGACGCATCGCGGCTGGGTCTAGGAGCTTTACTTCTACAAGAGGACGAATGTAGCAAGTTACGGCCTGTGGTCTACCTGAGCCGTTCTCTCAAAGGCGCTGAAAGCAACTACACCTCAACAGAACTCGAAGCGTTAGCCGTGAAATGGTCCTTGGAACAACTTCGCCCCTATCTAATGGGACGGAAGTTTCAAGTTGTGACTGACCATCATGCGCTCTGTTGGGTGATGCGCTACAAAGAGGGAAATCAAAGGTTACTCCGTTGGTCTCTTGTCCTGCAAGAGTTCGATTTTGAGGTAATCTACAAATCCGGCAGACTACACGGTCCTCCTGATTGCTTGTCTAGAATCCCTCACTCTGAAGAAAACTCCGACCAAGTTCTTCAAATTTCTTCTGAAGAAGTACGCCAACCGTTGGCAAACTTTGATGAAGCACAATATGCAGACGCTTTCTGCAAAGACATCTTCAGCTTGTTAGCGGGAGAATCCGGTACCAGAAAACAGCAGAAGCGAGCACGATCTAAGTTCGTCATACACGACGGCGTTCTCTACAAGAGAGATCAGGGCCCGATTCACCAACGCTTTCTCATGTGCCTTCCTGCAAGCAAAAGGGCTGAAGTTAACGAATTTCACGGAGGCAAGTACGGAGCTCACATGGGTATACGACGTACGTTCGAAGCCATCCGCTTGAAATACTTCTGGCCGAAGATGTACCAGCAAATCAAAAGTTTTGTCAACCATTGCGACCTTTGTCAACGAATGAAGACTTCACCAGTTGGACCGCTAGGTCTCCTGCAGCCGATTGAAGTGCATTCTCCATTCCACACGATTGGTCTCGACATTGTTGGACCATTCAAGTCGTCACGGGGATACAAGTACATCATCGTTGCTATCGACTACTTAACAAAGTTCGTAGAGGCCAAACCGGTCCGCAACATAGAAGCCGTGACTGTTCAAAAATTCATTGAACGTCGGATCATTCTGAAGCATGGCTGTCCAGCGGTAATTATTACCGACCGTGGCACTCAGATGATGGCAAAATCTACGACAGCATACCTTCAGCACCGTGGAATTCACCATTCTCCTACTACAGCCTATCACCCAGCTGCGAACGGACTGTGCGAGAGGGCCAACAAGACACTGAAGCAAATGATCAGCATGTTGACCGCCACAGGCGAAAAATGGGCTGATATATTGCCATACGTTGTGTTTTGTTACAACACCGGCTACCAAGACACCATTTTGGAGACGCCCTTTCTTCTGGTGTACGGCAGAGATCTAGTGTTGCCTCTCGACGTCAGCTTCAATCGCAAAGAACTTGCCGAGCTCCGGGAATCATCAGATTACGCCGCGCTAGTGCGTGAGCGACTGAACGAAGCTCGGACATTGGCATCAAAAAACATCAAACTCGCGCAAGAACGGCAGAAGACCTACTTCGACAGGGGCCGCAAGGATATCACGTTTGAAAAAGACCAGCTGGTGCTCCTAAAGATACCTCCCGTCGGCATCAAAGCTCAGCGGAAGTTCACAGGTCCTCATCGGATTGTGTCTCGTGTTTCCCCAGTGAACTATGAGATTGAACTCATGGATGGTTCGTGCCGCGAAATAGTTCACGTGGAAAAGCTGAAGCCATACTTGTCGCCCATTGCAGAGTTCTCGCAGCCGTGTTGTGACTCTCAAAACTAAGTGTTTCCTGTCTACAGCCCGCAGGGGAGTGTTAAACATAAATGTCGGGACGACATTTTTCAGAACCCCGGAATGTGGCGTTGCGCGCTGTGTTTATGTAACGTAAGTGCTTTTCGGCTCACTTACGCGCGACTGCGGACTGCGGTTCTCTCCCTCTTGTCTTTCCCACGCCGACCCTCCGACACCAGACGCCGTGCCTGCGGCCGCGGGGTGCTCGCCCCTCGTGTGCTCGGAGCGAGAAATAAACAGTTCTTGTCTGACTGTGGGAAGCGTTGAGTCGTGTCTGCGGCCCTGGCCGATCTCTTTTTCCCCGACGGCTGCTCTGCGCCGCCACAGTATGTATGAGCCACAGTTAAGTGACTTGCTGTTCGTCCCCACAAAACGCGCGAGAAGTGAATGCCGTATTTACGAGGGGTAGGCGGAGCAACCGATCCCCTGTCAATCGCGGTTCGGACTTGCAACGCATGTTGTGACGTTGTGTTCATTAGAAGCGCATCTCAGGATTGTTTTGAAGTTGAATAATATGTATGCGTCAAACCCGGGCATTCGGTTGAGGGCGTTCCCTGCGATTGCACGAAAGAAGTGCCACGAGGCTTCAACGTTTTCTTTATGGGACGTACTCAGGTAAGAGAATATTCATGTCGGGTTATGGCCATGTTGCATTCAATACTAAAGGGAAAGCGTTTGTTTACACTTGTTCGGATAGTCGCAAAATGTCCAAGCACTCCGACACTCCGCTGGGCCCTGGCAAATCAGCCAGCGATTCATTTCGCAAAACATTCGACAGATGGCGCCGTAAGCATTAGCGTGTCGCTACGCAAAACTGATGAGACGCTCTACTAAAACTCCTCTCGCGGTGTTTACGTAGCGCGAAGCAAAAATTTAGCGTTCACCGTACGCAAAGGCAACAAACGATGTACTAAAACCCCTATTATCGGGTATAACGGCACTGGTGCGTCTAGCCAGAACGGATGCAACGATCTTCTAGTGCATGTTGAGGAGTGTGAGCGGTAGATACGCCTGGGGCTGCATAGGATCCCCGCCTGGCTTCGCTATCAAGATTACGCGACCCTCACGGAAGGATTCTGGCCTTACTCCATGGAGAAAATAGCCGTTCACCTTGTCGAGGAGCGCACCCTGAATGGATGGGAGAAACCTCTTGTAAAAGCCAGCAGGAATCCCGTCAGGCCCAGGCGCCCACGCACCATTCAATTTTTAGATGCGACGCATCTCTTTAACTTGCCTTGTCCGCCGTAATCGGCGTAGTCCGCACGTCTCTCCCTCATTCTCCTCGCCGCGCCAGCTGCGCGCTAACGCCGCTCTCTCACCGCAGCGCCATCTGCGTTTAGCGCTCGCTGGCGCTCGCTCCTGTCGCCGTGCAAGCTGTGTGTCAGCGCGCGTTAGCTCTCGGTTAAACACATGCGCATGCGCTGCTCTCTCTCATTCCGCTACATATAAACGCGGTAACTGCCCGCTCCATTCAATCGTTGCGCCGCCGTTCCACCGCGCCGCTCCGCCGATGACATCCGATGACCACCGATGATTTTAATTGAGACTATGTGGGTTTCCGTTGCGTTTCCGTTATGTTAGCATGTCAATTGTTGCTATGTTTCCATTTTACGCAGCGTGTTTCTCCCCCCCCCCACGATGCGTCGCATCTACCCATTGTTCCCCTCGCGGGAAGATGGTGTAAATTTTTTTTAACACACTCGCCGAGCTCCTAAGCATCCACGGGAGCACACAGCGAATCAACAAGGGGATCTGGCACACACGGCACCACCCCACAAAACGCACTAAGCTTGTCCTCAAAATCCTCTGCATCCCACGACGCCTTCTCGTTGGAGACAAGCGTGGCGAAATGTGCCACGAAGACCTCGGCTATATCTTCAGCCCTCGTGCTAACCGAACCGTCAGTGAGTGTAACCTCCGAAACAGTAGCTAGCCCAGCATCGTCAAGGGAGCCCGTCTAATGTGCCTGAGTACAGAGGTGTCGGAGACGGGCTTGCACAAGGCCTACGCACGGCTCTCCGCTTGCGTTGATTGCCGTAAAAGCGACTCCTAGCGTACCTTTAGCAAGTTGACATAGTCCCGCATCGCGAAGGTTAAGGTGCCCCTCTCTGTGCGATGCGAATCCGCCACAGCGTGTCGTTAAGCGCGGCCGTGATGCGCGCCTTGCACGCACCCTTTACTAAAAGCACGCGCCAGTGGTCCTTCGACTCATTCCAAGGCAGAGAACCGAACTCGCACAGAGCCGTCAACGAAGCATTAAGCGCGGCTGAACTTTCCCTATCGGTTAGCAAACGCTCGTCCATTTGCCACATCTCGTGGTGGGGCGCACAGTTGTCGAGATTAAGCGTCACTAACACAGGCCGGTGATGGGACACGCGACGAGCCCCCGTTGGGAAGAAAAGGACGGCACAGCATTCCACGTAGCGGCTCAGCTCGGTTGGAAAGTAAAACGTATCTAGCCGATTGCCAGATTGTCGCCTTTCCCAAGTATCTAACCTGTCGCCATAGAGCTGCACACACGCATCGGAGAGATGGAATTGACTGATCAGGTCTTTTAACTCCCGGGAACCGCTATAGGGTCGCCCTTGCACACGTCTCCGTACATCACGCTGAGGGTCGGTTACACAATTAAAATCACCCATCAAAAATGTTGGGTAAGGTTCGAGCATGAATGCTCGAGGGATGCGAAAAAATAAGAGGCAGAGTGCTGCGCCGGTGCGTACACTACAACAGCTCGGACGCGACGAGCAAGCAAGAAAAAAATTATCAGTGGCTTAGCTCGGCTATGCCAGGATATACCTAGCGTAAGCTAAGGTTCAATTGGTTCTTAGATACCTTGATTATCATGCTTACTGCTGCTTCAATGAGACACATGGTACACGCATGCATGGCTATACCACACTTGCAAACGCCCAGCTATATGTATATCCCTACTGATACTTCTGCGCATGCGACCAAAATGAGAGCCGCTATCAAGCGGCTCCAGCGCAGCGTCAGACTTTGCTACTGCGCAGCGGAGGCACTCCAATCCAAACTCAATACAATCCAATTCAATCCAAGCCAAGCCAAGCCAATCCAATCCAATGCCCCTCGCGCTTGCGCAGAACAGCCCTTCACGGCCCACGCGAAACTGCTCAACCTCCGCCAGTGTAGCTTAAGCTACAAAATCAACTGCAAGAACACGCCCTCCGATCCCATAAGCACAATGAGCCTTGCGGCGCCAGCTCTCGCGCAGAAATACAACGCCCGAAGCCATCCTGTCCAACAAGGTGAAAAAAGCTTGACACAAAAGCGTTCGCGAAACAAAAGAACGTCGAGTGGAGTACGAAAATTGCACTCCTGCAAAAAGAGGTCAACGTGTTGTGCCTGAGCATAGTACATCACCTCCATTTGCTTGTCCAGCTCCTGAGAGCCCTGGACATTCAAACTAAGAAAACGCACCAGCATGGGGTGATAAGTGCACAAACCACATTAACCCTCCCATCCTCAAAACTTACTATCATTGGACGTCACGTCGACTTCGACGCACAGTTTCTTGTTGTCCTCGGCATCATCTGTGTCCGCTGACGACGACGGCAACGCCCGCTTGGACGAATCTAGGCGACCCGGTGGAGAGGGTCGGGGAGGAAGCAAGTCGGGCACCTGGTTGATCGGGTTGCCGAGACGAGCGTCGGTCACAATTAAGTTTTTTTAACCTCCTTGGTCACAACAAGGGAGGGCCAGCAGTGCGAGGCTCGTCAGTGCCTCCCGCATTACCTGAGTCCACTGAAGAAGGCTGACTTTGCTTGGAGCACGCTTCGAGCCGCTCCAGGAGAAATGGGGAATTCAGCAGATCGGCGACCTGGCTGACACTACTGGCGAGACGTGAGTCCTTAACCTTGGGTGTAAGTGCAGCACTCTCACTGGTCGTACTGTGATCAGCAACAGGCAACTTAGAGGCGAGACTAGAACGGCCAACCGCTGCCTTTCCGCTCGTGCCGGTATTGCTTTGTTTCTTCCGGCGGCTGCTCGAGCAGCTCGAGGTCACAGGGAGAGCAATGCTTTTCTCCAGTGCACGCCCTGGCTCGCGCTGAGCTTGCTCCGCGGGGTTACTGCTCTCGGAAGAGCTGAGGCTCGTGAAGAGGGAGGTATCGGCTGATGACGATGATGTGGCTTCTGCCGCAGGTGCAAGCTCTTTTTTCCGAAGGCGACAGGCAGCTCTCCAGTTCCATCTCTTGGCTGTCGGTCGCTGTGACGCCCAGAGCAGCACGTTCGCTTGGCTCCTCGGCAGGCTGGCCCAAAGAGGCCCGGGGCAGCTCAGGAAAGTCACTTGTACTCTCAAGAGCCTGCTGATCGGGGGGCGCGCGAGGCGTCTCAGAGAAATTGCTCGCAGCATCCTTATGGGAGTGGGGCCGAAGGCCATCGGCGGTGGCATGGTTGCCCTTGCAGCGGCGACACTGGGCATTGCAGTCGACGTCGTCGTGGCCGTACCCCGAGCAGCGGCTGCACCAGGAGGCCTTGCAGGTGCTAACTTGGTGATCCGTCGGGCTGCAGCGGGCACATACCCTCCGCACACATTTGTATTCAAACTGAGCCTTGAACCCTCGAACCTTCATGAAGTTAGGGACGGCCTTCGCCATCTCCATCTTTAAGAGTCGCATACCAGTCTTGATATGCTGAAGGCGCCCCCACGCCGGCTGGCTGACGTTCAGGACCATCCCATACGGCCTCAGTGCTGCCGCAAGCTCCGCGTTACTCGCAACGGGGTTCAGCTGTTACACTGTCAAGTAGACGACCTGCGACCCTATGCAGGACACAGAACACAAAACGCCGTTCACGACGACGGCTCCTTTCTCGGCGAGCTTGCCAGCAACAGCAGCCGTAGCCGCCACCGCGCAGAACTTGAAACCACCCTGATGCGTCAGGGTGTCCAGGCCGTAACCGCCTACGATTCCCTCGAGGGAATTCATCAGTTAATCCATGGTGATGTCTTTCGGGGCCGCGAAGTAGAAGACATGGGCCTTGGGCGGTGGCTGAACAGCCTCCCAAGACGCCATGATGACGTGTCCCTAGTGCCAAGATAGTGGTTCGGTGGTCAGTAGGTTGAGGGCATCAAGGAGGAAGGGGCTACAACAACGCCGAACGCAGGGAAGCCACTCTGCAATCACGGCGAAACCAAGGGGACCGTTCACTGAGGCCCCCCGACGTCGGTGCTGTCTGCCCAAGTCGACACAGCAGAACGATGAACCCGCTGATCAGCGGAACTCCGACTCCGACACCAACGGAGTGCAAGGGCCGCGGAGGAGTGCTGTCGTCAGCCCAAAGTATGGGGGACGGTAAACGTGCCTCCTCCGGCTGGTAGCTGCAGCTACGTTGTAAAGATCAATCTGCGTTGCCTTGAGGGGAGGCTTGAGCGTTCACAGGATGCACGGGGAAAGGGAGTGTAACTTAGTTACCTTAGAATACATCCCCTGTTATTGCTTTTGTACCCACCCGCGGAAAGTCCACTGATATAGTCAGTGGGATTGCCGCAAAAATAAAATATTTCAGCAGTAATTTGGAACTAGTCGTTGTATTGTGAGCATCTACCAACAAGCATGTGATTTCGCAAAAAAAAAACTTTTCAATCGTGATGTAGATTCGGGAACGTGGTACATTTATATGTTCGATAATCATAGCATTTTGTTAGTATAAACGAATGTTCGTATCAAACAAGCAGGAGTTACGAAATGCGTGGTCTAGACTAGTGACGGTAGTTGTTAAAGGGGCACTGACACAAACATTTTGCATCTTGTTTTTTTTCTTTTGTTGCGATAAGTAGCTAGTGACCTACTTATAACCTGTAGAAACCTCATTTGCTTGAGCGTGCGACGGTTGTTTAATTAGAGGCATTTTAAATGCGACCAGTCGCAGTTTCGGTTTCAGCGAGTGCCGCGAAACGATGGATTTTGTGGATTTTGTGTGAACAAAGCTGACCACGTGACCGTCGGAGGGATATCACAGAGCAGAGCCGCGTAGCACTGTCGAATCCGCATAGACGGCAGTTTCTGCGAATGCCCCCACGTACTGATCTCGTGAGGCGCTTAATTAAAAGGCGACCGTGGATGTGACGCAGGCGCTGCGAGTGCAAATGCTACCGCGGCTAAAGAACGACGCGCGACGCTCGAGACGGTGGGTGGCAAGACGCGCGCTGGGAGCAGCCGGCCGGTCTGCCTACAGGTCTGCCTACAGATGTGTTGCGGCGGCGGATATTCGAGTGCCGCTCTGCGGCGGATATTCGAGTGCCGCTCTCGTATGCGGTGCAGATGACAATTTTTAATGCAACCCGCCATCGCATCATTAACTCCTTTCTCATGTAAGCCACCATGGTCGGGACTTCGGGACAATTTCGTGCAGCGGTAACAAGCTATCACTCGAGCTACCTGCGCCCAGGGGTTTATGCAGAATTTCGATTTTGGGGGGGTGTCGGTGAGATGTTTGGGGGGGGGTGTTGTATAAATCCCTAGGCAGGGTGCTTGTGGTTGTGGAAACTTTTGGGGGGGGGGGGGTGCCGAAGTCCTTCTGGGGGGGTGTTGGGTGGGTTTTAGGGGGGGTGTATAAATACCTGCCTGCGCCGGCCTGGGCCACTTCGCGGCCGTGGCCGCCGCCTGCACAGCGAACGTGCGGCTAGCTCAGTGGGCTTTTCGTGCCTCCGGCGCGTTTTCGCATCCAATGGTAATAAACAGTAATAGAAACAGAGTACCTGGAATCGCTGTAGAACTTTGGTAGCGGCCAGCTGCCCCATGAGCTGACGAAATCACGGCGCCTCCGCCGCCAACGATCGGGTCGTTCGTTCTCGAGAGCAGAAGCTCCGCCCTCCGGCCCTCCGATTGGAGCGGCGAGCCGGCGAAAAACGCCGGCAGTGCGGATGCGGCAAACACAAACTCGTGACGTGTTTGGATGTTGTTTATTTACACGATATCCTCGGGATGTCGATTGCGCGTGGTCCTCTGCTGGCTGCCCGGTTGCGTTTCGCACACTTTAAAATTGATTTTAAATATGTTCTAGGCTGTATTCACCGCTGATATTTTGCAGATGATGTATATGTGTTCCCACCAATCTA
Source organism: Haemaphysalis longicornis (assembly GCF_048455015.1). Taxonomy (NCBI): domain Eukaryota; kingdom Metazoa; phylum Arthropoda; class Arachnida; order Ixodida; family Ixodidae; genus Haemaphysalis; species Haemaphysalis longicornis. The sequence continues at coordinate 166,911,181 of NW_027526422.1, forward strand.
TCTCCGAAGTTATCTCGCCTTCAAAATTTTGTGTCAGTGCCCCTTTAAGGTCCATGAACAAAGCCATTACCTACGTACAATTCTGCAAGGGTAGTATAGTTCGTAGGGAGTCAGTTAAAGCAGCCGTTACTACCGTTTTACTAACTTTTAAAAGTGGTCTTTAGCATGGATAGGATTGCACTTCTTGTGTAAGCCATAGAAAGAAATTCCGCGCCGAATGGGTACTAGATGAGCTGCACAGGACTAGCGCTCCCAATTACTGAAAGGTTTCTGCTTCTGTCAATTAAAAGACAGGGATACAACCAAAGGGTTTTTTCGCTAATGACATATGAGGCATACACATGACGGCTTACTAACAAGTGGAAAGAAAACAGAAGTCGGCTAGACGTGTCATTGAACGAATTATGACAGGAATAATGCTTAAGCATAGGCAACAGCCTTCCTGGATCACTGAAGAAATTTGAGCCTAAGATATCATGATTCAAATTACGCACAAAAGGAATGTACTTCGGCTGACCATGTAGTCAGACAGCATTAAAACAGGTAGACCCCAGTGTAACGGAGTGGCTACCGATAGACGTGACTAGAAGATGGCGAAAAGTATGATTGGATTAAGGGAAGAAATAAGAAATTTCGGAGTCAATGAATAAACTCCGGAAGCGCGTCCTATGACTGACTGGAAGTCAATGGGAGATGCCTTCGTCCTGAAGTGGACTTAATTAGGCTGTTGATAATGAATAAAATGATGGTAAGATATTTTCGCGTGCAGTAGGCTATCACTTAGGTTGCAAAGGTATCTCAAAAGTTTGCTTTTCTCGGACACCCGCTGGCCATCCCTACGTTTGCAACGCGAGTCTCTTTGTTGGCGTTCAGACCGCTTCCGTGTCAAGTTTCATCCGGCTTCGTGGTGCACCGCGCATGGCCAACATGCAATGCCGTTTTTAATTTAAAATTTCACTCTTTTTGGTCGCCGGAGTGGGGAAGCAGCGCATAGCCTTGGCTTCAGCATCGCTGTTCATCCATCCTCACGCGCTGGTCATGTATTTGCCACCAAACCCAAATGCGAAGCCGTAGTAGTCGAATAATGAGTCCTTTTTAGCATTTTATCAAAAAAATTCACCCGTTTTCGAACGCGAACCAGTACATGCCGTTAGGTTTTGTGGAGAAAATGCCAGTTTTGTCCCGTTAAGGAATCTGAATGTGGTTTTGCGATGGGCATGACAACCCCATGCTCGTTCAACATGTACTGTAATACCTATTTGTTGATTATGTTTGTGGCCAGTGTCTAACCACAAAACGAATTTGTTGTCGTGTGCTGAAATAGGACGATTCGCTTCTTCTTTCTTGCGCCAGGCCTCAGCCTACTCTATTGGTGACTGTGTGCCCGTCACTCACGTACATATATTTAGTTTTATATTCCATGTTGGACCTAGAAAGCACTGAGTTCTTCCAAAAATGCCCGCACACCCAACGACCAAGCACTGTATTCGCAGATGCCCGATGACTCAAGGAATTCTATTGATTGGTTCCGTTCAGCCCTCGTTCTACGTGTTTTTAAAGCAAAGCTTTCTAAGTCTACCAGCCAACGGTTCTTTCTTGGCGTGCGGGGCACTAAACTTCTAACACTGCCGCGGAGGGAAGGGGGGTTTTCACACGCTGAGCGCAATGTAGATTGCACAGAGAACTTTCCCAGCATTCCACGCGCACTCACGCTGGCGGGCGCATCGGCGCGACCCGGCTGACCCGGCTTTGTCATCTGCTTTAGCCACGGTTCTTTTGGGCCTGTTTAGGCGCAGCTTCGCGTCCATTGCACGCTTCCTTCGCACGGCTTGATTGTTCTTCAGCGCCTCCTGGGTAACCCGGACACGACGGATCTAAGTGGTCTTACGGCAAAGAGACGTTAAAGATTGGTTTGCAGGGCACGGAAACAAAATGTAGAGACCACATGCAGACATGTGGCGCTAAACAAACACTACCTTTTACGCCCAGCTTGCCAGGAATGGGACTCCGTTTTCAAAATTGGTTAATACCAATTCGGTTTTGTTTTAACAGGTATTATAAAAGGCCAAAGAAGCAACTGGTTCTGATAGTGATTATAAGAGTTCCCTCAGCTTTCTCACAATTCTCAAACTTACTGCACTAATTTCAGTCGGTATAAATGGGAATCGCTAAGTTCACATGCCGAATTGTTTCGGTGTCCCCGCACATATGTCGCGCGGTTATGTAGCCCCGAGCTAGCATCCGGGATGGCTAGGTTTCCCTGTCTCACCCTTCGAAAGACGCTCCTCTCCGTTTTCTTTCGCTCGACTTACGGCCGGGCTACAGCGGCGGCGTCCGCCGCTTTAGCCAGGCCGTGGACAACTCTGCTGTTGCGTTCGGAACACTGCTCCCGTGAATTCCATGTAACGGCTGGCAGAATGTCTGGTTTCATTCTTTGTAAACCCATGTGTTTTAATTCAAGTGACGTCGCATGGGCACTTGTGGTGGGTGTCGTTTACAGCTTAGCTTTTCGACGACGTTCACAGAATGGATTGGAGCCAATTTTTTGCAGCTTTCTTGGAGTAAAGGTTCCCTCTAATAAACTTTATTAAATGCAAAATCTTTGTTGCACATCTGACTTCCTACACATGAAAACATAGAAAAGTGCTTCTTTCTGGCACGGCATTGCACAGGCGCTTGGTAAGCGCGCTATTAGTTGGAATTTCGGGAGGGATTTTCGCGAAGTGGAACAGGGTCTGAGCAGCCAGAGTTGTGAAAGTTTTTTTGTAAATCTTCCGAATAGTAATGCGTAACCGCATAACATTACGTATTTTAAGGTAAGCCACTTCATCTACAAAGTGGCCTTAATTGTTTTTCTTAGCCAGAAACGAGGTGGCATGCGTTAAGAGAAAAGAGGCTAAATAGCGAGCTCTTTCAGGAAACGAGCCCCGGGGTCCACTGGATTCCATATTTCCTGGACTTGTCGTCTGCCCTTAGACGTGATCAGTTCGTTGTTGGCAGTACTTTTTTATTCTGATGTCAGCTCAGTACACTTTGTGAGGTCCTCAGACATAGCCCCGGCCTTCGATTCCGGTTCTTATAGAGATGTTTTAGCTTTAGCAGAAGGTGAACATCCTTTAGGCAATAAACTCATGACCTGTGTGCCGAGCTTTATGGGGAGGGAAATATGTGTTTGGTTCGCTACGTGTAAATCCGCACATTTTTTGTATGTTGGGCTATAAAAACCGCTCGCAACTGGTGGAAATTAGTGTTTAGTTTTAGTATTTTTTAATCGTACGCAGGGGTTAGCTCATTTCATTTAATGTCCCGTTTGCTCGTGGGTTTCCCGCGGATTTCAGAGACACACGGCCAGCGGTAGGAGTGCAAGACCAAATGGCTTACCTATAATACAGATGTGGACAGCTTATGTAAATAAGTAACAGCAAATCCCTCTTTGCAATGCATTACAGAATGGTGGAACATGCTTTGATGTGGCTACTGGGGCCGCCGCAAAGCTTCGTTGCGTTCTACGTTTTTTGTTCATTTCTTCTTCAACTGCGAGGTTTCTGACAAAGCTGTACAGCTTTCTTGTTAGACGTAAGGCTTCAATCATGTGGATCATGTGGAGAAACGTACAACACCTTGGGCATTTCCCCTAAATCTGGTAGATAGTACCGTATAAACCGGAATATAGGTCGAGTTTTTTTCCAAAAAAATCCGCACAAAAGTCACCCCTCGTCTTATATAGCGGTCATTGGCAGAATGTAAATAGTTGTCTGGCAACAATGTGCAAGCGCAGTCCGTCCCTGTTCTGTGAGTCCGTCGCCATTTCCATTCGTGTCGGACTGCTCTCTCGCACTATCAGGCTTTTATTTGATTTCGCTTTTCTCTAGTTTTTCGTCTTTTACTCGTTTATTGTGCGTGCGTGCGTACATTTCTGTACGTCTCTGTTCCGAGATGAGTGGCGGCAGTTGATGCCAGTTCACCGCGGCGTGTAAGCTGACGGCGATTGAGTCACCGAGCAGAATGGGAATATGGCGGCGCAACGCCAGTTACGCGTTTCGGAGAAAAGTGTGCGGTACTGGCGGAGCCAGAAAGCCAAGCTGTGCGCGTGCAACCCCCGAAACTGATCGTTCCGTGGACGACAAGCGGTCCACCCCGAGTTGGAGAACAAAGTGGCGGACTTCGTCCGGGAACTTCGCTCACGATCGCTCCGAAGGCCATGCGCGGACCGGCTCCGCGAACTGTACAATGAGTGGATAGCCGGCGACAACAAAAAGACCTATACGGGCCGGTTGCGACCGTGTCAAGCTGGGTGTCCTCCTCTTGGCAGTCGCTGCCCGACGACATGTTTACACGAGCGTTCAGGAAGTGTTTCATCAGCAACGCGCCTGATGGCATGGAAGATGACTGCGAAGCAGTCATCCTTGGACGACTCTGAGAGCTCAGGCGAGTGACTTCGGCAGGCATAGTGAGTGGCAGTGACGGACGGGCGTCGAAAATAAATATAGACATTGTGATTGCGCTTCTGTGCCGAATTATTTTTTTGTGAACTTTTCCCACCTCAGGGTAGGGGGTCGACCTATATTCCCACTCGACCTATAATCCGGTTTATACGGTAACACATTGTTCCGTTGCACAGTTCAAGCCACTTCAAAGCACACTTCAAAGACAAGAGAATAAACAAAACATGTCAAAACACAAAGACGAATTGAAAAGGCTCCCATGACTACGCTAGCGCCTCTTGTACGCTGTACCAATCCAACCGGCGCGAAAGAAAAGAAACCCAGAGCAGCTATGCAGGCTAAACAACAATGCCAGCTGAGTTACCGACGGTCTTCGTTAATTAATTCAGGTCCTCGAACTTAGGAGAAAGCTTTCCATCGAAGCCGCCCTAAAAATACAGTACATGCGCTTCCCGGAAACTGTAAAATAGCAATTGAATCGAGGGCATCGCGAAAAGAGAGAGAGAAATTTTATTGAACGGAAACCAACAGAAACGGCGGCCTGATGGTAGTGGATAAGGCCAGCTATTTGGTGCGTGGGAAGGAGAAGGGGATTGGATAGAGGAGGACAATATTTCGGACAATCTTTGTGCCAATAGGCTGGTCCTTGTTTACTTTAAGCTGACTCCCCTGTTTATTGTTTCTTTAATTTTAAGTGCGGACCACTGTAAGGGCCCGGATGTCGTCGTTGCTTGTCCGGGGTTCCGTCGTCCGGCACCCAAACCGAGGATCCGAAAAGAAAACCGCTTCCCCTGGTGGGAACCAAACCTTCGTCCCTGGCGTTACAAAGCTAATGGCTATCCTACTGTGCAATACAAGGGCACGCGTTATTCGTATGCAACGTGTTGGGGGTGATGCGGGCGGTGAGTCATTGCACGGAGGCTGCCGTCACGACAATGATGTAAACTGAGAAAAACAACATTGATTAACGCAATAATTACGCCAAATTCATTTTACAAGCCTGCTCGAAGGCTGCGGCGCCTTCGCTTTACTTTAACAGGCAACGCCGCCAGTAATAGGAAATGTTGTACAGGCGGCGTTGCAGAAAACAGCGCGAGCAAAAGGTGCTCACAAGATTAAAACAAAATAAACATTTCAGAATCACTGCTCCACACTACCGACAGCTATCGCTTTGAGTGGAACTGCTTTAATTCTTTCGAATTGTGTGAAGCTGGGATGTCACCGCTCTTGCTTTTTCGTATTAATTGCGACAACTCCGCAAGTTCGTTTGCTCCGCCGGTCTGCGCACTTCATTATTGATGCATTTAATTGTTCGTAAGGGCCATCAATTCGTGCGATACGCTACCGGTTGCTTTCGAGGTTGCTCACCGTTTTACTGCCTTTGTCGAATATTCTGAAGTTGGTTGTCATTCTATGACAGCGGTATCTCCGTCTTCAACAGGGGCTTCAAATTTGTTCTCAAGCGGTTTTCACAATTCCGGCCCATTTTAGGAATTGTAAGTTTGGTTTGTGTTCTTACAGTGGTAAATGTTCATACTTTTTTTTCTGAGATTTCTGAAGGTAGTTTACTCTCATGATATTGTTGCTGTGGCATCTGCACCTTAATAATGCACATAAAGTGTTTAAAACCGTTAAAAATTTGTCTCGCTCCTGAGTATACTGTAAAAAATGGCCAATTTTACGGAGAAAGCTCCTGGTAAAATGTTCCCGGACACATTTCCGTAGTTTAGACAACGGAAAGAATTTTAAGAACGCACAATCCGTAGCACGGAAAGGCCGTAACAAAACAAACACTCCGTTTCAAAAAGCACGTCTTTCCGTAATTGATAGAACCTTCAGAAAAGAAAACAAAATACTTCGACGAGGAATCGAACCGGCGACGTTGATCGAATGGGCACGACGTTCGAGACCACTGCACCACCGCACGAACGCTGCAGCTGTGCCGACCAACCTGTATACTACATGGATGACCACCCTGCGTGTGCCATACATCGGTGTTTACTAGCTGGCTTACAGATTTCCTGGCTGATGAAGTGCGATTTCTTAAATAGCGCTTGCGCAGTAAGGTTCCGCGAAGTCCCCACAATAGTTGATCGCAATCAACAATGCTGTTTCGAGAAAGCGCTCGCAAAAATGTGTATGACTGGCGGCGACTGCGATTTCGCAATGCATGAATAGTGCTTGCTGTGCTTTGGTTTTAAGCTTTAAGCTAAATACTTCGGCCGATATTGATTCCTTCAGAACTAAATCACCTTCCGCAACTCTCCTTCTGCACGCAAATAACCTTATATTTTCTACAAGTGTGCCGGTCACACTCGCATGTGCAGTTTGCAGGTTCGGGGCAGCGACGTCGCCGGAGCGTCGTAAAGACAACATACAGCGCTCGTGTTGAGCGGTATGGGCCTCATGGTCCTCACTAAGTTTACTACACTTTAGACACTAACGAAAACAACAGAGCCGCATTTATTACGCCACGAATGTTTTCAGTGCGCAGTTTTCGCTTCTCGATCGATTCCCGACGATCGACACGACAATATATTCCTCTCAGTTATTAATAAACTGATCTGTTTCTGTTCTGAATCATGCAGAGATGACGCCCGTATTTTCCAAAGCAGACAAAGATTCCGTTTGACGTGTAACGGAGAGAACATCCGTATACTGAGGGACGGAGCGCACTTCCGTTAAATTACATGTGTTTTATTTGTTCTGCATCAAACGGAACACGGCTCTGTTTTATTACGGCCATCTGGTCCGTAATTTGTCCGTACAATTATGGATTGTTTTTACAGTGTAGGTTAAGTGGGAAACTACCCGATGAAGCACTTTTTCAGAGAACCCGCGATCTATTATCCCAGTAAATCTGTAGCATTAGATTCCTGATCTTAACTATTACGCATAGAAAAGCTTAAACACAGATAGAGAGTTTATTGAAACATGAACATTTGGATTCGTATACTTGTTCTCGCGGAGCTCCATTTTTTTAAAACAGTTTGGGCATGATCGACCGCCATTTTTACATCCCGAGATATTTTTTCCTAAACACAGATTTCTTCATTTCCGTATCATCCGTCGTTTGGTGTTCGGTGACGACATAAACTTTTATTGTGAATGCGGAGCTGGCTCAGCTTTATAAAGTACCACCCTCTAAGAACATTGCGGCGTCTTCTTCACAACATGATTTTTTTGCGCTTTTGTCGTGGAGTTTTTATTGCGGGCGATGGCCGTACAGTATGTGTCGACGTTCGTCAACAGCAGCCGACGCTCGAAGAAGAGAAATAACTCCGATGACAGCCAAGCACACCTTATGAAGTGTGAAACGGACACCACTATTGTGCGACACATTCTGTTTTCACGCCGCTATCGCCATTTTGCACATACCATGTCACATTGATGGAAAACGCCTGCTCCAGCACCGCAAGACCGTAAACTCGTTTCCCGCTAAGGCCAAGATAAGAGCAGGAACCGTAACAGAATAACGATGCGATGTCACCTACTGCTCATAAACGTGGGGAGGAGGGACACAGAAGCCGGACGCCGTTCTAATTAGGTCCACCGCATCGAGGCACATCATCTGGACTTGCACACGAAGACGGTCATTCCGGTCCTCACAGTCCTCGATTTTCTGTACCCCTACGACGTGCTACCACAGCCATTGCTGCCGGTTGTTATAGTGCCGCACAAGGGTATACCCGCGCAGAAATGACGAGACAAGAGACCACGATGACTACAAACATGGTGCTTACTTACGTTTCTGCGCGGTTTCCCTCATTTGCGCCATGAATGAACTCGCCCGAGCATCAACCCTTGTAAACATTGCCGCGCCACCAAACCCTAAGAAACCTGTGCGGGAAGGAAACAGAAAGTTGATGCCTCAGGACGCTGTCTTTTCTGCTCAGTATGCAAAAATATTTCTTTCGCATTAACACGAACTGTTGAAGAAAAGTTGAACGCATCAAGCTTTGCTACGGCACCACGTGCGATCTCCAAGCATGGCTCATACTGGTGCAATGCAATGCGAAGAGGGATTCGCTTTTATTAATTTACAGGTGCTCAGCGCCCCTATATTAGCGAAGGGTCATTTAATCATGTTCTGCCGCCGCTGCCCATGTGTCTCTCAGATTCGTGGGAAACGTACGAGTAAATGGGACATTCAATAAAATGTGCTACCCCAACGTACAATTGAAACAAATAATAAGAGTAAATAATTAGCACCAGTTGTAAGCGGTTTTCGTAGCCGAACATTTAAAAAATGTACAGTTTTACACGTAGCAAACCGAACGCATATTTTCATCCCTCCAAAGGTCGGCCCACAGGGCATCGGTACGTTGCCAACAGGATGTTCGCCTGCTGCTGTAGCTTAAATAATGTCATAACAACCGGAACTCAAGGCAGGGGCTATGTCTAATGGCCTCATAAAATGTAACACGTTGACATCAGATTAAAAATAGTGCCAGCAACAGACCGATCACGGAAAACTTCGGAAGAGATGTCAACAAAATATGGAGTCCAGTTGACCCGGCATTCTAAACACTTTTGACCCCGGAGCTCGTTTTGTGAAAAACCTCGCTATTCATTCTCTTCGCTTTGACGCGTCCCACGTTGTTCCTGGATAACAAAAGACATTTATGCACAGTTTGCCGACAGAGACGCTTACCTTCAAATAGTAATATTATGCGGTTACGCATTACCTTTCAAAAGAGTTGCAACAAAGCTTTCACAACTCTGATGGCTGAGACCCTTCTCCACTTCGCGAAAATCCCCACCGACCATCCAACAAATAGCAGGCTTCCCAAACGGATTGTGAACACCGTGCAATGCCATGCCCGAAAGAAGCACTTTCCGGTGGTGCATTATTAGGAAGTCAGATGTGGCAAAAAATGTTTGCGTATAATAAAGCTTATCTGAGGGAACCTTCACTACAAGAAAGCTGTCAAAGACACCTGGAGCGGGTGTTGAATGGAATTACTTGAGCCGCCGGCCATCTGGGAATATAGTGCTTGGTCGTTGGGTGTGCGGGCGTTTTTGGAAGAACTCAGTGCTTCCTAGTTCCACCAGATCAGATAGAAAACGTGGCATATAAAATAAATAAACGTACGTGAGTGACGGGCACACAGTAAACAATACAGCAGGCTGAGGCCTGGCGCACGAAAGAAGAATCGAATCCTCCTCTTTCCGCACACGATAACAAAATCGTTTCGTGGCTGGGCACTCGCCACAAACATAATTAACAAATCGGTATTACAGCACACTTTGGACGTGCATAGGGTTGTCATGCCCATCCCGCTACCACAGTCACTTTCCTAAACGGGACAAAACTGGCGTTTCCTCCAAAAGGCCTCACACCATGTACTGGTTCGCTTTCGAAAACGAGGTGAATTTCGTTAATAAAATGCTGAAACGGACTTACTATTGGACTACTACAGCTTAGCATTCGACTTTAGTGGCAAATACATTACCAATGCGTGAGGATGGACGAACAGCGAAGCTGCAGTCCGAGTTGTGCGCGGCTTTCTATTTTAAAGACAGAAAGAAGGGAAATTTGAAATCAAAAACGGCTTTTTCTTTTGACCCTGTACGCTGCACCAAAAACCCGGATGAAACTAGACACGTAAGTGGTCGGAACGCCGACAGAGATCCTCGTGGTGTGGACGTCGACATGGCCAGCCTGAGTCCCAGAACAGCGAAATTTTGTGAAACATTTGCTACCTAAGTGATGGTCTACTGTACACGAAAATATCTCATCGCCATCATCTTCATTATCAACCGCCTATTTATGCCCAGTACAGGATGAAGGCCTCTTCCCTTGACCTCCAGCTGTTTCTACCTTGCACTGCCCGAGTTCATTCTTTGACTCCGGATTTTCTTATTTCTTCCCAACAATCGAGTTCATGGCCTTCCACTTCTTCTAGACGCTTTTCTCGGAAGCCACTCCGTTGCACTGGGAGTCCACCTGTCGTAACTTTGTCTCACGACAAGGCTAAGCCAAGTGCATTCTTCCTTTCGTAATTTGAACTACACACTAAATTTGTTTACACATTTTTAGCCAAAAATGGCGTAGCATAAGTGGGAAAAGGGTGTTGGGAGGCCTTTACGCCCTTTTTCTTGAGTCTCAACACCCTTTTCCTAGCTCTACACTCTTTTTGTGTGAAAAAAAGGGTGTTGATCAACTTCAACACCCTTGGGTTTTCTTAGGGCGTTGAAAGGGTGTGGAAAAGGTGTTCAACTGTTCATTGAATAAGGCCATGTTTGGATGCATAATAGCGCTGTAAAGAAGAAGACATACCCTCATATACTCCTCTACTCGCAAGAAATTTCCAAACGCAAAAAAAATAATTGCTCTTATGCAATGATCGCTCGTTTCCTTATTCGGTGCACCACATGCCCCAAGTTTAGCTTTAGCACGTGAAACACCAATTTGAACCTTCAAAATTAAAAAGACTGTAGACATGTGGCGAAAAGGATACTTACCGACTGCAACACGCTTGGCTTTTTGTAGGTTGTTAAAACGGTGTGAAATAGGTGTTCAGTGGAATAGGTGTTCAGTTTCTTCCGGTGTTGCTAAGTTTTGGTATGTTTGCTAAGCTTTACAATGTTCTTGCTAAGCTAGGATGACCGCTGAGGGGTGAGGCCAAGTTTAACCGGATTTTACAAGGCTGTTCCAGTGTGTCGTGTGTATCCCCCCCCCCCTGCCAGGGGATCTAAGGGGGAAACAAGCTAGGTCGGCCCAGAGCTATGCTGTTTCTCCATCCTTGCAATACTATTGCAAGCTGCGCCAATTTTTTTGCCCTTTAGAATCAAAAAAAGACTAGTACCCTTGAAATGGTACAGTAAGAGGAGCGGATACGCATACGCCCCTTATGCTCACACTCTAACAAGCTCGAAAGTCGACTTCACTGTTATAATACCCTATCTGCGGTGGTGCACCCTTTACAGGTGCCGCAGTTCTTTTTCTTTGTATTTTTTTGCTAATGCCAGCGAAACTACCTCCTCAAGCTTAAAGAGCTTCACTGGTAATAAATTATGCCAATTCATATTGCTGTAAACATGGTTATGTACAAAACACCCCCCGCTTGTAGAGAATGTTCAGTCCACCCGTGTAAACAGGTACAAAATGCCTCGAAATTGAAGGTCTTTTCACCTTTTTTCTTAGTTGGCGGTCTTTCCTTACACCCTTTTTCTGAGTTTCGAACACCCTACTTTGTAGCTTTACACCCTTCTGGGAAAAAGGGTGTTGAAATAATGAAAGATTTGTATGGTATTTAATAAAATTCTATAATTTATGGGATACAAAAACTACCGCGTAATTAAAAAGTTTTTGCAAATCCGCTTGTTGATTTGTATGTTCCCATAGTAAAATCTATACTTCCAAATTTAGCGCTAAAATATTAGTTTTTTGCGACAAGCTCACCGAATCCATTTGGGGGGTTTCCTCTGCTGGATATAAAATCAAGAACAGCACATGTATTACTAAGTAAGTATGCACTCCCTGTACCACTTGCATACTGTGTTCCAACTGTAACTTGTGCGTATTGGCTGTTTGTGTTGAATGCTGCGCGCTCCGCCGTTTGACATTGCAACTGTGCATGCCATCACCTCAAAAAAAGAGTGTGAGACACAACACCCTTTTTTAAGTGCGAATGCACTTTATAAGCGACCCCAAACCATCCACCGCCGCCGGCGGCGGCGGCGGCGTCCGCAGTGCTCCTCTATATTTAAAAAAGAAACAGCATCCGGCGCCAGGTTTCGATCCGAGGACTTTGCGGCCGCAGCGCGACGCTCTACCGACCAAGCCACGGACGCGACGGTGATATCAGTGTTAGTGACGCTCCTTATATCTTTAACGCATTCAAACTACGTCGTCAGCGGCGTGCGTTGGCGACTCAGCGGCGTTATAGCGGCTTGATAACTGCGTGGTGTACACGTGATACTACAAACCCGATGGAAGAGATGGAAGAGAAGGCGGCGAGGCGGTGGGCTGCGGGGGCCGAGCGCAAGCGCCGCAAGCGGGCCGACAACCGTGCATTCGCACTTTCACATTCTCCCCCTCGGGGAAATGCGGGGGAATTTTTAGGGTGTTGAGCTCAACATCCATTTTTCATCCGTACACCCTTTTTGGGCCAAAACACCTTTTATGGGTGTTAGCCATGGGACAAGATTTTTACACCCTTTACGGCCAAAAAGGGTGTAAAAAAAGTTTAGTGTGATATGGTATCTTAGGCTCGAATTTATTCACTGATCCAGTAAGTCTGTTTCTTGTGCTTAAAGGCGCACTCACACTGAATTTCTCGCTTTCGGTTTTCATTCTGTGAGGAATACATATTGGCCCAGTAATTACGAAAATCGACCCAAAAGCGGTCAGCCGCCAGCATAGAATTCATTATAACGCCTTTGTATCAATTTGTTTCAAATTCGGTCGTACCGCGCCAAATGGCCGTTCTCCCCACCGTGGTTGCCCAGTGGCTATGGTGTTGCGCTGCTGAGCACGAGCACACGGGTTTGATTCCCGGCCGCGGCGGCCGCATTTGTGATGGAGGTGAAAAGCAAAAACCCACGTCTTTTCGAGATTTCGCCGCATAATAAAGATCCCCAGGTGGTCAAAAATTAATCCGGAGCCCTCCAGTAAAGCGATCCTCATAGCCTGGGTAACGTCGGCGTGTCAAACCCCCCAATCAATCAAATGGCCGTTGAAATGCAGTCCGGATGGTGCTACGTCACGGGTTTGTGAGCGCAAAAACTGCTGGTGCTAACGCTAATTACAAATCTGTGACGTCAGGGATGTTTGCCACATCGTCTGCCACAATTGCACATGGATGCACTCGCCCGCGCTGTCGACATGACGTCTGAACCGCCACACTAGGATGAGCCACTGCCACCCGAGTTTTTTAATATCGCTGCGGCTCGAACCGGCGCAGACCACAGTAGTAACATGTCGCAACTCTTCCGAATCAATCTTATCGCTGCAAAGAAGTTCCAGTTAAAAGGTTATTTATGTACGCACTAGATTAAGGGTGCGCTTTTAACTAGGTTATGCATGGACAGTTCGTAAAAGCATGTGGCTGAGGGGAGTGTTATTCAATAGGACATTCCTGATGAAGGTAGTCGGGCTTACTACCTGCTTCTAAACTTACTACTGCGACATTTACTACCTCCACTCCAGTTCCGAAGTACCGAGTATATGCTCTGACAAATAACTGGTTAGTGTTGTGTTAGCAAATGCTAAAACGATTTGAAAGTGAAAGCGCTTTCAATGTGCTTATTTGAACCACTATACAATTATTCAAATTTATTTTTAGGGCTACGGTCAGGCTTTCTGACCGTAGTTCCTCAAGCATTTTTCGCAGGTCTTCTACAGACCCACTGAACAAGACAATATCGTCTGCACACCTCAAATGGCTCAAGTATTTCCCGTTTAGCCAAAATTCTGCATTCCCCCAGTCAAACTTCCTCAATGTCACCTCCAGACGTGCTGGAACAATTTTAGTGAGAAGATATCTCCCGGCCGTACTCGCTTTCTGATAGGGAACTTTTCTCTTTTCTTACGGAGGATCATCCTGCCATTACATCCCATATGGCCAGCCACTCCTCTGGGGCTGCGCGACCACCCATGGGTGCTGGCTACGCACCGCTAGGGCTCTGTCAGCCATCAGCAGAAAATATGCGGGGACCCACGTTTGGGTTCGCAAGGCGGAGGCGTGCGAACGAGTTGCGCCACATCTCTCCTTGCCCATTGCAAACATTTAGTAATTAGCCGTAACAGCATAATCCCGCGGTGTGGCGACCACCTGCTTGTTCAGAGCCTGTTCATTGTGACGCATCTTGGCATTGCGCAATTTATTGTGCATTTCTGGCGTAGATTTTCCCACTTTCTCATTGCTGCCTTGAGCGTGAGTAGTTATTGTGAAATTGTCTGTTGTCCTGGCGATGGTGTTTTCACGGAAAGCAGCCAGATGATTCTGCAACCAGTCTGAACTCTGCTCCGAGTAGGCGCCATCTGACAAGGCGCGAGTGGGAAAGATAGGGCCACAATATAGCAGGGAATCGCCTACCACTACAGGCTGAGGTGTCTGCAACGCTAAGCACTTACCCACGGTTCACTCACAAGTGCACAATTTGGGGCGGTGCGTAGGCTGCAGACAGAAGTTACACAACCCGCCGTATGTCATCGACAATACCAGGACAGCAGAACATGGTGCCGTCTACCCGACGCGTCACCCGCGCGCATGTCTTTAGCCGATATAATCTCAAACCCCTCCACACCAACGAGGGATTACCCATCAGCAACTACGAGCAGTGAGACACGTTGCCCTACTACATCCGCTGAGTACAAGTTGCGGACGTTCAACTGGTGTGCGGCGGCGCCAAGCCCCAACGTTTCTGGCAGTCGTCCGATCAAGCAACCGCTCGGAACCCTCCCTGCATGGTTGTAACAGCCAGCAGAGATGACAAACAAGGTATTTTATCTCCCTCTCTCTATCGACATGTTTTCGAGCAAAGCTTGCATTGGCCGACTCTGTCACCGTCGGCGTTGCTGTAGCTGTAAGCCAAAACCTTAATCCTCGTAGCCTTTTCCAGTTCCTCTTCGCCCGAATATGGGGGCCGCTCCCACTAGTGGCCAGCCAAATTCCTCCATATTCACAGCCAATCACACGTGCTGCTTCGTACCGGAGTAGGCAAAAGAAGGTAAGCTCGCTGTGCGTGCCCCCCGATTACTCGCCAGCCAGTTCAATGCCAGCTGCACCACGCGACTGCCCCAGAAACGTGCGCTTGCTCGGCTCACCACAACCCTCGCATGCCTCTACTCCGGCCAACCTATAAAAAATCAATGCTTTTCGGCTGGGCCGCACGGCAACCTGCCACCTTGTAATAGGAACGGCAAAGTACGTTTGTGTAAACAAACAACCCTGCTTTTTTTTTTTTTGCTCGAACAACCATGTTTCTTTAATGTCCCTCAAGCCTTCGCCCCAACCCTAAAATAAGGTTGGACGAGTTTCGCGTGCACCCGTGTTCCCGGTAGCGGAAGAGGAACTGGTGACTTCTTTTGATGCCGATTCTTCCTCTCCAGGAGCACGTGAGTGATGGCGCCGCGTTCATTCCCTCCGATCATTCTCATTCGTTTTGCCTATATCATCTTTCGGCACACGGAGACCCACGAAAACCACCGACCAATGACAGGCTAGCTTCCTGACTGTTATTTACGGCCATGACCTTCTACCTCATTCATCAAGAAGTGAAAAAATGAAACCGGCTGATATAATTTTTGGTTACTTTAATATGAATCAGTGAGCACGTCGTTCTTGACATTTATGAGGGGCCGTCTGGAGTTTAGGTGTTATATGACCTGAATGTACCCTCCAAAGCCACGGAAACCTGTTTATATTTGTTTGCTGCAGGAATGCGGTCCCGCTCGTGGCTTCACGGACTTGAATGCACCACAGCGATCGCGGACCATCACTGCTGCGGTTCAAATGAAGCCAAACTTTTTCATCATAGATTTCTATGTCAATTTATTTCAGCGTGTTTTTGCTTTGGGACATCCAACAGCTTCGCTGACGTTCCCCTTCTGTAAAATATATGGTGTTCAATTCTATCCTCTGAAACACCACAAAGTTTTGCCACCCCCGATTTTACACCGGGCCAAAAACATGCGACATTAGCTATTTAAAACGCGTAGCTTGAAAACACAGCCCCACACAAAAGCAAAAATTGCCCTGAATGACCATCCTTTTACTATTTTTTTTAAAAACGAATGCTAAATTGGCTCTCTTTGATAAGTTAAAAAAAACGAGTTCACAAAGATACTTTCTGTTATTCCGAAGATAACTCATGTTATATATTTTAAAACGTCTTCATGTATTAGCAATGGGCTGCACAAGTCCCCTTTTGTACCGCCATAAGCCTGAAGAGCAACGTCGCTCATAACGTAGCAAAACTTTAGGGGAGGTCCCGGTCGGCCCAACGCTTCAAAACCTCAGTTCCGGCTGTTTTTACCGCTATTTTTTCTTTCATTCGGTCTACCTGCTGACGAGAGAAATGGTTTCTCCAGTCGCCCACGACCCCTTTTCGAACACGGTTCCCCTGAGCGGCTACATTGCCCATCTCGTTAACTACATCCCTTGCCGACTTCACATATTCGGTGGTCGACTCCGCAGACTTGCATACGATCTCTTTGGCGATGATCTTGAACTCAGGATTTCTTTTTCTCATGCACGAGACGTTGACTCCATTGAGGATCTTCCCCAAAATTTCAGATTGCCGCTTAAGCTTGCCGCCGTACTGCTCCTCTCCTAGAAAGTCGGCAATCTTGAGGACCATGCCTGCAGTGTCTTTCTTGAGCTGCTCGTAGGTTAGGAAGAACACGTTGTGGTCATTCCGGTGGGCGTACCAAGACATGAGGTGGTCGAAGTAATCACCGAAGCCCACTTTTCCTTCTATGAACATGTCGAAGAACTGGTCGAACGTACCATTTGTGAAACAGTACATCGGGTAGCTTTTTGTGTGGTAATAATACGACACGCAACAGTCGTACGGGTTTCGAGTGATGTAGATGTATTTTTCTTTGGCTGAGTAGCTGAGTTTGTTGAATGGCAAGTGCGTCTTGATGGCCCCATGTCTTGACATGGCACGCACCGTTTCGGCCCCCACCGCTTCCAAGAAAGGAGTCATCTTCATGATCTCTGACACCGTTCCAGGAGGTGACCCGTCGCAAAAGATGTTGCAAACAATGTGCTGCATCCACGTGGTTCCACACTTTGGAAAGCTTGCAATAAAAATATCGTCATCCGTGGGAGTATATGAAAAAGCGGAACGGAGCTTTCTGTCCGTGTAAAAATGGCTGATGTAGAGCCCCTCGAAGTCCCGGTAAACGTCCTTGTACGTTAGCTCTGGCTTGCATACCTGCATAAAACGAGGATAATTTCCATCAGAAGAGTTGTTCCCGAGACAAGTGTAACGCGCTCATCGAACTGCTCCTAGTATTTCGCCTGCCTGAAGTAATACATCTCGTTGGGTTTTGCAGGACCGGAGAAGTGTATTTTTCCTCAACAATGACCGCGGCCAACCGCTGTCTGTTTGAAGTCATTATGCACACGTGTCTCTGAACATCCGCACGAAAATAAAAACAAATTGGCGAAAATTGATACCAGAATATTTCCTCTACAGAATGAATATTAGAGGGGGAGAGAGATAGGGAAGGTGGGAAAAAGGGCTCAGTGTTGTTGTGGTGGGCTTTAGTTGAAAGGAAAATGTGTGTCCATAGGGGAAGACAGGGGGGGGGGGGGCATCAGTTAATAAAGAGGCCGTCTTGAGGGGGAACGCACATAAATCATATAGACAATGGCTAAATTATCCGTACTAGACCGCCTTTTGTGGCATGTATAATTATTTCCCGCAAAACGGTCATGTGACAGTTATTTGGGGTCAATTTAAGTTGTGGTTTTCTGGTAAGGAGTAGTGAATGTGCTGAAGTGAGAAAGCTTGGGTCATGCAACAGAGGTGTTTGAGATCGGCTGTGATGCGGCAGTGGTGAGATTCCGTTCACGGGGAGGTACGGGCGCAACATTTCATGTGCGTAAGCAGCGCCATCTATTCATTGGCTTCGAACATTCGTATTCCTTTATGCAACCGCTAAAAGGGCCCTTTTGTTCTCCTCCAGTACAGGGAGTGGCGCCTGCATGCAGGAACTGCACAATACGGTTAATAGTGAATAAGAAATTAGAAGCGGTCGTCGACGTTCAGCGTTTGGTCCGCCAGGGATGCCCCCCTGCAGCCTATTATTACTTAGTGTTTCTATTGAACCTCTGGGCTTAAGCATCGTTCATAACATCAAATTAGCGGATTTAAACTACAGAAAACACAGGTCAAACTGATAGTCTATGCTGACGACATTGTCGTTGTTTGTTCAAACAAAGAAAGCATGGTGTTCGCGGTGGAAACTGTAAGAAAGGTAGAAGACCACACGGAGGATGGGGAATTACGGTAAGTGCATGGGCTTTTGTCACGGTGAATGGCTCTCAACTCCAGCTACTTTTGTTAATATAACTTGGGTCGTGACCCCAGTAAACGTGGGGGAACCCCACTGGAATATTATCACGGCAGTAAGCCCTACTGGTGGGGGCAAGTGCAGGTACTGTGGTAGAAGCAACAGAAGGCAACTGGCCTGTCAGTGTTCGTGAGGGGGACAACCTCATCATCATCGTCATCAGCCTGCTGAGGTCTTTCATATTGACCTCCATGTCTTTTATATTGACCTGCAAGTGCTCCAGTCCAGCACTGCACGAGTACAGTTCACCCCCGCTTTGTATTTATTTCATCCTTAGATCACGTTATTGGCCTTCCCTTCTTCTGGACCCATCTATTGGCATCCACTCTGTTACCATAATTGTCCACCGGTTATCGGTTAGCCTCTATCCAGGGCCAGCCAGAGTCCATCGCTTTTTCTGTATTTGAACTATATTATTGTCAACCTAGTTTGTTCGCCGATCCAGGTAGCTCATTTCTTGCCCCTCAGTGTTACTCCTAACATTATTTGTTCCATGGCCCGTTGCGCCAACCCCGTTTTCTTTCTAGTTGTTTAGTGAGGCGGCAAGTTTCAGCTCCTTGCGTCATCACCGGCAGCACGCACTAGTTGTAAAGTTTTCTTTTGAGTGACACAGGTAGCTTACTTTTTATTATTTGGGAGTGCTTGCCGAGTGCTGTCCAACCCATGCTTCTTACGCACCGCTTTTTTCTTGGGATTGGAGTCAGCACTAAACATCTGTACGAGGTAGTTATATTGTTTTACTTATTCTAGCCTTTTGTCCCCTAAGCTAAAAAACACATTCTTGGAGTGCCTATTTATGACTACTTTAGATATATTCCCATTCATTTCTAGCCGCAAGGCCGTGCTTTTTTATTGTAGTTCCTTGAGCGTTGCTTGCATGTGTTCTGCATTCTCTCTAAGAAAAACTATGTCGTCCGCAAACCCCAAATGGCTAGAGTATTTCCCGTTTATGCTTAACCCGAGGTCTTTATAGTCAAGCTTTCTAAATATCCCCTCCAGATATGCTGCGAATAGTTTTGGAGAGCTGGTATCTCCCTCTCTTACTTTCTTTTGGGATCGGAAATGTATCGCTTTGCTTGTGCAGGGTTATCCTGCCGGTGCATCTCTTGTATATGTCTTGTCTGTTCTGTGGCCTTTTAGTGTTTCTAAAATGACTGCGCTGATTACGGAATAAAACGCTTTCTCGTAATCTACAAACGCCATGTAAAGGGGTTTAGTGTATTATGCACATCTTTATGCTACTTTGTTGCCGACATGGATGTGATCTAATGTTGAGCACACTTTCCGAAGTTCAGCCTGCTCTCTGTGTTGGTGGCAATACATGCTATCACCTATCCGGCTAACTTTAACTTTGCTAAACAGCTTATAAACAACTGAGAATAGGCTGATGGGTCTTTATTTTGAGGTCCTTGGGATCTCCCTTCTTACGAAAGGGAATAATGTTTGCGTTTTTCCAGGCTATCGACACTTTTTGAGTCTTCAAGCATTCCTAAATTAGTACAGCAAGCTTTTCCAGTACAATATTTCCTCCCTTCTTCAAACGATGTACGGTTTTGCTGTCGCCTCCTGCAGCTTTTCCTATTTTCATGCCTGTGAGAGCCTTTCCATTCTACACTTTATTTGCTTTTGGGGCATCGCAAGTTGAGCTTGTATTATCTGCAGTTTCCCTTGGTCTAACATCACTGGAATACAGCCTCGTGTAAAATCGTTCTGCTGCCTTACTTTTCGCGTGCAAGCTGGGCGTAATGTTTCCCGGCTCGACTCTGAGTGCGCACATCCTGTTTTTGCGGATGGGCAGCTTTCTCTTAGTTGCTTTCAAGCTTCCCCCACTTGGAGCTTTTCCTCGATCACTTCCATGTTATTGCAGGAATGTCTTTTGTTTTCTTTGTATTAATCAGTTTTAAAAGCTCGGCCAATTCAATCCGATCCACTGTACTTGACACTTTTATGGTGTCACTTTTGGCAATTAGTTCCTTTGTTTTATTAGTTTTCCGGTTTGTTCTCCACGTGCTGCTTCTTCCACAGCTGCTGCTGATTCACTGAGTGCCGGTGTTAGGTTGTACTTTAGCCTGTCTACGCTGACCTTTTTCTGCTCGTTGAACAACAAGAATTTGTTTTGAATAGTTTTTTTAAACTCCTGCGATCTGGCTCTGGCGGATTCCAAGCGGGTTTTTTTTTTTTACTTTTTACGAGCTTTGTTCTTTCTGTTCTGAGATTCAGCCTTAGCTTCCATCTAACGATCCTGTGATCAGTGCTCCGACTCTTACTTACCACATCTAAATCTTGCACGATACCCGGGCTGTCACTTAGAACGAAGTCAATGTCTGTTTTGGTTGTACCATCGCGCCTTTCCAATGACCGTTTCTATTGTTTTGTTTGTTAAAGAACGGGTTCATTAACCCCGGTTATTTCTCTCTTCAAACCCCACCAGTGTATCTCCTAGACTGCTGGGATTGTCCATTCCAAAGTTTCCCACGGACCTTTCTCCCCTTTGCTTCTTACAGACCTTTGCGTTAAAATCTCCCATCACAATCGTAAACTGCGTTGTTGCCTTTTTCACTGCTGATTCGACGTCCTCGTAAAAGCTACCTATAACTTCATTATCATAGCTGGATGTTGGCGCATAGGCATAGGCCCGTTTAGATTCTATCGCTTGTTTCGCTTTATCCCAAACGTCCCCACTATCTCACTATAGCTGAAAAATTCCTCCGAGTGTCCTGCTTTTTCTCTGTGGATTAAAAATCCCACTCTATGCTCTTTGTTTTCTTCGGGTCCACTGTAGCACAGGATTTGCCTGCTGTCGAGCTCCATGAAGCCTTATCTTGTCCTTTTAACGTTTCCAAGGCCCTAAATACCTGGCCTACCGTGCGCGCCTACTGAGGCACTTCGTCGGTAGCGCAAACTGGGGTCTAATGGGGGCAATCGCTTTTTCGGTTTCAATCGATCAACCACCCACTGGGAAAGTTTGGAAATGAACGGGATATGCACGCTTAGAAATTTTTTGAAGGTTACTTTTTTTCTGAACTATGTGGGAGTTGCGGTTGTTGAGAAGTATTCTGAATTGGAGCTTTATTTTGGTCCTTCTTTCAACTAGTCAAATGAAAGCACAAGATTTCAAAAAAAAAAAAATCTTCAAATCTGACACGTTTAGGTACTCGGCCGATATGCCTGAAAGGAGAAAGCGACTGCACTCTAAAAACGATAATCGGGACATTCAAAGCCAAGCCCGTACTCGCCTATAGACAATAATCAAAAGAAGCATGCCTATGTACATTGAGATGGCGTTTCCGGCAACGTGTCTCGACTTACAATATGTCAGGACGGGTGATCAGATTATAGTACGGTGCCATCATCATCATCATCATCATTATAACAAGAGCATACTTAGGTCTATTGACCTCCATTCGTTGCTGTCCTGCGCTGTTCGAGCCCATTCTTTACCCCCAATTTTCTTATTTCGTCCCTTCAAGAGTATTTGGCCTTCCCCCATCTTCTAGTGCCGTCTCTCGGTATCCACTCTACTACCCTGGTGGTCCATCGATTGTCATTTAGTCTAACAGCAGTCAGTTCAAATCAGTTTTTTTCTTTGTTTCGGCACTGTGTTCTCTGATCAAGGAAGATCGCTTCTGGTCCCTATGTGTTACTCCCATCATTCTTCGTTACGTGGACCTTTGAGCCGACTTAAGTTTGCTATCCAGTGGTGTAGTAAGGCGCCAGGTTTCCGCCCCATATATCCTCACCGGCAGGACGCATTGGATGTATGTTCTTGTTCTTCTGTGGCGTATAGAGGTATCTATATTTTATTATTTGGGAGTGCCTGCGAGTGCACCCTAGCCCATAATTATCCTAAGCCAAATTTACTTCTCGTGGTACTGACGACTTGTCCCAGGTATTCATATACTTGTAAGGTACCGCGATTGAATGCTTGGGTGAGCATTGTATCAGTGTGGCTTAAATTGCACTCACGAACAAGGAGCCAAACAATCTTAATAGTACGCGTGCCGATAATAGCTGTGGGGTTTGGTTTATGTTTTACTTGCCTGTTTTCATTTATTTTTCGTTGGTTTCGTATAAATTAGGGGTTTCCGAAAAAAAGTTTACATCTAAAAGTGCAGTGCTTCTTCTGTCCTCTCGCTGTGTCCTTTCGCTTGCGCTGTTGATCAATATGCATCAGCAAGTCACCCAAACTTGCCCGTTGCTTAGCTTTTTTGCTACAGTTCTTTTGCTCCCTAAGTCGCTTCAATCATGTCTGCGCCAATTACCCCGATGTCTTGGGCATAATTTTGAAGCCACTTCCCAATGGGTGTAAAATTTTTGTTTGCGGCAAGTTTAACGTCTTTTAATGCAGCCTTCCGGCCATAGATACATCACCGTGGAATATAATCATCACAGTTCAGGCAATCAGTGTTATTTCCTTGCATCTTATATATGTTCTATCCTTTTTACCTCTCACTGCTCTCCTTTTCCTCAGTGTCCCTGTCGACGCCGGCGAAACAAAGCCTTGTCCACCCCCCACCCCCCCCCCCCTCCGCTCCCCACCTTAGACGACCTTCTAAGCATATGTCGCATCTACCCTCCCCTCCACTCTCGCTTACCAGTCACCAGCAAGTAGTCAATCGGCAGGCGCAAACATATACACTGCACACACCCACTCGGCTTTACCTCTTCAAACGCACGCCAGACACTCCCGTCCCACTCTGTCCCCACTGCCCTATTTCCCCTACCACATTCCGGATGAGTGCCCTTATAACCCTACCCAACCACACAATTACACTAAGTACTAGTGGCTGGCTGTTGCGGCGAGTCTCCAAGAGCAATGCGAACTGGTGGCCCACATCATCAGGACCCTCAGCGGCTGCCTGAACCGAGGCAGCTGATTTGCCCCACCAATTCGTGACCAATAAAGATTCCATCTTTCCAACGTTCACCAAACAACACCCTCTGGCGTTGAAAGGCCTGGCGTTGGGAGACCTCTATCTCTCGCTCTTTCTTTATTCCTTTCTTTCTTCCTTTCTTTCTTCCTTTCTTTCTTTTTTTCTTTCTTTCTTTCTTGTTTACGACCCGCCAATTACACTACGCCACGTATCAAAGAAACTAAACGAACAGCATCTTTCTTTCTCTCTATCTTTCTTTGTTGTTTCCCGCGCGCGAATTACACTACGCCACGTAACCAAGAAACTAAACGAATAGCCTCGAAACCAGTGCATTTGACTCTTCTCACGGATTGATGAACGCGTGTGGCATAGGAACATACCAGGGACAAGGGGCTGCTCTCTTGATGTCCAGTGGAGGATTCAGAAGGCTTACCCGACTTGTTCCTATGCCGAAGCAAAACCTGGGCTATGAGTCGCGCCGTAGTGGAGGGCCACGTCGACCACCTTGATACATTTCACTTGCCCCTAAATCTTAAAGGTGGACTGTTTTCAGGTTTTGCCTCGTTAAGGTATGTCACCACCTTTGAAAAGACGCCTTTTTTTATAATATACCATTGTTTGCTTGCTATGTTTTAAGAACCTCAAAACATTCGAAAATGTTCTGCAAAAAGTGTAAGGTTCTTATCTTAGTTGGTTGAACAGTTGTAGCCAATGTTCTAGTAGCCGATGAATGGTTCTGAAATTGAAACTAAAGTGGTTGCGGTAATAGAAATTAATAACAGAACCAATATCAGAAACGTACATTAAGCATTTCTGTGTCTTTTAGTCTGATCCGTAAAAGATTATTCAAAGAGAAATTTTAAATCTTTCTTTTAATAAACATTGCTTGCGTGACCCCACATGCGACTCTGTTGTTTACTTTGCGAACGCTTTGTGCTCCTGCTGAGAGTTCTGCCGGGCTAATCCTTTTTATAGGTATTATTCCTAGCAGAAACAGTAATAACATGGGATGAATGTTTGAATAAAAATGCGTAGTCATGTCCTGGCTAAAAAGGGACAAAAGGGAAAGTTTCTGACAATCGTTCATGCTGCGAAGACCATGCGGACGTGAATGTATCGGTTAGTGCTGCAAAGCATGGGAACTTTGAGAACAGTTGGGGGGGGGGGGGGTGGCACTGCGAGAACCTTCACTGCAAGGTAATAGGATTCTAAGTATGCGGACACTATTGTCAGTTCTAGCACAACCTACCGTGGGTTTGTCAAGGCGTCAACATGAGCTTGGCCATCCTACTTTTTTGGCATATATTATGCTGTGGGACGCTTCCACAATAGCAGCAGCAGTACCGCAGATATTTTGAAGGGAGCCGGTATCGAACCTGGCCACCACAGTCCCGTAGCATGTTGCAGCAGTGAACAGTACCGAGTAAAGAAGGGTAAGCGCCAATCAATGGGTGAGACAAAGCATCGCCGTAAGAAAATACGGGGAGGAAGAAAAGCCAAAAAAGTGCTCGTGGCAGCTCGGGAGGCCGCTCGCTACGAACCTGGTGAATTTTAACATTCAAACCAGGT
The DNA here is from genome assembly GCF_048455015.1 of Haemaphysalis longicornis. Taxonomy (NCBI): domain Eukaryota; kingdom Metazoa; phylum Arthropoda; class Arachnida; order Ixodida; family Ixodidae; genus Haemaphysalis; species Haemaphysalis longicornis. Next base: position 166,936,107 of record NW_027526422.1, read on the forward strand.
TCGTACGAAAACTATATGGATCAAAAACTTTCTTGCTGTTTTTCTCGAAACCTCATTTTTTTGCGCTTTCTCCTTGCGTGAACAGTTGTACCTACGAAACAAATACTTCTTTTTCAGTGAAACTCCGCAGGCTTGTTTCGTTATTACTAGACTGTGCAATGAACTAGAATTTTTAAAAATGGACGGTAAGTTTTGATGTAATTTATTTATTTCAGGGAATGCAGACAGAAATGACACATTTCTTGTTTTATTTTTTCACTACAACTTGATATCCAAAGATCGGATGGCAAAGATCCCATTTAGTTGCACAATACAGTTAGTTGACTACCTCTGTACCAAACATTTTTTTACTTCCTGCCATCCACTCAGCAGTTATGAACGTGCCCGTAATTGACAAGTTTTAGGTATTTTTCGTCAATTACAGGCATTATCAATGTTATTTTCACAGTTTCCAACTTTTGAATAACACAATGGCGGTCCTTTATGAATTCCATGTGAATCAAAAAATTTACTGGTCGAAATTTCCATAATTTTTTAAAAAGGTGGTTACATACCTTAAAGGAGCCATGAAGAGAAAACAAAAGTTTGTTTTATTCGAAAGATTAGGTGTTTCATAGTACCCCAAGCTCTTTCCCGGAAGCAAATGATGCTTTATTCACTGAGAAATAAGGCAATTTAAGCCAAAATTTTAAATCTCCCGCTAAAATTGCACATTTGGTGACGTGAACAATGGCGTCATACGAGCCGGTCCATGAAACAGATACTTAGTATGTCGACTCCATATAGCACCCACACGCGGGAGTGAGACAGGAACCGAAACTCGTGCCGAAACCGAGACGGCGGCCATTTTAAAAATACTAGTAAAACCTAGTGCACCCGCAGCCCTAGTCAAGGAATCGCCTGATCCGGAGAACAAAACTCTCGCCGAGGAGCTAGGGCTTGCATTTAACAACCTCACACCACTTGAACGCTCAATGCTTCTAAGTGCACGAGCGGCAGGAGTTGTGGGATACGCGGTGGACGGGAAAGCGACCATTCCGCGATAGCCACAACAGATGAACGCCCTGCCGTCGGCACCGCTGCCTCGTCAGCCCCGTCGCGACGGACGAATACAGACTGGTACGTATGTGCCGTATTTTTATTACGGTTAATAACAGTTCAATTTCAGTAGCAGTATCGCTTATGCCAGTTGGCCGGTGTCGTGTATGGAAAGCCGTTCGCGCGAGCTCTCTGCTCCGACCAGAAAGATACGAGCGTCAATGCGCGGTGTGTACGGCTTTTTCCCCCCAAGGTCAGAGCGCTTTGACGGCGATTTGACGAAGTCGGCGACGAGCGCCAGCATGTCCCAGGAGTGAGCTAACGTAAGGGTCCCTGCCGTAATCACTTCGTCGGAAATGAAGCGAGCACACTCGTACTTCCTTTAGCTCCCTTTCTCCTCCGTTTGCAAAGTTCACAAAACGTAGCCACTTGCTTCGCCGCGGTTCGTCGTTTGGCAGCACATGAACGGAGATCTCTTCACCGGCGGGGATGTCGCACTCCCTCGACGATTTGCCCGTACTACATGGGCATTTTAAAACGCAGCAACGAAATTTCATTGTAAAGTACTCGAACAAACTGAAGTTTTCAGTGGTTGTAAACTAGAAACGAGCTCGTAACGACAGCAGCAAGCCAACACCATTCGAAACTTATGCGACGACTGGCACTATCTCGTCGCTTCTTGCTGTTCCTTACTACCCTCGTTTCTTTTACCTTTGCTGGTTGGCGATATGACGGCCAACCTCCTGTGAAGGGATTACGATACGAAGCAAGGTCGCGGCTGTGCGTGCTGGAACGGTTCGTTGGCCCCGAAGTGCCTCGAACCCGAAAATTCGTCTGCGCGACGGCGAGATGTCGAGCTCGGCCGGCGGTAGTTTCGTACGCATTGGCGCACACGCTTGCGTGTTCGTTCGGAACTTCAACCGTTTACTCCACCGTTCTTTGTCATAAAAAGAATGGGCAGTATGTTTCACCGGCATATAGCTCGCTATGCAAACTGTAAGCCCTGCCTAACATGCGTTTGCTTTTGCCGGCCTCCGCCAATCGCAGAGCATTCTCGAGTGACATCATAGGTTCTGTTGCGGAAAATGAGCTGGTGGGTCGCATGGTCATTTCCTTTTTTCCTAATTATGTAGCTTATTTGAGCGAAGTTTGCGTTATAAGTGGTGTCGTTATGGTTCTAACGAGGCAACCTTTCGAATGAACCAAGCTTGTGTTTTCTCTTCATGGCTCCTTTAAGAAAATCGGACGGCGCAGCCGAAATTGAACCCGCGTGCTTTGGCTCACCAGCACATCCACTGAACCACCACGGCTTAAAAGTGTTGCAAAGCCAGGTATTGAGAGCATATTAATTATGGACAAATTCCTGCCCTTTTATTTGCTTCTCAAGGGGGGATATAAACAAGTAAATCGGAATGTTATACCTCTCCCCAGGCCTTATCTACGTTTCTGTCACCGCCATAACATCATACATCGAAGAATGCTGTGTCAGAAGGGAGCAAAGAGAATCGCTGTTCCTTTTTTTTTTGTAACGCTTGAAATATTTCAGTGCAGTATAGAGCTTTAGAAGTTATCGACAGCACACGAAGTCAGCATAAAAAAGGGGCTTATGCTATATGCGCAAGATCGGCTTCGTTGCGGATGCGGATAGTTCCGAGTCGTCGGCTTTTTCATCAATATTCGCCCGTTTGTATAGGCATGTCGCCAACTGTAACGTTTTTTGCGGCAATTGCTTTAACCATCACGGACGTAGGACAAAGACGCTCGTTAAGATACACAGGCGTCAATTCGACAATTCCAAGGTGGGATATATTCAGCCTCAATTTGTTGTAGCACCAAGCATCTTATCGCGGGCTGTGCAGGGCATGAATTTTATGACAGTGTTCGACACACTTTTTTCTTTGGTCGCTACTGGTTGGACTAAATCTATATCAGCTGGTGACAGTGCTACTCCAACTTTTGTGGTAAGAGTGGTAACAATCCAGGACACTGTCTTTTCGGTTGACTTAGGAGTACCTTTTAATTCTAGGTCAGCCCTCCGACTGTACTGTTCAAGCTCAGCTAGGTCGTCCTTTCTTTCCCACTAACAATTTTCTTTTACCAGTCTGGCATTTCCTGCTTTCTGGTCACGCAGCTCTTTCTGCGTGTCGTCCAAGGTTTCCTTATAAACGTCAAAGCCCTTGCTCATAAAGTCAACTCATTTTTTAAGATTGTCGAGTTCCTCATGAATGTGCGACTCCATTGCTGCAATCTTAATATTGAGATTCAGAATCAGGCATGCTAGCTTTTTAACTATACTTGGAAACCTATCAAAATGTTTTGCCCCGGTTGCCATCTTGCCGTCCGATTGATCATGTCCATTGCCTCAGGTCGACTTTGGCGCAAGCGGAGAGCCTCATGCGCATGCGTGTAATCTTCGCTGTCGTGAAGCCATACTCCTAAATATTAATACTGTTTCACCGTGGTATTTCAACTTGTTGTACTGATACTGTTTTGTGCTGCGCCCAGTTGTTAAAGACCATGATCCCCAATTTTCGTTGTTAAAGGATAGCCCTAAGTGCGTCCCTTCTTCAACGCGCATATCCATCAAGCCCTGAATACTTGTCCAGTTGTCCACCATCAACAATGTGTCGTCTGCATACATGTTAGCCGAGGAACCCGTTGTTCCACTTCCACCACCTGCCCGATTTTTATGTATGATAAGTGGAACCTCAGCGTACGGCCCTCAAGCTTCCTTTCTAACCCCGCCGTTTAGATCATGAATAGCAGTGGAGAGAGAGGACATCCTTGTTTCAAACCCTCGTAGGTGTATACACGCCTATTGTATGTTGTGTCCTCCCACACTATTTGCAATTGGTTCTCCTAGCATAGCTCCATGAGTAAGTTAAGAAATTCTGCCCCCACTCCGTCGTCCTTCAGGATATTCGATAGCCACTTCCTGTCTACATTATAATACGCCACTCTAATGTCCAGAAATTCTAACCGCAAAGGTCGGTTTTGCATCTTTGCCACCCGTATGCATTGGCTTGCTACAAATACTCACCCCTCTGGATTACCTCGTTCTTCCAAGCGGACACGGGATATTGCGCAGGGATTAGTAATGTCTTTTTATGCTTAATGTCATGTTCAGTGTGTAAACAGATCCAAAGCGGTAATTATATAGTGTAGCGACAGCATCGTTATGGTATCCATCAACGCCATCATCAGCATCAGCGATGCCAGGAGGGGCGCATCAGTTTTGCCCACGTACCACATCGAACACGACTGCACACCTGGGCGGCCGCTCGTGTTCGCCACTCCAGATTCTGGCCGGACCTGCGCATCAATAAATGTGGGAAGCCGCACCCGGTAGAACCATTCCTCGGCTCCTTTCCTACATGGGGTGACCGGGAGTTTGTAGGAAGCATAATCGATTGGTGTGGATGCAGCCTTGTACGTTTTGAGGAACGTTGCGAAGCGGCGAAGACGAGCGACCGCCCAGCGGCGTAGTCGCGATTGACCTCCGTGAGGCGCGGTGTCAAAACTGACGCGCCACTCGTGGCACCGCTGATGGTGATGATGGTGGTGATGATATGGTGGTGATGATGATGATGACCCTGATGAATACGATTACGGTGGGGTCGCTACACTAGTATAGAGAGAAAAAGAACGCCAATAAATGGTAATAATGCAAAGGGAAACAGAACACTCTCGCAGCGGATACCGTTATGGTATGAGGAACGACGTAGCCGCATGCCCGACGGGGTGGTGAAACAACAGCGCAACCGCACCACCGAGTGTAACGTCACCGTCGGTCTGCCTGGGCGGCCGTGGAACCAAAACAGGCCTACGACGGCGATCGCAAGGATCGGCGAAGAGACGGCGAGGATGCGGCGTTAGGGAAAAAAATTCCGTAAGACATGGTGTACATTTAATTGCACCGACGCCACCAATACAGCCACGCCAGTCAATCACCTTTCAGGGTGGGATGGGCTTGCTTGCCTTCGTGATATTTAGCTTAATCTGCATAAAAGACAACTATTTAGTCTACTGAATGTGTTCTAAATGAGGATACCCCCCCGTAATTCATACAATTTTTCAAGCATTCTCGAGTTCAAACGGAGAAGAAATATGTTTATGCGTGCATGAAGCAAACATCTTGGGCCCCTGTCCCACACAATTTTCAGTTCTGTATAACTGAATTACCAAATTCACCGCAACAATAAATGTTCGCCAAAAATTCTTTGGGCAAGAGAAAGGTGTACCAAGAAGTCCGCGGAACCGAAAGGCAGTCACTGGACAATAAATGGAGGCAGCAGCACGACGAAGGATCTGACACACATCCCTTTAACAGCTTTGTGCGAGTGTTGCGCAGGGCTCAGAAGAAAATGGAGGCAGGCCAAATTTGTTTACTACATATATCTATCCCTCGGGCATACATTGAATCACTAAAAATTCGTCGGTACTTCGTAGCGCTAAAAATTAGTAGGCAGAGCACCACTGTCCTTCACCCAATGTCTCCAGCGTTGAGCCTGAATGAGTCTGCCTGGACTTTGGATCCAAGTAAGGACCTGTAACCTTCGCGGCACCTCCTCCTCTTGAGCTGCTAGGCCGTCAGCCCGGTCGGCGCCGGTGTAGCTTATAGCACGGTAGGAAGCCTCTACCGCAGAACACACCACGACTGGTTTCTGTGATCCGGTCGTCTTCTTCGACCAAGCTCTCGCTTTGGCCGGGACTCATCTATGACGTCGAGGACGCCACCAAAAAAGGTTTTCACGTAGTCATGAACCTTTGCCGGGTACTCGAGGTCCTTGAGCGTGGCAACCACAGTGGGGATGTCCAAATAACACAGAAAGGCAGACGTACTAAGCACAGACCACACGGTCAGCTCATCAGTGGCCACTTGTTCAGCCCGCTCCTTAAACAGCTCGATCACCTCCTCTTCGGTTGTCTGCAGGGGCGTTGAGCCACGCCCGGTATACGTCGACGAAGTGGACCCACGTCCTTGTGGATCGGGAGTGGGACCTGCGGTGTTCACAGCATGTCGATGATTCTCTGAAGTTGGCATAGCTGCCGCAGCTCCGGGCCAGAATCCGCGAGGAGAGTCAGCATCCGGTACCACGTCCACAGAACTCAAGCTATTGACAAGCGAAGCCATCCTACCGTCTGGGTCGGATTCGCAGGCGTGTTGGCTCAGCTTTTCGCCCGTGCAAATCTCCTCGTTCAGTCCATTCTGTTGCGGCCGCCGCTGCTGCCGCTCCTGATGCTTGCCTTTCCTCATCTTCCCGCTCATTCAACACCTTCCAGTGAAATCTCCAACGGAGGATAGACGTGGACGCTGTTATAGGCGGTGGGCCCGAGGTACCCGAGGGCGAGTCGCTTGTGGATGACCGCCGAACAAAGCCAGCTGAAGAGCTCGGCGTTATTTCCTAGGTGCAGCGGGAATGCCAGCGTGTCAGGAATGGCAATGATGACACTAACAATGGTTTTTTGCATTGTTCAAGAGAAATAGCCTGGTGATGACAATGAGGATTGTGACAAGTGTGTGGCGCCCCCAAACCCTGATATTCGTTGGCCGCTAAGTTCAGTGGCCCCACCAGGCTCGGTGGGCAACATTGTGGGTGGCCGGGCAATAAACACCGCCGAGCACGGCTGCTCGCGGTCAGTCACCGTCACCACCAGCACGCTGCATGTCGTCTCTCGGCTGGAGGGTATCTCTACCCTCCCAGGTTCACGAACGCGGGGCTAAATCGTGACACTGGCGACGAGGGAAGAAGCCCGCGGAGTGGCCGAAGCCACCGAGAGCACCGCCCCGAGAACGCCGAGACACCGCCCCCTCAAGCCAGCCGCCATTACGCCATGCCGCTGTACGGGAGGCTCGAGCCGTTCGAGGGTGAAGGGTCCGCCTTGCCGGTCTACGAGGAACAAGTCGGCGTGTTTTTCCGGGCGAACGACACTCCCGAGGCAAAACAGTGCGACATTTTCCTGGCCAGCTGCGGGACCCCAGTCTTCGCTCTCCTGCTCGACCTGCTCAAGCCGGCCACACCGCATGGCAAGTCGCTGGGTGAGCTGCTCGCGACGCTACGCTCGCACTTCAGCCCGGCTCCGTCGACGTTAATGGAGCGTTTTCGCTTCAACAACCGGAGCCGCCGAGACGGAGAGACTCTCGGGCAGTTCGTCGCAGCGCTGCGAGGGTTGGCGAGCGGCTGCGCCTTCGGGGACCAGCTCGACTCGCTGCTCCGGGACCGTTTCGTCTGCGGAATCAACGACCCCGCTATGCAGGCGCGACTCCTGGAGCTTCCCGACCCCTCGCTGGACGACACCGTGAAGGCAGCGCTGGCGATGGATGCTGCGGCCAAGGACGCGGGCGAGATAGCGCGTGCGGCCGGCTCACCGTCGGCGGAGGCGGCGGTGAACAAGATGGCGACACGGCATGGCAGGTGCAGTCGCTGCGGTGGTGGCCACCCCCCCCCCTCCCTCACAGTGTCAGTTTGTGCAAGCGGAGTGCTATGCGTGTGGTAGAACTGGGCACATTGCTCGGGCGTGCCGAGGGGGGCGGCGGACGGAAGGAAGCAGCAGCCGGCGTCGAGCGCATGTTCCGCGCCAGCCCACGGTCAAGGAGGTCGGCGCAAGGGTAGGCGGCGGGGGCGTGCGGCAGCAGCTTCGGGTTCATCAATGGCTAGGCTTCACGTCGTGGCCGAAGACCCGCAGATTTTCGACATGTGGCACGCGGGCACAGTGCAGCCGTCGGTGCCACCATACATGCTGACCGTCGAAGTCTGCGGGCGCCCCATCTCCATGGAGCTGGACACAGGGGCCAGCTTGTCGGTCATGGCCGGGAAAGCCTTCAAGCGCACCTTTCCTGGCGTGTCCGTCGAGGCGTCGGGCGTCATGCTGCGCAGCTACTCCGGACAGCTCGCCCAGGTCGAGGGTCAAGCCCAGGTCAGCGTTCGCCTTGGCAGCAGGGAGGCCACCCTGCCCCTGTACCTGACCAAGGGGCCGTCACCGACGCTGCTGGGCCGGAACTGGATCCAAGCTTTGGGCGTGCGGCTGCCAGACTACCAGGAAGCAGTGCAGGTGGTGGAAGACGTGCCGAGCCTCCTGACCAAGTTCGAGGCCCTGTTCCAGCCCGGGGTTGGCACATTCACCACCACGGCGGCAAGCATACATGTCCCAGAGGAAGCCCGGCCCCGGTTTTTCAAGCCGCGCCCGCTGCCGTTCGCCCTGAAGGACGGGGTCACCCAGGAGCTGCAACGGCTGCAGCGAGACGAGATCCTGGTGCCCGTCAAATCGTCGGAGTGGGCTGCTCCCATCGTGCCAGTTCTGAAGCAAGACGGCAGTGTAAGGGTCTGCGGGGACTTCAAGGTCACCATCAACCCCGTCGCTACGGTCGAAAAGTACCCGCTGCCACGTATTGAACATCTCTGGTCGGCGCTGTCCGGGGGACAGAAGTTCACCAAGCTCTACCTCAGAGATGCGTACCAGCAGCTGGTGCTCCAGGAGTCGTCCCGGAAGTACGTCACGATATCGACAACGCTGGGACTCTTTCAGTACACGCGGCTCCCGTTCGGCGTGGCCTCAGCACCTGCCATTTTCCAGAGGGAGATGGACAACCTGTTCAGGGGCATGAGGCTCGTGGCGGTGTACTTGGACGACATCCTGGTGACCGGTACCGACGACGAGGACCACCTGCAGAACCTACACAACGTCCTTACATGATTGCAGGATGCCGGGCTGAAGCTCAAGCTGGAGAAGTGCGTTTTCTTGGCCCCCAGCGTTGAGTACCTAGGCCACGTGATTTCCCAGGCAGGCCTAGCCCCGGCACCCCGCAAGGTTGAGGCTGTGCTCAAGGCGCCCAAGCCCCAGAACAAGAAGGAGCTGCAGAGCTACCTGGGCCTTGTAAATTCTACAGGAGCTTCCTGCCGAACCTGTCGTCGCATCTGCAGCCGCTCCATCTTCTGCTTCGAGATGGACAGCAGTGGGCCTGGAAAAAATTACGCTTAATCAGCGCGCAAACACCAATAGCTGCAGTATGAAGACATTGGGAGTGGTATTATTACAGCCGTGTTTACAGAAAAGTCTAACGAGGAGAAGGATGCTGCTGATTATTATAATGTTCATAATCGTCATCATTATCACCTTTGAGGTGTCTAAAGCCCTTGCAGACACATCAAACCAGTGAAGCTCTTTAGGGAGCGTTACGTGCCTTGTGCTGGAAGTGAAAAAAAGAGAAAGAAGGAAAGAAAGAGAGAAAGAAAGAAAGAAAGAAAGAAAGAAAGAAAGAAAGAAAGAAAGAAAGAAAGAAAGAAAGAAAGAAAGAGAGAAAGAAATCGATTTTGTAGAATTCAAATTTGGCGCCCTTCGAAGACCGCCTCATAGCCTCTACAATGGCAGCAAGAGGGCGCCAGGAGTCCGCTAGAGGTAGGAGTTCCTGTAGAAACATCCCCCTCGCGAGGGGCACGATCAAATGCAGATCATTTCCGGGGGCGCACGACGTTAAGTAGTTTGCGTTACGTTAATGTTGTTGCACTTGTGGCAACTGCTGACGAGAGAGCGCTCGTCAGCAGTAATTTGAATGAGTCAACGATATAAGGCGCGTTCGAAGCGTCCCATTCTGTGTCGGCTTTGTGGCGTAGTGGGTAGAGCACCGTGTACATTGCGTTCCGCCCGCAGGGTCGAGGGATCGAAACCTGGCGCCGGATAGTATTTTCCTTTATATAGTGTAGGGGGAGGGGTGCGGACAACGGCGGTGCGGACTACGACGGGACAACGCGGGTGACATCGTGAGTTACTGAAATGCTCTGCATTTAAAAAGGAGCAGGACTTGGCCTTCCAGCGCAACAAGGAGCTGACCACCAAGGCTCCGGTGCTGGTGCACCTCGATCCGGCCAAGCCTGTCGTCCTGACTGTAGATTCGTCGCGTTAGGTGTGAGAGCTGTCCTGGCCCACCGGGAGAAGAATGGCCAGGAACACCCTGTATCGTTTGCGTCCCGTGGGCTTCATGCGGCAGAGCAGCGGTACAGCGAGCTGGACAAGGAAGGCTTGGCCCTCATGTTCGGGGTCGAGCGCTTCCACCAGTACCTGTGGGGCCGAAAGTTCGAGGCGGTCACGGACCACAAGCCGCTGCTGGGACTGTTGGGGCCTGACAAGGCGGTCCCAGTGCAGGCATCGCCTCGAGTGGTGCGCTGGGCCTTGAGGCTCGCGGCCTACAACTACCGGCTGGTCTACCGTCCGGGAAAGGACCTAGCACCTGCTGATGCCCTGAGCCGACTGCCCCTGCCGGAGGTGCCTGCTGCTGTTCCTGAACATGCCGAAGTGTTCATGCTGGAGCACGCTTACACGGAGGTGCTGTCCAGATCGGCAGAGTCCCCGGCGACCAGCCAGGACCCAGTCCTGTCGCAGGTGGTCAAGGCGGTGTCCCAAGGGGAGGAGTTGGCGGAGCGGCTGTACAGCCACAAGGCTGCCGAGCTAAGCCTGCAGCAGGGCTGCCTGCTGTGGGGCTCCAGGGTGGTGATTCCACAGAGCCTGTGGTCCAGGGTCCTGCAGTTGCTGCACGCGGGTCATCCAGGCGTGGAGAAGACGAAGATGGTGGCCCGGTCCCACGCTTGGTGGCCTGGCCTGGACCAGGACATTGCTCGCATGGTGCAGAGCTGCCAAGTCTGCCAGGAGAACCAGCGAGCCTCGCGCCATGTGGAGATCACCCCCTGGCCGCTCCCAGAGAGACCCTGGTCCCGCCTGCACGTGGATCTCTGGGGCCCCCTCAAGGGCCACTACTTCCTGGTGGCGGTGGACGCCTTCTCCAAGTGGGTAGAGGTGCTGCCGGTCACCACTCCCTCGGCAGGAGCAACCATTGCGGCGCTACGGCAAGTCTTCGCAGCCCAGGGGTTGCCGGACGTCATCGTGTCCGACAACGGTCCCGCTTTCGCCAGCGGGGAGCACCTGGCCTGGCTGACGAAGAACGGAATCTGTCGGATGGTGGTTCCGCCGTACCACCCTGCGTCGAATGGTGCTGCCGAGCGGGTGGTGCAAACGGTGAAGGACAAGCTCAAGAAGAGCAAGGCTGGGGATTTCCGGACGCAGGCTGCCGGGGTCCTGTTTCAGTACTGGACCATACCCCACGATGTCACGGGCCGTGCCCCCTGCGAGCTCCTGTTGGGCCGGATGGTGAAGACACCATTGGACGTGTTGCACCCAGACCTCTGGTCCACAGTGCTCCTGAAGCAGCTCAAGCAGAAGCTGGCGGCTGACCGAGGTTGCCGTCCATGGCCTTTGCCAGAGTCTGGGGCTCCGGTCTTCGCCAGGAACTTCCGGCCTGGTCCACCCTGGTCTGCCGGGCACGTGGTCTCTCCTGCCAGAGCGTCGTCGCTGCTCATCCGCATGTCGGACGGGACCACGTGGCACCGGCATGCTGACCATGTGAGGCCTCGCCTGGCAACCTCAGCCGCCACCTCAGAAAGCCAGCAGGCAGGGGAGCCAACCACACCGACCGCTGCCAGCACAGCACCAGGGGCTGGTGCGCCACTGTGGCCCCACGTGCAAGTCCTGCAACACCTGCAAGGCTGCCGGACGGTGTGAGAGTGACACAGGCGTCACCCAATGCTGCCACACCTGCCTCAACACCTGTGCTCAGGCGGAGTGAGATACTGCGGAGACCGCCGAACCGTTACTCGCCGGGGTGACAGGTGTTGTTTCGTGTTTGTGTAGGACAAACAAACTTGGGGGTGAGGGGTGTGACAAGTGCGTGGCGCCCCCCAACCCTGATATTCGTTGGCCGCTAAGTTCAGTGGCCCCACCAGGCTCGGTGGGCAACATTGTGGGTGGCCGGGCACTAAACACCGCCGAGCTACAGTGCCTTCTAGGCACTGTAGCCGAGCACGGCTGCTCGCGGTCAGTCACCGTCACTACCAGCACGCTGCATGGTGGTGACAAGGATAGTGAATTTCTTCAAAACAAAGACCTTGCACAATGCTCAACCACTGTTGTATTTCCCTGATCGGTCAGTCATGTGGATCTCCATTGGTGACGTTGTATACGAATAGTCGCGGGCATTGAATGTAATCCTAAAGGCTTGAGAAGTTGAGGGGGCTGTTCGAAGAAAGCCGCTGACTTATTCGTGTTATAAAAGAGCAAGGAAGTGTGAGGGCTTAATGTGGGCTCCTGCTGTGTGTGCGCGATTTTTGTAATGGATCTTGAGATTTTAAAACTGGTGGAGACAGCTATCCTGAGCATATAATTATAGAAATATGCATGATTTACTCTTCGAATGTGTACTGCTTAGGCTGAACTTGACCCGATTATTTTTTTTATAATTCAGAGGCAACCATTTGCAATACCAGACAAGCAGTTTGTACCACTTTTACTTGGACAACATAGAATTCTCAGGTGCTTTCAGACCAGAGCGTCTTTCTCTAAAATTTCTTTCTTTGGCGAAAGTTAGATTGTTCTTTAGTCTCAAAACAATAAACAAATTATACACGGGGAAGAAAATTATATTTGTCAATAATCAAGAACTAAAGAATATTTGTTGAAAATATTTACAGGTTGTAATAAATACGATTTGCCTCAATTCAAAAGTGTGTTTAATGGAACAAGTTTACACAGCGATAACGACACCGGTAAGTTAACAGCGGTAAGTTAACACCGCAGGTAACGACGCCGCTTAAACTGCTTTGGAAATGTAGCGATTCAATCCTGGCATTTTGTTAATCTTTAAATGGTCCTGGTTTCACACTTTTTGGCAAGTGCACATAAAAAAATTCCTTGTTTGACATCTACACAAAAATATCTGCAGAAATTCAGGGAATTGTCTACTAATATCTACCATTCTTATGCCACTTATCTAACGTGTGAGTTATTTACACCCAAATTGTTTGGTTAACCTAAACAATGCCCGGTCAATTATCTCTATTTACGCTATTATAATGATTACAGGTGTTACCTCTGTCAAACCGACGTCTTTGTGGAAATGCAGGGCATACATGGTTCGCCATTTTCGCTATTTATGTATTTTCTTTTTTTGTGGTTTTTCAATATTCTGTCCGACCAATTATCTCCATTTACGCTGTTACAATGATTAAAGGTGGAACTTTTGCGAAACCTCCATTTTTGGGGGACTGCAGGGCGTTGTCACGATTCACCATTTTCGCTTTTGTTTTTATATTTTTTTTATTTCTGGGTTTTTAAAAATTCTGTTAAACCAATCATCTCCATTTACGCTATTATGACGATTAAAGCTGGAACCTCCGCGAAATCTGCGTTATTGTGGAAATACAGGGCGTTACACTGTCCTGGCTGTGGGAATACTCGGCAAAGAATACAACGCATTAAAAATTGGCGCAGCTTTCACTAATAATGCAGGGTTGGAGAAACAGCAGAGATGGCGGCCCCTCTCCCTTCGTAGGAGATCCGGCTGTTGCACCTCGTACAGATTTCCCGACTTGCCGCCGAGAGTTCTCAATGACTTCCAGGCCCGGATCGTTTTATGCGCAGCCTTTCACATACTTTGGACAGTGGACCGCGTTGGCACACGCTAAAACCCGCGGAAACCGGTTTCGCAAACTCGGCACCTCTAGCGCGATTTCGGCGTCCTCTTTCGGTGTGGACGCACGTGAACTAGCGAGGAGAACAGCCCGCGAAAGGGATAGGGTATAACGTGATTAAAATGCCGGCAACCGACGGTTTAACGCGTCGTGACGTTGGCCAAGCGTCCACCCGGGGTTATGTCCCTATACTCTGCACTATCCCAGTTCGGCCCGTTTGTGGCCGGTCCTGAGGCTTGCGCTTTTCGAGACCATACCGGGCCTGCTGTACGAGTCATAGTTGAGTGCCCTTTACTGTAGACTGCAATACACTTTGAAGTTCGGGCGGGTATGCCCTGTAGGTAGCTTCAGTCAGGAACCTGGCGCAGTCCCACATTATGTGTGATTGGGCCTCCGGGCCCAGCACAAACACTGCACACAGCACCCGGATAGAGTTCTGAGTGGAGCACGTGTAGCAAACACGGGGCGTTGAGTGACCCAGTCTGTAGCTGCCTTAGGATGACGGCCTCCTCCCGACTGAGTGCAGGGTAGGGAGGCGGCATTGTCCGTCGAGCTAGGCTGTAGCACTTTGTAACTTTGTCATAACTTGCTAGTCAGTCCTTGGTTTCGAAACACCACACGCAACGATGAGAAAGCGCGACACGAACGGTGGGTGGAGGGCTCTCGAAGTTTGAGCTGGCCGACGTCGGGCGCTATTCACGAGGCGCGTCTGCACCAATGTTTTTCTGTGTGCATTTCATTGGTTTGTTTCAATTGCTAAACGCACTTTTTTGGGGGGTGAAACTTCTTATGGGGGTTCGGGCTGTCGGCGTCTCCTGTCGTCTTCGTGGTTTCATGCAGTCACGGTACTAAAACACTTGTTTTTTAACGCCTCGCGCTGTAAAGTCTCATATCCGTGGGCAAAAACGCATAATAAAAGAACAAACTGGGACACTCGTTTTGCAACGCCTCGTTTTAGAACGCTTCGTGCTTTACAGCAAAGCTGTGTACCTTTACCTCCCAACAGTTTCATCTTCGTGGGCAAAAACACCGAGGTCCAAAGAATGCACTTATACACTGCATGCTTCACCCCTCCCTACGTTTCACGTTAGTGGAGATGGCCCGGGATATTTTTCACTTCACACGGGGGGTGTGGACGTGCTCAGTAATTATAAGTATTAATAATTACATTTTGTGTGCTCTGAATATCGATTATACTTAATGAAGTTCCACGGCCTTCATGCCGCAGCTTGTTCATTTCAAATATAGAGTTGCACGCAGCTTATACATGCTAACGTACACAAAGAACCGTGCAAAACAGGATGAAAAGCTACAGGCGAATGCTCAAAATACCATACGATTTTTCTTTGATTTTGTACCACGAAAAAGCAAATGGTGTGCATAAGAACCTAATTGTAGCACGCGTGATGGTTTAACATTTCGTAGGACTATGGTCAGTTTTAAAACATTTCCGCTGTTAGCCGCTTGTGTGTGTCGATGTTCAATGAATATCGTGTTCCCGTAGTTTGTTAAAATTACCATGTAAAGTTCCTCCTCACACTGCATTTTTAACCCCCATATTCCGAAAGCATACGTAACTTATGCCATAATGAAGCCTTTTGTAAGTGTCGGAAAAGGATCAGAATGAGAAAAGGCCGCTTTGCGCTTCACAAAGCTTCCTTAAAGGCCAACGGCACTCATTATTTTCTTTGTCGAATAAGTAGTCTATGCTCTTAAAATCACCATGGCGAAATCCCCAGCTTCGTAGTCACAGAGAGCGCTACGTACAGCCGTTCAAAGTACCTCCGAGTCGCCGAAACAAGTTCCGAGCGGCCTGTGACAGAGGTTGGGGAACCTGTCCTGTGAAGCCCGCGCGTCTCCGGCGACTTGCAGGGCGCTCCGCCGGACGCAGGGATGCGTTTCTCTGCTACACCAGCGCGCTGTACCGCCGTCGCCATCACATGTTTAAACTAAACGCATAGGCAGTAATATCCGCCATTTTTTCTCAATGCAAAAAAAAAAGAATAGAATCCTACAAACTATTCACGCGTTGCGAACGTCTTGGAGTTAGCAAAACTCTTTTCACTTGAAAATTATATTTTTACGCAAAGAAAAAAAAATAGCGCGAAACAAACACTTGCCTTACATTTGTCATTCCTATTGCATATATGCCAAAGAAAAAAAAATTCCCCGCATTTCCCCGAGGGGAAAAATGTGAAAGTGCTAATGCAGGAGTTGAATTTGCGCAGTTCGGTAATGTTCGCGAAAGAGAGATCACACACACACACACACAACTACAAAGAAAGGAAGATGCATTTATTCACAGACACCTATTTGTGTTGTCGTTGTACTTGATTGCTAGAGCGGATCTCAGCTTTGAAATTTCGTGTCAGTACTCCTTTAAGCGGGTGCATTAGCCCTTCTCACGCCCGATTCCTGGCCAATCCCCCCCGTGGGTATGTGCCATGTCAGCGGCCAGGCAGCGCGCGCCCATCTCCCCCCGTTGCCAAGGAAGACGAGGAGATTCCTGGCCAATCCCCCACGTGGGTATGTGCCATGTCAGCGGCCAGGCAGCGCGCGCCCATCTCCCCCCGTTGCCAAGGAAGACGAGGAGCGCGCGCACCCGCTGCTGTTGCTATGCGGACGGCGGCGGACGCTTCAGGCTCGCTTAAGAAGTGCATTCGCACTTAAAAAGATAGTTTATAAATTCTTGACCACTGGCACTTCCGCGTCCAATGGCCATATTTGGGCTGGCCCAACGCCACCTCCATTCTTTAGACCTTTCCAAAAGTTTGACGACCAAAATTGATTTGTTGTACACGCAGCTATAAACAATTGTGCGACTTTTACCTCACTCGCTAAGTGAACCAAAATCAGCCTTTCTCGTTGTAACAAATACATCCGCATAAATATCGGCCGTCGTCTTCGTGATCGAAAACTAACAAAACTTGTTTGTTCAATTGAAGTATTTACTTTGAGCATTAGATTTAGTTTATTTGAAAGTAAAATGTTTTCAAAAGCATTCGTCTCTGGTTAAAGTAGAAAACAGCGGTACATAGGAAATGTTTTTGTGCTTTAGTGCGTCATTTAGCTGTGGAAGGTGGCTTATAGTTCCAGACCACTTTTATAATTCAATTCTCGATGTGCATCAAAACGAAAAATACTGCGCCGATATTCACAAAGCTGTTTGTACGTAATGTATAGTAGAAATAGTGATTGATCGCCGCCCGCGTGTGGTTTGTTCCCTTCAAAGAGAGCGGCGTAATAGCCGAGGCGTCGGCTATATCGAAAGCTGTTTTTCGAAATCGTACGGCGGGCAAGTAGCTTTGTAAATCAGGGTCCGCTTTGTTACTTGCAATGCCAAAAATTGCTACTCCGGCAGTTATTATGATGGAAAAAAATTACTGTCGGGCGGTCTACTTCATCTCAACTGATAGCAACGGGATGCCGGAATCGCGCCTAACTCCATTATCATAGGCGTACGTTAGTGGAAGTTCTGTGGAAATAAGAGAGCGAAACGCGCATTTGAAGGAGGTTCTGAGCGGCCGCCGGTTCTGGCGCGGCCGCTTCCGTTTCATCATGTATGTCACGTCCGGCCGCCGCTATATGGCCGCATTTTCTATTCAGTTTCGGTTCCGCAAACGCCAATGTCGCGAGCCGTTTGTGTCGCGCCCGTTGATGTTTGAAGCGAAGTATTTCGCATTTCGCACGCTTTTTATACGTACTATTAGGTGACAATATTTTTACGTTGGCGAAAATTTGAGTGCATTTGGCCTTTAAGGCTCACTTATCAAAGGCGCCTTTTTCGAGGCACGCTAGGCTCTTTCGAACGAGGCCAGCTCGCGATGCGCCAATCCGGACACGGCGTGTGGGCGGGACTTCACCTATAGGCCAATAGGGGAGAACGCTTCCGTGGCGGCAGCTTCGAAGCGCTCGGATCAGCCAGCTCCGTCCGTAGCCGGTACCCGCAGGGAACTTTAGGCTTAACTCGGAACATTACTGGCGCTAGGCGGGACAAGGACGAGGATCTACTCACACAAATGTGCGCTTCATTTGTGTGTGTAGATCCTCGTCCTTGTCCCGCCTAGCGCCAGCAATGTTCCGAGTAAAAAACCAACTAGCCCCATTTCAAGCTCAAGCTTTAGGCTTAACATGGCGGCAGAATACTGATCGCCGCTTGCGCTACTACCACGCATGATTATATATTGCGTGAATTTTCACCACAGCATCATCCCCTTTCGCGCATGCGTAACTTGTTTGCGCGATTAGTTCTATTTGGGCAAGCGGCAGCAAACTGTAGCTGCACCTGCCGGCGTCGTTCTACGAGAGGAGGCAGCGCCATGGTGCCGGCGGTGACGGCGCTGGCCGCATCGCGCGCCGGCTGGGCCGGCGGGCCGGTGTGAGGTGTGCGACATTTGAAGAGCACAAGGTGGCCGGATTTTATTCCCTGTAGCCGAAGTGAGCTCGGACGAAGGATAAAATACAGACAACATTGCGGTAACATAAGTGTGGCGGTGCCCCAGCACGTAGAAATCGCCTGCTGGCGCGGACGGACAATCCCTAAGGGCGATAGCACTGGGGCTGAGCTGCCACCGTTGACGGCGTTGAGTGCTGGCCACGCGCCGCCAACGCGCCGCCAGCCATGACCGAAAAATAAATTGAGACCCCTGTTCGGGTTCACGACGCGGAGGCGTTCGGACGTGTCTCTCCTCGTCTCTCCTCGGCTATCGCAACATAAGAAAACGGTAATCACCAACACCCTGTCCCCTCCACACTTTCTGAGCGCAGCTGTAGCTTTGTCACGGAAAAACTATTCGTTCAGTTATGGGGTTCTAAGTGATCTCGACAAAGAAAATGCAGATATCTTGCGCTAGTTTTATTGCTTCCTTTTGTCACTTTTCGTTTTCAGCGCATTTTTGAGAGGTATTCCTTCTACTGAACAATGTCCATATAATTTTTCAGTATGCAAATAAAATAGTATCTACGCGAGCATCGAGCAATGTATACGCAATTGAAGTATCGAACAGTTGGCAAGAATAAATTTTGAATAAAAATTTTGAATAGTTGGCAAGAATAAAAAAATACGCACGACATGCGTATTTTTACGTTTTAATGGAATACTTGAGTAAAGCATCACTGTCCATCGCTCCGGTCTATTTCTCTAGCGTGGAGTCTGGACGACTGTGCCTGAACTCAACCAAGGATTTGTCAACTTTCTGCATCCTCCTCGTATTCTTGGTGCGGCTCAACCTGTCCGCCCTGTGAACGACTGCGCAGACACCGTAGCACATTGCACCGTGAAGCCTCACTCGGGGTTGACACAATGACTGGTTCCTGCGACTTTTGGCCGAGGACGATTTCTTGTGGCACTGTTTCCGCACTTGCAGAAACTCGTTTGCGAAGTCCACAACGTCTTAACTTTTCTTGCACTCACAAACCACACTCGAGGTCTTTGAGTATGGAAACCACCGTGGGGGTGCCACGGTACGTCTGAGTGCTAGGTCTGAATGCCATCCCCCACACGACTCACCTGGTCAGCTCATCGGTGGCCACCTTGGCCTGCTTCCTGAACAGCTAAGTCTGTTCCTCTTCGACTCTCTGTAAGGCCTCTGAGCCGAGCCAGGTGGACTCGCGTCCAAGCAGTACTGGGCTGAGGTTCGCGGGCCTCTTCGGGCCGAGGTTCCACTTGCCTTGGCAAAGCAGCCGCACCTTCGCCCCCGAACGGAAGCGAAACGTCAGCATCCGGAACCAGGACCACATAAGGCAAGCAGTTGGCAAGCGAAGCCATCCAACCGTCTGGGTCGGTATCGAAGGCGCGCGTGGGCTGCTGGCCGGTGCTCGCCTCCTCGTTCGGTACGTGCTGTTCCCGCCGCTCCTGCTGCTGTTGCTGCTTGCCTTTCCGGATCTTTTTCCAGCGGGCTCTTCAAGGGTGACTCGACGTGTACCCAGCTGAGCGATGGGCCCAGGGTACCTGATTGCGGTTCGCTTGTGGCTGACCCTCAAACAAGGCCGGCCGAACAGCTCTGCTGTTGTTGTTGTTGTTGTTCCTGGTGACTTGGCTCATACCCACGTGGGGGATTGGCCAGGAATCGGGCGTGAGAAGGGCTAATGCGCCCGCTTACGACACCGGAAACTTATACACCTAGCTATTTATACGCAAAAAGAAAGCAAATGTAATTGGTTGAAAGTTGTAAGGGGAGTTTTGAGTAGAACAACCGAGCTTTTTGGACCGGAAGAACTACATGCAAAAATCAAAGCCCCCTTCCCCTGTTGCAGCGGGGTGCCAGCGTGTCAGGAATGACAATGATGATAGTAACAATGACTTTTAAATTCAACCAGGCGGGTAAAGCTGGCTCAAAAAATGTGTCTACACACGGAAGCCGCCATGATGCCACGCTGTAGTTGCCAGATCAGTAGTTGAAGATATAGCTAACAATTTTTCTTAAAAATGAGGCACAAATTTAGGGCCCTAAGCTAAAATTAGGCGACCTTTATGGCAACAAATGAGTTTCTTTACGAGTTTGTATGCTTTTTATTAGTTTTTTTGAAGTATTCATGCTTGACGAACAAAAATAAATGAAATTATAAGCAAAACGAAGACGTCGGGCTGAGGCGCCAAATTCAGTTTCGGTATATTGTGAGGAGCGTCAGTCGTGTGGGGCTAATTTACAAAGGTTCACTCTAACACGCCTTAGTGTCTGCTGTGTCACCTCGTTGCTTGCGAAGACACGCTTGGAAGACTGCCGACGATACGGAATAAAGCCGCCGCCGCCTATCTTCAAGGACACCTTCTCTACATGTCCGTAGTGGCTGCTCCCGATTTGTACTCGCCGTCAGCGGGTCATATGTTACGCGAAACATGTCTGGGCAGATCGGCTCCTTTTAATCGTATATGATTCGTAAATTAAAAACAAACAAATGTACGAACCATTTTACCATGCCTAGCGTATAACTAGGCTCTTGTTTACGGGTGCTGTTATACTTTCACTGAACGGTGTTTTACTTGAGTCAGAGATAAAACAACTGCCAACTAATAATAATAATGGTAACTTTATTTGCACGATAAGGTAGTTTTCTAGAGGAGGACAAGGCGAAGCCGAAAGGTAAGCCCGCATGTAGGTGCAGAAATCTCCTGTATGGGTGTGTGCGATTGGTGCATGCTCGATCGCTGAAACACGCAATCTGAAAATTTCGAGAATATATTTGATGCTTTGCATGACACATTTCTTAAATTCGGCAGATCAGCGACGTAGTTTAATTACGTATACTTGCACCTCTGCTCTCATATGGCCCATGTATATACCTGCACAGAGGAGGTGGGGGAGGAGTAAACTTCGTTGATGTGAGATGGGCACCCGTGTGGTGGGGCGTTAAGAAAAATTATTCTGTCCTTCCCTGGGTGCCTTCGCCAATGAACGGAAACGGCCACTTCTGTTCACGCCCAATCATCAGGACCACCCCGCCTGCAGGCGGTTTTGCCTGAAATGCCTGCGGGTTCGGCCGGAAATCTGTCTGTCAACAGAGACCGCTTAGGAAGCATGTTGAGGTAACACACATATGCGCTTTCTTGGGTCGCGATGGGACCGTCATGTATTTTGTGCAAGGCGAAGTCGACGAAGGATATACATCTCCCTTGAAAAGTAAATTCATTTGAGTGCACCTATAAATTGTTATTGCCGCTCATTAGTTCAATCATAGTGGTTAATTTTGAAACAGCTGCCAAACATAACTATATCAGGTGAATCAGACTGCCTAGCATGAGACTATCAATCGCTAATATAGAGTATTCAGACACTTAATGTGCATTGCATATGGCAGTCATTAAGAAAGCCGACAATAAATTGAACTCTCAATTTTATTATTTGCGACAGTTACATCTGCACGTATCAGTTCAGCCAGGGCCATCTGGAGACGTTCTTCAGCTGTATACACTAGATAAAAGGAAGGAATGCGATATGCGAATGCGATACGCGATAGAACGAAGGAATTTGATATGTGTAGCACAGCCTTCTCATTTATGCCAACATCAAACCGGTGGCCACAAAGGTGCTACACCAGACCTTGTAGAATTTCCACGCTTCCATTCCAGCGTGCTCACAGCAACAAGGATGATGACGAAGTTGCATTACCGAAGCTGGGTTCCAGTAATGCTGTAGCTGATTATGAAAGTTCTGGCTAATGCTCATTCAGATTGTGGTCATCAGCATTCTTATTTTCATCAAAAATAATGGGCCATCGCAATGCCATCAGTCCGTGTATCAGAAGCAAAAATAAACACAGCAAAAGCAAGAGGGTCATATGTACAAGCAATTCTTATCCAACAAATTTTATTTCACCACCAGTAATACCACCAGACCTCTAGGGAAGTTTGTGATGGTAAGAGCAAGGCTAAGATGACCTAATGTGCGACTTCAAAGAAAGGAAGAAACTGTAGAAGAAAGCTAGGGAGGTTAACCAAGGAAAGAAGAAGAAGAACTGTCCAGCTGGCTGTGCTACATGTGGAAATGGGAACAGTAAACTTGAAAGGAAAGGAAAGGACTGGCATTAAATAAAGGATAAAAAATTCGGGAGAAAAAAAAACATGGCGAGGAAATGGCCAGTACAAAGACAGCACCATGGGCGAAAAAAAGATAGGCATAAAAGAAGCAGGCAAAATGACAAAATGGGCAAACGAAGGATGCTGCATGCTGGTAACACCCCTACAGCACCTGTGACTGTTTTTTCTCTCTTAATCACTGCAATCTGCTTCTTCAAGGCAAGAACTGATTTGGCTACTTCAGCTCCATCTTGTCTAAAACCACTGAAATATGTCTGATTTTCTGTGTACGTAATGTAAATAGGGTACATAATTTCTCATTTTTTAAAATTTCTCCTGAAGTGTCTGCTCCTTCGCTGAAGCTTTCGTGACTAACTGCCTCGTAGAATTGCATTTGCTTTGTTCATTTTTTGCTCTTTTATGCTGCTTCTGCTTGTATTTGTTTATTTCGTTCTTCTCCTCTTCTCCAGTGCTTAGGTTTTTTATCATGAAATTGTTTTTTCTTCAAAAAGGTTTTTTGGCTTTTAACCCTGTCTGTTTATTGGCTTTAAACCTGCCATTGCTTTGCTGGAAATAGTTAGTTCCTCACGCAATTTTCCTCTTTCTTTGTTCTGGGAGAGAGGGCATGAAATTTTAAAAGGTAAAGAGCCCTGCAGCGACTAATGAACACTTGCACTACTTTCTTTGTAGTTGGAAGTACTGAAAGCTATAGTTCCACAAACCCAGAATGGAAATGCGCGTTCTACATGATATCTTCTAGTCTCTGGTTTGCTTTTGTCGAGATTTTGTTTAAGCTGCTATTAAATAGAATTATTGCGACCTAATGTAACCTGACAACATTAATCATGTACCTTGTGTGACGTCCCCAAGCATACAATCAATGACAAATCCTCTAAGCGTACCTAGAAAAACGGAAAATCTCTTCGGAGAGTTTCTTGATGCACATAACTTAGTAATATTAGGCTTGGGTATTTCACGGTTATTGAATCTAAGCTAATGCAAGGGCCACTACCTAAAAGCATTTCAACTGGAGAAAAAAGTTGACACACGTGCTGCAGGGGCCTCGTAGACAGGCACAGGAACAGGCACAGAAAGTGTGTTTGTTTAGCATAAAGTGCAGTCACAAATACGATTTCCGTTTACATGCATTTCTTGGAAGCGTTGTCCAGTTCGAACTTCCATTCGCTAGAAAAGCAAGTAGTTGTAAAGAGCACCTCAATAGATTGCGAAAACAATCAGCTGACGCATACAGGGGGGGGGGGGGAGGAGGCGTGTGAAACATGTTAAAATAGCGCTGTACAGACGGGACAACAAAGAAAAGACTACACAGGACTAGCGCTGCATATCAACTGAACTCTTTTAGCACACACAAAATGATATATACAGAAACAGCGCATGCGCGAATATTTTCCTGGCGCGAACCAGGAAAAAAATCAGGGGAAAAAAGCAATCAGGGGGAAGTGATTTCTTTTTAAAGGAAGCAGGAAAATAAATGAAATGGGGATATTATTAAGCTCTCATGGGTGCTCACCTGCATTTAACACAGTCCGGAAGCGGGAATAGTTCGGGAAATAGGATAGGAGAAAGAAAAGTAAATATTAGAAAGGTGAGGAAAGAGTAGAGAAGAGTAGTTCCACTGTGGTCGATTCCGTCGCACACAACACACCACGAACACTGTTGGCTGGCGTAATGCTGCGTCCGGGAGACGAGAAACCTCGAAGGGAACGGTGAAGCGCGGAGGCGAGCATGGTGCGACGAAGAGCGAAGTCTGCGGCGGTCCCGACCGCTTTGGAGACGGGTACTGGGTGGGGGGCGGGAGCTAGCACTCGACCGCCCACACCAGCAGAGCGAAAGCCAGGCGACGTCCAACGGCCCGCGCTTGCAACGGGCCGCCGAAATGAAGCCCCTCCGAAGCACAGGAGCACGAAAAAACACGTCCGCTCAACTCCGAAGCGACGACCGAACTCCCCTGACGCACCCGCAAAAGCTACCGCTCCGAGCGTACGAAGTACCCACTTATCTAGGCGCTACCCTTTTAAGTTGCGGAGAATGCAAAACTGCATCTAACGCGGCAGCATGGCGCAAAAGTTCGCTACCTACCACAGGAAAAACTTCACACAACGTTTCTGCACAGCAAAGTTTTCACGGCGCACTCACAGCAACGGTGGCTGCCATGATGGAATGCGTTGGTTACTAGGTGAATACCGACTACTGCCGCCAACTCTAGTAGGCAAAAAGGCAGCGGGCAACGCTGTGAGGGTGGCATCATGTCAGCGCCCGGGTGTAGCACGGTTTCAATGCACGGGCTGGCCGGGCAGCTTTTGCTCTAGAGTCAGTAGTATTAACTCTATGAATTCAACTGCCTAATATGATGATGATTATTATTATAATGGTGACAACAACGACGAATTCTGAAACGAAAGACCCTGTTCAAGCTAACCGAGTTGGTCACTTTGATGAGGGAGGAGCAAACTTTGTCTTAGCCCTCGGTGGGTGCTTTTCCTCACCCAAGAGGCCCATTGCCCTTAGTATTTCTTTTGCCAGCATAATCTGGTCGTTGGGGTCTCGACGTTACCACGACCTCTTATTACACTTCGGTTGATGGTGGGTCTTGGGGATTCAATAGATGGTTTTTGCAGTCGCACGTCATGTGGTACGGAGTGGTGGTAACTTCCTGGCAGTACTTGAAGTTCCTTGTGGTGTGCTCATAGAGAGAGATGCGGTGGAATTAAATGGAAAACGGAGAGGTTAGCCAAGCCATCATGCTGTCTTGGGTACGCCAGATGATGAAGAAAAAAATGAAGAAAAATAATTAGAAAAATGAGAGGATGTCGGACGATGCGGGTAACATTTTCAGTTGCATACAGAAAGAAGTTTTCCAGAATACTCTGTCGAGTCCTGTGCTCTGAAGACACACCGAATGAGCGTATGTCGCATGCAGCATTGGGCCGTGAAAGTGTAGGTTCTCGTGTGTACCCTTCTCCAAATGCCTTCTTGTTCTGTCATGAGGTTCTTGTGGAACGTGGATAATATGCTCATCTTTTTGTGTAACTTTCAATATGCCAGTATATTTGCATTCTTCTTCGTCCGCCGGGAAGCGCGGAGTGGGGGGGAGAGTGAGGCGAGTATTGCAAACATGCTGTAATGTCCGGTATGCATTCCCTCGAGCTGCGGCGTGCGCACATATATTCTCTCGCAAAACTGTGTTACAACGCCCTGCAGTATGTTAGTGTCTGGTACGGTTTGACTCTGTATTCGCTTCAGAGACGTGGGGCTGAGTCTAGTGTTTTGAAAACAAAGAGGGTAAGGTGTTTCTCGTTCGCGAATCATGTTTTTTCACGTTCGCGAGCAAAAAGTCTCCGTCGTCGCCTTCTTTTACTGCTTTATCCTCCTAGTTTTGCGGCTCTCTCCTTGAGAGTAGAGCGGTCACAAAATTCGCCCTCACTTTTTTTAATTCGCTTCGCGCTGTAGTTTCCGTTTACTTTTCTTTCCCTCTGGTCGCGTGAATGCCCCTTTGCCTCACGCCAAGTCTGCCATGTTCGCTACCCAGAAATGCCAGACGTTGGTCACCCAGAAAGTTGTTCGTCTTAACCGAAGAGTACGTGCAAAGCTGTTCGCCTTAAGCGTATTTGTTTTGGCATTGGATCTGTGGAGAGCCAAACGTTCCCACGTTGTAAACGTTCGTAAAAAACGTTTAAAGCGCTAACCACATGGAGCGATTTTGCAAGCGACTAGGGGAGCGACGCGACTAGCGACGAACTACTTTTCGCCGCGGACCAAGTCGCTCATCGAATCGCTCGATTCTTGGTCACGACCATGGAGGAAAAAAAAGCTTAGGAGAGGCTCCCAGCCATAGAGTTAATACTACTGACTCTAGAGCAAAAGCTGCCCGGCCAGCCCGTGCATTGAAACCGTGCTACACCCGGGCGCTGACATGATGCCACCCTCACAGCGTTGCCCGCTGCCTTTTTGCCTACTAGAGTTGGCGGCAGTAGTCGGTATTCACCTAGTAACCAACGCATTCCATCATGGCAGCCACCGTTGCTGTGAGTGCGCCGTGAAAACTTTGCTGTGCAGAAACGTTGTGTGAAGTTTTTCCTGTGGTAGGTAGCGAACTTTTGCGCCATGCTGCCGCGTTAGATGCAGTTTTGCATTCTCCGCAACTTAAAAGGGTAGCGCCTAGATAAGTGGGTACTTCGTACGCTCGGAGCGGTAGCTTTTGCGGGTGCGTCAGGGGAGTTCGGTCGTCGCTTCGGAGTTGAGCGGACGTGTTTTTTCGTGCTCCTGTGCTTCGGAGGGGCTTCATTTCGGCGGCCCGTTGCAAGCGCGGGCCGTTGGACGTCGCCTGGCTTTCGCTCTGCTGGTGTGGGCGGTCGAGTGCTAGCTCCCGCCCCCCACCCAGTACCCGTCTCCAAAGCGGTCGGGACCGCCGCAGACTTCGCTCTTCGTCGCACCATGCTCGCCTCCGCGCTTCACCGTTCCCTTCGAGGTTTCTCGTCTCCCGGACGCAGCATTACGCCAGCCAACAGTGTTCGTGGTGTGTTGTGTGCGACGGAATCGACCACAGTGGAACTACTCTTCTCTACTCTTTCCTCACCTTTCTAATATTTACTTTTCTTTCTCCTATCCTATTTCCCGAACTATTCCCGCTTCCGGACTGTGTTAAATGCAGGTGAGCACCCATGAGAGCTTAATAATATCCCCATTTCATTTATTTTCCTGCTTCCTTTAAAAAGAAATCACTTCCCCCTGATTGCTTTTTTCCCCTGATTTTTTTCCTGGTTCGCGCCAGGAAAATATTCGCGCATGCGCTGTTTCTGTATATATCATTTTGTGTGTGCTAAAAGAGTTCAGTTGATATGCAGCGCTAGTCCTGTGTAGTCTTTTCTTTGTTGTCCCGTCTGTACAGCGCTATTTTAACATGTTTCACACGCCTCCTCCCCCCCCCCCTGTATGCGTCAGCTGATTGTTTTCGCAATCTATTGAGGTGCTCTTTACAACTACTTGCTTTTCTAGCGAATGGAAGTTCGAACTGGACAACGCTTCCAAGAAATGCATGTAAACGGAAATCGTATTTGTGACTGCACTTTATGCTAAACAAACACACTTTCTGTGCCTGTTCCTGTGCCTGTCTACGAGGCCCCTGCAGCACGTGTGTCAACTTTTTTCTCCAGTTGAAATGCTTTTAGGTAGTGGCCCTTGCATTAGCTTAGATTCAATAACCGTGAAATACCCAAGCCTAATATTACTAAGTTATGTGCATCAAGAAACTCTCCGAAGAGATTTTCCGTTTTTCTAGGTACGCTTAGAGGATTTGTCATTGATTGTATGCTTGGGGACGTCACACAAGGTACATGATTAATGTTGTCAGGTTACATTAGGTCGCAATAATTCTATTTAATAGCAGCTTAAACAAAATCTCGACAAAAGCAAACCAGAGACTAGAAGATATCATGTAGAACGCGCATTTCCATTCTGGGTTTGTGGAACTATAGCTTTCAGTACTTCCAACTACAAAGAAAGTAGTGCAAGTGTTCATTAGTCTTTAGTGTTCATTAGGCTCTTTACCTTTTAAAATTTCATGCCCCCTCTCCCAGAACAAAGAAAGAGGAAAATTGCGTGAGGAACTAACTATTTCCAGCAAAGCAATGGCAGGTTTAAAGCCAATAAACAGACAGGGTTAAAAGCCAAAAAACCTTTTTGAAGAAAAAACAATTTCATGATAAAAAACCTAAGCACTGGAGAAGAGGAGAAGAACGAAATAAACAAATACAAGCAGAAGCAGCATAAAAGAG
Source organism: Haemaphysalis longicornis (assembly GCF_048455015.1). Classification (NCBI taxonomy): domain Eukaryota; kingdom Metazoa; phylum Arthropoda; class Arachnida; order Ixodida; family Ixodidae; genus Haemaphysalis; species Haemaphysalis longicornis. The sequence continues at coordinate 166,963,970 of NW_027526422.1, forward strand.
CAAAAAATGAACAAAGCAAATGCAATTCTACGAGGCAGTTAGTCACGAAAGCTTCAGCGAAGGATCAGACACTTCAGGAGAAATTTTAAAAAATGAGAAATTATGTACCCTATTTACATTACGTACACAGAAAATCAGACATATTTCAGTGGTTTTAGACAAGATGGAGCTGAAGTAGCCAAATCAGTTCTTGCCTTGAAGAAGCAGATTGCAGTGATTAAGAGAGAAAAAACAGTCACAGGTGCTGTAGGGGTGTTACCAGCATGCAGCATCCTTCGTTTGCCCATTTTGTCATTTTGCCTGCTTCTTTTATGCCTATCTTTTTTTCGCCCATGGTGCTGTCTTTGTACTGGCCATTTCCTCGCCATGTTTTTTTTTTCTCCCGAATTTTTTATCCTTTATTTAATGCCAGTCCTTTCCTTTCCTTTCAAGTTTACTGTTCCCATTTCCACATGTAGCACAGCCAGCTGGACAGTTCTTCTTCTTCTTTCCTTGGTTAACCTCCCTAGCTTTCTTCTACAGTTTCTTCCTTTCTTTGAAGTCGCACATTAGGTCATCTTAGCCTTGCTCTTACCATCACAAACTTCCCTAGAGGTCTGGTGGTATTACTGGTGGTGAAATAAAATTTGTTGGATAAGAATTGCTTGTACATATGACCCTCTTGCTTTTGCTGTGTTTATTTTTGCTTCTGATACACGGACTGATGGCATTGCGATGGCCCATTATTTTTGATGAAAATAAGAATGCTGATGACCACAATCTGAATGAGCATTAGCCAGAACTTTCATAATCAGCTACAGCATTACTGGAACCCAGCTTCGGTAATGCAACTTCGTCATCATCCTTGTTGCTGTGAGCACGCTGGAATGGAAGCGTGGAAATTCTACAAGGTCTGGTGTAGCACCTTTGTGGCCACCGGTTTGATGTTGGCATAAATGAGAAGGCTGTGCTACACATATCAAATTCCTTCGTTCTATCGCGTATCGCATTCGCATATCGCATTCCTTCCTTTTATCTAGTGTATACAGCTGAAGAACGTCTCCAGATGGCCCTGGCTGAACTGATACGTGCAGATGTAACTGTCGCAAATAATAAAATTGAGAGTTCAATTTATTGTCGGCTTTCTTAATGACTGCCATATGCAATGCACATTAAGTGTCTGAATACTCTATATTAGCGATTGATAGTCTCATGCTAGGCAGTCTGATTCACCTGATATAGTTATGTTTGGCAGCTGTTTCAAAATTAACCACTATGATTGAACTAATGAGCGGCAATAACAATTTATAGGTGCACTCAAATGAATTTACTTTTCAAGGGAGATGTATATCCTTCGTCGACTTCGCCTTGCACAAAATACATGACGGTCCCATCGCGACCCAAGAAAGCGCATATGTGTGTTACCTCAACATGCTTCCTAAGCGGTCTCTGTTGACAGACAGATTTCCGGCCGAACCCGCAGGCATTTCAGGCAAAACCGCCTGCAGGCGGGGTGGTCCTGATGATTGGGCGTGAACAGAAGTGGCCGTTTCCGTTCATTGGCGAAGGCACCCAGGGAAGGACAGAATAATTTTTCTTAACGCCCCACCACACGGGTGCCCATCTCACATCAACGAAGTTTACTCCTCCCCCACCTCCTCTGTGCAGGTATATACATGGGCCATATGAGAGCAGAGGTGCAAGTATACGTAATTAAACTACGTCGCTGATCTGCCGAATTTAAGAAATGTGTCATGCAAAGCATCAAATATATTCTCGAAATTTTCAGATTGCGTGTTTCAGCGATCGAGCATGCACCAATCGCACACACCCATACAGGAGATTTCTGCACCTACATGCGGGCTTACCTTTCGGCTTCGCCTTGTCCTCCTCTAGAAAACTACCTTATCGTGCAAATAAAGTTACCATTATTATTATTAGTTGGCAGTTGTTTTATCTCTGACTCAAGTAAAACACCGTTCAGTGAAAGTATAACAGCACCCGTAAACAAGAGCCTAGTTATACGCTAGGCATGGTAAAATGGTTCGTACATTTGTTTGTTTTTAATTTACGAATCATATACGATTAAAAGGAGCCGATCTGCCCAGACATGTTTCGCGTAACATATGACCCGCTGACGGCGAGTACAAATCGGGAGCAGCCACTACGGACATGTAGAGAAGGTGTCCTTGAAGATAGGCGGCGGCGGCTTTATTCCGTATCGTCGGCAGTCTTCCAAGCGTGTCTTCGCAAGCAACGAGGTGACACAGCAGACACTAAGGCGTGTTAGAGTGAACCTTTGTAAATTAGCCCCACACGACTGACGCTCCTCACAATATACCGAAACTGAATTTGGCGCCTCAGCCCGACGTCTTCGTTTTGCTTATAATTTCATTTATTTTTGTTCGTCAAGCATGAATACTTCAAGAAAACTAATAAAAAGCATACAAACTCGTAAAGAAACTCATTTGTTGCCATAAAGGTCGCCTAATTTTAGCTTAGGGCCCTAAATTTGTGCCTCATTTTTAAGAAAAATTGTTAGCTATATCTTCAACTACTGATCTGGCAACTACAGCGTGGCATCATGGCGGCTTCCGTGTGTAGACACATTTTTGAGCCAGCTTTACCCGCCTGCCCCCAGCTATCCCCGCGCATTGGCAAAAGTGTGGAGGGAGTCACGTGTTTTCGGCGGCCATTGGAAGTCGCGTTAGCAACGGCGTCCTAGCAACAGCCCGCCCGCCGTTCGCCAGTCATGGAGGAAAGGCAGCGCCTGCCTTGTCGTCCGATTGCGAGGATTGCTGCTTCGCTTTGCTGCGCTGTGGTCTTGCGGAACTCGAAAAGGATGCTGCGAGTTGCGACAGCTGCGCCGATGTGAATGTCATTTAATTTCTACTTGCAAGTGCACCTTGTACCGCGTCAAGCTTTTGCTCCGGTCGCGATCACGACGCGCCTATTGAAGTGCAGATATCGTGAACGCGCCGTCCCGTCGTACGCGCGGACACCCGTCAGGTAGATTTTCGGGAAGTGATACACGGTGTGCAGTACGTAGGCGACTTGCAACCGAACGATTCGCAACTCAATTTTTTGGTTATCGCCGCTGCAATATATAGTTTGCTAGGCCGGCAATGCGCGGCAGTGCCTTTGCAACTGTTACAAGGTAGATTCCCAGTTGATATAATTCCATCGTCCTATTACCTTAGTAGGTGTCCGTCTGTTGACTGGAAGAGTGCTGGATCTGGAATCTGGATCTTTTTGTGGTCTCGCTCTGGATTTCGCTTTTCAACGCTTCATACTGCGAGGTTAGTGTATAAACGTTTTCAACTGATATCACCTTGAATTTATTGACACTGAGACAAGTTGAAAATTGGCGAAAAAAAGTTTATTGACGCCACCCACCCTCTCATTTTTTTTTTACTCAATAAAACGTTTTGCCCCCTCCTCCTCCTCCTTCGCAAAAAATTCTACCGAAGGCACGCGAACAACGGTAAAAACATTCCACAATTTTTTAGCGTGAAATCTGCATGAAGTACTGCTTACCTATATATATAGAACGGCCGTTTAATTGACTAGTCATCTCTGGGATTGCCAGTGAAACTGCAACGCAAACTTGGGCACTTTCCAGTCCGGTAGCCGCACGGCGTTCGCCCACTGTTTGCGGCGTTCTCCATCGCTTGGGAACCTATAAACGGCGGCGATTGCAAACAAAGGATGAATGCACACCAATGTACCCCATGAAACGCAAAAAGGGCTATTGTAAATCTAAAAGACATCTACACAAGACGATTCGAACTGCTTAGAGACATCTTGGCGAAGAAGTTATTTATAAAAGCCGTCCTGAAGAAGTCCTGTAGCTGTGCTAACGCGACGCTTATAGCCGTCTATCTGGGTGCTTGCAAGACATCTAAAGGACTTCTTGTAGGATGTCTCAGCACCTTCTTGTTGACGTCTATACAACTTCTTTTCAAGGAGTTTTAAGACCTTTTCAAGAGGTATCGGGAATTACGTTATCCGCGTTTACTCAGGGGCTCCTTCGTGGCACCCACTAAATTCTTTCTCTGTACACACAGGCTAGCCTGAAATATCGCTACGAGCTGTCCCCACAACTGACGCACCCAGCAGCTGCTTTTGGAACACCGACTCGACTGCCCGCTGTTCTCCGAATAAATATCTTTGCTTAAACTGGCACGCAGTTTAAAAGATGCTTAATCGGAGAAGGGCTGGTCATTGCCGAGTGTTCTGGAAGCAACCACAGGGTGTGTCAATTGTTGACAGCTGGCAGCAACATCCACAACCGGCCTGTGTGAACAGAGAAAGCATCAAGCGGGCAGCACAACTGAAGGTGATGTTAGCACAACATAAATAGGGGGTATTCGCATAAACTCACAAGAATAGAGTTGCTTCATGCCAGCTAGGTCTCATTTCACATGTTTTGTGTCCTGTGTACAAAATGATAAATCAACCTGTAATCTTTTGAAAACCAAGCTTTATTTGTAGTGCAACATTAGGTATATGCATTAAAGTAGAAGGAATTACAGGAGAAAGCTCTCACAAAAAAAGGTAACCGTCAACCCGCTATATACTTGTAAACAGGGATGATAGCTTCATGTGGCAGTCATCAGCAGTCTGGCTTGTTCCCATGAATCTGAGTGTCCTTGCTTCTTGCCTCCAGCCGTGTTGCCCGTGCCAGCAGGATGCCTGGGTAGAACACAAGGCACTGTGTCACTTACAATGTGTACCAGTAGTGAGCAGTGAAAGGTATCAGACAGACAGCTACTTATTAAATTTCATTGATGCGAAAGCAAGCCAGACAAATGGTTCGTTGGGGCGAGGACTGTGTTGCACTGACTTCTCTGGCTAACTGATGGGGAATTGGAAATTTTTCGTCGAAACGGAAATTTCGTTGAAGCGGAGTTCGTTGTAGTGGGGTTCGACTGTATTATTGATGGGTATAGGTGCCAGAAAGCAAGTATAAGAATTAAGGCTGCAGTAATTTTTATCCTTTACCAAAATGAATGAATTTCCAGGAAGGCAGAAAGGAATGTGCACCAGCAGCTGTAAATTGTCACACCTAGGGATGGACACCAGTATGTCCACTCGTGTGGGGAGTGGGGGAGGGCATGCCAGGCAGATAGAGAGGAGACAAAGGCACAAGGGGGTATTATGTTTTACGCGCCGACGCTACACAGGCGATGAGGTGCGCCATAGTGGAGGGCCCCAGATTAACATTTTGACCACCTGCACGGGATCTCGAGCACAAGGGCGTTTTTGCTTTCGACCTCCATCAGAAAAGCGGCCGCCACAATTGAGAAGCGAACCTGCGACCTCAGGCTCAGCTGAACGCCTTAGCCACTGACGGCGGGTTGTAGAGTATTAAAAGGACACCGAAGTGAATTTGTCATCTTGTCGCCCTTGCCCCGTTCACACGTCGTCTTCTTGGTGCGTGACTCGACAAGAAGCTTCTCGCCAACTGCCAAGATAAGGTCGCAAGGAAACCCTGCTTCCTTCAGTCGCTCCACCTGTGAACAGAAACTCGCCTCAGCTTGGTGTGTGCACGAGCGTTGCAGCGCATTCCCGAGAGCTGACGTGAAGTGAAGCAGTCCTTTTTGGAATGAGGGGAATAGATCCAACACACATGGTCACAGTTCACCTTGGGCTCCATATCCAAAAACTGCATCAATCCCCCGACCGGTGCTTCTATTGTTTACGAAAAGACATTGAGGGTGGAACGAAAGAGTTCAAAACACTTCTTCAACTTGATGTGTAGTGCCCTCTGAATTGAGCTGCTACAGCACTAGGAAGTCGTCAACGAAGCGGAAAATCTTAATGACGTTAGTGCAGAGCAATGGAAGCAACTGACGAAGTTGTCGAAACGTGCGAGTACGAGGTCACTGAATATTGGGGCAAGACACGACCCTATACGTACGCTGTCTTTAGGAACATAGGAACGACTGCACACCCCTTGAATTGGCTCAGCTCTGGTTGGGCCGCTGGCACCGTCGCAGAGTCACAACCGCCGGTTGTGCCAAATCCTTCGGGCCTCCGTATGAAAGATTCGGCACAACCGGCGGTTGTGACTCTGCGACGGTGCCAGCGGCCCAACCAGCTGAGCCAATTCAAGGGGTGTGTAGTCGTCCCTATGTTCCTAAGGACGGCGTATGTATAGGGTCGTGTCTTGCCCCAATATTCAGTCACCTCCTACTCGCACGTTTCGACAACTTCATCAGTTTCTTCCGTTGCTCCGCACTAACGTCATTAAGATTTTCCGCTTCGTTGACAACTTCCTAGTGCTGTAGCAGCTCAATCCAGAGGGCACTACACATCAAGTTGAAGAAGTGTTTTGAACTCTTTCGCTCCACCCTCAATGTCTTTTCGTAAACAATAGAAGCACCGGTCGGGGGATTGATGCAGTTTTTGGATATGGAGCCCAAGGTGAACTGTGACCATGTGTGTTGGATCTATTCCCCTCGATCCAAAAAGGACTGCTTCACTTCACGTCAGCTCTCGGGAATGCGCTGCAGCGCTCGTGCACACACCAAGCTGAGGCAAGTTTCTGTTCACAGGTGGAGCGACTGAAGGAAGCAGGGTTTCCTTGCGACCTTATCTTGGCAGTTGGCAAGAAGCTTCTTGTCGAGTCACGCCCCAAGAAGACGAGGTGCGAACGGGACAAGGGCGACAAGATGGCCGTTTTATCTTACGTCCACAATGTTGGGTACAGGATCAAGAAAGCTAAGGAAAAGGTGGGGGTTCGTGTTGTTTTTTCGGCACCTAACAAGCTACACAAGTTGTGTAAGCAGGGTGTCTAGCAAATTGCCTAATTCAATTTCCCTGACTTTTCCATGTTTTCCATGACCATTTTAAACGAAATTCCCTGACCTATACAACAGGCGCCATTCTGTGTAAATGGTCTGTGAAGCATATAAAAACCATATACAAAACACATTAACTTCAGTTTGTTCAGTTTGAGGTTTGCTTGCCTTCTGTTACGGCTTCAGAGAGTTTATTTCATCTTACGGGATAGAAGCTTCAAGTTGCGCTTCAGCGAGCACCTTTTGCTTTTTTTTTTTATTGTCCTGGCTTGACATGCAACGTGAACCACATGGTGCATTTTTGGACGCGATTCGGGCGCGTCGGCGTTGCGCGTGCTATTTTTTGACGCCCGCGTCGACGATTCGCGCGCGCGGCAGCTTCTGCCTTGCTCAGAAAATGACGCGCGTCGCGCGAGGCTGTGGGAGAAGCCTGCCGACTTGCGCCAATGGAGAGCCGCATGACTCATGGCGGCAGTTTCTAAGCTCTTGAGATGTTTAGGCTTACCACCCCGGCAGGTATTGCATGGGCGCTTTCACTAGCGGCGCGGATGATGTTTTATAGTACCATTTCGCCCCCATTATAAGCTCCTTAACCTCACAAGCAACTTCGTGCGTGCCTAGTGTGGCATTTTAGAGAGCGTTTAGAAGCGGTCGCTCGAGCTCCCGTCACCAGTTCGCGGTCGAAGCCGCCGCCATGTTTCCGCTGCCGGCAGACCGCGCGCAGCGGCCAGGCGGTTCCGCGGCAGCGTCAGAGCGTCTGTGACGTGCGCGGCGCATTTTCGCGAGCAGAAAATGCCCCACACGGTTCACGCTAAACCATGTCAAGTTCCTTTTTGATTAGGTAATTCTGGCTCCTGATGTCATAAGAAAGTTCTTTCAAGATTAGCTCCAAAAAAGCGCTGACTTTTAAAATTCGCAGGAAAAAAAAAAAAGCGCGTTGTGCGTGCAATTTGGGCACCACCTACATCGACCCTCTGCGCAAGAGCAGCCAGCAACCTACCAGCTGCGAGCTGCGGGAGCCGCACGGCGAGTTTCTGCACGCGATTCGTGCGCGGTATTTTCACGGCCGCGTCGACGATTTTGTGCCTGCGGTGGCTCTTTTCAAGCACAAGCAAGCGCGTTTGTGCCTTGAGTAGCATTTTAAAGAGCGGTTAGAAGCGGTCGTTGGAGCTACCGCGCACTACTCCGCGGCCGGTGCAGCCGCCATGTTGCCGGCGCCTGCCGCTCGACACGCACCGTGCAGGTGGTTTTCGCGGCGGCGTCAGCGCGCACCGTGCGCGACGCGTTTTTGCAAACCAGAAAACGTTTCATGCGGTTCACGCTTTCGTCGCTCGCCCGCGAACGTGTTGCTTCGGTAACTTCCTGGGGGCCCCCAACACTGAAACTGTGGGCAGGCCCCGAAGTGGTTTTCCCTGACTGGTACTACTTGATTGACAAATTCCCTGACAATTTCCTGACTTTTCCCGGTGGCGCAAAATTCCCTGACTTTTCCCGGTTTTCCCGGTTTTCCCGGTCACTAGACACCCTGGTAAGCGTGTAAACTCTGAAGAAAATAGACATGCGGGGTGCCGGAAAAGACACGAGAAGCGCTTTGTTAACTCTTCTTGAACCGCGCGGTTTTAAAACTTAGACAAGGGAAGAGCACACAAGGACAAGACTCGCGCTTTGCCCCGTCCTTGTGTGCTCTTCCCTTGTCTAAGTTTTAGAACAGCGCGGTTTAAGAAGATGTATAACCAACTAGCCCCCGTTTTAGCCTTGCTTTTTTAACTGTCAAGCTGCGTCGTCTACGAAACACCCTTGTCTTGTGGGTGATCGTACATTGGCCAAATGGGCCGATGCATTAATGATTTACTGAGGGTACACGCCGACAGCCTCCGCACTTTTACCGGCAGCAACCTGGCCACCAACTGTAAAGACTGCAAAGGCTGTGCGCCACGCCTCGAAGCATGCAAAGTGACAAAGCGTTACAGGGGTGCGTGCAGCAAGGAGATTTTTGAAGCGTACGCGATTCTGAAAATCAAGGCGAAGATTGCGTCAGTTCACCGTCAGTGTCCCTACTAAGCACCGAGATCGCGTATCATAACGGGACTCTTGGGGGTGATTTTTAGTGTCCTTGGACTACCCCGGCATTCACCTTGTTTGTTTATGTGCGAAGCGATTGCACATGCCTAGTGTAGGGTTCTTTGCCCCCCGTGTTGCGCTCAGTCTTTTGGCTGTGGTTTTGGTTGTTTACCTTTGTTCTGTGCCCTAGGTTACCGCAGTTTCCTTCATGATGTGTTTTTCACTAAAATAAAAAATCACTTGCTAGTCTGCACCCTATGTGTCTATTTGTCTTCTCTTGTGTCCTTGTTTTATGTGCAGTTTTCTTTTTTGTACATTTATTAACTTTGATAAAGCTTCTCCCACCTTCAATTGGCCTTTGATTTTTTTCACTAGCATACCAGTCAGCGGAGCGTCGCATGTGTGGAGTGAGTTAAAACAGAATACAGTCTACAAACTAACAAACTAAAGGTAGATATTTCCAGGCACAAACAGGTCATGGCTTAGTTTCAACTGAGCAAACAAATTAAGACGACCCGCTGGCGACCAGAAGACTATACGCTGGACCGACCGACTCTGTCGGAGGGTCGGCGAGCCGCACAGTAGTGCAGCCAAACCATCTTGTTTTGATGTCACACAAAATGTCAGGAAATCAGCAAGAAGGATGCGGAGGAAGGCCGCATTTTTTAATTGATTATTTCTACCGAATAAATTCACGTAAATGCCGCGAGTGGTGAAAATATGGCCTAGAGACTCCAGACTACAATTCGCACTAGTATTCCTGCAATATTTACAAATCACTTCAGTGACGCTTAAAAAGGGGTATTAAAAAAGACGCACACACACATGCACAAGAGAAGATAACAATCAAACAAACCCTCAGTTCCTCAATGTTGTTCCAAATCAACCGGGCTGGGAGGCGAGGCGTGGGGATGACTCCTGAGGCATCCAGGTAGGAGCCCAGGACCTTGTGGACTTTGTCCTGCTCCCTGGCACAGCCCGGCAGCAACAGCAGCTGGTCCAGCAGCCGAAGATTCCGCCGTGAGGCCAGCAGCTCGCCTCCCTGTTGTTAAATCTGGCCACTCTCCATGGCCAGCAGGCAGGGCTGTCAGCCACCTCCAGGTGGTGTTTCTCTGCTTGGAATTCACATGGGGCACAGGACGGCTGAGAGCTGCTGGAAGGGGAGGAAAACAACTAAGAGGAGCCCCAAAAGCAGCATCCTGGGCACACAGAAATGTTTAAACAAGTAAAATGCCTTCGGTACAGACGAGTTTCTGCCGCACAGACGTCTTTTAGCAGTGACTATGAAATGCCTCAAGACAAGCACCAAAAGAGTTCATGCGACGTGTACATACACCACATGAGCCAACAGATCATGAAGGAACTTGGCTTTCATTTAAAAAACGACTATCGGGGTAGCATTCAATTCGGTAGGCTACAGAACTTTTCATGAAACCAGAATGAACGAAACACAGTCACTTAGTGGACAGTTTGATGTACACGAAAACAACATCCTGAAGCTAAAACGACTACATGGCAATAAAACACAATATGACAAGATTCCCTGAAAACACCTTTGAGCTTGTTTAAGGGGAGACACTGCTCTTAAAAAAACTTTTTTAATTTTTAAGTGAACTCGGTGAAACTTGTCAGTCTTGCTGCTTTTCCTCCACTAATTTCAAATATGGCATTATTTTTTTTGTTGGTCAATTAGGTCCCGAGATAATTAGAGGTAATTACCCATTTTTGGAGGAACAATAGACAAAACTGTGTTGGTAAGAAAACTGTAATCTTTACATTTTCTAATACTATGAACACTGGTGAGTGCAATAAGACGATTAGTTTTTTGATGCGTCGCTTGGAACTAATTTTACAGCTCGTTAAACCTTGGTGGCAACACTGGCAAGGAGCCATTTTGAGTGCCAACTTCAAACACTGAAGTTTAATGAGCGGTAAAATCAGTTCCAAGCAATGAATAAAAAAACTGATTGTCTTATTGCACTCACCAGGGTTCATAGTGTTGGAAAATTTAAAGATTACAGTTTTCTGACCAACACAGTTTTGTCTATTGTTCCTCCAAAAATGGTTAATTACCACTAATTATCTCAGGACCTAATTGACCAACTAAAAAAATAATGCCATATTTGAAATCAGTGGGGGAAAAGCAGCAAGACTGACAAGTTTCACAGAGTTTACTTAAAAATTAAAAGAAATAGTTTTAAGAGGGGTGTCCCCCCTTAAGTAAGCAGAAAATGTAACGAAACAAAACAGACACTTGCGCTAAACCCACGTTTCTCTGGTTAAATATGCATGAAAGTAGAACTATCGTGACAGGTCCAAAGTTGTTTTTTGTGCCATTTTGTCCAGTGCTGCCACCATTCTAGCTTTACCCTCAGGTAAAAGAGACTGCCCACTTTCGACATACCTGCAGCTCTTGGACTTTATGTCGAGGCTAATTAGATGCTCCGTATTCACCACCATGTTATTTTTGTGGTCTCCACTTCTTGCTGGAGCCTGTCTCGGGCATCATGACTAGGACCAGCCTTGGCTGGGTCAAGACACCACTGCTTAGCTGCCTGAGCTTTTCAGCCACAATGCACTCTTGGCAGTCTTTGCTCGATGTTTGTACTGCTCTCAAAACCTCTGGTGTCACATTGAAGTGACTTGCATCTCCGTCAAAGCGCTTGAAGAACGAAACAATGTGCCTGATGCCATGAACAGTTTGTATCGCACACTGAGCCCTTTCATTAAGGTGCCGGCAGTTCTTATTGAAGCCCATTTCCCCAACCGCTTTTCTATGTGGAATGCACAGCAATGCCTTCACTAGCCAAGCCAAGAGAGGGAATTTGGTTTTGTTGTTAGCCTCCTTCTCAAAACTCTGCTGCCAATACTCGTTAATTCGTGTAGACGGATCTGATCAACATGTTCAAGCTGGACGAGCATGTATTCATCCATCAAAGTCAATTCATCGGTTAGATCACTTGCAGCACCCTAAAATGAGCTCTAGAGGACTTTTCTTTCCTCAGCTGTGGGCTTAAGAAGCGCAGGCTCTGCAAAATGAAAGGCAGTCGTGCAGAAGGCACTCAGCACATTTTATGTAAAAACTTCCTTCCACTTCATTTTACGTAAAAGATGCCTTCAACGCCCGTGGCGTAAAGGACTCCTCCCACCAGAGCCAACACATTGCGGAAACCCGGCGAAACGAAGCTTCGGCACAAGATTGGCGCAGATTGCTTGCAATGAAGAAGGATGTAGCAGGATCTACCTTTCGGCACGGTTCGGCGCAGATATCACATCACTGGTTCGTTGCCCTTGAGCTCCCTGTGTCTGGGCTCCCACTGCGGCCGCAGCCAGGCGCCCCGATACAGCACTCCATGCACCACGAGTGAGCACAAGTCGCCCTCCGGATGCGCAGCAGGGCAACCCGGGAGTAGCATTGCAGGGCACAGCGCTGGGGTCAGGTCCAGGCTGACACCCACCAGCTCGGCTGTGGCTGAGGATACAGCACACTACAGCAGCGCCTGCCGGGTGACCTCCCCTAGCATGGCGCCTGCTGAGGCCGAGCCCTGTTGCTGCCGCACAGAGCCGCCCGAATAGGCCAGGGTGTGGCCCTTCAGGTCATCTCGGACGATGGCCCAGGCCAGCTGAGCTGCCCACAGTGGGGCCGTCTGTTGTTTGCTGCGCTTGCCCAGGATTTCCAGTTGCACCTCGGCCACCAGAGCAGGAGACCAACCAGGGCCCTCCCATCCAGAGGCCACCACCTGGGTCATTTTATGATTACTGGACCAATAGGTGCAAATAGCAGTTCGGAAGGGGAAAACACGCATTTACCTTAGGAAATAGGATATAACGGTGTGATAAACATTGCTAAGCCACAAGTGACAAAGCTCTGAGGTTTGCAAGCCCGTCGAATTGCCCTGCAGCTGGCTAAACAGCAACCACTTGATCTCCCAGGTACGACGCTGAAATTGAAGCCTTTGTCATCTCCTGCCCTAACATCATTTTGACGCCCCTTTAAGCCACTCTAGAGTACATATAACAACCTAGGACAACCCAATGAACGTAGTTATAAATATTCCTAGGTGAAACCTGAAGACAAGAAAACTAGACACAAGGGCAGCTCTATGCAAAGCGGTAACATGAAGGGCAGTGAGCACAAGTTGCACAGCTTCTCTCTCATTTAGTGCACACAAAGTGCATACCACATCCTGCCAAAACCTGATGCACCCAGCATAACCGGTTAATTGCACTGTAAACACATCATGGGTCTGCAAGGAAAATTCCAATTGCAACATCAGCTATACACAAAAAGTGGTTATCTTCTGTAAATGAGAAACGTCCTAATTGACCCTGTGCAAGCGCGGCTTGGCCTACTCACACATGGACAGGTTGATCAGCGACACCTCCTTGGCAGCTTTGTTGACATCCAGGGCTTGAAAAGGCGCCCTGAACGCACCGACCAGATGCCGGCAAAAATGCGAGATAATAAAGTGTACACAACTAAAGCACTGAGAATTAAAGCAGTTTGAAACTTAAGGTAAGCAAAACTTATCTCGAGGTAAACAAGGATGCAGAGGGGTTTTACTACTCTAACATGAAAATATCCTACTGCACAAGGACAAAAAAGAAGTCAAAAGCTCATTCACCGGCCTTTGCCTGTGAATGAGCTTATCTTATTCAAAAATCTCAAACCTGCTACAGTGAAAGGCTTGGAATGAATAAAACTCTAGGGCAGTGCCTTGAACATGCACACAATATTTTGGGAAGGTCTGGTACTACTCATAACTCAAATGTGAGTTAGCAGAAGAAAACTAAAATATGTCAGACACTAGCAATACCATTGCAAACTTTCTCCATAAACAAACGTTTGCAGCTAGATAATATGCCATTCTCCTTTTGTCATACTGTTTTATGTGACAGGAGACAACAAAAATGGAACAAGTAGTAAGGCAAATGTGCAGTCTATTAGCTTCATTTTTAGCTCAGACAGAAATTTACTAAATATGCCCATCATGAATATCTGAAGACAACTGATCACATCAACAATAAATGCAGCATGGAGATATGGTAACGGTCAGTGGCAATGCAAATTGTCTTAAATTGGCCCCACTCCAGCTTTATTTTTGGTCCAGATTACAAAATCGCACGACATGCATTTCATACGGGTTTTTGGAAACAGATGGTGTATTAACTCCAAATAACGAATATTCCTCCGTCATCTCCATTGTTTTCTTTGGAGTTATGAGTAGGATTATTGTATTGTTGAGTTTTAGTTTGCGGACGCACCATAATGCGCAACAACTGTCTAGTATTTGTAATGTCCATACGCTAAACTGTGCTCTTAAACGCACTGACCTATGTAGGATTTTATCACATCAAAGGGACCTTACAAACGATTTCTGATTCAGTCTCTGTAGTCACAAGCGTTATCTACTGGCTATTTTCCGGAATCTGTGAGAAACATTGCGTACATGCGGACTTACTGCAAACTTCTTGCTTTTTTTTTTGTTAGTGTCATCTTGGTAGCAGTGACAACAGACAATGAGTGGAGCCTGGAAGAAACTACAACTCTGTCCTCTCAACGTGTTCTCAGACGCTTTCTTTTACTATTATTTCTTCTCGGCCAGTGCGTCATATATAATCTGAGAATGTGAGCGAAAAACAAGAAAAACGGGGTTACAGCATGAAAGGCGCCAACTATGAAAAAAAAGTACAGTTGCTCCCCCCCCCCCCCATTTTGCCTTAATAGGGTATTTACATTGCACTCCATCGTTGTGCTGTGACATCACCGAAATTTATGAAAGTTTTGTGCATCACTAGTCCATAAAGGCTCAGCGCGAGCTCGGCTGATAGACTGTGCATTCGTTGTACTGCTTGTACCATTTCAACAGTTTTCTTTAACGAGAAAGGTAATGCCAAAAGTTTGCAAGCCCAAGCGTGTACTTCTTCACAAATTGTGGTGCTGGGCACCGGCGTGTGCTGCGCACAGAATTCGCCAAGCTACGGTACTGTGCAGTGATAGCTCATTAACGACGACCGCAAGAAACTCTGCTACTACTTATCACGCTAGTAGCTACTCACCTTTGTTCGTGCCGAGTCGTTTCCGGACGCTTGGGGAACCGTGGCAGTCTTCACGCATACAAAGGCTTGAGCAAGGTATTTTGGAGATGCATTTAAAACACCATTTACCTATTTACTCTCTCAAAAGCATTTTTTTTTTTTTTTTGCGCAAACAACCTTACAAACGCAAGAGCAACTTTTAGGAACGACAAACGCGACCAACGGTTGTTATGTTTGAAATTTGAATTGAAGCGACAGAGGAATCCCTGGTGCCCTGGTGGTGCTGAAAACTACTACCACAAATGCATAAACTAAAAAGTAAAATATTTTCGCTTAATAAAAAGCAAAAAACGTTTTATAAGCCAAGTTTTTTTTAAATCCAACAAATTACTCCTTTATTACAATGTTTAACGGCTTTTTATTTTTTTTTTGAGTGAGCACTCAGCGCGCGCTTTTTGAAGTTTGCAGCGGTTCGGTTCTACAATTTTGGATTGAAGCAATTGGAGTTTCGCCTGTCAAAATGCTTCTTTAAGTCTTCGGTACTTTGCCCATGCGTTATCGGGCACTCTGCCTATCTTCGGCACCGTGTGGAGCAAGGAAGCAACGAGTTATTTTCCAGAAAGGTGGAATAGGGTCGTCTGCTTCGCTGAACGCTAGCGAGCCTTTTTGGTAGAAAATAACTTTCGCTATCCCAAATGTTCCCAGTTGGGTGTATAGCTGTTCATTTTTTTAGCTCCGGAAGATGCTGCTTGATGTGTGAATTGTGAACGCCAGCCTAGGCCATAATCACTAGCTAATCACTAGCGCCACCTTTAGTGCTATTACGCCGACGCAGCGCAGCTCCAGCCCAAGCGAGGTCTGGGACGCGCTCGTTAGTGCGCGTGGTTCAACTATGGTTCAACCAGGTTCAACTCCACAGTTGCACAAAACATTGCAGTCCGATTCGCCTCGCCATGCCTCTTCAATGCTCCAGCCTTCACGCCAGCCCTCACATCTTGCGCAGTCGATGCCCGAGCCTGTGTGCAACCACGCAGCCACGCAAGTACGCCAACGCTGTAACTAAGCCGGCCTTAGCCGTTGGACCAGTGCGCCATTTTGTCTTCCTCGCCCAAGCGTTTTGCACCGTTCACTCGCTTGCCTCCTTGTGCGCGTCTGCGCTTGCTTGCTGGCGGACGCTCCAGCAAGATTGTGTTTTGTGTGTGACCGCCTGCGTGTATCCGGCTCGGCGGCATATCATGCCGGGCATTGTGTGGGAGCGGCTCGTCTCAGTGACAATGTCGCGCCTATTCATCGATCTCATACGGAAAGAATTGGCACGGCGACAGCTGGACACAGCCGGTTTCAAAGAAGAGATAATTCGGCGACTGGAAGCCGACATTCGGCAGCAGCATGAAGCTAGCCCCCCGGTTGAACCGAAGGCTTCTGCCTCGTCCGCCGCGGTGCCTTTGACGCTAGACCCAGCCACGGTACTTAACCTTGCCAGACACAGTGCCAAAGACTGCCTGCAACATGATCCGTTGCCTTTGCCAGAGCAGCCGCCATGGCAAGTGTTAGTAGCCCAAACATTGCCCTCACGAAGTGCCCCTGTCGCATGACACCGTCGCATCCGACGCGGTGTTCGCGCGCCATCATCCCAATATTCCATCGTCCCGCTTCGCAGCCAGCCCACTCCCAGCCAGCACGCAGTTATAAAAGGTACATTGGCCGAACACAGCTGTTTTTGCTTGCCACAGCGATGATCTTGACCATATCATTGATAGGAAGCTCCGTGTTTACCTGCTAGCGTGTTGCCCTACAGTCGGCGTTCATACCGGTACGATGGAGAAGGCAAGCAGTTCCTGAAAACTCGGGGGCCCTAATGAACCATGGCTTTAAAGGGGAATGTAATGAGCTACAATCAAAGCCATCATCCGTGCCTTGCTCATCGCAGCCAAGCAGCCGCTAACTCTACAGCTTCTGTGCGAATTCAAAACGAGTAAAGGCTACGAGCTTCCATTCAAACAGTACGGCGTCTGTGGCCCCTCCGCTTCCTTCTGAGCCTCCCGGATGCCGTATGCTCGACACGGGTGGGTGGCGAAACCAAGTTCTGTCAGGCCAGTTCTCACAAAGGAAGTCAAGCACATACAGAATTCCTTCAACAGCCAGAAAGAGGTCATACCGTTGGTGAACCACCTGCCAACTACTTTCAGCCCAGCCAACAGCAAGCCCAGCATGCCGAAAACTTTGTCCATGGACAGAAAAAGGGAAGAATGCTCGTGAGCCAGCCACCTACAGGTTCCAAGCCCGTCAACAGCGCCAACCAGGCGCGAGCTGTGCAGCAGCCAACGCCCAACTCGAGCCATCTGTGGTACCATAAGAGATTAAGGACAACTTGTGCCGCACCTGGCTGACCACTTCGTGAGTGGCATCGATGTACTTCAGCTGGACAAAAGCCCATGCCTGAAAGTTTTTGCAGCAGCACCGACCATTCAGCATTTGGCTACAAGACGAGCAAGGACTTCCTGCGTAGCAATTGTGGCATACTGTGTGCCACATGCAGCTCCATGAGACTGTTTGAGAGGGTGTCGGCAACCTCCTGTCCAAGGACAACTGGCACGCCTTTCACGAACCTCGAAGCCAAGGCTAAGGCCCTTAGCATGCTTCAGTGTGCATGAAACTGCCAGTGCAAGGAAGCAGGACAGTGTAGACTCACCTCTGCAGTCAGTACAGCCACAGCTTAAACGGTACAATGCGCTTATTGGCTGTCTAGCCACCTAGATGACTTGGTGCACGAGTGAAGCGTGCGGCAGTGTTTCCCCCGCGTGTATGAGTGTTGTGCCTGTTGTGGACAATGTGCGGATATTACTGTCCACGAGACGTGGTCAACCAAACTGGTGGGGCGGGGTGCGAGCAGCCAGCCACATGTGCTGTAGTCATTGGGGGATCACTAGCATCACCTTCAGTGCCATCACGCCACGCAGCTCCCGGCCCATTCGAGGTCTGGGACATGCTTGCTTGTTTGTGCTTCATTTGTGCCCGCCTCCGGTGTGGTCTGTCGTGTTGTATAATGTTCAAATAAATGCGTTCCTTTAAATAACTCCCATTCGCCTCGCCATGCCACCTGAATGCCCCAGCCTCCACGCCCAGCCCTCACAGTACCGCATACGGTGCAATTCATGAATTGCGAGGAGGACCAGAGATAGTGCAAATAAAAGTAATGTGGTTTTAGCAGCACAATATTTACAACAATCGAGGCCTAAACCTAAAAAATAGCCGCAGTGATTTCATTGAATCGGCAGATTTGAAGATACACGGCGGGTAAAATGGATCACAAAAAGAATCTGGCTTGGATGTTTTTAAAAAAGCATAGTAGAGAGATAAAAAATGGAGGTGATTTCTTGCTGAATGGATGTCGGGATTTTTTACTATAGAAGTGTAGAGCATGTGTGTGTTTAAATTTGTTTTGAGATGGGGCGTGTTCAGACGTATTTAAGCACAAATGTCAAGGAAAGCATTTCTAGTAAATTTATCATGAGTGGTTTTCAAAGTTTCAAGACGCGTAACAAACAAATAGGCTCGGGTAACACTTCTTTACCATGTCTCCAGATAAACCTCTCTCAAGCGACGTTTTTAAAACCTCTTCGTGTAGCATATGCTTGTGTTGTTCTCAGCAAGACATCTTTTACACGTTTACAAGTAAACTTCTCGAAACTGCTAGCGGTAAACGTTTGCAAGATGTCTTCACGTAGAGGTAGACGATTGTAGCTGTTTCAGGCTGTTTCAAGACGTCTTCAAGACAACTTGTGTTTCATGGGACAGCAATACTTGTCAGCGGAATGATGCACTAACCGGTGGAAAGTGACGCCCAATTCCTTGGGTACCGATCGCGACTTCAAGCCTGGCACCGAGCATTGCGGCATTGTTAGAGCGAGCCGCTTCGCAAACCTGCTGCGGCCACACTGGAGACGTGTAACAGTGTAACCGCGCGTTTAGGTTCATGGTCACGCGCTGCAAAACGGCCTTCTACCTGCCTATCAGCTGATTTCCGCCGGCTCGGCGCTGGCAGATGCAGACGACAAGAGAGGCGATACAGGACGGAGGAGGCGGAGAAGGTGCACCGAGAGAGAGAGGCAAAAAGAGTCCGCCAATGGCATGGAGGGCCAATGGTCCGCCATTCGACTTACAGAAATGGCGTTTCCGGCTGCGCTGGGTGTGACGTCAGGGCCTCTCCTAAGCTTTTCTTTCCTCCATGGTCACGACCCACCAGAAACAGTCGCTCGCCTCCCGGAAGTGGCCTCAGCGACTAGCCAATAGGAGAGCCCCTACTTAAAGGAGTACTGACACCAAATTTGGACGCCTAAAAAATGATATAATTGGCTTCAGTAGTTAGTGCAGATGCCTAACAGAAATTTTTGCAGCGATCCGAGGACGGAATCAGATCTAAAATCGATTTTGATTGTCCCGGCCGCGAGCTTCCACAAATCGGCAGCACTAGCGAAATCGCTTTCGGCGTGACGAAACATCGGCCGGCGTGTCTGGCCGCTGGCCGGTTCAGGGTGACGTCATATAGTCGTTTTCGGAACCGAAAACGATATCCTGCGCTGCTGTTGTCGGTGGTATTCGTCTGGGCAGGAGACGTGGGCGTTGCTGTGTGAGCAATGCTTGTAAACTTTGCGTGTTCGGCGCCTTTGCTCTTCAGTTCATGGCCTTGCAATGGTGCTAAAAACTGCCGGCACCGCGCGGTGCGCGATGTCGACGCCCACCGCGGCGACGCGTCGGAGCGCGTCGCCGAGCTCGCCCAAGTTGTGCTATGGCAAGCTCGCAGAATGCGAACTACTGCTCGTGGAAGCCTGTCCGAGCAAATAGACGACGACGCCAAGATGCATTATTTTCCACGCGACGACATGCAGCGCTAAACGTGGACTGAGTTCGTGCGCGGCGGCGGCCGCAAGAACTGTTGCCCAAGCCAGCGGGCTCGGCGTTGCTCGGGTCATCTTGGGTGTTGGGAACTTTAGGCTTAGTATCGTGGCGACTATTTTTTTTTTGCGATAGTATGCTCGTTGGCATAAATACTATGATACAAGTATAGGTTAACTCCCGTTTCGCGAACAAACGCAAGGAGGGAGCGGTGGTGGGGTCCCCATATCCACCGATGGAGGTCAGGTGGTCTGCCAAGGTGGAGGCCTGTGCCTCGAAGGTGTCGTGTTCTGGCCGCTTGCAATGAAGGGCACGTCCACAGCAAATGTTCTGTGTCGGCATCTTCGGCAGGAGCCGTGCAAAAGGGGCAGTTCTGATCGAACGGGGCATGGTAGCGTGGTGGCCACTCCCGGGTAACAGCGGGAGAGACGACTATTTGATCGCTGGTATCTGTACAACTGCGAATCCCTTACACAACTTTTCACCACACTATCATCCCCTTTTTCGCATATGGAGCTTTATTTTGGCGATAATTTCCGCTTCAGCGATCGGTGACCAAGACATCTGCCGTGGCCTGTTTTGATTCTAGCGCGTAGGTGGCGCCATCTTTCGGCCGCTCACCGCACCTGCGGTGGCGGCAGTGCTGGGTCGGAGCATGGAGGAAGAAAAAGAAAAAAAAAGAAGAAAGAAAAACTTTTCTTTCCTCCATGGGTCGGAGCGCCGAACCTCTGCTGCCGGTCAGCGTAGGCTAACCATCGCGGCAAATATCTGAACACCGCTTTTAAATTCAACGCTGATAACAACCCCTAGCACAATTTTTCAACACACTAACATCTATTTTCTCCAATGTGGAACTTCTTTTTCGCGATCAGATTGATTATAAGAGTGGCGACAAGCTGTTGCTATCACGGCCTGCGCCGGTTCGAGCCGCAGTGATATTAAAAAACGGACGACGGTGAAGACATCGCCGGCCTAATCGCCTGGCCAAATAAAGTTGTTCTGTCTGTCGGGTGGCAGCGACTCATCGGAGTCTGACGATTCAGACGACGTTTATTCTAGTAACGTTGATATCGACTGCGCGGGCGAGTGCGGACCATGTGCAATCGTAGCAGACGATGCGGCGAACTTCCCTGACGTCACGGGTGAGACCGTGACGTAAGACTGGCCCGCTTGCAGACCTGCCCTTCAGGAGAGGAATTAACCAACCTTTTGGGCGGGTGAGGAGCATCGCTAGGCGGATGTGACGTCACGTTTGCTCGCAGCGTTCCCGCGCGGTATGTTTACATTTTTCCGAGTGCTGCCTACACGGCGTACGTGCCGTAGCGATTCAAGTAGTCGCGTTCGACTTATGCGGTCGACGCAAGAATTCATAAACTGGCGATGGTTGTCGCCCTGTCAGTCGTCGTTCAACAGCTCCAGCGTCTTCTGGCACTACAGCTTTGCAGTTATCTGTGGGCGTTCAACTGTCCACCATCGGCCGACCAGGTGAGTGTTTTTTGGCGGGTTTGCAATCAGTTCGCATATCTCCTACTGCAAAGCTTGCTTTCTGCTCGCGGCAGTTATATTAGCGACGTTTACGAAATTCTTAACGGCGCGTTCTCCCCGTCTTGCATTATTGTCGCTGTTTATGCTGCTCGTTCGCGTCTGTCGGCGATCGCGAGCTGTTGACGGTTTGTTGCACGGCGCGGAAACTCGCTCGCATTGCAAACCCGTCTCGCCCATGACGTTTCCTTGTCTCTTTAATGTGGCGTCATTAACATCACTTGTTTTCCTCAACGCTTTTTCTAGACAACGTGCCTTGTGCTAACCGATCTTAATATTGTAACGAAAATGAACTTGCAGTACGATCTGTTGGTGAAGTTAGGAGCGTGACAGGTCCCTGTTGGCAAGGTTTTCGTGTGTGCGTGTGGTTCGTGAGGGCGTTGTAACACGCTACTTTAACCTGTTGCACTCGTTGCTGCATCCAGCACTTTTGCTGCCAGGAGTGCCTGCCAAGGAATGCTTACGTCGGTATGTGTTTTCATCTTTAATAGTGGGGCCAATCGGCGTTGAATAACCGATGGAAATTCAGCGGGAACGACCCGGATAACGCAGGGCGGGCAAGAGCACTGCTTGTGTGGTCTTCGCTTTCGTTTGCCCTTTTTTTAGTCATCCTAGATTGTTTATTACTGCTGCCTCAACGGTGCTTCATTCCTCATGTTCCATTTCTTTCTCTTGCAGCATCTCCTGACTGCAGTCACAGTGCCCCTAGCCTGCCTGCAGCACTCATCCTGCCATTCTAGTGGGAACTGCCATTCTAGTGCAGGCCACTTGTCACAACCAAACGGGTTCCCGACTTTTCCTGGCTTCTATTTGATGGTATACTTTAGATCCACCAGTGCGTTCTCACTCCGTGTACATTTCAAGCGAGGGTTTACAGTAACACGGTAGTTGATAGCCATGAAGACAGCAGCGTGTGTACTAAAAATCAAGTTTAGTTATTTATGCCAATGTCAAAAAACCAACCTGGTCTATGCATCCATTCCAGCCTGACATTTTCAAATACAAGTCTTTCAGTAGCTAGTGAAACAATGAAGAGGTAGGGATAGCTCATGCTTTGCTTAATTACTACCTTCATTTTTTACTGTTGAAAATTTATGGATGATGCTATATGTACCACCTAGTGAAGTCCTACCAGAAATTGTTATATGCACTACCGATATAGCACAATCTATGAGGTGGGCTGGCGTGACCTTCGTGCAAACAGCACCGTACGTGGTTTCCGTCACGACAAAGTTTGCACTGTAGTCTTGGGCGTGTAATGGGTTATGGCTGACCACAGGGCCGTTTACAGTGCTTTCCAGCTTCCAGTGGAGGCAGGAACACAAATTACGTGGTCGGCCAGGGCACAGTACATGGTGTTAGTCAACACCATAGATATACCGTGCCTCGGATGGCCGCGTCATATATATATATATATATATTTCTTAATTTTACTTTTGAGTTTTGTGTAAGCAAGGATGTATCTAGTGCCCCTATGCTGTCTATCCTTGGTTTTTGTAAACACTAAGTAATATCGCACGGTAGCTTTATTCATCGTAATGAGATTTCTCAGGTGCCAGATTGCTCAGATCTCACATGGTTTCCTATGGCTGCAGGGATGTACAATGTCTTGGGTTCGATTCTTGGCTGCCGGGGCTGCATTGAATTTATAAAGCCAAAAAAAATAACCTTCTGTACACAATGTCTTGGTTTACGCTAAAGATCCTTGAGTGAGAGGTCTACCACACTGCCCTGTGCCTCATAGTGCGAAGTGACCTCAGTTTACTCGATTATGATGCAATTACTTAATGCCTTCTCATGTAAACTCTTGAGTGCAAACGGGAGAAGGTGCACCTACCTCGCCTTGAGCTGTTAGACTAAGTTGCCTTTTTCGCACGACATCTAAGCTGTGTGAGAAAGCCATACAGGGCTAAGAATGTTGTAAGAAATGCCTCTTACGTGAGGCAGCTCATACATAATGTTTAAAAAAAAGCGTGTCACATTATTTTGCAGTAAGCTCTTTAAACGTTTTACACCCCTCCTACCGCCCTGCTTTTATTGTTAATAAAGGCACTTTGCATATGTAGACACAGGAAAATGAAGCAGAAAGACATAGATATTTTTTTCAGCTGCACAGTGTCGCAGGCTATGCACCTGACGCAATGCTGTTTGTTCATCACGGTTTGCACTGTGCTTTGAAACAGTTTGTTACCAAGGTCCAAAGATTCACTTGGCTATTTCATGTCAGGAATGATACAAAGGGATCATCTGTGGAAGCAATGCCCATCTTATTCTTGTCCTTTTGTAATTTATGAGAGCTGCTGCAGCCAAGCATTCTATGGTATATTTATGAACTAGAAAATACATGGAAAAGGCAGTCTCTAAGCTGGAGGGAAACTATCGAGTAGCATATGCATTTAGTTTAAATAGTGGCGTGTTGCCCAACTGCTGGGCAACCGCATTAAGTTTGTGCCGTGCTTGTGATTTGCTCAAGTATGTGAACTAGTCTTAGGCATTTACGTGTTGATAAAAGAATTCCGTGCTATCTTCATTCATTCACTGCAACTCGTTTGTGCTCATGGGGAGCATTCGGAATATGACCCTTAGCATGATAAAAATCAGAATACGCTTTACTCAGTTGGACTCAAGATATACCTGATCAGGACACGTCTACTCCTGAATGCTTAGATACCTGATCACATAAAAATTGGCCAACTTAACAAGCTGCAGGAAAAGAAGCAGCCCCATTCCTTCACCATAAAATAAAAAGAAGACAAGAAGAAACTATTTTACATTTGCAAAAGGTCCAGGCGAGGCTGTTGTTTCTTACGCTTTCAAGAATATATTAATACTGTTGTTGTTTTACAATATAAAGTGAATTTTCCTTACACTACTTCCTCGACTTCAGTTTTTTTCCTTTCTGGGTGACCTATGAGACCAAAGGTGCAATGTAATTAACAGTATGGTCAGTTGGTTGTAAACATGATAGAAAAGGAGCACAAAAATATGCATGGCAAAACTCAGGACTTTTGTTGTGTTGTTTTTCATTTATAGTTAATTTTGTTTTGTCCTATGGCACAATGCAATTCTCGAAACCAGCTTTCCTCAGAAACCTATTGAGCACAATTTTTCATACTAGGCAACATTACATGCAATGGCTGCACAACACTTTCTGCCTGAATATAAATGTGGCTAAAAAATGTCTTAGTTATTTTGAAGCAGGCAGTTTTCATTGCCAGTCAGACAAAATGGGGCCAGATGCCATCTGTGCAAAACCGCATGTGACCGCACCATGGGAGGAGGAGGACAAACATTTTATTGAGCCTTTAAAGGCCCCTTAGGGGACGTGGTGACCGGCGTACCGGTGTCCGCAGCAGCCCTCGCCCTGACCACCCGCTGGGTAGACAGGTCGGACCTGCCCAGTGCCTCAGCCCAGTGCCCACCGTCTGCTAAGAGAGGATAGGGGTTGTGGGGACAGTTCCAAAGAAGATGGTCCAGTGTTTCCACTGCTCCACAGGCCGTGCAGTTGGTGGAGGGGTAGACGGAAGGATAAATACGGTGCAGGTGGTAGCTACATGGGAGGGTATGGGTTTGCACCAGTCGCCATAGCCGTTCTTCCCTGTTGGATAAATCCGGGTGTGCGGGGGGGAGCTGGCGGCGTGAGAGGCGGTAATGTGCCGTAATGTCTTGGAAGGTCAAGAGACTGTCCCAAGCTGATAGGGCTCCGTGAAAGGGTTCGAGGCTAGGGCCTGCTTGGACGGTGAGCTCTCGAGCGGCCCTATGTGCTGCCTCGTTTCCCCCCACGCCCATGTGGGCCGGAGTCCAGATCAGCTTTATTTGTATGGTAGGAGGATTTTTGAGGAGAATTTTGAGCACCAGGGGCGAGATCATGCCTCTGGCGTAATTTCGAATGGCCGTTTTCGAATCCGAGATGATAGTGATAGGGGGCGGCCTATGTGTAAGGGCTAGCGCGATAGGTGACCGGTAAAAGGTGCAAAGGCTCATGGGTACGTTGTCTGCTCCAGCCACTTCCGGTTCGAGATCTCGCCTGGCCTCCCGTACGCCGGCGGCTTTCACGCGCGTGTGTGCGTGTTGTTTATTTGTCACAGAGTGCTAACCTTTCAGAGAAGCCCCTAGTAGAATTCATTGTTGTTACACATTGAATGTGCGATGCATGAGCGGTTTTTTTTTTCAGTGGAAACAGATAAACAACAAGCACAAGCGCACGTGAAAGCCGTCGGCATATGGGAGGCCAGGAGAGCTCTCGAACCGGAAGTAACAGAACTCCGCGGGAGCAGACAATGCACCCATGAGCATTTGCGCTTTTTACCGGTCACTTATTGCCGCCTCTTCCGCCTCAGCGGGTCAGTTGGTGCGGTCTGTTAGGGATTTAAGAGGAGGAGTGTTGGGATGGTTGATTACTACTGCGACAGCGTATGCATCCTGCCATCGATAGCAAGCTGCGTCCACATAAACCGTAGTGGGGTGGACGGGGTATTTCTCTGTAAGTGCTTGTGCTCGTAGTTCCCTACGCTGCTTGTTGAAAACAGGGTGATATTGCGCGGTAAAGGGTGGATAGTGAGGGAGCCATGAATGTCGGCTGGTACCGGGAGCCTGTCATCACAGAGGATAGGGGCTTTAAGGTTAAGAGTAACAAGGAGAGTGTGACCGGTGGGGGTGGATGAGAGCCTATTTAGCTGACCGATAAGGTGGGCTTCAATGAGTTCCTCCGCAGTATTGTAAATGCCGAGTTTCTCGAGTCTGGCAGTGGTAGTGCTCTGAGGGATTTGTAGCGCCGTTTTTTAGGTCTTTCGAATGAGGCAGTTGACTTTAGGGAGTTCGGTACGCGAGGGCAAGAGATACGGGAGGGAGTAAGTGAGAAGGCTGAGCCCAAATGCCTGTATCAGCCGGATACGCTCCGTTTCTTTGAGCCCCTTGTTGCGGGCAGCAATCCTGCGGATGAGGGCGATCGTCTGATTCACCTGAGAATTCAGCTGTGCTAGGTACTTAATGTTTGCGAAATTGCGCTGTATGCAGAGCCCAAGTATTTTCAGGACTTCCACTTGGCGAACATCCCTACCATCAATGCGGACCATAATGGTGGGTGTCTGGGCTGGGTTGCCGGTTGATTTGGCGGGGAGGATTAAAAGCTCAGATTTTTCAGGTGAGCATCCAAGCCCAACTTGCGCGGCGGCGGTAACTAAGTCAGCTCCCTGTTAGAGAACCTCCTCGATTTGAAAGTCGCTGCCTCTGGTGGTCCACAGCGTAATATTATCGGCGTATATGCTGTGGAGTAAGAGAGGGATCGCGGCGAGCTTACTGGGAAGGTGGATTAGGGCAATGTTAAATAGGAGTGGGGATAATACTGCACCTTGAGGCGTGCCAATGGTTGGGAAATGGATAGTGTCGGATTGTAGGTCACCGAGCTGAATAACAGCCGTGCGGTTCGAAAGGAAGTTACGGATATAGTTGTATGTGCGGCGACCCGGAGTGAAAGTGGCAACGTTACACAAAATAGCCTGGTGTGATACGCGATCAAAGCTTTCTAAAGATCAAGTGCCAAAATGGCTCAATTATCTACCTTTGAAGGGGCAGCGATAATTCCGTGTTTTAATTGCAGGAGTACATCTTCGGTTTCCGCACCATGGGAAGTGTTGTCCAGTTTTTTGCAAATCGCTTGTTAGCCCTACGGGAACCGCAGCACGTGTAGTGACTGCCATAATCTTTGTCTCAGCCCTATAAATTGACGTGAACCTTTTTCCTCCTTACTTAAAACAGATTTCCTTTTTTGTTGTTTGATCCTGTTTACAGCAAGCCCTTTTTTGTAGAGAAAAGGAACTGCCACCTGAAGAAAACCACCTCTGCTTCAAAAATGCACTGATCAAGATTAGTATCATACTACAATGAGAACATATAAATGTTAAAATGTAAAAAATTAGCCATATACACAAATAACTAATGAAGTGTGCCACTGCACAAATTGGTTTTCAATACATAAACAAAGGAGTGCTTCAAAGAGAAAGGTCAAGAAAAAGGGCAGGGGTGTTTTCTGGTCTGTTTCACTACAACCTAAAATGATGCTTTGGCTCTCGGTAAGATTAAGTACACTATTTATATGGTACTAGGAAGTGTCCAAGCAGCATTTCTGACTCGCCCCGTCTTTCTACGAGCATTACTGACAGTTTCTCTCTTGTTGATCGAAGAAAGGAGTGAAATGCGCTGAAAGCATCAAATCTGCATTCGCACCGTTCAGTTGCATGGTCTGGCTCATTAACAAGGAACCACACGACAAACAGACGTGCTCACACGTCAGCTCAGAGTTGCGTATCGAGAAATTCTGGGCGAGCTAGAGAAGCTTGCCAGGTCTTGCACCTAAACATCAGTAAAGCATGCATTATGCGACAAACCAACGACGACAGAAATAGCTGCCTTCATACTGGGCAAGTGTTCGAACCACTGTGGCGTGTTAACGCCGCGATCAGAAAGTTGCCACGCCAGTTTGACAGCCCTGGCGCGAATCGTGTGTGTCAGTCCGGCCCACAATTGAAGACTTCCGCGTTATTACTGTGATTTGTGGCAGCCAGATTGGTGGGATCGACCCATGGATGATCGGTCAGAAGCAGTGACAAGCAGCCATTTTGACCCTCCGAACGCTTGAAAGTACGTGTAAACATATAAAAAAGTGTTTCTGACTGCAGCTAGATAATGCTATATCGGTGGTGGGTATAGCACTTCATAGGTTGTATTCACTGGTGTGGCCCACAAGTGGGCGACCCTGTGTGTGCGCCGCCATGTATGTGCCGCAGCGTCTGTGATACGTCGGACTCCATGAGATTGCGGTAATGGACCTTTTTCTATTAGCAATCTGCACATGCGCGGGCTGGTAATCCGCCATTCTGGACAGTCGTCTCGGGCAAAACAAACAAAAGGGTGCCCCCTCCACTTGTTGCTGGGGTAGCAGCTATGCTTTCTAGTGATGCACGTTTTTATTTCTTCTTTTTCGACAGCATGTGGTGAGCTGTGCGTGCACACAAAGGATTTCAAAGGAAAGGGGTGAAGACTTGAGGTTGACCACGGTACGAGCACATGGCTACCAGCAAGGGGGTGAGCGGTGCAAGCATGGCACAACTCGGGAGATGGCATCACGTGCACTGGCTTCATTTAATATAAATATAGAATATAACTATAAATTGGCGTGTGCATAAAGCATTTCTTCGAAGGCAATATTTGGTTTTGGTTTTCAACTGTGCATTAAACGACACTTGTGTCAACATCGGTAGTCGCAGGCGACTGCAGCGTTGCCTCTGGCATGCCGTGTCACTTTCGTTCATAGCCGCAGTTTCATTCTACAGTGATGCAAAGTTCTTGAGGGCAAGGAGAGCACCACCACGTAATTTGAGTGCAATTAATAGGTCTTCTCTTAATACTGAGGCCAACAATCGGGCTGAAGTGGTGCAGACGATATGCACCGAGGTTTTCTTTTTTTCTGCGAGGTGTGGGCACAATGCGCAGGCACAGACGTGGTGGTTTCCAGTGTTGTCGGGTGAAGAAATCTCCCTCTGAAATTTTCAGTGAATACCATCTATTGGGTTGCAGTCCAGTATTTCTGAAAGGTTCACTGCTATTGTGACAAATTTTTTAGAGCAGTCATGGTCGCTAAGATGGTAGTCATGAGAAGCTGAATCACTGTTCCAGGGGAGGCTGGAACAACCGCGCTATTGCTCCGCTTGTTCCCAGGCTTGGGTTGCGACATCAGTGTCCTGACAGCACCACACCTAGCTTGCTCATCCCAGAGCTTGCAGTCTCCTCCTGATGCATTTTTCTTGCTCTTTGCTCCGCCTCCTTTCCATCTTGAGGTTCGTGCTTAAATACTCTCATCATGTCTTTGCAGCACCTGCTGACTGGGCTCTAGCCTGTGCCTGCTGGTGAAGAGAAGTTTGCTGTGAGACGAGGGTCTTGACGAGCACGTAACTCCTGTTGTTAAAGTGAAGCTTTCAGGGCCTCACTGATTGCATTCAATGTGGCTACATAATGCACTGCAGGAAAGCTAACTTTACACAGTGAGTTTCACAAAGCGATGAGGATGATAAGCGAAAGCACATGCACCTCAAGAAAAAACGCTTTCCATGGTCATAATGGAACCAGTGTCCCTTGCATTATGAAACCATTGTCTGTCAGACTGCGCCCTTCTGATACGGTCGAAGCAGTTTAGATTTTGGACTATGACTCAAGTCGCAAGAGAGAGAGTGAGAATAAACTTTAATTAAATGCACAAAATGCTTCAGAGAGGTGTCCTCATTCCAGGATGCCTTGAGCTCAAGCCGCGTTGACAGTCCTTTTGATCAGGCACAGCTGACCTTCGAGGCTGGAGCTGGCCAGAAAGCCAGAACTGTGCACAAATCAAGGACTGACTGCCATAAGACTAACATTATCATTATATATGGTCTGTAGCAGAAGTTACAGCCATGTGAAGTTTGGGCCTAGAAAATGGGAACCAGGAAAACTGGTGGTGCCGTCCAGGCCCAAACTTCAAACAGCTGTCACTTCTGCTACAGACCATATATAATGATAATGTTAGTCTTATGGCAGTCAGTCCTTGATTTGTGCACAGTTCACCGGTACCTTGTTCAGCTGCGCCCCTCCAGCAGTTTTTTTATAAAGGCTGTCAAAAAATCAAACATAAAAGCCAAATAAAGTTGAATGTAGTTGTTTTACACAGAAACAAACTTCATATCTACAATTTCAATGAAAAACCACATGCATCACCCAATTTTTATCGTCCTAACTGTAAAAACCATGTTTTTTTTGTTTAAGACCAGGGTGCCCACTTAGAAAAAAAGAATTTGAGTTTTTTGGTAGACAGCCCGGTAAAAGACCTCCCAAAAGCAAAGATTGTGGTGTGTTTCCACCATACTACTCTAGGGTGCTGGTGGCAACTGCCCTGGATGAACTGCTTTTAAACTTTATTTCAGGAAATGAGTGAAGATCAATCCCCTTTTACGGTGGGGTGCTACATGAATGGTTCATTTTTAGCCACTAGATTCAAATGTCATGTCTTCATCCTCTCTCTAAGGGGTTTTGGCACTTCCCCTTAAGGGTGATTGACCTTGACTTGTGACAGCCACGCAGCACTTTTTTCATTTGTAACATCATGGCAATTCGCAGACCCACTTCCAGTTTGTTTCCTCCTACTGTGTACTGTGGAGTACAGGCTACTGGGTGGTAGTAGTGTCGCCAGCAAGCAGTCCTCTAGCTCCCACGTTGCTGTTCATCTATACCATCCAGCCACATGCCTGGTTGATAAGAAAGTACAGTGGCTACTAAGACTCCCAACCCTTAATTTTGTCCATTTGCCGTATTCTTCGTCTCTGTTCAGCTGCGTGGGAAGGTTCAGCCGCAGCTGCTGTGCTCTTCTATTGCTCAGTCTCCTATCCAGAGAGTTCCTCTCCACAGTTATGTGCAAATCTGTGGTTGTCACTTTCATCATTGCTCTCTGTTACTTGTTCTGTCATGTCATTAGTTGCTGTTCTGTTCTGTCATTAGTTGCTGTAATTGCAAGGAAAAAAAACGTGCACGCTTTTGTCTTACGGCAATAATGGCTTTTTTTTTAACGTTTATTAAAATGTAAAAAAAACACCCGGGGGCCTCTTGCTAGTGCATCAGGCCCCCTTAGAAGTAGCGATTAGTTAAAGTTCACGACGGGTATGGGTGGGAAATAGCAAGGGAAAAATAGTGGGTCGGTATATGAAATGCTGGAGTGTGTCCCACACTGCCTCCGCTAAATTAGGTGGGTAGGAGGGACGCAAGAGATCATTTAAGGAATTTGGTTGCAAGTTAGTGGGAAGGGTGTCTAGGAGAAATTGCTTTCAGTTTAACTCAGTTTTCTCACGAGGGATTCCTTGCTTGATTGTCATCTGAGCTTGGACGTTGCCTGTTTGAGCTATCACTTACTTGCATGCTGTTTGGACTTTTGATCGCAGTGGCTTTGAAACTTCGCCACTTGATTTTGCTCGACGAAAGCTTCGCGTTCAAACTGTCGTCGTCATTAGAATGTGAGGTGCACCATTTTTGTCTAATTTTGCATCTCGATGCACCGCTATCCAGATTCAAACTACTTCGACCATGTTGCAATGGTGTCACGGAATAGATGTTGGTTTCACACCGCGAGGGTCCTGATTTGTTTCTGACTGCAGGAAGCGTTTTTTTTTCTGCACTTCTTTACCCACGATCATTATCATTGTCAGAGAAAGTTGGCTTTTCTGCAATGCCTTTTTGGCATGGCATATTCCACTGGTGAGACATAGAAAGTTTTGCTTTAAAATCAGGGTCTTCAAGCACTTTTGGTCCAGTGAGTAGCAATGTGCACGTATTTGTAACCATACAATACTGAGTTAGCACCCTTCGATCCTTCCTGTCTTGTGCCAGCAGTCTCGTCATCCAACACATGAAAGTGCCCTCGACTTTTGCCCGCACTTTTCACTTATGCCTGACCCAATAACTTTTGTTGATTTCCAGTGTTGCGCATGTCACATTTTCATTCAGGGTCACCTTGGGGCAGATAAGCGCCTGCTTGTATTTTTATCAAGTGGTTTTAGCCATGGAGCATGCTTCGCACTCTTGTGTGAGCAGCATTATGGTGCCTTGTTGCTTGTCCAGCAAGTGATGTGATGCCATGTCAATAAACATTCTTCAGTGTTTGTGATGACTTTGGTGTTTTCTTGGCTTCACTTTCTAATAGTGAGAGTTGCTATCCATCAAGAAGCATACACTTACAAATGCTAGGTATTCTTATTTTTTTCTTAGGAAGACATTTACAAAGTTTCGTTGGCAACACAGCATAAGATCAAAACAAATAAAACCAACTAAAATGGCAAATGTGGCATATTTTTAAAATTAATAAACTGTGGAAAAACAACACAGCACGAGAGAGAGAGCACGAAAAGTGACAGCACTGCGTGTTTGTACCATTCTGTTGTTTTCGTGCTAAATATTTTCAAATAAATAAATATGCAAGGAATGCAGTTGAAGTAGGGTAACTTTTTATTTGAGCTTGTCTCTTGGACATACAAGTACATTTCTTGAATCGATTGCTGGATGCAATTTTCGATATTAGGCAAGCACTGGATTCTCGAATGGACACAACAGACGTTTGTTCAATTCTTATTTGCAATTGCATTGTGCAGTTTAACCCGTACAAAACATTTCGCCAAAGTCCAAAGCATTGGTTAAGGTAGAACAAAAAAAATGCCTGTGTGCCAAGATTTCGAAGCATGTCAAAGATTTATAGGTGGCCTGACTTAACCTATAGCCCTACACTGCAGTTACCCTTCATAGCTGGCCCAAGTTATGCTGAGCTTTTCCTCGTGAAACCTAAAAAGTTGAATTTTGATGTTTACAGCTACGCTGTGCAATGTATAAGCCTAGCATAATTTACTCTTCAGTATTTTTACTCTATCCAGGTTTTATGTTTATTACACCACAATAAAAGTTTGCAGCCAGTGTTGAATTGACGAGCGTCAACCAATTCAGGTTGAAAGCACAAAATGCTCTAACAGAAATCGCAGTCTTCACATGTGATCAAATACGTAGTTCTTTAACACTAAACAAGGCTACTGCAGAATGCTAGGAGCGTAAAATATACTCGATGAGGTGCAGTTGGCCAGTGTGTAATTTAAGCAGCATTGTTTTAAGACAAACGGGAATTGGTGAAACAGCCATGAGCTTCTGACAGCAGCTATCATCGTGACTGGCCAATTCACCTGAGTGGGGATGTTACGGCTATGTGCTGGCCTAATGAATTGCCAAGAAATTTAAAACTTATTGTATGTCGGGTTGCTTGTACCTGTGGACTTTTTTCAGTTTAAGGTCATAATGCGCTCCCTGGGTCCACCTTTAGTCAGCTAGACCCACTGAGCTATAGTGGTGTCAAGGATGTGGTGCTGGACTTGCACTAGGGATGTCCTGGGTTTGATTCCCATGTGGTTTGAACTCTCCCCAAAGGTTTGAACTCAATCCACTCTTTGCTCTCTTTGCACTGCCGGCCGGTTTAGGAGCTGTTGTGCTAGTACAGCGGATAGTGGCTTCTTACTCAATGGGCCACTTATTGCTTTCGCGTTGATAAGGTAGAGTTTTCAAGATTGTGTGTTACGGTCGGTTACACTTGCCACATTTAGGGTGCTTAAATCCGACCATGTGCAAATTGCAGGCCTGTGATAAATGAGTACAGGTGATTATCTAGATGCATAAAACTGCGCCTACTGTCAAGGCATGCCGTGAATTTGTTGGTGGAATGGACATTTACAAACATGTATTCGCATGATTTCCACTGCAGCATAAAAAATTGAGGTAAAAAAGGTGCATTGTAATAAAAGGTGCATAAAAGGTGCATTGTAATTTTGCAGCTCCCAAGTAGTACACTATATAAGACCAGCACTGCTTCCCCTCGTGGTGCTTTGGGCGGCTCACAGCAAAGTCCACTAAGCATCAGAATCAGCTAGTGCTTGATGTAGTTGCTACATCTATTCCCTTTGAAACGCAAGCTGCTGGACACCAGATTTCCCTACACTAATAACATTAGAATTGGGTTAGAAAAGTGAAATGAACTGGAAAGCTGTGGGTGAAAAGTATGATCAACATGACAATTCCAACAGGGACAAGACCACCCTGTTTTGGGAGCTTTACCCCAAAAGACCAAGGCACTTGGCAACGAAAGGAGCCCCAGCTGAAAACAGAGCAAGGCCTCATGGCTTGTGGAGGGTGCTTCTCGTGGTAGAATATAACTGCCTGTCATCATTCGATTTCGACTGCCCAAGAGTCTTCACCACCACTGTGGTGACATTGAAGGAAGGTGACAGGAAAGTGTCCGCAAAGTCGCACATCAAGGCTACTATTCCTGTTGACACTGGACAGATAAGAGCCAAAATTACAACTAAACTAGTTTTCTGCACAAGAAAGAGCTCACTTTCTTGTTTTGCCAAAGCTAATAACATGCCCTTAAATAATCCATGCATGACATATGTTCATCACAGATGGGTTTGGGTGCACCAAATTATTTGTTATACGGAACCTTTTTTCCCCGCTGCGAACTCGCAGGAAGCAGTTTTATTTCGTGTAAGGCATTTCTAAGAGCAACGCAATCACTTTGTTCTCTGTCTACTTTACTCATACTATCAATTCGTAAATTTATACCAGCAAATAGAAAACAAACAGAAAGAAGAACACAATTTAGCGCACGAGATATCCCCAGCTGTCCATTGCTTTGACACTCGCTGAAAGATTTGTAATGGTCAAGCTGGCATAGATCTGTAGATC
This sequence comes from Haemaphysalis longicornis, assembly GCF_048455015.1. Lineage (NCBI taxonomy): Eukaryota > Metazoa > Arthropoda > Arachnida > Ixodida > Ixodidae > Haemaphysalis > Haemaphysalis longicornis. Next base: position 166,998,583 of record NW_027526422.1, read on the forward strand.
GTTTGGTTTTGTTTTCACTGGCATTTCCAGTACACACGCTGCTGTCTTCATGGTTATCCACTGCTGTGTTAGTGTAAACACTCGCTTTAAATGTATGCAGAGAGAGAACGCAGCAGTGTATCTGAAGTATACCATCAATTATAAGCCAGGCAAGGGCGGGAACCCGTTAGGTCGTGACAAGTGGCCTGCGAACATCAGTTCCCACTAGAATGGCAGGATGAGTGTTGCACGCAGGCTAGGGGCACCGTGACTGCAGTCAGGAGATGCTGCAAGAGAAAAATGAAACGTGAAGAATCAAACAACGTTCACGCAACAGTAAATAATCTACGACGACTGAAAAGAAGGGCAAACGACAGAGAAGACCACACAAGCACTGCCCCTGCCCTGCGTTGTTATCGGGGTCGTTCCGCCTGCATTTGCATCAGTTATAGAACGCTGAGTGGTTCACTATTAAATATGAAAACACATAACGAAGTAACCATCCCTTGGCAGGCACTCCTGGCAAGCAAGAGTACTAGATGCAGGAAAGAGGTGCAAGAGGCCAAAGCAGAGTGTTACAACGCCCTCACGAACCACACGCGCACACGAAAACCTTGCCAACAGCGTTCTGTCACGCTCTAACTTCACGTATAGATCGCACAGCAAGTTCATTTTCGTTACAACATTAAGATAGGTTAGCACAAGGATAACAAGCGATGCTAATGACGCCACATTGAAGAAGAGACAAAGAAGCGCCACGGGCGAGACGGGTTTCCGCGCCGTGCAACAAACCGCCAACAGCTTGCGATCGCCGACAGACGCGAACAGAGCAGCATAAACAGCAACAATAATGCAAGACGGTGAGAACGCGCCGTTAACAATTTCGTAAACGTCGCTAATATAACTGCCGCAAGCAGAAAGCACGCTTTGCAGTAGGAGATATGCGAACTGATTGCAAACCCGCCAAAAAACACTCACCTGGTCGGCCGATGGTAACTGGTAACCGGCCGATGGTAACAGATAACTGCAAAGCTGTTGTGCCAGAAGACGCTGGAGCTGTTGAACGACGACTGACAGGGCGACAACCATCGCCAGTTTATGAATTCTTGCGTTGATCGCAAGTCGAACGCGACTACTTGGATCGCTACGGCACGTACGCCGTGTAGGCAGCACTCGAAAAAATGTAAACATACCGCGCGGGAACGCTGCGAGCAAACGTGACGTCACATCCGCCTAGCGATGCTCCTCACCCGCCCAAGAGGTTGGTTAATTCCTCTCCTGAAGGGCAGGTCGCTTGCAGGCTGGCCTTCAAACGGCCATTTTCCCGCGCAGCGACCGAATGTGAAACTGGTTGCAATAAACGTGCTATAATTAATTTTATGTTGGCGGCTGACGGCTTTCGGTTCGATTTTCGTAATTACTGGGCCAATAGATATTCTTTACAGCATAAAAGCTGAAAGCGACAAATTTAGTGTCAGTACTCCTTTAAGCACGCAACCTCCGGTTTTGGAAGAGAAGGGGGGTGGAGGGGGGAGATTTGGCGCGCGCGCAAAATCCGCGCAGACGGCGTTTGCGATGGAGCGGCAGAGAAATCTTTGCATGGCAAAGCTTGTGTACATGCTGAAGCAGAAGCAAGAAGGCTCCCACGCACACTGGGTGAGACCCTTGTGGCAAAAACGACGTCAAGAAAGCGAATTCTTCGCGGCGTACATGTTGTAGCCGAGAACGAGGCGCAGAAGGAAAAGCGCACGTTATACCCAAACCAGTTTTAGAGATGCAATGAAGTGCAAAAAGCAAGGTAGAAAGGCGTAATACTTTTTAGTCATGTTTTTGCGACAAATGAACAAAAAAATGTTTGTAAAAAACCAGCATACCAACATAGAGATAATATACTGACTCATACCAAGCGCGTTACTATGCGCAGTGCGGCAACATTGAAATCGCCGTCCTCAGTCGCTCGAGCCGTCGCTGTGATGTGGTTGCCTCGGCGAGTGACTTCGGATCAGCGACTGAGGATCCTGGTCGCGTCGCTCGTCGCGTCGCTGGAAAAATCGCTGCATGTGGTTAGCGCTTAAACGTTCCCACGTTGTTCGGCATAAGCAAAAATTTGTCTTAACCGTGTTCTTTTTAGCGGGCGTTCACTCCTAAACAGTTTAAGAGTCATATTCTACGGCGTGAAATTGGATGTCAGGAATATAGCGACACATGGTGATGCTTGTACACGTATTTATTTTGCTCATCATTCGGTAATGGTAGTAACTAATTAAGGCTTTGCCATTAATTAACGAAACTTCGTAGAACTGCAGTTTTAACCTATCAGCCAAACATGGGGTTGTCGTGCCCCATGGATGACGAATCCCGTGACGTTTACAACTCCCCTGTGAACAATTACTGTAAAGGGGTATTCACACGACGGAGCGTTTCAGCGGAGAAATCCGAGGGAGGTCGTGACGTCACCGCAGGCGGACCTCCGCTCGGCTAGCTCCTTCGCTCACACGGAGGATGCGACTTTCGGACGGACATCACTGTTTGCAGCCGCCTATCTCGAAAGCATAGCTGCCGTAGCACCGCCGATTCCGCGACGGCGGCAATTTCTGTTAAGCGCATACGTACTGATCTTGTCAACCGACCAAAAATTGGTCGTCGACGCGATGCAGGTGCTGCCGCGCGGAGTGAACGGCGCGCGACGTAGTAGCAGCCGACCGGCCCACCTACAGGCCCGCATACTGATGTTAGGCTTAACACTGCGGCGAATATTCGATCGCCGCTCTGGCAAGCGGCTCAGGTGACGATTTTTAAAGCAACTTACCATCACATCATTACCCCATTTCTCGTATACGCAGCTTTGTTTGCGCCTTGGGGAGCAATAGCAAGCTGTCGCTCGAGCTACCGGCGCCGGCCTGCGCCACTTCGCAGCCGCGGCCGCCGCTCGCCAAGCGCCCGTGCTGGTGGTATACGCGGCTCCCTCAGTGCGCCTGTCATGTGCGCCACGCATTTTCGCGTCCAATGTATTAAGAAGCGATAAAAATAAAGTGCCTGCAACCGCTCTAGAACTTCAGTCGCGGCCAGCTGCCCGACGAGCAGACGAAATCCCGCCGCCTCCGCCGCGGAGCGTCGGAGGGTTTGTAGCTCGCGAGCAGAAGCTCCGATCTCCCATCGGAGGCGGTGCGCCGGAGAGAAACCGTGACGTAGGGGTCACGTGGTGCGCACTCCTAGGAGCGAAACGGCGGATTTCTCTCTCGTGTGAATACCCCTTAACAAGGAATTGAGGTTCGGTGTAATAGTTGAGTCATCTTAGCGTTATTCTTGAAAAATTTAATTCCAATAAAACCAGAGTTTTTTCTTCCAGGGTTTTTCTTCTTAGCATTCGCAATAAAGTTGCCTTTGGCGTAAGTGGTTTTTGCAGACGCACAGGAAAAAAAGCACTGAACCCTCCTCCCCCCGATAAAACTTCACTTCAAAAAAGCGGGACGTCAGGTTGGCCCCAGAGCTTGTCTTACTCCAGGTGTCTTCAATTTGCCTGCACTCGCTGAGCTCATTGAGTTAGTGCAGCACTTGCCTCTTCGATTCTCGAGTGCACCGCACGGCGCCTGCATTTTTCTCTTCGATTTACCGACGGTGCTGAGAGTGGAGGAGGATGAGTTACCGGCTTTCCCTGCACTTCCCAGAAAGGAGGTGCAGAAGCAGACGACAGAAGTGCAGGACCGGTTCTGCAGCGGCGTCGCCCAACTAATGAGAAAGTGTAGGCCACATGGAGGAAAGAATAGCAGGCCAAGTCGAAGAGACGCTTTGTGTCCCGAGCTATCAGCAGCCGAAACCGAAACCGACGAAGAAAGAGACTGCGGTGTCCGGAGCTCTTAGCAGGCGAAACCGAAACCAAAATGGATGCATAAACGAAGCTTTATTTGACAATCGGCCGGGTGTTGGTCACATTTAACTTTTGCGTTGTATTTTATGGCGTGTGAGGGACGCATTACATCAAAGATCCCTAATGACGAAAACTTAATGCCAGGAGTACGTAGAATTAAAACGCTGTTCTCACTAGGAGTGCGGACAAATCAAAACCAAGTACGAAATGGCCAGAGTTACTCAATATAGACAGTTGCGAAACTCCGCTTCAGAATCCGGGCGGCGCTAGCCCCCCCACTCCGTGGAAGCTGAGGGGCAAGTCGACGCGCGCGGCACCTAGGAGATAAAAACGGAACTTCACTAAACTATTATTATTCAAAATTCTTCTGTAAAATAAAGATTGCTTTTTAAATTAAAACACAATAATTACGTAAAATTTACTTGTGTTTTTGCGGCTTTTCTTTTTATGACTTGCGGCAGCAGCCGCAAGCACTTGAGTACTGCTTCAACGTCCTGCCGACAGACGACAGGCTAGTCAACTTGCCCCGTGCTTGCCCCGGCGCAGGGGGGCACCGAAGACCGGCTTTCGATACATGGGGCCTATGGGGAGTTTCGCAACTGTCTATAACCAGTAACTCTGCGAAATGGCTGCGTGCGAAGTAGCCAGGCGATTCGTTTTATGGACTCTGGTTGCGTTGTCGTTCAAGCAATAAAATTATTTTCAGCGAATTTTTTTACAGGTTTGGCGCTTCGCGCTAACTGCAGCACTTCAGGTAGGTGAGTATGGTCAGTTATTTTTGGGTATCAGCCAAGCATGAAGTTCCTTCTCCTCCATGCAGCCAAGTCAATCCAATCCCCACCCGCATGCTCGATTGATTGCGAGCGTCAGCCAGGTCGGACAGGTCGCCCAGCGGTCGTTGGCTGCTCCAGCGTACAGTACGTTCCCGTTGTTCAAGTCTCAGCCGTGTCTGGCGTCCGTGACCCCAGAACAAGAAAGCGATCTTCGCAGCTTTCGTGTGTGCATTTGCAGTGTCGAGCTTAGTACAGCGAAGCCGCCATGGCGCTGGTAACGGGCGCCGAGCTGCGGCGTCTGCTTCACCCGCACTACCTGGTGAACCTTGTGCTGGCAGCGTGCTTTCCCGTGCTGCGGCTCGTCCGGCCCTTCTGCGACGTGCTCTTCCCGGGCGGTGACTGCCAGCTGGACTTCCGCGAGACCGAGATCCTGACGTTTGTGGCCGTCGTGGTGCTGTTCCGCACGCGCAAGACGGGCGTGGTGCGGTTACTGCCCTACATCGGCACGGCCTGCATGTACGCCAAGGTAAAGAACGCTTCGTTCGTAGTCTGTGGCCACTAGAAGTAATGCGAAAACCTATCCTTTATGATTAAAGCGGTAGCGAACCGGTGATTGATCCGTAGCAGTGGACCGGTGGGTAATCCTCCGTAATCCTAGCTGGTATGCGTGTTGAACGAAGGATACGGACGTACCAGGCCGAGAGAGAAACACGAGACGATCGAGCGGTCGTTTCGCGTTTCGTTCTTTCTCGCTATGCCGTGTGCGTGAGTTGCGCCGCTTGTATTTCTATACGCGAGCCTGTTGCATGCTCAAAGGTCGTGCTTCGTTTTGCGTCGCACATGTAAGTGTTACAAGGCCACGCGAAAACTTCGGCCGTGTTAGCGTGAATGCGCCATCGCGGCCTTGGTGTTCGTGTCGCTAGTGAACCGTCTGTGCCTCGACCGAACTGGTATTTTGCCGCAGCTGTTTTCTATGTTTAACGAAGGTTGAAAACGCGTGTTGGATGTTTTCTGCCACTGGGAGGCGTTTCAGTGTAATAGGATCTTGATATTCTAAAAAGCAAAAATTTGTTAAATTTCTTCCTTGCATTATCAGTAACACCGATGGAGTAATAAGGTGTGAAGACTAGCTAGTTGGTCCACAATCATGGCGAAAAACAGCGCACCGTCTCCTTCTCTTCCGTACCGATTTTGAGCGCTGTTTTTCGCCATGATCGATGGAGGGCTGTAATGGGGTGATTATGTGGTTTATGAAACTTTTTGGTTAAAGAAAAAACGTATGGAGCTAAACAAATTAGGGTGACAAACAACATAACTGTATAAGTCGTTTTGAGTATCGCTTCGTACTCTATCATGTGGGTTACGAGCAAACTGTCCTTTCAGTGGTTGAAAAATGACATAAAGTACAGTAGCCGACCGGTTTTTCGGACTTAGAGGGGAATGAAAAATAGTCCAAATAAAAGAACAGTCCGAACAATCCGCGAGTCATTACTCCTATGGGGCAACTGGCGGTTCCTTGGGAAAGTCCGCAATATCCAGCAAGTCCGAATTCTTGGTGCCAGAAAAAACGGTTGGCTACTATATGTCGTATATCATTTTGTCTTTCTTCATCCTCGACTGATTATGTGGGTTATGAGCAAACTGTCTTCTGAGTGGTTGAAAAATGACAGTGTTTTGTCTTTCTTCATCGTCTATTGATCAGGCAAGTTATGGGGAGACCGATCTGTCAGTGGTTGACCGGTCCACTAAGTCGGCATCTGCACTTTTTCCTCCAGGTGGCCGGCCTGCTGCTGTTCTTCTACTGGGACCCCCGTCTGGGCCTGGTCTATGGCGCCGTGTGCCTGCTCCAGATTCTGGTGCTTCCGGAGCCGCCATCTTACGGCGGGCCCGACCCCGTGCTCTACCTGGACGGCGAGAGCTTCCGCGAGCAGGTGCTGCAGGGCGACCGCCGCGTCGCCTGGGTCGTGGCCTTCTACGCACTGTGGAGCCCCGCCTGCGTCCAGATGGCGCCAGCGTTCGCGCAGCTCGCCGCGCGCTACGCCCTCGACAACCTCCGCTTCGCCAAGCTCGATGTGACGCGCTTCCCCGAGATCGCGCACGAGCACCACATCAGCACCACAGCGCTCAGTCGGCAGCTGCCCACGGTGCTGGTGTTCAAGAACGGGCGCGTGGCCGCTCGCCGGCCGGACGTCGAGGGGAAGAAGCTGGCACCCTTTGCCTTCACCGTGGAGAACATGGCGGCGGCCTTCGACCTGAACAACTTGCAGCAGGAGTGCCGGCAGAACCCCATTCGCAAAAAGGCCGCCGGAAAGCAGAGCTGAGCTCGTTTTCTCCGAGGCGGCAGTGGACTGCCCGCCCATTTCAGAGCCTTCTGTGTCGAGGGTTCGATCTCGTGGTTGGTGGTTGCAGGGCGGTGAAGACGCGTGCTGGCGACCAAGACTCATCCTGGTTAATACCAAAGGGAAACCGTCGCAGCTAGTGTGTAGTAACGAACGACCACTGAGTTGGTGAAGTATTTTTAGTGTGTTGTAAGCACGTTGCCGAATGTGAGAGATTGACAGTAGTCGTTGAGGAGGGCAAAGTGTATGGTAGAGTGACCCTACTTCGCCGGCACTGCCGTCCACTGTGCACCCCCCGGTGTGAACTGTCTGGAAAGCATTCCAGTTTCATCACGATAACCTGGAACTTGAGCAATCGCATTCCTGCTGCAATTAAATTGAAATCACACTGTGATTTGAAATTTGTGTTTATTCCCGCAGGCAGCTTGTGCCACTTGGAGAGGCTTGTGATCACAGAGGGATGAGTCTGGGGCTGCTGGACGATAGTGGCTGTGCTCATACCTCGAACGAGATTAATTGCATGCAAACGCATGCTGGGATTGTCAGCAGTAGTAGCACGGCATCTGGAAAGATTGCATAAGGCACTGTGCTAGCTTCCATGCTTTAAAGCACTTGTGGAACATGACTGGAGCCTGATTGAGGAGCTGTTTCAGCAGCTGCTAGAGAGAGAGAGAATGGTCTTTAATAATACTTGGCGAGGTTAGCCTGGCCAAGGCGCCTAGCTTTCTACACCAGATGAAAAAAAAAAAATGAAATCGGTGAAGTGATCATGATGATGACATGATGCACTCAGTAATAGAGTCCTGTTTACAGAGTCTGGTCCAGTCCTGTGCTTCGCAAGAAAGCTAATAGAGCTTTTGTCACTCGAGATGCTCGTTTAAAGTTAGACCAAGGGCCTAGAACGTCACTAGAGTTAATGCTTTAGAAAGTGGAAAGCCCAAGGACACTAAGAGGGGTGTCCTAGCTGCCCTATACCGTGCATTCGCATAATACGTGGGTCAAGTCCTCACACACCCCGCAAAAAGTGCAGAAGGGGAATGTGGCCTGTTTCATCTTGAAGCGAAAGTAACGTGTGTAGGTGACATTTAGCAGCACGCGGTGAAGAATCGCTTCGTCATGCTTGGACAGTCTGTCGGGCATCCTAAAGGTCCCGTGCGGGTCTATGAAGTGAAGCGGCACGTAATTTTGTGACGCAACAGCCCACATAGATCGCTGAAAACTCCAGGTAGCCTCAGCTGCTAAGCCCTACGTGCATGCCAATACGACATTTTTTTACTCCTAATAAATACAGTGGGCACGAAATGTGCACAAGTGGTCGGGTGGCAGGGCTACTTAGCATGGCTACTTATCGGTGCAAAGACAGGGCATTGTTTAGTTTGTTGTTCTTATACAAGAGTCTTTCTGTTCTCAAGACACTGACTGACTGTTATCTCTCATTTGCAGCTGAGGGCTAAGGCCAGCAACCTGCGTATAGAAATGCAGCGATAACGTTTGCCGTATGGATGTTTAGCTTCGCCAGAGTCTGGAAAACAGACGTGTGGGCATGCTTAATGTGCTGCGGGGTACTTAATAAATCGGTCACTGTTGTGAAGAGATGGAATTCAGCACACATTTTTCTTGCTGTTAAAAGAAGAACTTTTTCGAAGGAAAAGGGTAATGGCACTCTTCGTGGCCAGCCTATGTGGATGCTTCGACTTGATACTTTTCATATCCTGTCTACAGTAACTATGACGCCCCTACCTGTTGCAGTCCAGAGGGGGTTTACCAAGGATTCCGAGTGTCATGGGGTGCTTCGAAGACCTGGGAAGGTGTAACATGTCTTTTTAGAGTGTTGCTTCTGCCGTAAAAACAGGATGTGTCGACCTCAAAGAGGTTTGGAAATGCACCACTCTAAGGTGTGTGGAATGTGGACATACCGTGTTTGCACGAATATAACAAATTTTTTTCCCACGATTTGTGCCTCCCAAACGTCCCTCGCGTTATATTCAGACTCAAACATGGTGCGAGCTTTTTTCCTCGCCTTTCTTCCTTCAAATACCTTCGTCCCTGGCACGCGCCTCGTACTACTATGCCTGGAGCGTGAGCGGCGAACTCGCTGCTCTCGGCGTCAACTTCGACGCCGGCTCCTCCCGGTAACGCCATTGGCTACGTTGTTAGAGGTAACCTGACTTGGCGGTCTGGTCCGGAGGGAAGAGCTAACGCGTGCACTGCGCAGCATTGGTCCCTCATTGTGCTTTGTTTTGTTTGTACTTGCCTCTGCCTTCTGAGCCGCTGCAATGAGCGGGGGAAATTAGTACACCACCGAATTTAAGAAATGGGCGATCCTGCTGTCCGAAGAGCAGGAAAATTCAAGTGCATCACGACATCTCGGACTAAGCGAGCCAACCATTCGAGGTTGGAGGAATTGTTGTGATGACATCTTTCAAGTCGCACCGACTCGTAAACCGTTCCGTGGACCCCAGAATGGCCGCTACCGTAAACTTGAGAACGACCTGGCAGAATTTGTCAGGGAACATCGCGGACAGCTTTTGCCTGCGAACTCTGAGCCTGTGCAACTCAAAACCAGACAGCTTGTGCGTGAGGCAGGTGGGCCTCACAACAAACTGCCCACAACACATCACAAGCTCATTGCGAAAAAGTAGCTACTGAGTCGCATGGTCACGTTTTCGTCGTACACAGCTTGTGTTGAAAGTGGCATGTAGTCTTTCAAATGAACTAAACTTGCATTTTGTCTTCATCACCCAGCCCTTTAAGTACAACTTCCGCGAAGGCAATTTCATCCCTAATATCAACGCATAAAAAAAGCATATAAAGAGAGATACAGTAAAATCTCGTTAAACCAGACCCGCATAAGCCGCAGTTTATACTTTATACGTAGTTAAGTCGAATCCCCGACTCGATTTCCCTTTAACCTAATGCATTCGGATAAACCGTAGTGCCGGAATTAGTACGTACTTCCTTCGTGTCCCCGTCAGGTACGGTTTAAAGAGGTTTAACTGTGCTTAAATTGGTGCAGATGTGCGATTTAGACGTGCTTGTGCTGCAGTGTGTATGAGAATGAACGTAGGACCTCCCAGGTTAAAAAAAACATCAACGTTGCGCACCATGCAATTACAAAACGGGACTATGTCAGTACGCAGCTGGGCATTCTTATCTTGAGAGTATTGACCGCTCTAGCTTGAGTGCAACCATGTTATCAGGATGCGAAAAGGGAAGCACGAGGCAGGGGATTGCCCAATGCCAAGGAGATAAGAAGCGCTCCATAAGCCCCTTGCTCTTGCCGTTTAGCCGCAGGTCACCGGTGCATTGTGGGAAAGCCTGTTGCTGCTGGCGGAGGAGGGGTCAATCATAAGTGCTCAAGGTGCAGTGTCAAAGTACTTCTGATGCTTAACTAATTCGTCTAATTTGTTGCAAAGACTATGTTTTGATGTTTTGTTCGACTTTTAGCAGAAAATTTCTCATTTTTAATGGGACATAATTTTATGCATCCAAGATTACAGAGAGAAAGGAAAGGTGGGAAAAGGAAGAGGTTGGAGATCCTCCGCGGTCCTCTTCCCCCTTTTAAGCGGCAGCCAGGAGTCCTTGGACCCCGGCGGCGTCTTCAGCCATCCGGACGAGTTCGACTTGCACTTCGGGATCGGAGCTGAGCAGCGCGGTCTCCCACTGCTCCACGGTTCTAATGTCTAAGAAAGGGCGTCCTTTCTGCTGTACCTGTTTACTCTTGATGGGACACGACCAAACCATGTGCTGGAGGTCCGCTCTGCCTTTACAAAGTTTGCATTCAGCTGTGTACAGCCCCGGGTAACAGCGGCTGCAGGCTACAGGGTTAGGGAACGTGTTGGTCTGGAGCAAACGCCACGCCACCGGTTGCCACTTAGTTAAAGTTCTGTGTGGTGCAGGGTATCTCGCTCTTTCAAGGCTGTAATGATCTAGTATGTCCCGATAAGATACCAGCCTGTCCCGCCCCGACCGGCGAAACGAGTGCGCGTCGACGGTGGAATCATTGGCGTCGGCTCGGTTGGTTAGACCTCGAGCCGCGGCGTGCGCATTCTCGTTCCCCGGGAGACCGCAGTGGGCCGGCGCCCAGACTTTTGGACCCCTCTGACCCGATCGCCGCACAAACCGCCTGCAGGATTTTAAGCGTTTCCGACGACACGCGCCCTCTCGAGAAATTAAGGATGGCCGACTTGGAGTCGCTCACTATAAATTTGTATTTGCTGGATGCTGTCATAGCCAGGGCAATGGCCGCCTCCTCCCCGACTTCAGGTGACGTCGTGACGATCGTGCCGGAAGCGACTGAATCGCCCTGTCGATTTACCATGGCTACGGCCATGGCGTCCCGATCGTCATAGTCCGCGGCGTCCACGTAAACCACGTCCTCAGACCTCTCAAATTTTTTTTGCAGTGCCTGTGCTCTTGCGCGTCTGCATTCTGCGTTGTGTACGGGGTGCATGTTCTTGGGCAGTGGCACGACATATATGCTCGCCGTGATCTCAGTTCGGATGTCCAATTTAGCTCCAGCTCCAGATGCATAGTTGATGCGAAGGGAGCTTAAAATGTGTCGCCCAGTCGGGCTCTTCGAGAGCCTTTCCAGTTGTGCGATCCTCTGAGCTTCGATCAGCTCGTCTAGGGTATTGTGCAGGCCCAGTGCCTCGAACCGTTCATTCGAGGTAGTGACGGGTATGCCTAGTGCCTGTTTGAAGGCCTTCCTGAGCATGGCATCTATTTTGTTCTTTTCGTCCATCCTGAGCTTCAGGTACGGGGCGACGTAGACCACGCGGCTTACGACGAATGCCTGAAGTAATCGGATGAGGTTACTTTCCTTCATCCCGAAACAATATGATTTAGTGACGTAATTGACTGGCCTAGTTGGTATTCTATTAAGTATATCGTGTGCCATCCAGACACACAGAGCTGATGCTGCTTGGACAAAAACTTCGAGGTTTTTCAAGAACTATCAATGCTCTATGCGTGGATTTACAAGAACCGCATCGTCTGTTAGAAAACTAAATAAGACATATGTTGGTGGAAAACGGGTGCTCGGAATAATGAGAAAAAAATTACAGTTTATTGTGGTGGAACAGTGCACAGATGGACAAGAGAAGGACACAACAATTGGTTGTGTCCTTCTCGTGTTGTGTCCTTCTCTCATCCTGTTAAGTTTGCGCTGCACCATCACAATGAATGTAGACCAAGTAGCCCGGTTCTCGATTTAGCTGCAATAACAAAGTCGCTGCAGCCAATGTTTGAAACATTAGCTGTAGTGACACTTTTTCTTTAATGAAGTTCTCATAACTGTGTGTTAGGGCTACACGGATAGACATTTTTGGGACATCACAAAATGGAAATTTTAATTTGCTAAAGTAGATCAATCAAGAAGTACGTACTAGCCGAGTCATTACACTGATTCATGTTGATTTTACGCGCACTAAAGAAGAAAAAGCAAGAAATTCAAGGACTTTCCAGGGCTCGTAAATATTTCTGACTTTCAAGGCCTTTAAAATTCAAATATTTTCCAGGGTTCGTAAAAATACCGGGACTTTCGAGGCCTTGAAAAGCAAGCTTTCCAAATTCGAGGGTTTTCAGTGCTTTCAAAGGGCCACATTCGTACAAAGGCCCAAAACCCCCGATTCATTGCCCCGAAATTTTATTACCTCATCTTTGGAGGGAAACATACCGGGCAAAGAAAATATATTCCTACAATGCAAGCACACAGCAAGCTTGCAGAGGCTGTGCACTGCAGAAACATCCACACACCCACAAATGTATGCTGGCACAGCTCTTCTTTTATTAGCATCACAGTCTTGGTTGAAGCAAGATTGAGATGAACACACTCAAGAATAGCACAAATAGTACCTCTCTCTTCTTTATATATATATATATAATAGATTCTTCTTCTTCTTCTTAAAAAAAAATGCTGGGCTGCCACAAAAATGCGGTCGAGATTCCCACAGTAAAAAAGCAGTGCTACCGGACAAGAAGATAGAGATTCCTCACTAACAGGTAACGAAAAGCAAGAACGACAGTTTAAAAAAATAAAAGGGAGAGGGCCGTCTCACCGAGAAGCGACCTCTAAAACGACGTTTGAGCAGGCGTGGGTGGTGAGGAACTGCATTGCAGCATCACCACTAGCACAAGTGACTGGGAGAAGTTTGTCACCTCACTACGGTGACTTAGAATACTTTGCACAGTACACGCTGGTTTTGTTTTTAACAGCTGTTGTTGATGAACGGGTCCTACTCAGTAAGCTGTGGCGGTGGCATTTTTTTTTGACAGGCAGACGCCTCGAAGATGTAACCACAGAGCGTACTACTAGCTGTCAGCGATTGCACATTAGCAGTGAGTTTTTCTCACCAATTTAAAGATGTAAGCTGAAGCAAGCGAACTTCACTGGATTGTCAGTTACGGCGTGAAGGTCGGGGAGGTGGACAATTGGCTCGGGTCTGCCTCACATAGCTCTAGCCAGAAGTTTGTGGGGGTCCAATGATTGTCATCCTATGTCACTGTTCAAGACTGGGAAAGGGAATAAATGGAAGCCAATGAAGGCATGACAAGTGAATCCTTTCGCTTGTAAAGGAGTAACCTTACTCTGCTCGCAGTTAAGTGATCTTGGCTGCTACTACCCCGCTTGCCAAGTTGCAGTACACCTAAGGGCAGCACTGAAGTTGGCCCAAAAACGTTCTGAGCTGCCTTTAATTACCTTATTCCCATTCTTCAAGAGGAGCTTAGACGTCCACAAACAACACACTCTTTCCTGCCTTCAAACTTCACGTCGCTTGTACAAGCCTGAGTTTGCGTTTGGGTTCATGGGTGCCATGTGGTTGAAGCAATCAGGACCTTCCTTTTTTGCACACTAAAGCGCGCCTTCATTGACGGCCCATCACACACTGACAGTGGAGTGAAATTTTTTCCCTCTCTATTTCGCCCTACTTCTTTTGGGGACTTTATTCCCTTCTCCCCATCCCCGCAGAGTAGCATGTAGGTAAGAACATGCTAGCAAACCTCTAAGCTTACATCTGATAAATCTCTCTCTCTCTCTCTTTCTGTTGTCTAGACATTCTGCAGGCTTACAAGTTGGTACTTTTTTCCACTAATTAATTGCAGGTGGTGGTATAGAGATCATTACAGCGAGACCACTAGTTGATGTCTTGTGCGACATTGTATAAGACATGTTCACAGCAGCAACACTGCAACGTACGCAAAAAAAAAAATGCTCATAGATGCAGCAATACTTCAAGGCAGCAATGGTACATCAATCCGAGGTTGAACGCCACAACAACCCTACACAAATGCGCTACAGCACGGCCACAATAACAACCAGCTGCGGTGATCAACTGAGAGGTATTGAAAACAAAAAGTGGCAGAAAACAAAAATGCGCTTTTTGGCAGGCACGGCAGCTCTGACACACGTACCGGCTGCACACTGAATCTGCCAAGAAACCGGGAGGCAGGTCAATCCCCGACACTGATCACGACAGAGGCGAAACCTTCACGCACGCAGCTGTAAGGCCACAGGGTGCTGTTATTATGAACAACCTGAGCACTTTAAAAAAATCCCCCGTGCAAATCGCTCGCTTCATTGCACTCACATTTCACAGAGGTGACATTATATTGTCCGCGCTCTTGGTTCTTTCGCTGGTTCTTTCACTGCCAGATAACCAGACACTCTCATTTTGGTGCTAAACGGCCATAGAATGTGATCTTCGTGTGAAACCCGAGTGCAAATGAGTGAATGGTACACAAATTAAATTTTTTTTTTAAATTAAGGTGTTAATATTAGCGCTGCAGCACTTTGCATGCCTGGCTCGTGCTCTAAAACGCAGTCAATCGCTTGCCCAATCAGGGCAAGGCCGGTGACTAGCCAACAACCGTGGGCGCACGGTAACTGCAAGAAAGGCGGGAACTTACACAAAATAATATTTTCCGATTCCCCGAACAGATATCCAGAGTCCTGGCTACCTCATCCCCCCTCTTCTAGTCTGCTTTGGTTCAGTGAACCCCCTTTTGCACTTGGGCACTGTTTTCGTCGCCTGTGCTGCACTTAGAAAAATAGACGGCAGGCTTTCAACCGGGGCACCCAAACTAGGGGTGGATGCGTAAGCGCAATCATTGGGAAAACCACAACCGATGCGAAAGATCACAAAAATAGAGCGCAGTCACAACCCTACCAACCAGTGAATTCTTGCGGACGCTTCAAATATATTTCTGTGCGTTAGAGCGTGGCAACATGGGCTGTGGCATCCGCTCCAATTGCGTCTTAGACGTCAAAACGGGTTTCCAGCCCTAGTAGTGTCAGTGTGACCAGCTTCCAACGCATGGCACACTAAACTACTCTTTCAATGCTGACAGTCCCACATAGTGGGCCTACTCGGGCTGCAAAACGGGGATGACTTCGGTCAGCGCTGGGCGGTCCCCTCAAAGCCCCACCCGACCCCTTTTCATAGACCTGATTCTAACGCAACAGAACAAGAGATTCCAATACTACTACATTCTGTTTATGTATCTAATATGCATCCAAACAACAAACAAACATAAAGTATCCAAATGACACGTTTTCACCACGACGACAGATCCAAAAACAGCGTCGCGCAAACCAGCCTAACCGTAAGTATTTCTTAGTAAGATTTCCCGTTTACGAGCCCCGAGATCACACCTCAGACTTCCTACAGCTTGTGAATGAGAAATACAAAATCAACGTTTGCCACACCAAGCGCAGCCAAAACGAGCACAGCAGATCCACCACAGCCCAAACAGCAGCTGCGCCACAAAGACGCATAAACCGGGTGACTGTTCTCGAAAGGTCGAAGGCGGCCCTGGCTTCTCCTCATCTTCTGCCGAGAGGTGCGTGCAAGCACGCACACAGTATCGTTACGTCGTCGGGAGTCCACGGGACGTCGTGGCGGAGGGCGGGGGGGTGGCGCGTCAGACGGGCCGGTAGTGTCCGCGGGGCGTGTACCACAGCTGCCCCGTGAGCAGGCGCCTGCTGAGCTCGTGCCGCAGCAGGCCCAGCTCCTTGGAGACCTTCTTCAGCAGGCTGTTGTTCTCGATGGCGCGCCGCGACAGGTACGGCATCACCTCGTCGATGGGGCCGTACGGCACGTACTTGTACACCGAGTAGCCCGCCTGGCCTGCAAATACACAGGAGTAAGCACTGGGCTAAGCCTGCGCGGTTGATTGATTGATTGCTTGTGGGGCTTTAACTCTTTTGCCGTCGTTCACGGGAGAACAATGATTTTCAAACCTCCGCAAAAACTAAAAACAGCGCTATTCGGAGAGCGGACGCCATCTGGAACGTTCATTAGAAACCCCTTTTTCAGTTTTGTTGCCGTTTGTTTACACTTCGAGTGGGTAGACGGCGTCGCGAGTGAAATTTGAAACCAAGGAAGCAGCGAGTTGGATGAAAATGGCCCCCTGTTTCACTGCGTGCTCCGCAAAGGTGGACAGCGGTTTCAGGAACTTTGGCCCCTGCTGCTACCAACTTTTTTTACCCCAGCAGTAGTGATGACTCCAGCAAGGATGTGGATTTTTCAGATTTTAGTTCTAATGAACTCTCCCATTCAACAGCATCAGACTTCAGCCGCTGCTGTCAGGGAAGGTTCGTTTTTGACTTCGCGCTGCATTTATAAACAAAACGTGCTTAATATCTGATGACTGCGGTGCACTTTCATGTGTAGGGTTTGGACAACGTGTGGCGGGGATATTTTGCCAAATGCACTGCGCTGTATTGCGTTATCACCTTCAAGATAGCCTGGCACTCGTGTAAAATTAGTGCTGTAGAGTGACGCGTGCTGCTTCTCAAGAGCGCTAAATTTTTTTTCTTGTTTTTTACTACTCAAGTGATAATGATCTTGTGTGAGACCACAAACACGCTTGCTTGGATGCACACTTTAGAGAGGCCAACTGACTCTAGAGTGGCTTCGCACAGTGGCACAGCCGTCAGCGCCGCTAGGTTGGTGGGCCCCAAAAAATCCAGAACTTGGTGCACAGCATTGATGTACATGTTGAATCAAAGCTTAGGAATGTAGAATCATTCCGTATATCTTAGAATTCCTAAAATAATTTTTAGGCTCAGTAAAATTGCCGCTTTGTGTTTTGTGTATACTTTTTTTGCACATTTTTTTCCCGCTTATTTGACCAATAAACTGTAAATAATTGTACCTTTCACAAAACTGCTGTTATGTGTTTGAAAGAGAAATGTATAGGCTACAATTTCATGCATAGCAATGCTAAAGGTGTCCAGTAACTCGAGAGAAAAAAAAAAACGTTTCCTGGAAGCACCCAAAAGCGGCCATTTTTTCAGTCGTGGAACAGCTAACATGCCGAAGCTGCACCTGGGGTAGGAGGCACGCCATAGTGGAGGGCTCCACATTAATTCTGGCCACCTGAGACACCTTAACCCTTTCAGTCACGAATTATTACATTCACTGCAGAAAAATTCCATACTTGGAGGTTTAGCAGTGTCAAGTGTCTAGAGGTAAGAAAAAAAGGTTCGGTGTCTCTAGAATACTTATTACGCAAATGGCGTCGTGTCCTCGTACGGAGACACCATTACTCAATCCTGCTTTTTTCCCTATAAAAATAATAAATATCCTGGGACAGTTTACAAACAAGGAGGTGAAATAATAATCTATGCACATGAAAGAGGTGTTTTTAGCCTTTATAAATGATTTACGCCATGCTAAAAGGGAAATTAGGGCGGCAACACACCGGAGCTCGCACAAAACTTGGTGGCGTCCATTTTGAAACGATGTTTATGAGTGCAGTTCCGCCATTCCACATCACATGGTGCCACCTTTCACTTCTGTAGGTTTCAAACATCAGCCGCACCGCTCTGCACGAACACTTTTCGTTTTCACGAGGAAAACGACGAATAAAGTCGCGTCTCCATATGGAGACACAGTGACTGAAAGGGTTAAACAAACACCGAAATCTCGACGCGCGGGCGTTTTTGCTTTTTGCTTTTATCTGAAAAGCAGCCACCCCAGCTGCAGATGGGATCGAACCCACATCCTTGGGCTGAGCAGCACAAAGTCTTAGCTACTGAGTTGCCGCAGCAGGTGCTTCCTCCTCTAGCTAGTGTTGGGGCAGGAGAAGGTTGAGCATGCAGCGTTATCACGATATGCAAATAGAGGCACAGGGGCAGACTTCACCTAATGCCAGGGGGATAAGAGAAGCTCTGTAAGACCCTTTCTTTTGGTATTGAAACGCACATCCCCCGTGCATTGCAGGAAAGCCTGCCACGGCTCTCAAAAAAGGGCGATACACCCCGTCCCCAGTCACATCAAAACACCCACTGTAAAGAGTGTATTTTTCGTGTCTTTTTAACAGAGCATATATTGTTTTCAGAAAAGCATAATTTCGTGCATCCAAATTGGTTGAAACAACTGTTGCTTTGTGCTCTCGAATACAGTAGACTCTCGGTAAACGGAACTTTAAGAGACAGAAAAAAATTAGTTCCATTTAACAGAAGCTCCGTTTACTGAGAGGCATGTGCAAAAGTGCAAATTTATGTGTGCCCACACTCTTAAGGGTATTTCATGGAACTCTAAGCATCGGAAGGTGAAGGTAGGTGATAGTTTTTCAGAACGCAAGAAAACTACAAGAGGTTTAGGCACGAACTCCACAAAGTTTATTTGGCAACAATTAGTCACTGTGCCCTAAAAAGTGCATGAAAATGCATCAAAGAGCCACTTTTGAAGTCAAAAATTTCTTTCCTTTCCTTTCTAACGTAAGCACATGGTGCGCACACCTCAGGCCTCAAGAAAGTAGAAAAAACAAACTGCGCGTAAAAGACAGGACCGTGACAAGTAGACAGGACAAGCGCAGACTCACAACTGCGCTTGTCCTGTCTACTTGTCACGGTCCTGTCTTTTACGCGCAGTTTTTTCTACTTTCATGATGCTGCACCAACTAGCCCAACAACATGCTGTACTAAGCTCAGGCCTCAACTTCGTGAGTGCTTAGGAGCCACCGATTTTAGAAGATGCCAACGCAGTAATGAAGCACAAATAGCACCACAATGGCACAAACGAGGGGGCAGGAGCTAAGCCCTGTAACCTCGGCGACTCGAATCGAGATCGAACGACTAGAACAAGAACTGCGATGTTGCATTCATCGCACTAACACGGCTGACTATACTAATGAGAGGAGGCTTACGAGGCCAACGAGGCTAAAAAAAAGAAAATGAAAACTAAACAGGCGGAACCGGAAAAGCTGATGGCCATGGGTTTGACAAGAAGTTCCGTTTTCTGTTCCATTTAGACGGTGAGGTGGAAATTTTAGTTCCGATTACCGAAAGTTTTTTTTTAATTTATCAACAACTTACAGACTACAGTTCTGTTTAAGCGGCAATTCTGTTCAAGCGATTTCCGCTTATCGAGATTCTGCTGTACTCGCAAATATTCAACATTTTCTAAAAGTGCTCTTCGATTCGAAGCCCAACCGAATATCACGTTATTTTATTTGATATTCAAAAGTTTCAAATGTTTGCACACTATACTTCTGCGGGGTCGTTGCCTGTTAGTGTCATCAACCGCAGGATTTGCTGGGACTTCCCACACCCAATTGGCACAGGCGATTCCTTCAATCCTGTAGCAGCCCTCCCACACGTATTGTAAGCCAGCCCTTCTTCTCTGTGCTTGGTTTGCGTAAGTGGCCGAAGGCAACGTGGTCGGCCACTGCAATTTGTTTCCTGCATGCGATTCTAGCAATAACCAAGCCACGAACACTGCCCCTACTAGCCCTAACAGTGCCTTTTTCCTAGCCTTAGTCCCAAGTGCTACTATTTCAAGAAAAAAAAAATAAAAAATCCCGGGCCGTCTCCACTAACGTGAAACCTGGGGAGGGGTGAAGCATGCAGCGTATAAGTGTATTCTCGGCGCCGTAGGGTTTTTGCCAGTGGAGATGAAACCATTGGGCGGCAGAGGTATACAGCTTTGCGGCAAAAGTCTCTTGTTTTTTAAGCACGAAGCTCTCTAGCACTAGGCGTAAACGAGTGTCCCAGTGTTTTAGTACTGTGACTACATGAGACAACAATTACGACGACGACAGGAGACGCCAACAGCCCCAGCCCTTAAGGGGCTTTGCCCTAATACAGTGGAACGGGAACAATCCCGAGTCAGCTGACCCTCAAAGTAATGAACGATCTGCAAATTTTCTTTTTGTCCTGTCATTTAAAATGTCAGTTACATCAACCACGGCTTCTACCGAGGTTCTAGGACTGTATGTCGTAGAGAGCTTGCGAAAAGTGGGGTCTCTGATGAGAATCGTGGGGGCAATCAAGTCACCGAGAGGCCATTAGGTGCCGGCCATGCATTGATGACCTGTGTGCCCTGCACAGCACGTTTACTCACCGAGAGGGAAGCTGACCTGGTCACACATTCCCAGCAGCTGACCAAAGCAGACCACCCGGTCGTCCGGTCGGATGCCCAGTTCCTGCATCCTGCGTGCATGACAGTTTCATGTGGGCTAGTAAGTGTGGTGCTTTCGCTCACCAACACAGTGCAGCCACGATGAAGCGGGAGGGTAACAGGAAAATATTGATCGCGGTAGCAGCACTGACACCAAAGGAAATGTGCAAAGTGACAACCAAATAAACATGCCTCAATGCCGGGATGTCGAACCAGAATTTTCGGGGGTTCAGTTCGGGCTCAGGTTCAAGCCTTTCGAGTTCGGTTCCGGAGCACCATTCCATTCCAGTTCCAACTGGATCGAACCGGTTCAAACAGGTTCAAATGGGTTCAGAGAAAAAGCAGGAGTGTTTTTTGTGTTTGATTTTTCTTTTGTGTTCGGTTTTTGTCTCTCTATCACGTTGGTAGAAAAACAAATTCATTATGTAGGTTTCTTTGTGCAAATATTTTGCCTTGGTCAACTTAAAGGGACCATGCAACACTTCTTTCAACTTCTTTAAAAATCCCAAATACTTGCAGAAAGTAGTGAACCAACAAATGCAGTACTTCGATCAGGGGTTCCAATTCAGGTTCGGTTCAGATTTTCGGTTTGGTTCCAGTTCCGGTTCGACACCCTGCTCAACGCACTGCCGATTTGCTTCCTCTTCGATTCATTCTATCCTGAAATCAGAGCTTGGGTTTGGGCTAGTTGGTAGCGGTAATCCATGACTTCGTGTAGCACAAAAAAACACCAACAGAGGACACAGGGAGGCGACGGGCACAAGCGCTAAATTCCAACTGAGTTTACTCAAAAAATGCGTGAATTTAAAACACTGGGGCGGGGCATTATCATAAAGAAACAAAGATAGAAAAGAACAGAACAAAAGCAAGGCATGATCAAATTTGCACACAAAATTATGCACACAATGCTGTGACATGGATAAAAGGCAGCACGAGGCATTGGCTAAGGTGGCACCCACCCCCCACTCAGCCAATCTCCTTATCGGACAAGGCCACAGATGGTGTGGACGCCTCGATTATTTCCCTTGTCTTGATAATGTCCCACACCGCTGTTTTAAATTCACGCATTTTTTTCAATAAACTCAGTTGGAAGTTAGCGCTTGTGCTCGTCGCCTCCCTGTGTCCTCTGTCTTTTTTTTTTTGCGCTACACAAAGTCATGGATTATCCTGAAATGCTTATCCCATTATAGCTAATCGAGCCATTAGCTTGCCCTCCTTTGGTGCGAAAGAGAGTCACCACAGATGGGTGTGCAGTCCTGTTGAAAAATCCTTCATCTCACTGTCTACCAGATACAAGCAGCATTGCAGAAGGTAAAATCACTCACTCGATGGAACAGAGCAGCTGGGTGAAATTTACACCCACAGCTCAAGCAACGAACAAAGGTGAACGACACTGTGCACTTGAGTAGATCATTGTGACTAGTGTTGCCATCGCTGGGCGTCAGACATCCGCTAAAAAGCAATGAGAAATCCGCCAGATTCCGCTAGATTCTAAAACATATCCGCTAAATTTCCCGCTAGGGCCTATTTTATTTAAAATAACAGTGCAATTTCGTATGATAAATACCTTTATCATTCTTAAAAGCTCCGCAAAACTACGAGAGCTGAAATAATATATAAAAGAGTCTTCCAAGGAGTCTAACAGAACACTTCAGGTTTCAGTGCTGCGGTGGTCGTCATTGGTCAACCTCATCACAGAAGAGGCTAAAAGTTATAAATGTTCACACTGATGAAAAAAAAAAGAAATCACAGGTCAACAAAAAACACATCGAGGTCTTCGTTGCCGCTGTCGTCGTCTGACACCATCTCCACAGGACCGCTGGTACTCGTTGAGGGACCAGAAAGGTGACTTGGTTGCACATACGTTGCAGATGTCCCGATCGCACTAACAACTGCTGCGGGAAGTTCGTAATCAAAACAACTTTTCTGGTGTCACTTCAGTCCCGCTCTTACGACGAGGATGGAGTTTGTTGTTTCGGGCTTCAGCTTGTTCCTCATCTTGGATTTTACTATGTTAAGCTGACTAAACCTCACCTCTACTTCGGCATTTGAATACGGCAGCCCGAGCATCGACATGACAAATCCGGCCAGCTCGGCGAACGGGTTTTCGCCGCAGGCGTCCTTATAGGAGTGAACTTCACACCAGAACGACTGCGTGGACGATATTTGCCTCCAGTCCAGGAGGGTGATTTTGCTCCACTGGTTTTGAATTTTTTAGATTGTCTCAGAGCCGTTTTGAAACCTCACGGATTTGTTTGTCTGAGATAGGCGGAGCAAGTGAACAGGAGCCCTCCTAACCTCTGAAGTTAAGCAATTTCTGCATTTTTAGAGGACACGGAAATGGTTTATTGCAGGGCGATTTTGAATCGGTGCACTGCGTGAGGTATCCACCAGAAATCCGCTATATATAAAAATGGCCCGTCAAAAAATCCACTAGCCGCTAGACTAATTTTTTCCCCGTCAGAATAAAATGAAATCTGCCAGATTTAGCGGAAAATCCGCTAAATTGGCATCACTGATTGTGACTATGCCATGTAGTTCTGCTGCATAACAAGAATGCAGGCTGCACAATAGCAAGAAAGCTTGTGACCCGCACATAATCGGCACCCTCTCTCATTTTTGCCAGCAAGGGGCTGCCGTCATTCGTGTACTGCATGGCTGGAGTGAACAAGAAGGCCGGGTAGAGAGGCAGAATGCAGAAAGCTCTGTACAGGGATGAGATGGGAAAATTTGGGGCTGAAATGTGAATTAGGATGACTCAGGGTAGGAACAGTTGGAGGTCTCGGGGAGAGGCTCTGCAGTGCGCACAAATGGGCGGATGCTGAGGATGATCAGCAGATACCTACTAAGATCTTTCTCTGCTCCCTAAATTGTTCTTACACTCCTTCTATTGCATTACATTGCAGCATCTACGAACCACGTACCACACCCGCATTGGCCACCAAGAAGTGGCTGACAGTATTTAGTGAGTAAATAATTTAAAAAAAAAGCATTGGCTCCAATCCAAGCTGTGAGGGTGGTTGGACTGCGAAGCTGTAAACAGCACCCACAACAACTTGCCCATGCAGCGTCACTTGAATTCACACTTTACGAAGAGTGAAACCAGAGACTCTGGTAGCCATTACCCGAGCTTCGCAGGGGCGGCATTCAGATAACCAAGGGAGCAAACGCAGCAGCAATGGCAGAAAGAAAACGGAGAGGAACGTCTGGCGAAGGGTGAGGAGCAGGAGGGCGGCACGCGCGGCTATGGCTCTCACTGCCTGCCCCTCACTCTTGTTTCATGCGTTGCTGCCAAGGAGCGCTCTCCCCTTCCCCAGACGCTGTTCCATTCACCGCTAATCCAAACCACGTGAACACTTATTATACATTATGTGGTTTGCACTTTACACGAGGGCTTTGAATGAGCGCTGGTGGTAGACCCGCCACTGTGCCCGTTGAGTGCACTGTCTGTCTCCCCGTCTCCTCGTGTAGGTGTAGCTCAGTCGGTGGGATGACAGGCTCTTGCTCTGTTTCTCTAGTCAGGTCCAGGTTCGGTACGTGGCAGTGCCAGTAATTTCTTTCATTTAGCATGGTGTTTTCTGCTAACGTGGACACGAAAATCTCCTTGGCTGGTATGGTACGCTGCTTCACAGTCTAGATTGGTGGATTCCATGCAAAGACCGGAATCAACGTTGGTGCTGAAGTTGAAATGAACTTGTGCGGGACATTTTTTTAGAGTTTAATTAAGTGCTTTGCAGATTTGCTGATTTTTCGCAACAATGAGCATGGACGAACACATCGAGAAATTTGAGACGTAATGAGAACTGTTCAATGCGTCAACTACCCTGTCAAAGGCTCCAAGCCCAGTGAATGTGATACACACATGAACCGCGCTGCACTATATTCAGTTCCCCCGCTGGCCCTGCAGGCACGATACCCGGAGGTCAGAGTTATCTGCTGTAACTTTCCCGCATTTTCTAGCGCGATACGGGGAGGCCACTGTATCTGCTATCAATTCCCCAGGTGCCCTCTGCGATCGTTTTTCTGGTGCCTCGAGGTCAATGTTATCTGCTGTAACTTCCGCGGGCACCCACCCCCCAACTGTCATTTTCTTGTCCCAGAGGCGCGTGATATATGGAGGCCAGCGTTATTTGTTGTAACTTCGCCGGACGCCCCTCCTCAAAGTGTCGCTTTCCCAGCCTCTCGGGTGTGATACGTAGAGGCCAGTGTTATCTGATGTAACTACCCTGGGTGCTCCCCTACGAGTTGCTCCGAGTCCCGAGGGCACGATACACTGAGGCCAGCATTATCTGACGTAAGATAACATTCAGCAACACCCCCAGCGCAAATGTAGCAGCAGGAGCTCACAGAAAACACGAACAGAGGAAAAGGAAGCCTGGCTTCAACGCGCATACGTTCTTATCAGTGCATCAGAACAGCACTTAGCGTGATGACCTCGAAAGAGCGCCCACATTCCGGTCGCAACAGCAGCGGCAGCCCCCAGCTCACTTGTTGACGGTGAAGCGGATGGTGTCCTCGTTGTGCGAGGCCACCATGATGGCGATGGCCCGCCGCTCCTTGCCCTCGACCACCTGGCGCATGCACTCGGAGAGGGTGCGGTGGTACATGGCGTTGGTGTCCTCGTACGAGGCGTTGATGGGGTCCTCGTAGCCCAGGGTGCGGGCACGCAGCCGCTCCTGCTCCAGGTAGGCGCCCCGCACCAGCTTGGCGCCGAAGAAGAAGTTCTGCCGCCGCGCCAGCTCCAGGTCGCGCACCACGTGGTCGTAGGCCGCCCGCAGGTAGCACTGGTACGTGTTGAAGATGATGGCCTTGTCCCGGTTGTACTTGCGCATCAGCTCCATCGTGATGCGGCTGATGGCCGGCTGGAAGTACGTCTGCTCCGCATCCACCATCACCCGCACGTCCCGTGCGCGGGCCGCCTGCCGTTGGCCGAGGGAAAAAAAAAGGTGTAGGATCAGTCACCATGCTGTGGTACCAGCACTTGGTAGGTGGCGGTCGTATTTGAAGGAAGTAGACAATTTGAGTGCACCAGAAGTAGCCACATCCCTCTCCATTCAGGCATCAATATACTAATAAGGGCGTAGATGCCCTGCAGTGGGCGTAGATAGGCTGGTGATGATGATGATGATGATGATACTAATATGGACACTTTGGAAACTTGGTGCATGCTCAATTTAAAGGCATGGTAATGTTCGAAACTTTCCAATATCGAAGCAAGTAATGCGAAATTTGACTCGGATTTGAACTGTATTCGCCCCGAGCGCGAACACAGTCGGCCCCTGGCGGCGGCCGGACGAACCGCTCCTAGTGTGGATGGCGCTCTCGCGTCGTCTGCTTTTTCACGTTGCGTGTGGCGCACGGTGTAAGAATATTCTTACACCGTGGTGTGGCGCAAGATGCGCGCTGCACCCGACAAAACCAATATGTGTGCTCGTTTGGCAGTGAGCAATGACATAGTTACCTCTGCTTGCGCATTTCCTCTAGAAACGCAATAATCAGCGGCCGTTGCGGGTTAATGCGTTGGTTTAATTCCACAGAACATCTTCGCCCTGGTCACCGCTTGAATGTGAAACGTGTTATAAACATTGATTCCACACATTGCACTTTTCTTATTGTTGAGTGCAGTCGTCTGCTGTTTCGGGAACGTCGAAGGGTGCTTTTTGAAGGTGGCGTGGAGATTATTTAAAGGATAAAAGTTTAGTACGCGAAACGTGTAAGAAGCGACAAGACCTGTGCATACGCGGGCAAATTCCACACCCTTGTAAAACTGCGCTGTGTCCTTATAGAAAGAAGAAACAAACAAAAACATTTACACTGCACACGACCCCTGAGCTATCGCCCATACATTACTGACACGTATTTTACACCCGCAAGCGCCTGTGTGATGGTGTCCTTCCCGTACCTTTTCTAAAATAAATACCATTTTTGGACAGTCGTTGTTTATACTGAGGAGAAGGACCAAACATTTATTCAACTGTATCGAGTTGCTAATTTTACGTATTATTTAAAATACGTTTCTATGGATGCGCAAGAGTATTTAGGGGGATTCTTCGGTAAAATTAAGCAGTTGTGAGTTTGCGTCTGTCATGTGGCATTTCGTGTGTCATGTTCATAGATATCATTTTCAAATCCGACATGAATCACCTTTTCCAGACATGTGTCTCACTCAGCATAACCAAATGCCTAATATGGTCATTGAGGTGGACCGAAGTTTAAAGAAAGAGGAGAAAACGCGTAATATATTGCACGTTGTTGCCCACATGTGGGAGGGGTGTGTGCCATGACTCGCTGTTTTTTTTTATTTTTCCCACAATGCTTGCTTTCAATACAATTTTGAAAAAGGCGAGTCACAATTCCTGGACAATCCCGGACCAAAGGGGGGTTAATCAGTTTTAAAAATACGTACTGCTTTTTCACCACTACAGAACAAGACGCCTAGTGTAGTTTCGATTGTAAGTAATACTCCTAACCATAGTTTGGCTTTTCGCGTTACACGCGTTCTCTTCTCGCTGCTCTTGCAACGTTGGCAGGACCTCCCCCCCCCTCTTCCCGAAAAAAAACTAAATGCACAGAATTTCATTTTTTAACCAATACTCAAGAATTAAATGCCAAGACAAAGGCGATATTCAGTTTACAAAACAAAGTAGTTACCGGGAACCCGTTGCGCTGATTCGCAACGAGAAATAAAAACGAAATGTTTTACTACATCTGCAACAGCACAACTTCATTTATTGTCATCTTTAGGGTTCGTAAGCGACCTTGTACGCAGGAATGCAAACACATCTCGCTGTTGCAGGCACCTGTTAGATTTTAAACGGAACGCAAATGGTCAACAGAGCCGCCGTAACAGAAAATTTGTGCTCACTGTGAGGTCCCAGAAGCTTGGTTTGCACAATGTAAACCTGCTTGTCACTTTGCGAAAACCTAGCTAAACATAAGATGTTGATTGTACTGCATGCGTTGACAATTCAATTCGCAAGTTCACTTGCGACGAAAGCCGTAAATAATTGATCCGAGACCGTTATTCATCAAACCTTCCTTCAGAGTCGTTAAAATTTCATTTAAAAGACCCGTTAGAGCGGTTACATTTATATTTCTGCGCTGATCAAAATTCAGTAATTTTATGTTGCTTTTTGAACACACAAAAAATATCGTAAGCTCTTAGGAAGAATTTCGGGGCAGTTGAGTAGTGGTACCATTTCAGGGCATCCCACAAATGCAAGAATGCGTCATGCTACCAGTGAAAGCGATTGAGATTGCCGTTGTAAACTGAATTTCAGAGATCGAGGCTTTATTGTTTGTTTCTATTTATGCTTTTATTGAAGGCTCAAAGCCATAGTCTGGACAGATGGAGCTTGCTACAAGCCACACCGTAAAAGTTCATTGTCACAATTACGGCCATTCTGAGATTCCCGATGAGTCGTCGCTTTTTTTGGCGTAGTAATGAAAACTGACTGCCGCTTCCATGCTATACATTGAACGTTGAGGAACCAAACTACAGCATACAACTCTTGTTTGCACCTTTCGTGCGCACATACGGCGGGAAAAAGGCACGAAGCGCGCCCACAGTGTGCATTCTTACGGGCCGCTCAGCGGAGCATCCACACTAGCAGCGCGACGCTGTCGCCACCTACATGTCGAGCTCGCGGCGAATAGTAGTACTACAGTAGACTCGCAATAATTGAAATTCCGATAATTCGAACTTTCTGTTAATCCAAACAAATTTCAAAATTTTGGTTGGCCCACTATGTTTTCAATGTATTTCAAAGCAGCTTAATTAATTAAACTGCTCCACTGCATAAATTTGGTTAATTCCTACTTTTTGCCTGTCTTTGCTGGAAAATATCCACTGAGTTTGCCGCTTCTAGCTGCACATTTGCATTCTTATATTACTAAAAATCACAAATAAAGCTGCTTACCCGCACACATGTGCCAAAGAAAAACCTTTGAAATAGAAAGCTTCGTTTTAAACTCTCATGAAAAGACAAAGCAGTCATCCATTTGGGAATTTTTTTTTTGAAGTATAAATACCACTTTAGTATTGTGTATGCATGTTGTATTATTAAATATACTATGTGAATGTTTCAATACAACAAAAGTTGGAACGTTGCCCCCAATCATACTTATGAGAACTTCTGATAATTTTAAACATCTAATAATTCAAACAAACGCCTGGGGTCTCTTCGAGTTGGAATTATCACGAGTCTACTGTATTTGAAAATTTTGAATACATTTTAGAGGTATTTCCGGGTTCGAAAACATGCACCAGCAGCATTCTCCACTTGCAGTGAGATGGGCTTTGCCGCACTGCTCCCGTGACAGGCCATCGAACAGCAACAGGAAGGTGTTTTTGGGGAGCGCCTCTTAACTCCTTGGCAATAGGTCAACTCTGCCCCTGTGCTTCAAGTGCAGAACAAACAATATCTTAGGTCCCCTAGTAAAAAAAAAAAAAAGAACACAACAGGTTTAACAAGAAAAGAACAACCTCAACAAAACGGGGACTATGTCAGACCACAGCTGTGCTTTTTCATCTATAGGGTGCTTGCTCACTGGGGCAGCTTGATCGCGACCACATCACCAAGACGCGAAAAGAAGTCTTTCTCGATGCCTCTCTTCCGCAACCTGGTAACAGGGTCCTGCTCAAGGTTGAGAGAGTATTTTTCCCTGAAGAGCAAAAGCCTTACTATATAATGTTTGCAATGTTTGAGTAATGTTTGTCTTTTCTTTACTGAGCAATGTTCATCTTTTCTTCAAACTATGTGATTTTCTTTTCTCAGTGGCTTCTAACTCTACCTTATGCACGAGGCACTGAACACTGCAGATGAATAGTCAAATGTGCCAAGGCTGAGCTTGACATTGTTCGCAGAAAAAGCTAGACGGTCACTGTAGTGCTTCTCGTCGCTTATCTCCTTGACTGTCAATGCTGTGGAAGCACCAGTCCCTTGTTTTGTGTTCCAATTTTGCAATGCTTTCTTTTTGCTGAGTGAAAAAGAAGAGCATGACAATTCGAACTAAATGGCTGATTTGAATCAAACGCGGCATTTATTTGCGTCAATGCTGTTCTAAAGTTAGCTTAACAACTTTCCTCTGAAATTGGCCAGACATCTATGCCTTTGGCACAGCATTGGCAGCGTGCACAGAAGCTAACACATAAGCACGTGCTGTGCGGCAAAGCCAGAAGAAAGCGCATACGCCTGGCAAACCTGACTGAATTTCTTTGTTATTTGCAATTCTTGACCGTTAAAAAAAATCTGATACTCAAAGCGACAGAAGTGTGTGAAAATCAAACCCACGTGTGAACTGTCTGAGTGTTTGAAGGTGCACCTCATCGCAATCCACTGACCACGCACTGAATTTTTTTCAGGTTCTCAAGCATCCCGCGGCAATCCCCCTGGTTCTATGGTAGTACCTTTAATTTTTCAACACCACGATGATAAAAGAAGCTGCCAGCAAAAATTTCCATCTTCATTCTCCTGGAAATGGTCTAAACTGTTTATAAAGCACTGTGGCTGTTTGGCTTTTTGCTGCCGAGGAGTTCGGAAAGTGCTGAGCCTGACAACCACTGAAACAGAATACAGCTGAACCTCGTTATAAGAGACACTGATGTAAGAGACAAATGGGTATAAGAGACACTATTGACCCACATGGTTGGCCGCCCTATCTTTCCCATTAAATTGACCTCTTTTATAACAGACATTGGATGTAGAAGATTGGTTATAAGGGACAAGTCATCCTTGAACTTTAATCATCAACCTCGCTTGTAACAGACATTTTAGCTTCAGATGCAGTGCTTTTATAACAGACATTGGATGTAGAAGATTGGTTATAAGGGACAAGTCATCCTTGAACTTTAATCATCAACCTCACTTGAAATAGACATTTTAGCTTCAGATGCAATGCCCCCACAGTCACTAATTGCAGTTGCTTCCATTGTGGAAACACAGGTGGACGACAGACACCTGCAGTCGCTATTTATTATAACTTCAGCAAACACAAAGTGGTTCAGTCAGCTATGAAATGACAATGAGAAGCCCTGCCAATGGAAATGCAACTGACAGAAGTGGTTGAAGCTTACTGCCATCCATTGAATGGAGCGTGATCGCACATGCGGGCTCTCCCACTCGCGTAGCTCCCAATCAAGAAGCATCGCAGATGTTGAGTCCTGCAAGTGTAATGAATAGCCTGAGCACACAGCGGAAGAAGCTGTGCACTCTGGCTATTCATAAGGCTTGTGAACTCAACATCTATGATTCATCTTCCACAAACAAGGAAAGGAAAAAAAAAGCTTGTAGAATCGTTTGTAAAAAACAGTGTAAATACAGTCATGAAGCAAACAAAGTTTCATAAATTCTGGGACCAAACAATAAGTAGAATGAATCTTTTGAAACATGCTGTAGCGTTCTTTTGAGCCTATTTTAGTCATACGGTGCCCACATTGAACTAGGGTCTGATTAGTAAGTGAAAACATGGTACCCTGCTTATAAGAGACATCTCGTATAAGAGACAGAAACTGCTCCCCGGTATGTGTCTCTTATAAAGGGGTTCAACTGTAGTATCAATACTCCCCCAAACATGGGCAAAGGACCGAACTTGGCCTAATGGTCTTTCTTAATGCACAGCCTGTCCCCCCACCAACCCTTTTGCCGCTTCTTTCTCTACTGCATTTTACAACAGCGGCAACGCATTGCGGACAAAAACCAGAGGGTGCAGCACCTTGGCGATGGTGTGCACTCGACGCATCATGTTGCGGAACATCTCCTCTTCTTCCTCGGTCAGCGCCGAGATGAACGGCTCCATGCGCCCCGTCTGTGGTGAGAAGGGAGGGGGGAGAACAGAGCGGTATGTCAAAACAGAGGCCCAGCAGTGGGCGCACAGTGGAAACAGTGGTTGCAGCATCAAGGTCTTAAAGACGATAGTCTTTCTTGGGCGACTTAAAGGGGCCCTAAATAGGCTTCTGAAGGTCGCCATTTCAACCGCGCAATCGCTAGAGTACCCCTTCACGACAATGTGTACCAAATATTACACCTCTGCGTAAAGCAGGGATCGCACAAACACGCAACAAAGATCCTTTCTTCCTTTCCTTGCTCACCTACCGCTTCCTTGCCGCCACACTGCCGCGCTCTGACGTGCGACAGAGCGGTTGTGACGCACCCTGTGACGCACGAAGCTTTGAACAGTACGGCTGCGCTATTGGTGGGCCCCGTTAAATGCTGTAGCCAATCAGCGTTCCCGGCTCTGGGGTAAACGCAGTTGCGCACGGCGCTCCTGCACTGGTGGCACGGACGAATGTAGATCGTCGCCATTCGTTACACGAGCTTAGCTGAGTTTGTTGTAGATATAGCGCGTCGTTTAAAAGGTAGGAATATATAACGCTGAAAAACACTGAGCATCTCCGCGGGCACAAACACCCGCTACACGCGCAACCACGGCAAGTATCTGCCTGCACGGTCGATAAGCAGCCTACTGTGTGGCGTATGCAGGATATGGCATACACCGCAGCAGCTATAACTTGTCACCGCCCGCCAGAGCGGGACTATTGCTGAAAATCAGTTTGCAAATACATAAAAGGGGGTGCTGGTGCAGTGAAAGATTGCGCGGGGGATCGTCGTCGTCGCAGCCTCGCAAAGCAGTGTCTGGATAACTGCAGCGATGCTAAGCCTTTTCCCAGACCTCGGTGGGACCAGTTCACCGCGACAGCACCGCATGACAAAACACTAGCGAGCTGCTATCGTCGGCGGTGGCAACCTTCAGTTATTGTCGTTAGCGAGCATGTTGTGTTTGGAAGCGCCCTATCTGGCCTTCAAATGCTCGTTTCCTCTATTATAAAACTGACGGGCCGGCGCGGGCACGGCCGGCGCGAGAAGCCGTTCGATGCAGGCCGGCCACCGACCGACCCCGCTGAGCGGTAGCGGATGTAGTAGGCGGAGCTTGGCCGTCGTCTGCTCAAAAAAAGAAGCATGACGTACCGCCGAGCCGAGCCAATGGCTGCGCACATTTCGAACCAACCCTGTTTCTCTAGGTGGTCTTGCACCTGGTCGGTGATGTCCCCGCTTCCACAGTGCTTTGGAGGCGCGGTGAAAGAAGAAATGCGTCAGGCCTTGTTGCGGGCCCTTTTTAATGAACGATAACTTGGATAATACGTCCGCTTTTAAACCATTTTTGCGGTGAGACGTTCTTTGAATAGTACTCCAGCGATTGCGCACGTAAAATCGCAACCTTTGGAACCCTGTTTAGGGCCCTTTTAAACGCAGAAATTTTGGTCTGTCTGTATGTCCGTCAGTCTGTCTGTGACTCGATTCAGCCACCCGGCCAAAGTGAAACAGAAGCTGCATAAAAGCTCTTATACACCCACATCCAAATCTAAACATCTACGTCCAGTGGCAATGTTCATACTTGTCAACATTGTTGAACAACAAAACATTAAGCAAATATAAGGCAGAAAATCAATACATAAGCGATATTTGCAATGTTCCTTTATTTAAATTCATGGATGCTTGGTTTTTGCAATAGCGACTGAAATACTACATGAACTGCAGGAAACCGTCGCCTGCTGCTGCCCGCGCTACTATAGCTCGTGGCGGCATTTAAGAACTCAAACGGCAACAGCAACGGAAGGTTCCACTGGATAGGTTCCACGTTTCTCTTGGAATGCTCATGGAGTAGGGCAACATGGTTCTATAAACATTGTAGTAGGGTGCCTCGATTCACGTGCATCTCCTCCGTACGGCAGTGCTGACATCGACGCACCCGACTTGGAGCAGTGCAACGTGGTAAATTTAAATTGACTTGAGCGAACCTCAAGCGTGTTATCGTGGGAGGAACGAGACGGGAGAGGAACAGCATGAGAGGTGAGTGGGAAAGAGAAGGGAGGCATTTACATGGCAGGGGCGCCAGTCGACTATCGTCTTTTGTCGACATGTGCAACGAAAGGAGCAGAACCACGGGCATTTTTTTAGTACATGGTTGAAGCTGCAGATGCTGTCTGAACTGAAAGCTGTGCTCGAAGGGACCATAGAGACAAAACACAACCTTGTCCAATTTGAAAGAACTAGCCTTTGGTAACTCGCTTGACTCCACTGCAGGCCGACGAAACACAAGAAATATAGAAAAAATTTCAAATTTTGCGCTAGAGTGACATAATATGGGCAGGAGTGTTGTGATGTGGGCCAGCATCTCTTACAACAGATAAACATTCATCTAACACTACATTAACTGCACAGCAATCTCACTGTGCTTGCACAAATTTCATCAAATAACGTTTTATGACAATGGCACCATTCAGTACAAAAGGGTGGAAATGCTTCCGGTTTTAGACCCTCTTAAAATGATCTATTCTGTCCAAACCGCTTAATACTTGTGACAAAGCTCTCATTCGAACGCCTGCTTCGTTTCACCAACTCTTTCAAACTTCCACGTCTGACACGTTGCGAAAAAGTGTCAGCAGCCTCTACCAGCATTAAAACGAAACTGCTTGCGCCAATTTACAGGAGGACGAAACGTGTTGTTTCAGTACTGGGCCTAGGCTAACCGCATACTGACCTTGAGGTTGGGCACCTTAAACAGGTCCGAGATGAAGTAGTTCGTGTCCACCAGACCACTCCACGAGAAGATGTTCATCAACCTGGGAGGACGGGAGAAAAGGATTCCAGGCTCAAGTCATCCGGCTTCATCACAGCCAAGTAGTCTATCCCCCCACTGACGACTCAAAGTCCCCAATGACGACTCAAAGTCCCCACTGATGACTCAAAGAGGGAGTTCACACATGGCATCACTGTTTGCAATGCAATGCTGGATAATTCCACACACTCGTGCACATTCCAAAACTTGAGATCAAGACACAGAATGGTATATTCATTGCTCATGCTATGTTCAATGATTTCTATGCCACTGCATAGGCTGATAAAGCTCCTGAATTGGCCACTGCATTGTCATCAGGCAGTGGCACACTGCACATATTGTAATTACGTCTTTCCACGGCGTTCGTGTCATAATGTGAGAGAAGAGCAATTTTGTAGCCACTTTGTAGCTTAGTGGACACAAAAGACCGCACTTAGGAGCTGCAAAAAAAAAATTTACTAAATGCTTTTATGTATGTGAGAATGCCTTAGGTTTGCAGCACTAAACCATAGAATGATCGGCCCACAGACACATTGTAAATCTGGCATCAAACATTGACAGCACACACAGGCAATCACTGAGGAAGAAGAAGACTCGACACGAGCGCTAGTCCCGTGTATTTGTGTGTCACGTTCAACTGCAGGCTGCCAGCAGTTACAACCTAAACTGCAGGTTAGTGGACCTTTCTGAACCACTTTGAACGGTCTTTACTACATATTCAACAAAAAAATGATGCCCACATATTTTGTGTCTGTCCTTTTTTGACTGGAGCTGCATGGTCGAAAAAAAAATAACGCTGCTTATTGCGATGAACCACACTGTGTTATTTGGTCTGCTGGGGATCTGTCGCCCAGCGGTGCACGACTATCTTATCCTGCGTTGAAAGCAGAGCGTCAGTCTCTTCTTTCAGTTAATTGCTATGCTGCACCTGGCTATCTTGTTTGATAGCTAGAGAGTGTGATGTGTTCGTCACTCCACTACTAGATTTTTCTGGCTTGATCAACACAGTCCTCAATTGGATTGAACATTTCCAGGAAGGGTTTTGCTTAAGCTAAATATGCCTAGCCAAATCGAATATGCCAGGATATTCTATTCGCGAACTTTCACCCGCATACTAACTCCACATGATTGCTTCTCCAAGACTTGTGCTTTTGATACTTTGTTGCAGAAGCATAACTTTGCTCCAATAAGCTGTACTAAGCAAAACCTTGCGTCATCACTAAATTCACCACAGTACTCCTTTTCATCGTATGAGGGTCCAGTGAAAAGCTACCGAAATTTGACTGTGGAATCACAAAAATTCAATCATAAAATCATAACCACTGAAGCCTATTCCATGCTTTTGCTTTGCTATTACTTAAGTGAAGCTTCAATGGCTAGAATAAGACATTTTATGACATCGGTGCAGCACGAGCGGAAAGACACAATGCGAGAAAGCCAGCTTACAAAGACCAATGTTGTCACAAAAGAAAATGCATATTGCTACTTGCATTGGGGCAGAAAAGCTCCCTTAAAAAGTGACAGTGAAAGAGTCAACAACAAAACAAAAGCAAATGCATATCGCCAGCCACTTGCATCGGAGCTATGCATCTCTGTGAATGTATGACATAGTGCGCCTGATAAGGCGACAAAGCTTGTGCTGTTGGATAACGATTGTCCCGGTCATTGGCGGATCCAGAGAAGGGGTTCGGATGTCCCGACCCCTCCCTTAATTTTTGAATTTATACCACCAAAAAAGATGACCCCTCCAGTTGTAGAAAAAGTCTAGTTGATTTTTTTTTTCCATTGCTTGAATATTTGCATTTCCGAAATATCGGTGAATAAAAAAGCCTACTCCTCCCCCTCCTTCTCCTTCTTATCCCCATGATCATCATCACTGATAGAAGTTGACCCCCCTCTCAGAGGAAACCTGGATCCGTCCCTGGTCCCGGTGTGTGTGCTATTAGAGTGCGGTCGCCGCCAAAGTCGCACGCCACTCAAAACATGATTTGGATTTCAGAATTATAGTCTCTCAACACTTGGATATGCATTTGAAGGGAGATAGTTTCCATTATTATGCACAATTTCAAGATTAGTACGGTAAAAATGAAAGCGTGCGCGTGTATGCATATGTATGTGTGTTTCTTAGGGTTGATCGCCATCAACGCCAAAAAATACCGCAGTACCTTTAACCTAAATTCTATGCCACCTCA
The DNA here is from genome assembly GCF_048455015.1 of Haemaphysalis longicornis. Lineage (NCBI taxonomy): Eukaryota > Metazoa > Arthropoda > Arachnida > Ixodida > Ixodidae > Haemaphysalis > Haemaphysalis longicornis. The sequence goes on from NW_027526422.1 coordinate 167,034,760, forward strand.
ATGTCAAGTGCTAAAAAGCTTGGCTGTTCATCCGAATTTGCATGACCGAAATGGTCACTTATTTTATTTACTGCATCACTCCTCTTCTCCTTTCATTCCCAAGTTTTTGTTCCTCCCTCTTGATGCTTCCATTTGTATAGACTGATAAGCCGTATCCTATGGCAAGCAACTGTGTTTAACTCTTTTGTTACCACACCTATTCAAATCGATCACTGGTGATTGATGCTTTTTATACTGCCGATTTCAACATGTTGCAGTACTTTCTAGTGTACCAAATGTGCCCCAGTGGTTGGTCTAGGCACTGCACTTTTAGAATCAGTTTAAATTTTCCTGCTCTGTCAACATTAAGATTTTTGACAGTGTTTTTTGCAAGCTGAGGTGCATGTGTCTTTGCAAAAGGGGGCGTGGCTGCTGCGCTTGAGAAAAAAGCATGCCGCTCGTGGTTATGCTGCATTACCATCAGATTTTCTTGATTAAAAGGCCCCCAGCAATTCAATTACCAAATTATGTTGTCAGCTTTGTAATGTGACAGCAATGAAAGGTGATAATTACCTCAACATGACACATGACACATGACACGACACCTCAACATGACAGGTGATAATTACTAGTAAGCTTTGGTTCGGAGGAACTGTAGCTTTAATCTGCCAGAGCTTATTTCAGCTTGTCCGGAAGCAAACGATGCTTTATTCCCTGCGAAAGAAATTAATCAATTCAAGCTAAAATTTTGATTCCCACGCCAAAACGTGTGTTTGAATAACATTGAAGAACAGGTCTTTCAGCTAAATTTGGTATGGAGCCGACATTTGCTTACTGTTAGTCAACCTAGATGGTGCCACCACATCGCGGCAAGCTGTTTTCTGCATTTGGTTTGTTTGTGACCGTACTTAAACCTGGCCTGTTTTTGTTCATGGAGAAAATAATTGTTTCGTGAAACATGGTGCTCGTGAAGCATGCTGAAACACACGTGAAACGTGTGTCCACTGTTTCCGCTGCGGTGGCTCAGTGGCTAAGGCGTTGCGCTGCTGAGCCCGAGGACGCGGGTTCGATTCCAGGCCGCGGCGGCCGCTTTTCTGATGGAGGCGAAAGGCAAAAACGCCCATGTCTACGAGATTTCCGTGCGCGTTAAAGATCCCCAGGTGGTCAAAATGAATCCGTAGCTCTCCACTATGGCGCACCTCATTGCTTGTGCTGCGTCGGCACGTTAAACCATACAATCAACCAACTTCCACTGTTTGTCCAACCATTCTTCCTGCTTTCAAAAGAATGTGCCCTAAATTTAAGCACAAATACCTCGTTTGGCAAGCTTATAAGCTCTGCCTAATTTGCGTTTGCTTTTTCCGGCCTCCGCCAATCGCAGAGCTGGCTGGTATGACATCATAGGTTCCGTTTCGGGGAAATGAGCTAGTAAGTTGCATGGCCATTCCCTTTTTCCCTAATTATATAGCTTATCTGAGCGAAGTTTGCGTTAACAGTGGTGTCAGTGTGATTCTAATGAGGCAATCTTTTGAATGAACAAAACTTGCATTTTGTCTTCACGGCCCTTTAAGTACTCCACACAAGCAAGCAACGTTATGCAGAGAGAGAGAGAGAGAGAGACTGAGTGTGGGCACCCCTTGCGGTCGTAGTCCATGCGTTCGAGCCACCGGCGGAAGGTCTCGCGGTCGGCGGGCGAGACGTCCACCTTCTTGGCGATGACCGAGGGGTCGACCGAGGCGAGCGCCATGGCTTGGTTGGCCCCGGTCACCTCCTGGAAGAACTTGCGCGTGTGCACCACCACCTCACTCAGCTGCATCTGCACGGGAGGAGGACGGAGAGACTGTCAACCGCTGATGCCTGCCAGTCGGGGTGCTGAGTTGAGGCGAGTGACTATACAGCACACACCATACATTACACAGGTAGGGCCAACCGGGCATGAGCAGTGTGTTTTATTTTAAAAGGGCCCTGAAACACTTCTCCAAGGCCACAGTTAACTGTGACCTTGGAGAAGTGTTTCAGGGCCCCTTGATATGTGTTTAATGCTTGGCAGTACACTAGCCACGTGTGAATCCTGTGCGTCTCTCGTATACAATTTTCGAGCCATTTTGGAGGAAATAGGTACTATACTCTTTCCGAGTGTGGCTGCCCTGTGGCACTGCAAAACACCACGCTCGCAATATTCTGTAGTTCCAAAATGCCGGGAGTATTTTACCTAAGGCGACAGCACAGCTTCCCCTTTGAGTGAAGCTGCACCCTACACGCCGTGTTACTCAATACGCGCTTTGTTGGTCCAAGTATTCAGCCTGTCTGGTGTACTGAGGCAAAGAAATCTTATGAGAGCATCCAAGACTTTCTTTTGAAGAGCACGAGAAGGTAAATGTCCAACTTTTCAAACTCACTGACAACAATTAATACACAATTAAAGGGGGACAAGCAATGGCCCATGTGATAGCGCACAGGTCTTCCGAATGCACTTACCAAGAGCTGCGGTCGGCCCAGGGCTGTCAGCTTGATGGCTGCCAAACCCGTACCTTCGGTCGCACCTGAGGACAAAGTAGACAAATAAGGAGAATGCACACAGAGAACACCGTAACACTAAAAGATACATAGATACGGGGCAGTGTCAGTAAAGGACCACTGAACCATTCCGTCATAAAATATTTACACGCAAACAAAACACATCTTGCTTCTGCTTCAAATACCCATAGATGGCATCGTACTAGACATGAAGGCAAAGTCCACCACCGTGATTTTTAATAACATTTTTCCACAAATGATTCTCTCTCCTCAACATGTTGATCACCAGTGGCTGAAAGCAAAGTGTGACCAACTGCAATGCACATTAAGTGTTCACTTAAACACTTAAGCACTAATAGCTTAAGCACTTAAACACTTAATCATTCGCTTTGGAGGCTCAAATTAATGCCACCATGTGACATTATCAAATCTAATTCACCATGAGTTGCTAGTCAATACTGACTGAGGAGAAGATTTCGCGGCACTTCATAGCAAGAATTCAATACCTAATCACGGGGACATTTCATATACAGAAGGGTCAGCTGATGAGCTGTTACTACACTGTACTTTGAAGGAATATAGCGCAAATAACTGAACAAAAGCAAGGGATACAACGCAACACAGGCGCTGTGGTGTGTGATTATCTTGCTTTTTCCTCTTTGTTTATGCTGTTTTCCTTTGAAATTTTTGTATAATGTTAGGAAGAGTTTGTTTTTCAAGCTGGAGCTGAATATAAGCAGGTCATCACTGGGCTTTCTAGTGAAAATAGATGTGACCCCAGTGAGTTATGCAATGTTATGCAAAGACAGAATGTTATGCAATTAGAATACACCTGCCAATGTGTGTTGTTAGAATACACCTGCCAATGTGTGTTGTGAAAAGGCACTCTGGTTACTGGCTACTGTAAACCACTTGGTGGGCACGATGGTGCTTTTGCATTCAGCCTCAGTGGAAATACAGCTGTTGGCCCACTGTATACCAGTCACGTGACCCTGGTCAAAGCGGTGAACAGAACATCCCCTTCTGCAGTACACTGGCACTGGTTTTTGAACGGAAGTTTTGCTGCTATCTTAGAAAGTTGTTCAGCATAAAATGCGCTGAACAGCACCAAACCTGTTTTCGCATTTTTTTTAAATGCGTAGGCACTTTAACCACAAGTTTGAAAAAATAAAACACACACTTGAGTACATTCATACTTCACTATACTGAACAGTGAAAATACTGCAAATTATGTAAGTGAAAGCTTGATATACATGTAAAATTGCATTTTGAACTACTCACAACGTAAAGCAAATACGTAATCACTACAATAAATACTTATCCGAGGCTGAAAAACCAGAGCAAATTGTTACTGAAGTGCTTGCAGGCAAATGAATATGCACTTCAGTCATTAACGCGACCAATTCGTTCCCTCACTCCAAAAAATTGCAGCACTTCAGCCTGCTTCAGGGCAAGGCCATTATTGCCAGTACATTCTCCACCCCAAGAGTTACGGCAAATTCTTCCGCTTTTGCAGGACCATAAAACTCCACACGGCTACATCCCTAGCTCTTGAGTCCATAACTTACTTGTGTAATGCTTTTTTTTTCTTGTTTTCAAGTATCACTGCCCAAACACGGTGCTTGCTGTATTGCTGGCTCTGTGCTGTCTTGGCCTTCGCATCACCTTTCGTTTTCAGTAATGTGCCCAATGTTTACCTGGGTACGCCGCGTGCATCAGAAATGCTACATTTCTCTCATTTTTCAATCTGACAAATAATGTAGGCTGTCATCGCAAGCATCAGTGATGTACGTTTCTGTGTGTCTGTTGCCACTGCCATCCCACATGTCACACAGCTGACACAAGCACATTAAGTTGGCAAGATCAAGACTACATTGGCTACGAGTGGCTAATGCAGCAGCACAAGCTGTCAGTCGAACCAAGACCACCGGTGGTATACGCTGAGTCAAAATGGTACTCATGTCACCATAAACATGCACTTGTAAGCGTTGCAAAGACTTTCTGCACCACCGCTGTCTGCTGTGCATTGGAGGAAGGTTGCTGCCTGTATCGTGAGTGGGCTCCATTGTGAGGCTATAAAGTTCAATACAGTGTGTACATTCAGACGTTTTCCACCGGACCAGGAAAACAAAACGTAACAACCAGGGAAACGCAGCAGTGAGGAAACCTTTGAAAATGAACGAAAACAGTGTAGCTTTGACTTGCAACCATGTATTTCTGTATCTTTGGCTTCCAAACCTTAAAAAACTTGAGAACGTAGGATTGCCGCTTTTTGCGATCGCGGGAAAACGCCAAGCGAGGCAATGCAAGGTCCCTAATGATGTCGACTCTCTTCCGCGCTGGCTGATTGTCTACTGCGTTCAGTACGTCGTGCTTTTCCTCAAGGGAAATCGCCTCCAGTTTTCGGGACGCCATCGAGTCCCAACAAAGTTCGCGGTTGCAAGTTCAACGATGTTCTCAAAGCTTGAAGCACACAATGATGACGAGAGCGCGTGCTATTCTTGCAGTGGTACTTTTATGGCAAACACGCACTTCCGGTATTCCGAAGTAAAACTTCCGTTGTAAGCGCAGTGATGAGCGGAACGTTCTTGGCTCTCATATCTTCAAACCCTATAAACATGGTTCCTTTGGACTTCTCGTGCGGGGTGGTCCTGCGGTACTTCTTCTTTGACGCCATCATTCATGCCGCTTCAGCAGCATGAATGATGGCGTCCTTCCCCTTTAAGATTGGGGAAAGCGTGCTGGCCAGGACACTGTGGTCTGTGGCCATGAGACTGCCGAGTTTATCTCGCAGAGCTCCGTAAAAACAAAACTAGATGCCCTGTTTCGTTTTTTTTTCAGCGGGGCGCAATAACATTCACGGCATTCTGAAGAAACACATTCGAAATTGCTTCTTTTTAAATGTGTCTGTTTCTCGAAATACTTCATTAAATCGAAAATAGCGCTCAATCTGTGTTTCGGTTGAGTTAACAAAAGCTTTGAGCAGTATAAGCACCTGTAAGGCAATTGAAATTTGTTCGTTAGATCAAGAAATTCATAACCTCAGGTTTTGTTAGATCGAGTTTCGACTGCATAAGTTACAAATACAAGCAAGTGATGCGAAAATTGGGCAGCAGCTCAGTATGGGTCATAATTCGGTGCATTTGTGTTCAATGCGTAACGGGCTTTGACTGTACTAGGGGCATAACCCCGCCCCATGGGCTTCAAAGTTAGCTACTAGACAAGTCCAGCAGGAACGGTCCATTTGCCAAGCACTCTGAGAAATCGGGGTATAGAGTGCTGGCGACCGCCTCTTTATTTTCTAAAGAGTAAACGCATTGCATACCAAGCTGCATAGTCATTCTGCTAAGTTCATGCCCACCTCAGCACACACAAACAATTTTAAGTATACTTTTTTTCCTTGCACTATAACCTCCGGCTGAAATGTTTTTGTCCAATAATATGCTGGAATGTCTCGATAAAATGTTCGACGCGTGTTTCTTTAATTCTTTTATTCTTTCAGCACATGTTTCAAAATAACTTTGCATTGCCTCGTTTCCCTGTTTGTGCCTGCAGAAATTGTATTAATGGCATAACTTCAAGGAGGTCAAGGTGACTAAAAGAAGATTAGAATGCTGGTGGACGAAAAGCAGGGAGGGTAATATAATGCCTATGACAGCTACCACCTGCAACAGAACAAAAAGTATTTTGTGCCTGCCCTCAGAGCAGCGCTAGTATATAAAACATAGCTATATTAGTTAGGTGACAGGTGATAGGTGTAACATTATGATAGGTGCAACATTAAGATAGATAGATAGATAGATGTAACATTAAGGGACAAGAAGAGAGCAGAGTGGGTCAGGGAACAAACGCGTGTTAAGGACATATTTAAGAAGAAGAAATGGGCGTGGGCAGGGCATGTAATGCGAAGGCAAGATAACCGTTGGTGATAGAGGGTAACAGAGTGGATCCCTAGAGCGTGGCAGGGGGCGGCAGAAGGTTAGATGGGCAGATGAGATCAAGAAGTTTGCGGGGATAAATTGGTCGCAGTTAGCGCAGGACCGGGGTAGTTGGAGATTAATGGGAGAGGCCTTTGCCCTGCAGTGGACGTAGATGGGCTGGTGATTTGATGATGATAATATTAGTTTTTCTTGGTAAGATGACTTGGTAAGATACCACTGCCAATCAATCAATAAATCAATCAATCGACCCACCGGCGACCGCGTCGATGCACTGCAGGAAGATGTCCATGTTCTTCTCGCACTGGGCCTCGTTGAGGTAGAAGTAGGTGCGCGCCATGACGTGGGGGTGCCGCCGGTCGGCAAACTGCTCGCTCGGCTGGAACTGCTTCAGGTGGCCGCCTGCGCGTCAGACGAACGTGCACACGCATCACTACAAAAGGTTTTACTGAACTGTACTGCACACTCACGCGTCTTGCCAAAGAAAGTCTGACAAGTGCTCTTCTTCCCTAGAAAGAAGAATTAACAGAAAGAAGAAAGAATAGCTAGAAAGAAGACTGGGAAAGAAGAATTGATACGTAATTCGCTTCACACGTGCCAAAGTGTGCCAATTCGCTTCATACGTGACACCTTTTCTAAAAGGGTGGTTTGCAGTCCCTGGCTGGTTGGAATGAGCCTAGTGCCTATACGAGTTGCAAAAGCCAGTTAAACGTGACTGTTTTGGAAGTGTTCACTGCTGTGAGCACAACAGAACGACAGTAATGAAGTAGAATGAGAGCATTCCCTATTTTTAAGAAGGAATGTGAATGCTTTAGTTACCTAGGTGTCGACTGCCTCAACTAAGGCTGAGGTGGCTTCCTTAGACAAGGCATAAGAGTGGTCGTTTCGATCAATTTGCCAAAATTGTTCTGGTCTTGCATCTTGCAATTTTTTGGATGCTCTGCTTTATAACCCCTGCATCAGAGGTATCTTCTTCATAAATGTGTTGCTTATTCCAACAAAAAGCAAGGCCAACGACAGTGTTTGCCCTGTTTGTACTACACTTACGCCATTTGTTGTTTTATCACAGGATCACTACCTCATTACAATGAATAGGCCCAACAGTTGCTGTGGGCAACTCGCGAAGCAGAGGCATAGACAGCCAGTCACAAAAAAAAAAATACTCAATGACTCAAAGCACCAGTCCCAACTATCTCGTGTTTTTTTTTGTATTCTTTGGAGTAGTATTCTTTGGACATGTACATAACTTTTGTGCTCAGAATACCAATACAGTTGAACCTCGTTATAAGAGACACTGATGTAAGAGACAAATGGGTATAAGAGACACTATTCACCCACATGGTTGACTGCCCTATCTTTCCCATTAAATCAACCTCTTTTATAACAGACATCGGATGTAGAAGATTGGTTATAAGGGACAAGTCATCCTTGAAGTTTAATACATTTTAACGTCAGATGCAGTGCCACCAGTCCCTAATTGCAGTTGCTTCCATTGTGGAAACACAGGGGGACAACAGACACCTGCAGTCGCTATTTATTATAACTTCAGCAAACCCACAGTGGTTCAGTCAGCTATAAAATGACAATGAGAAGCCCTGCCAGTGGAAATGCAACTGACAGAAGTGGTTGAAGCTTACTGCCATCCATTGAATGGAGCACGATAGCACATGCGGGCTCTCCCACTCGCGTAGCTCCAAATCAAGAAGCACTGCAGATGTTGAGTCCTGCAAGTGTAATGAATAGCCTGAGCACACAGCGGAAGAAGCTGTGCGCTCTGGCTATTCATTAGGCTTGTGAACTCAACATCTACGATTCATCTTCCACAAACAAGGAAAGGAAAAAAAGCTTGTGGAATCGGTTGTAAAAAACAGTGTAAATACAGTCGTGAAGCAAAGTTTCATAAATTCTTGAGCCAAACATACATTAGAATGAATCTTTTGCAACATGCTGTAGCGTTCCTTTGAGCTTATTTTAGTCATACGGTGCCCACATTGAACTTTTGTCTGATTAGTAAGTGAAAACATGGTTCCTTGCTTATAAGAGACATCTCGTATAAGAGACAGAAACTGCTCCCCGGCACGTGTCTCTTATAAAGGGGTTCAACTGTAAGTGTTTTTTTTTATTTCATCATGCAGCTACCGCTGTGCCGATGTACGCTACAGAACTGCAGCCCAGCGCTTTCAGTCTGCTTCCGCACCTGCCCCGTTTGAAGTGCGGGAAAACCTGCAAGTTCACCTTGAATTGAATGGCACCAATTTCGAGTGGCCAGTCGAAACAAACGACAGAGTGCAGCACTGCTCAACTTTAGCTGGTTAACGTGGCGCAGGTGAATTGAACAGACCCAGTATCAGTCGTGAAACGATACAGCATTCCTTCCCTGCGTGGTTCGCCCCAATACCTGGTCTGCGTTCACACCTGGAAGCATTACTTCCCAAATGGAAGTACATAGCAGCCACCAGGTTGGTACAGGAATTAGTTTTGACAGATGAAAAAGTGCACCGGGCAAGCTTTTGTCGCTAATTTACCTGCATGCAAGTCTTTATCACGGCACTTCAAGGAACACCTAGGCCACTTCTTCGGATGTGCTAAAACATGACTTTTGGCACCACTAACGTCCTGCTTCACTTACACAAAATGCCACCACAATTCTCCTGGATAAGCAATCAGTGCGGGGCAAAATAAACCAAACGATGAGACCCAATGTGTATACCACTCGGCTAATTTCAGAGCGGATGCTCTACTATGCGAGATCTTTCAAGTTCAGTCATTGTATCGCATTTGGTCTTCAGCTGCCGGCGTGCAAGCTCCACCTTTCTTATCGCTTCTCTCACTCAGAGGAGCCTTGCTGCCATGGTACCGTGTGACTAGGCGAGGGTGAAACGGCTGCTTTGCTTGCTCTTGATCGCTTAAGGCCGTCTGTGCGTCCGCTTCAGTGCAAACGAACGACGTCACTAGACGAGGGTTTAACCACTGTTTGCCGGTGCTTGGTCCCTCAGTCTTGCCACCGATGGCACGCCAGCTGGGCTGTCTGAGTAGATATATCTAGACGGCATCTAGATAATCTAGACGACATCTAGACGGCATATATCTAGACATATACTCATATAGTCCATAAATATATCTAGACGGCAGGGTGTGAAATCTCAAGCAAAGGCCAAGGCTCACAAAACACTGTGCGCGTGTACCTTCTGCTTTTGCTCGTGATAACTAGCTTTAGCAGGGCTGAACCTAAGCCTTTTTTTTGTTTTTGTTTGCTAAGAGATTACACAGTGCAAGCTCAACACTTGGCACACTGCATGATGTCACGTACAGTGCAACTGTTTTTCAAAAAAAAAAAAACAGCGTGATGCTCTCCTTGCCATCTAATAATGCTGTTGCCAAAAAAAATGCCATGGCAGTGCCTACAGTGCCCGCTGTGCTAGTGCCATCGCCTTTGCTAGCCATCGCTCCAGTTCCGTTTTGGGGAATTGCTTACTGCAAAGCACTACCAGGGTCAGGACTCCTGCATGAATATTTCACTCTAAGCAAAATTGTGAAAAGGGGGAGGGATAGAGTGCACATACTAAACTTTTCTTGTCAGACATCCGCTCCTGCAACATGAAAGCAGTAATCGCGCTAGGCTCATCAGAGCCATAACAGATTTGTACTACTCCGTATGAATGCACTTCTTGACAACTCAAGATCAAGTTAAGTGGGCAAGCACAAGTTACACAGTGACGACACACACTTACTTCTGCGTCAGACTGCCCTCCAGAAGCTAAAGCCAAGCCAAAGCCAAAGCCAAAGCCAGGGCCTACGTGGCTCACCTGAGGGTGGGCTCTCTTCCTTGGCTGGAGCCTGGGAACTGCACGCTCTGCACCACAAACACAATACAACCACACTTGAGGGCTCCCTTTAGGGCACGTTTACCCCTCAGCCTGATGCCCTTAACATACCGTATTTTCGGGCGCATAACCCGCCCCTGCCTATAACCCGCACCCCCACTTTCAGTACAGAAATCTAAAGATAAATATCTTTGTCTATTACCCGCACATTTTATACAGCAAAAGGCTGGACCAAAGCTACTAAACCAACATGGCACATTTGTTGACAATAAGAAACAACTTGCATATATTTTTAATGTCGAATACATTTTCTGCACGGCCTGAGCAACAATCACTCATTGTCATTGCCCTCGCTAGAGGTGTCGCTTGGTTCGCAGTCGTCCCTGTCATACCAAATTCCATCCACGCTGTTTGTAACGAAGCATTCCTTAAACCTCTTGCGAACCATCTAACCTGGAATCGCCTTCTATGCCTTGACGATACACTTACAAAGCAGCGCAACATCATGCCTATGGACGCGGTCTGTCAGCATTAATTTGTTGAGACCTTCATCCATCTATTTAGTGTAAAGACACTTGATGTGTGCTTTGAATGGTCCATTCAATGAAACATCAAGAGGCATCGCCACCTACCATTCCTGTATGAGTGCAGAATACAATTATTATACAGCAAAAAGGGTACAAGTTAGAAACAGTTTACATTAAATTAAGCATCTAAGACCAGTGTGGTGTCGAAAGCCAGTGCCTCATTTTAAACAAAATTCAACTCGTACCTGCCATCATCACAATATGAAGTGGTGTTTTGCATCGTGCTTTTCAGTATTGGCACTTGCACTCGCCTCTTGAAAGGCGCTTTTCCTTGGCGGAAAACTCTAGCTGACTTGCCCAATATTTTTCCTCGGGTTGTTAACTTTTGTTCAGCCGTGTGTGAAAAATGAGCACTATAAGTGGGATAAGAGCGGCTTAGTTGCTATTGCTGCTGTAGGGGCCTGACGGCACAACGTGCATTGCTGCCATGAAGCTGAACCGAAGGATATACCTCGCATAAGATATGCACCTCTACTTAACGCTTGAAATGTTTGCGTTTTCGGTGCGGGTTATATGTGTGAAAATACGGTATGCTCTTGAATGTCCGAAGCATCAAGGGGATTACACTGCTGCTGATGCTTTTTCTGCTGATGTGTATTTCATCTCCGAAATAACTCAGGCGAAAAAAAAAACCATTGGGGGGCCCAATTGGACCTGTCGAAAACACAATCGGACCAAATAGGAACCATTTGCATTTTCAAATGGTTCCAATTGAACCAATTGTGTTTTTGGCAGGTCCAAATGGCCCTCCAATGCATGGTTTTTTTTTCGCCTGGAAAGCACCAAAATCAATGTCCTGGTTCTCACTCCACTCATAACACCAGGGAGAAGCTTGAGGTATCACACACTACTGTAAGTGGCAGGGTGTTTTCCGATTCCCTGGTGCACCCCAAGTCCTCTTGAACTGACCAGAGCTATTCTCAAGGACCGTGGGAGATTATTAAGAGTAAACAAGATGGTGTCAATGCTATCTTGATCTTTTTATTTGATAAAAAGCCCTGCTTCTCGGACACCTTGTAGCCAGGTGCTTTCAGTGACTTGCGTTACAAACTACATTACGCACATGCTGTGCCTTTTCTTCCAGTTGCTGCTCTGGGCTCACTGATATTTATGTCTCAATGTCAACACAAGCGACAAATCTCATTTCTAGAGAAGTCTGAATGCGCAAACCGGTGAATTTTTTGGCAACAGAATTCAATTTACATTGCACTTTTACCATAGAAAGATTATATATTTCTAAATTATCTGAAATTACAAATAAAAGATTCCAAGTTGACTCTGCCACAGGTTTTTAAAATTCCCAGTGTATTTCAGTAAGAAAAAACTAGCCCAAGATACACAGCAATATAATGAGGCTTTTTTGAAAATGCACCTGGGTACCGGGTGCTAAGTACTTCTGTTTGCACCTCTAGAAATATGCCATTTCACGAAACACGTGCATTTTTGGTTGCGAGTACAGAAGGAAGAAAAATGTCTGCAAATTAGCTAGCATTAAGCAGTTTCTGCTCCCCCCACCCATGGAACTGTATGAGATGAACCACATGATGCCAATCTGTTCAGCGTGCCCAAGGATTGTCTCCTGACACCCCTCCTGTTTGTTTAAACTATCATGGACCATCACTTGCTCGCACTCCAACCAAGAAAGTTTACCTGCGCACACTTGGAGGCTACAGAGCAGCAGACAAAACCACCACGGAGAATCCATTGGAAAGTGTAGTCCAGTATAAAGGATCCTACCAGCATCCCCTCCCCACAAGGAAAGCGGGTGAAGAGAGAGAGAGAGAGGGGCCTTACGCCATCTCGGCCTCCTTGGCCTCCTGCTCGGAGAGGTCCTCCTCGGCGCTGTAGTCGAGGATGGACTTGACCCCGAAGGAGCGCAGCCGCTCGAGCAGGGGCTGGACGGACGCGGCTGACTCCCCGCCGACGAAGTGGCCGTAGAACGTGTGCCGCATCAGGGCCCGGAACAGCCGCTTGCCCAGGATCCGCTGGCCCAGCCGCATCAGCTGCGAGGGCGAGAAGAGGGGAGGGGAAACAGGAGTTTAGTCTCTCGTCACTCCAGACACGCCTTGGTCGTAACAAAACTTGGCATCGCACTACAAAAAAAAAAAAAATTCATTTTTTTTTACTTGGGTTGATTTTTTCAATGCTTCTACTATTAGCAAACGTGAAAAGGGGTAAAATTCCAAATAACCTTTCACTTGAACGTAATCGAAATGGTTGGCCCAAGTTAATGTCATTTCTAACAAGGCAAAGTGAAAAGCAAAAAAAAAAAATTAGGGGGTCACCTAAGCACTCCTTATGAGTCATCGTTCGTGCCCCATTGCTGAACATGGCCTCCTATTATCATCATCATTTCCCCTTTGCATCTGTTTATTTTTCCACGTACACCCACTTTCCCTTTATTTCACTTTGCCCATTGCTTTATAGCCCCAGTGTGGGTTGCCACCTGCCCGGTTTTGGACCGGCCCTACCGGTTTTTTAAACAGCGGGCCGGTCCATACTTAAAACCGGCCGTCGTTTGGCCGGTTTTTTGGCCCTTGTGCCGTGATGATGTCCGTTTTGGCGTCTTATAAGCGTCAATTCAGTAACTAAGACGATAAATATGTGTCGACAAGCTGCGGAAAGACGCGCGAGCGGAGAAAATACGCGGGCGAGCGCGCTGCCTAAGATGGAGGGGGACCTAAGGGAGGAACAAAAGAACGAAATGCTGCCGCCGCGGTCCGCAATTGCGGTTACTTTTCAGTGAAGCACATACAGAGAAATAACCACTCTAAATCACTTTCAGTACAAACGTTATGTTGATTTCTCTCTCAGAAAACGCCAATATAAATGGCACTGCATGTCAAAAACATGTTTCTTTTTAAACACAAATTAAACATTCTATATACCAAGCCCCTTCTCCCCCGGAAGGGCGGTTTTTTTTCGGGCAAAGGTGACAACCCTATGTGTGAACAGTGATTTCTCGCTTTCAAAGGGAATGCAAAGTAACTGATTTTTTTTAATAGTCGCGAATCAAGCAAATATTCTGGAATCGAAGCAAATGTTGGGCCTTTTCTAATTAAAAAAATCTGAAATTTACAATTTCTGACGCATGCTTAAAGAAGCCATGAAGAGAAAATACAACTTCGTTTAATTGGAAAGAACTAGGATTCAGTATCTCACTCAGCTCCATTACAGCACAAAAGATGTTTTTTAACAAAAAAAAAGCAAGAAGTCTTTAAAAACTTTCAAATTTTGCGCCACAGTGACGTGTTATGAGCAAGAGTGACGTCATACGGGCCAACAATAAAACATAATTTTCAGTGCGTTAACTGCACGTTAGCATTCAAGTGATGCCGTCTAATGGAACCAGAGGCCCCATTACAGACGTCCAGTCATCTGTCGTCCGCGACAGGTCAGTTAGGCGGCCGCCAATCGCACAAAAAAGGTTCCGTGACGTCAATGAAAAGTAGCGGGAAATTGGCTAGGGGGTCGCGACTGCTTCACACGTTTTCTTTAATATCTCTGTTATTTGTTCGAAGATTGCGATGATATTGGTATCATTGTTATCGGGACTAAGCAGTCTTTCTAATAAACCCAACTTTGAATAAAAGGTTTTCAAAACATTTCATGTGGCATAAAACAAGCACAGAGAAGCCATCCTTCCGCTTTTATCCTTGCTGTTATATTAGGTGTTACGTGGGGGTAGCTTTCACCTCTTTTGGTTTGGTGACTCCTACCAGAAATGCTTTAGTGCACTAGTGCAATAATGCTACTAGAAATATATAGTTTGATAAAATGCATGATTAGCACAATCCACTTATTAAGAAGACATGTAAAAGGCAGTTTCATGGGCCTTCATGTCAGCTCCAAAAAAAAAAAAAGAAGAATCCCAGCATGTGGGGCAATGCAAACCATAAACAATTAGCCTGATTCATAAACCATCCTCTGCATGCCTTCATGGTGTGATTAATTAGCGCAGTGGAAATTAACCCCGCTTTGCACTTGCCTTACCTTAATTAACAAGTACTCAGAACTCATAAATTTTCCTTTAGAAAACATTGGCTCCAATCCACGCTTTGAAGGTGATTGGAAAGCAAAGCTTTAAACGACACCGACAACAATTGCCCATGCGACGTCACCTACTTGAATTCACACATGTGGCTCTACAAAGAGTTAAACCAGAGATTCTGCCACCCGTTACCTGGAATTTGCGGGGGCGGTGTCCCGAACGCAGTAGCACCGGCAACAGCCGGGCTAGAGCGGCGGACGCCGCCACTGTAGCCCGGCCGTGCATCGGGAGAAAGAAAATGGAGAGAAGCGTCTTTCGAAGTGTGAGACAGTGGAACCTAGCCATCCTGGGGCGGTATTCTCGCAACTGTCCCTTTTAAAAACGTCCCTTTTGCGCCCCTTCCTCGTGACGTACTTCCGGTTAATCAATAAGCGTTGGCAGTAGGTTTGCCACGCTTGCGTTATGTCACTTCCGGTTGTTTCCTTTTACCCAATGAGGGCTTGCCAAAAGGGACACTTTTGAAAGGGACGCAAAAGGGACAAAACTCGAGAATACCGCCCCTGATGTGCTAGCTTGGGGCTACACCACAGCGCGACACAAGCGCAGAAAGTGAAACAATTCGGCATGTGAGGTTAGTGATACCCATTATGCCGATTTAAACTAGTATAGTTTAGTAAGTTTGAGAATTGCGAAAAGCTGAGGGAACTTTTAGAATCCCTATTTATTAGAACCGGTTGCTCCTTTCTCCTTTTGTAATACCTCTTAAAACACAACCGAATTGGTATTCACCAATTTAGAAAACGGAGTCCCATTCGTGGCAAGCAGTGCACAAAAGGTAGCGTTTCTCTAGCGCCGTCTGTATGTGGTATCTACATTTTGTTCCCCCCCCCCCTTCCTTCAAACCAATCCTTAACATATTTTCGCCGTAAGACAACTTAATTTCGTTGGGTCGGGGTTACCCAAGAGGTGCTGTCGAACAAGTTAATCAAGCAGTGCGTAGGAAGCGCGCAATGGACACGAAGCTGCGCCAAAACAGGCCCAAAACAACCGTCGCTAAAGCAGACGACAAAGCCGTACCGTCGACTCACCCGCCAGCGAGCAGGCACATCTGCGCGGGGAACGCTGGTTAAACTCGACGCACCATCTAAGGTGTGCTCTGTGAGTGAAACCCTCCGCCCCGCCCCCCGCCGCCACCTCCGCCGCATTGGGAGTTTATTGTCGTGCCCGCCGCGAAAGAACCGCTGGCTGGTAGAGGTAGAAAGCTTTGCTTTAAAAGACACTTGCACCCCGCATCTCTTAGCAGGCGGCCACAAGAACATTAAAGATATGGGTTCCGAGAATGGTTTGCCATGCCTATCATCATCATCATCAGCAGCAGCAGCAGCAGCAGCAGCAGCAGCAGCAGCAGAGCCTGGTTGTGTCCACTGCAGGACGAAAGCCTCTCCCAAAGATCTCCAATCACGCCTATCGAGAGCTTGCTGAGTGTCATGCCTATAATAAACAACTTTACCATTTCCTCCTAAATAAACTTGAGAAAAATGCGAAAGCTTTTTCACATCAAAGCTGTGTCAAAAGTGCGTCAAAACCTTCGCTGAAAGTGCGTCCACTCTATCGTCAACCCTTCAAGGACACAAATCCCAAAAGAAGAACGAACCCACGCGACGATTTTTTTGCGCACCAAGTAAATGCATCTGTATATACGAACGATATAAATGTATACCGATACGTACGCTATTGTGCCTCTTCTTCATTATCGATGCGCGTATTGTCTTACCAAAACAATCCCCTTTTCACGGTTTTCAAGTGGCCGTTTTGACACAGTGGAAGGCCGCGGTTTCACGCACACGCAGTGTTACTGTGTCCAGAGATATGATCACACATTTTCAGTCGACCAACCGGGCTACGGGGAAATGCATTAGTGTTTTGACAGGAGGCCATCGGTAAAGATTTCGCTTTAAAAGTAACGAGACCGAAATTGGCGCAAGTGCGTGACGATACAGCCCGGTCAGCTTCGTGAGTGCCGCAGTACACGACGTCCTTTTGTAAAGAAAGCTTTATCGCGGACGCGTGTCTAGGCGTGAATAAGCCACACAAATACGTCGCTTTTCTTATTCCCAATATGGAGAGGGAAGGGAGAAGGGGAACATTACAAGTTGAAAGCAAACACCAATTTGCGCATCATTCGATCAGAAAAACCGGGGAGTCGGGACCACGGGTCGGGACTATGACAGTATATCGAGGCCGGGCCTTATCTGGTCGTTGACTGGGGTACGCGCGAGTGCGAACGCGTTATCCGGAAGCGAAAAGAGAAGCACAGGGGTGGAATTTGCCCCATGCCAAGGAAATACCGCATCCGCGCGATTCTAACGCGCCTCAAGTTGTAACGCGCAGGAAAGTTTACCCAATTAAGAAATTTCGAAAAAAAAGAAAAGTTCGTTTGGTTGGATTGAATTGCATTTTTTTTTAGGCGTTCGTGTACATGGAAATGGTGCTGGCCGCTTTGTAGCCGATTTCGGCTCCGACCCCGATTTTAACGCACCATGGAGGAACACGTACCGAAATGTCAAAATTACTTTTAGCAAAAGAAACAAACAAAACGCTCCCACAAGGCACCTTTCTGTTTTAGCCGCACGACACCGGAGCAGTGCGGAAAAGCCCGTCGTCTGGAGCCGAGGGCGCAAATGCATATTCTCGAACTTCGAAATAGTACGAAACTTTATTCCAAATCTCAAAATAGTGCTATTACATTCGAATCCGAATCGAATACTGCGTCATTCGCTTCGATATTCGACATTTCCGAATATTCGCACACCCATACTCAAGTCCTTTATTAAGGGGCATGACCGCGATTTCAATGTGAACGATTAAGTGCTGCTGCCCCGGTCGCTTTTATTTTCCCTCTTCGGGCCTCCGCTCTTCCTGCCATAATAAGTCGTTCAATCAATTTATTCATTCGAGTGAATTTAATCTTCCGCTTTCTCGATGCTCGAGTACCATCAGCTGGGACAGCCTTGAGGCCTACATCGTTTTCTTAATTTTCATCCTGTTTATGTTGTGCTTCGTTAGCATGAGACGACATCTTTTAATTGCTTCTGCAGCGCCAATTCGCTTTTGTATCGCCTCTTTTCGAATCTGCTGTTCTTGATGCACTGTTCTTTTCTTTTTCATGCACTGTCATAAAAACCAATTTAACATGCATCTTTAATTAAATAATGAGCGCTAGTTAGTACTGATGGTTATGTACTTACACATTTTGCCTCTGATAAGCCTGAACCACAGAAACACTGCAACATTTGATTGATTGTAATATTTAACGCGCCGACGCAACGCAGGCGATGAGGCGCGCCGTAGTGGAGGGCTCCGGATTAATTTTGACCACCTGGGGATCTTTAGCGTGCGCCGAAATCTCGCACACACGGGCGTTTTTGCTTTTCGCCTCCATCAGAAAAGCGGCCGCCGCAGCCGGGAATCGAACCCGCGACCTCGTGCTCAACAGTGCAACGCCTTAGCCACTGAGCCACAGCGGCGGGTAGAAACATATATATATATATATATATATATATATATATATATATATATATATATATATATATATATATATATATATATATAGTCTGGAAACATAAAAACTCACACAAAGCGCGAAAAAATACGGTAAGTAAAGACAGAGGCACACGAGAAAAACATTAAAAATGCAAATAAAAGTTTACTGACGTTTCAGAAGAGGACTCCTCTTCCTGAAACGTCAGTAAACTGCTGTTTATTTTTTTATGTTTGTTTTTCTTGTGTGTTTCGGTCTCTACTTACGGTATACAAATTCATATATATATATATATATATATATATAAATTCGTGCTCATTCTTCCACCTGTTTCTTTCTTATTAAAGCGAAGTTTTAGTGCCCCCAAAGAAATCTTTTTTTCTTTAAGTATGTACCAACTACCTTCGCAACAAGTTTTGTTTGTGTCCTCCCTGATGTCGTTGTGCACCAATACGCCCTGCAGGAAAGCCAACTTTCTCTGACGATGATGATGAATGATCGGGGGTGAAGTGAAAGGGAAAAAACGCTTCCCGTGGCCAGAATCGAACCCGGGTCCATCGCGTTACGAAAACGGCGTCTATACGATTGCTCCATTTCGACATGGTCGAAGCGACCACCAAGCAGCAGGCAACGATCCGCGCCGTACACCCCAAATCCAAATGTTAGGCCTACGGAGTGCACACCCTGGAGTTGCTGTGGGTATTTTACAAAAGTGGAGCGTACCTCCAGAGTAGTACAAACATGAAGTGTGGGATTGGCCAACCCAAGAACCCATCATGAGAAAGCTTCGCGTTCCACCATCGTTGTCGTTAGACGGAGGGGTGCGTGATTTTCGTTTAAGCCTGCGGCGATTTTGTTCTCCATGCAGCGGCCATTTTGCGTGCAGCCTGCGTGCCAAGGGATGCCGGATATTCGAACTGCCGAGTTAGTTTACACTTTCGAATTAAAACGTGTCTTTTGTTTTGTTGCTTGAAGCACCCGACGCTTCCTGCAACGCTTCCGCGTCGTGCCGAAAATCCGCTGCGAGGCAACCTTCGGGGCTTGCCTCGCGGAAAAGCCAACACTTATCATTTGTGCGATTCGAAATTTCATAACTGTTTTCTAAGAAACTATGAAAGAAACTTAGAAAAATAACGCCACTTTTGTAGTAGTAACCTGTTCGCCCCATTTGCGGACATCTTGCATTTCTTTGCATCCGTCCGTCCGTCCGTCCGTCTGTCCGTCTGCCTGTCTGTCTGCCTGTCTGTTTATGCATGCGTGTGTGTGCGTGTGCCTGCGTGTGTACGTCTGTTTGTACGTGTCGCTAGAAACAACTAGAAAAATGACGAGCGAGCCTGCTGTCTGGTGGGTTGCTTGCTTACCCAGTGGGAATTTGTGGGTGATTAAGGAGGTGGAAGAGGCCTCTAGCATGGAGAGGGGAGGACGAACAGTGGGATGGAGAGAGCGAGGGGACAGAGGCCACCGTTGCCCACGTGTGCCTTCAGAACACGTAGAAGTAGAGCCGGCATTCGAAGTGAGAATAAGAGCGGCGCAGTCCATCGACAGATGTCGCGAGAATCTGCGGCGAAGCCACCACCAAAGCCGCCTTCTTTCGCACTTTCGCCATATAGTTCCCCGATTGGCAACGTCAAAGGGTTGTAGTTTCCGGAAATGGGTTCTGTGGTAATGGGGGCGCAGCTCACCGCCTCCTCTTAACCTCCTCTGCCCCTAACGATGCGGCGCTATTGTGCTCAGCGAGGCAACGACACCGCGTGGGCGGGAAGGTCGCGAGGAACGAGCTCTTAACGCGCCGCGTTCGTCACGACGAACGTACAACGACCCGCACACGCACAATCCAAGCATCCTCGGGGCCAAAGATTGATTGCGAACTGGGGCGGCATTTCGGCTAATGAAATGCTGGCACCTGTCTTCCTTTTCCTTTTGTCCGGGGCTTCACCATACACGCGAGCCTACTTTAGGATACCTCTGAAGAATGCCACTGTTTATTTCAGCCCCTTGAATCTGCAATGAAATCGCTACATTCGAATTCTCGCTTTATTTATGTATCTAAATAGCCATGTACGAAAAAAAAAAAGAAACTGAAAATTATAAGTAACGAAATTGCGAAGGTCTATAGCCCAGTGCGCTGACGCAGTTAACTAAAAAATAAGAAAATGCAAAAAGTACCTAACAACCTACAAAATGTCGATCATCCGGGTATCTAAAAGGAGCCGTTCAGGAGCCACAATGCGCGTGTGTCATGAAGTGAAGAGAAATTAAGGTCATTTGCTTACCTCTGCAGTTAAACCAGGAAGCGTTTGAAATTATTTCTATTGTGTGTAAGAGTGTGTCTCTGACGATCCTCCGCACGCGGCCGCCGTGCACAGACGGCGCCGGTATGAGAGGCAGGCAGCAGACAAAGCTGGCGCTGCATCTTTTCAAAGTGCTACGAGTTGTGCCGCGCCTCCGCCAGATGGCGCCACGGGTCCCGCGACCGAGAGAAGACGCAGTGAAACATCCCCTTCGCGAGGGGCACGATCAAATGCAGAGCATTTCCGTGGGCGCACGACGTTAAGTAGTTTGCGTTACGTTACTGTTGTTGCACTTGTGGCAACTTCTGACGAGAGAGCGCTCGTCAGCAGTAATTTGAATGAGTCAACGATATAAGGCGCGTTCGTAGCGTCCCATTCTGTGTCGGCTTTGTGGCGCAGTGGGTAGAGCACCATGTACATTGCGTTCCGCCCGCAGGGTCGAGGGATCGAAACCGGGCGCCGGATAGTATTTGTTTTTATATAGTAGGGAGGGGTGCGGACTACGGACGTCAACGCGGGTGACATCGTGAGTTACTGAAATGCTCTGCATTTAAAACGAACTAAATCCCTGAGCGCCCTGACGCGAGTAGCTATTAAACAAAACAATAGACGAAAGTGAAGAAACTGAAATTGAACTCGTAGCATATCACAAAGGTCTATGCCGCGCCCTCGCGGTATTAACAAAACAAGAAAAGGACGACCCCTGCGCTACGTTGGAGCAACGTTCTGTAAATGCCACCAAGGAAACGTATGCAACGGAGAAGCTATATTAAGAGCGCTTAACGTACTAGTAGACAGTTCTCAGAATTTCTGTACATGGCTTCTATTCTTTCCGTTCAGAGAAGCAGCACCGTTACGGCATACTGTTGTTTTAAACCAAAAGTTCGAGGTAATTTGCACCGTGGGTGTTACACAAACAGCAGCAACACCGGCAGCACAAAACGAATTTGATCAGACTTGAAAAAAAGAAAGAGAAAGCAGCGCGATAAAGCCGGCTCGAGCGTCGGAGTGCGCTATATATATAGACTGGAACCACCACCATATAGCCTACTCTTCGCCCCCAATATACCATAAGCACGCAACTTTTCATACAAATAGATGCAGTAAAAATTTAAAGTCGGACTTTAAATGTGACGTTAGTTTCGCGCTGGTTGTAAAGAACGTTTCGTTCTCGCGTATAGATACTTGCAAAATATTTTATCAGAGCGAAGATCTTGCGCTAGGTTCTGACCAAAATTGCGTGCGTCTACGGGTCGCGTCGACAAAAAGCTAGTTTAACAGACCTAGCGTAAAAATCCGAGTAATAGTTCCAATATAGTTATCTCTAAAAAAATCATGCTGAAACTGCCCATTAAGGAGACTCTATCGACTTTACAGTGAAGTTATAAACGTAACAGAATCCCTGCCGCTGCTGCAATACATGGCTGCCAACGGGGGACTATGGTCACAGAAAACGGCCGTAACTGCGGTTTTATCGAATGTGTCCCGAAACAAATCGTGAGATATGAGAATAAATGAATAGAAATAATTACAAGGAAGGTATGCATCAATACAGTAAGTCGCCAACATAACTCAATATTGGTATCCCCACCAATACAGCTTCGCTGGTTCTCCATCTCCATAGTAGAAGGGCTCTTCTAAATCTTTTTTGCAAGCAGAGAAGAAGCAAAGGGTCACTAGTGGCCGAAGAATGCTGCCTGCTAATACATTCCCAGTTTCCAGTGCCCGACAGCGTCTTGTTGTGTCTGGAAACCAGACGCCAAAGCGGCCGAATGGTGCAGCACGCAGCGTTCCCCAGTTAACCCGGCTCTCGGCCAAGCGTGGCGGTTACAACGCAGCGCGCTATCTTACTGCCCTCAATCGCGCTCAAGGTCACTTCTGCTGTGCGCTCAATCGCGCCAATGACGAAAGCGATCTAGGCTACAGGACTTGCTCGGCGCCTGTAGACAGTAGTCTGCTGGACG
Source organism: Haemaphysalis longicornis (assembly GCF_048455015.1). NCBI lineage: Eukaryota > Metazoa > Arthropoda > Arachnida > Ixodida > Ixodidae > Haemaphysalis > Haemaphysalis longicornis. The sequence goes on from NW_027526422.1 coordinate 167,057,392, forward strand.
CGCCATTGCTGCTGCTTCACGGATATTCACGTCGAGGCTCCTCGCTCTTGTTGCTCGCCTACCTATCCTTTTATCTCTCCCTTTCTCCTACCTATCCTTCTATCACTCCCTTTCTCCTCTAATCTTTACATACCCCTCCTCCCCCTCCCCCCCGCACTAGGTTGTATGCAGGTGAGCCCCCAGCTGGGCTCAATAATATCCCCAGTGCATCTCCTTTTCCTTTTCACTCGAACCACTTAGTAGTAGTAGTAGTAGGTCTTCTTTGCAGCACTGCCGGCCCGTAGGGCGCGCGTAACCTTTCGGCGCCGTCGTGGTGTCGAGGCCTTTGTGCGCTGCTGCCGGAGCCCGCCGCGCGAAAAAGTAGTGCGCAGCACTGGGCGCGTCGCTTTGCTTCGCTCCTTTGAACACGATACCCACCTTTCTGCACACTACACAATGGAACTAAAAAACACTGCGCTTAATGTGGCGCGACGACAGCACCTAGGCGCCGCTGCTTTGTCACGTCAGGCTCATCAAGTCCCCGAAGGAACGGAACGTACGTCACGACGGACGGACGAAGATGAAAAACTTAAAACCAGTGTTACGGTGAAGAATACGTAGAAACGAATGTGTAACTAATGTCTACGGACAAGAGGACACCGGGTTGGCCATAGCACGGACCTCTTGTTCCTTTACTTTCAGCGGCTCTTCGGAGCCTCAGCGTGCCCAGCGCCATCGTTTCCTTCTTTCTGAGCCCGAGTACATGCCCACAATGCTTGGGGCTCTGCGCTAGCGTCCCATTGTAGATGCGCCATCCCATAGCCTCCTCTATAACTCCGCACTCGTAGTCGATGAACTGCTCAGAAGAGTGTACCGCACTGCTAGACGACACCAGTTAACACTATATAGCCACTATAGCTGCATCCATTGCGCACGAGTCATTTAACGGCGGCTTCGCATACGAAAGACGACATTATTAGGATTCATCTTATCACCTGCGTGCAGCACATCGGATGTCAAAAACTCTTCCCAATAACCCAGGCTGAAAAGCGGCACCATGCGTTGGGGTCTTCCGGTTGCGCCTGCCGAGCGGAAGGACACAGAAAAGTCATACCAAGGAGCCAACGCCTATGGTCGCGTTTCTTCTGCCGAGGAATGTCACAGCCAGTTAGCCGCGCTGATGAGGCTTACGAATGGCGAACTTTTATCAGCCAAACTTAGTTGTATTCAACTCGGTGAAATTCATTGACGCTATTGCACGCTCTTTTGTGGGACACCATTTCGGGCTGCCAAAACGTACCTTGGAGAGCTCCGAAGGTACACGATCGCGACATCGATCGCTCCCGTTTTAAGGATGCGACCTTGCTACTCTTTTCGGCCGCCTCCGACTGCAGCGCGAGTCCTTCACGGCGTCGGGGCTTCGGTCCCGTCATCCTAGACTTGGTATATGGCATAAAAGGTTCTGTCCCTGCGTACGTTAATAGCACTACTCTCAAGTCTTCCTTCTTGCTCGGATCGCTGTTGGCTCCTTCATGGTAAAATCATAAACATGCCTTACACTGAAGCCACCGAAGAAAACAGGTTTGAAGCCATGGATTTATTGTGGGGTTTCACGCGCCGACGCAACGCAGGCGATGAGGCGCGCCGTAGGGGAGGTCTCCGGATTCATTTTGACCAGCTGGGGTCCTTTAACGTGCGCCACAATCTCGTACACACGGGCGTTTTAAAGACGATAGTCTTTCTTGGGCTACTTAAACCCAGAAATTTGTCTGTCTGTATGTCTGTCTGTCTGTGACTCGATTCAGCCACCCGGCCAAAGCAAAAGAATGCCTGCGCAATAGTCTTATATAGTCACAGCTAAATCTACCCGTCTATGTCCGGTGTAATGTTCATACTTGTCAACATTGTTGAAGAAGAACAAGACATTACGCAAAAATGAGACAACAGGTCAATCAAGAAGTGATATTTACAGTGTTCCTTTATAATAAATCAAACATGCTTGACTTTTGCGAAATTAAATACTTCATAAACTGCAGAAAAAGAATTCACTCCGCTGTCGCCTGCTCTCGCCCGCGCCACTATAGCTTCTGGCGCCATTTTAAGAAATCAACCGGCAACAGTTACGCAAGGTTCCACTAGATAGGCTCCACGTTCTGCTTGCAACGCACGTGGAGTAGGGAAACGCGGTTCTATAAACGTTGAAGTAGGGCGCCTCAATTAACGCGCGTCTTCGCCGTACGGCAGCGTTCGCATCGAGACACCCGGTTTGAAGCAGTGGAACGCGGGAAATTTAAAATGATTTAAGCAAACCTTTGGCGTATTTAGCTTGGGAGGAGCGCGACGCAAGAGGAACAACATGAGAGGTGAGCGGGAAAGCGAAGGGAGGCATTTACTTGGCAAAAGTCGATAAAGACTATCGTCTTTTGACGGCATTTGCAACGAAAGGAGCAGATACGCGGTCAATTTTTTTTTTTTGCTTTTCGCCTCCATCAGAAAACCGGCCGCAGCGGCCGGGAATCGAACCCGCGTCCTATAGTGCTCAGTAGCCCAACGCCTTAGCCACTGACCTACCGCGGCGGGTGGATTGTAAAGGAACTCCGACGACACCTAAACACTTGTGAATGCGACGGACCTGGAGTTCATAGAATGAAACGCCGACGTACGAAACTTGCTCTGTGAATCATGAAAAAGAACTTGACTGTGCGCCACGTGCAAACCAAACCTCGTGTTCTCATATATTCCTCTTTTTGTCTCTGATTTTTTTTTCAGAAAAGACAATTTTAACACGAAAGTGTTTTATTCCCGGATACACGAAGATTTCGCTGACGTCATATCCGTCACGGACGTGACGCGCCAGCACAACGAAGCAAGCGGCCTCTAAAGGGTGCACCCCTGCATACAGGGTTTTCTTACGGGGAAGCAACCTTTAGTACTAATGAGTACGTTATACAAAAGGGTTGTTCGCATGCGGGTTTTATATTTTAACACGAAAGTGTTTTATTCCGCTATACCCCGAGGTTTCACTGAAGTCATGCCCGTCACGGAAACGACGCCAGCGCACCTTTGCCGAAGCGACCCGCCAGCAGGACGTCACTCGCCAAGCACACACACAAGGTAGCCGCCGGCCCGCAAATCATGTCCAGCTGCATATTTCGCTGAACACTTCACTTTCGTGTTTTGCTGATTCCTATGACAGAAAACCACAGTTTTTTTTTAGGGGCTCGGGCTGTCGGCGTCTCCTGTCGTCGTCGTATATAGTCTCATATAGTCACGGTACTAAAACACCCGGACACTTGTTTTCCAACGTCTCGCGCAAGAAAGCTTCGTGCTTCAAGCAAAGCTGCATACCTCTAACCCTCCCCCTCCCCTACGGTTTCATCTCCATGGGCAAAAACACCAAGGCGCTAGGAATACACCTATACACTGCATGCTTCGCTCCTCCCCAGGTTTTAATGTTAATGGAGATGGCAAGGTTTTTTCTTTTGGATAAACCCAAATCGGGAAAGATGTGGACGTTTTACTGCCTTTTCGGGAACATATATCCACAACACTGCTTATTAAGGACAGAAAAATAACGGCTCCAATGATTAGGCCGTCGCTATTATCGCGACCGACTTTCGGAAAGAAACACAGACCGCGGGACAACAAGGCAGACGCTGGTCACGCACAGCTGTAACGGCGGCCTTGGAAGCGACAAAAAAATGTTCAAATACGCCTACTAAACAACACGTGGTCCCGTTAAACGGTGGGCTCCGGCCTTTACTGCGATAAGCGCAACGGCAACGCGGAAGCCGAAGGGCACGCACAGGCGCAGATGGCAGCTATACGCGAGGAAGAGGAGGAGGAGGGAGGCACATCCGCCTGGGATGAGGAACTAACAGATGCCGCTACATCCACTGCACCGACATGTGCCACGAGGTCCCGTGGTCTGCCGAGAGGTCACGGGCCGCCGCCACATTAGATCAACAATACATCCACACGAAGAGAGCGGAGTGGGTCAGCTAGGAACAAACGCGTGTTAAGGACGTATAAGTAGAAATTAAGAAGAAATGGACGTGGGAAGGGCATGTAATGCGGAGGCAAGACGACCGTTGGTCATTGAGGGTAACAGAGTGGATCCCTAGAGCGTGGCAGGAGGCGGCAGAAGGTTAGATGGGCAGATGAGATCCAGAAGTGTGCGGGGATAAATTGGTCTCAGATATATAGCACAGGACCGGGATTATTGGAGATCCATGGGAGAGGCTTTTGCCCTGCACTGGGCGTAGACAGGTTGGTGATGATGATGAAATCCACATTATATAGAGATACGGCGGACTCAAGTTAAGACGAACGCTATGGTTAAGACGATGGTTAAGACGAACGTTTCCCCCCTCTTGTAACGTCTACAAGGCAAAAACATCCGCTTAAGACGAATTTTCTACAATACGAACAAAATATTAAGGTCCCTTTGAGTTCGTCTTAACGGGAGTCTACTGCATACACTCTTAACAAAAGAATTCGTAAAAGGGTAGTAACGGCTGCATTTACTAACTCGTTACGAACTTTACCACGCCCCAGAACGGTACGTAGGTCCTGCCACTAAGTGTGGAACCGTTACTAGTCTAGACCGTGCACTTAGTAACTGCTGCTGGTTCGATACTAACATTCACTGAAGTAAAAAATTCTATGAATTCATAATTCTATGAGCATAATAACTATAGCTCTTCTTCCACACCAAATCACGATCAAAAAGTTTTTGCAAATCCACATGCTGTCTTGTATATGCTCACACTAAAATGCATAATTCCAAAATTATTGCTAAAATATTTTATTTTTACGGCAAGCCCACCGACTCACTCAGGCGACTTTCCGCTGCCGGCTATAAAAGCAAGAAGAGCAGATGTATTTCTAAGGTAACTAAGTAATACTCGCTCTCCTCGTGCGGCTTCCTTGCTAAATTCAGTTGTTGATTGTCCACGTGTAATATGTGCGTGATGAATGTGTCCATGTCGCGCGGCGTACTCAGCAAATCCACATTGTTACGCGTAGCTTTTTACTAGGTCATGCATAACCAGTTAGTAAAAGCAACTAAAGTCAATACTGGGACAAGTAACTGGTTAGTGTTCTGTTAGTAAGTGGGCCGACTTTTTTTTAAGAGTGTATACCATCGCCATAATTTTATTTTCAGCGGCAGACTCAAGAGAGCCTATCGTTCGTAAAAGGTGGTATAGCTGTTCCGTGTTATCTTCCCCTTGCTTTACTTGCGTGTGTGCATTCATTGTAATCTTCTTTCAGTCAACTTGGCGGCTCTCGCGCTGACTTCGTGCGGCGGGTACGGAAGGCGGCCATTTCCCTCAGATTCGTGCAGTGTACATGTTTACAGCATATCGCGTGCAGCATATATACCCTCGTTATACTCGCTATAACCAAGTTATAACAGGAAACTGGCTTCCTTATAAGCGACCCTTCATTAAACGAGGGCACGATGCGCATTTTGTATACATGATCCACGAAACACTTCGAAAGAAACGAAATTTGGAATTTATAACGAGGGTTCGCTGACAGTTCTTTCCAGCGGCGGTACCAGATAGCCAAACAGAATGACATGGCGTTTACTCGCGGTTCATAATACATTCGCCTAATTATTGAATAATTGAACTTGGAAGTGCACAAAAAAAACGAAAGCTGTGTCCCA